>NC_140959.1:116731796-117931796 GCF_014529385.1 Adiantum capillus-veneris | reverse complement strand
GAACTAATGCAATATTTTGATTTGTAAAAGAATCTTTTCATTTAAGACCTCCTAAGAGTACATTTCACGAAAATATTTTTTATTTTTTATTCTTATTAAACCTACCTTTTCTTAAGAAATTATTTTATGATTATCTATTCTTATTAAATCTACTTTTGATTTTGTAACGGAGTCTCTTTATTCTGCTATTTTTATTTTACTTTTTTACTTGATTTTAAATTAAAATGCCAATGTGATCTTTTCACCTTGTTTAAGTGGGCCCATCGTAACACACAAAAGGCATCTACTTCTTTATGGAGTTTGGAAAAAACAAGTGTCATCTTAAGGGTGTTTCCATTTTTTCATTTGGAAGGTCATATAAAAACTTCCCTTTTCTTTCTACATTTACACAAACTTCAACCTCACTATTTGTTGATCAGTTCACCTCTATGTAGAAGTGTGTACACTTGTGTGTGGGGGGTTGGGGACAAAATGTCAGGCCAAGGGCCACCTTGGAGATCAAGGACCTGGCCAAGGGCCGACTGCCCAGTGGAGAAGGGATCCTGCAAGCCAAAGGGCTATAAAAGGGTGGTTGGGTGGAGGATTGGACACGGCAGCTCCCAGGGTTCTCACTTGCATTGCGGAGTGTTCATAGTTCTCTCCACACACAAGTACAATTTGTGCTTGATGGATGTCGCTTTCTCTGCCATCCTTACTTAAGACATATTCCACATGTGGCTAATATGAGTCTCTGGGACTAACACTGGCACCTAATTCCTAATGATGTGTTGCGACGAAGTCCCTACGTGCTGGTTGCATCCGTTTATTAGATCATTTGGAGCACACCGTATCGGGAACAATTTCAGTGGTCAGAAATTGTCGGGTACTAAGTACAGACTTGTTGCGATTACAAGTGCTGTGAAACCGCCTTAATGGAGGGTCGTTTGTACATATAGCCAAGTATGCTACGTTCATGAGAATGTCTCACGGTTGGTACCTAGGTGTGACAGAGCTTTCACATTCTGTTATGGTCTACTCTTGTTGCAAGGCTTTCATGTACGTGTTGTGGAAAGTCTCGTCATGGAATTGCGATTCGGATTTGTTTGTGTTAAATGCATGCACACTAGGTGTTATGGGCCCTAGTGTTTACCACAGATTTGTTCGAAGCGGCATGCAAATTCATGGAGTTTCTTGTTTCTGTAACTTTTTGCACTTCAAGTGCAACTTTTCTAGCAAATTTATTATGAGTATACACCCTACCATACAAGGTAATGGCTCAGGATGGGTGTCTGTGGTTGGATGGTCTAAACTCTATGAGATTACTCCACTCCAACCCGCTTTCAACCTAGTTGGTTGTCTCCATTCCATATCGAGGATACTCAATGGTTGAGTCATAGTTTATCGTCAGTCGTGGAAGACTATCTGTAAGTAGTTGGGGGAAAGCACCTCACTCTTACTGCTGCTATTCAATTTGTGTTGGATGGGCAGCTTACAAGTATTATTTGCTAAAGGATCTGCTAAGCTCATATGTTAGCACAACACACATTATGAATGGGCAATTCTCTCCCTATTCTAGAATTTGCTTAGGATAGGTTTTCAACTTTGAACACCTGTTGTGATGGGGTTGGATAACATTTCAATAGTTTCATAAGTCAAGGACTTAGTAGGGGTGCTGGCAAAGTATGTTGGCATGTAACCTTCATTAGGGGTGAACATGTAGTTCTGTGTGTTCCAAAATGTTCAGAAGACTGACATGAGGACACTCCCTATTCTGTCCCTCGGTAGCTATGAGCTTTTCAAGATACTCAAGCGAGTTGGAAATCTGGCTCACAACTTCATGGATAGTTGCGCCAAGGTTTTCTTGCATTTTTCCAGTCTCCTCAAAAAGTATGACAACTGGTTATGTCTTTAGATACCTTTTAGTTGTGGTTACTCCTTTCAAGTACTCCAGTGAGTTAAAAATTGAGTTACCATTTCGATACAAGTGGTTGCAAAAGGACAACAATGTTGAAAATCAAGATGTTGCTCTTGGTTTCATTGAATCTCCTCACTGCACCAGTTATCGGTCATAAGGACAACTGGCCCATGTATGGGACGTCAATACAGAAAACATCAGTGTTCTTACGAAGATATTACCACTTGTGTTTTCGAGGACGAAAACGCTTCTCCAAGGGGGGAGTAATGTCATGCCAAGGGCAAATCCAGGCGAGTAGGACTCGGGCCAAGGGCGCGGCTGCTAAGGGTGGACATGGAGATTCTATCCAGTGGCCAAGGGCTATATAATGGGGGATTGGGCGGAGAATCTCTATTCACGTAGCTCCTGGGTCTTACATAATGTGAGACCGCGGGGGACTAGGCCATGCAACTCTCCACCCAACTACTTCCTATATAGGCCTTGCCTGCTAATTATAGAGATCCCCTTGAACGCATGTCCGTCCTGGCCCTTGGCCCGGCCCTTGGCTTGACATTACTCCCCCCTTGGAGAAGCGTTTTTGTCCTCGAAAACACAAGCGATAGTATCTTCATAAGAACACTGATGTTTTCCTGATTGGCTCCTATACGCGGGCCACTTGTCCATATGAACGATACTTGGTGCAGTGAGGAGGTTCAATGAAACCAAGAGCAACATCTTGATTTTTAACATTGTTGTCCTTTTGCAACCACTTGTATCCAACCAATTTCCATACTTTCTGAAGCTATTGGAAAAAAGCAAGAAAGCCTTGGTGCAACTTTTCATGAAGTTGTGAGCCATATTTCCAACTCGGGTGAGTATCTTAAAAAGCTCATAGCTACTAAGAAGTAGAATAGGGTGTGTCCTTATGTCAGACTTTTGAACATTGTGGAACATACAAAACTACATGTTCACCCCTAATGAAGGTTACCTGCCAACATACTTTGTTAGCACACCTATTAAGTCCTTGACTTATGAAACTATTGAAATGGTATCCAACCCCACCACAACAGGTGTTCCAAGTTGAAAACCTTACTTAAGCCAAATTCTAGAATAGAGAGAGAATCACCCATTCAGAATGCGTTGTGCTAACGTACGCTCTTAGCAGATCCTTTAGCAAAAAATACTTGTAAGCTGCTCATCCAACATGGGATGAATAGGAGCTGTAAGAGTGAGGTGCTTTCGCCCAACCACTTACAGATAGTCTTCTACGACTAACGATAAACTATGACTCAACCATTGGGGAACTGGCATAGTAGGGATACCACCTAACAAAATTCCTACCAATCTACCCGAAGCAAGGCACTTATGGTTTTGGGCTCTCACCTTTGAGGCCGTCACTCTCGCCAAGGGCTTACCACTTTGCATGTAAGGCATGCTAGCCAGGTGAAATGAACTCCATCACTTTTTGGTTTACACTTTCTCTATAACACCAGACACTCTATCAAGGACAAGATAAATAGTGGATTGTTTGACATGATTTTTGGTTGCTATCAACGCACAACAACACTAAAAAGAACCTAAAACTTGGACTTGATTCACAGGCAAAGTGCTATATTCAAGTCATCCACATACAATCATGACCCCATACAAGGTAGATGGGTCAAGATTTGACTTGTGTTTTCTATTGCCTCTCTTGATGAGAGCGTCATACAAACAGATTGTTGTATGCTTATAGAATAAGCTGCAACCCAGGCATAAGATGCACACAATCACACGGATTGGGTACGCACTACCTTCCTCAACCCAGCATGCTATCTCTTTCTCTCTCTTTCTTATTTCTCTCGAAGAATAATCAAAAGTTTCTAAGAAGCTTTTGATACATGTTTTGCTCATGAGTCAGCCTGAGCCAAGGTTCTCTAACTCTCAACTAGAAAGTGGCCAAGACACCACCCAAATTCGTCTTCCTCGGTTCGTCGATTGAACAGTAATTTGTTATTGGCATAAGGGCTATGAACCACAAAGGCTAAGAGCCATTGTTAGACCTAAGATAAGACCCAACTGTTGGCATTCCTTGGGTGATTATTCTCAAGATCGAACAAATCTACCAAGTGGAGTACCCATCGACGTTAATGGACAAGCAAGAGTCTTGTCATTATGGATGTTTTGGGTGTCATTTTTGCACTACATGTTTTTAGTGCGACGCTCGAGTTGAGTTTTCGATAGTCTTAAACTCACAACAGCTGATCTATTCCACGGAGTCTAGATGCAACAAACAGTTGAGATAGCATGGTGGTCCATAAGAGCTAGGCATTTCACTTGTGTGTATCTCTTGCTCTCTCTATAGCACTATGAGTGTCTATGGAAGCACAGTTTTGGGGTAAGACCCTGCAAGTGATTACTAAATCACTCCATAGACATTGAGGATCACAGTTTGATCTATCACAATTGTACTTTCAAGGAAATAAGTCCACAAACTGCCAAAGGGTCGTGGAAATCTTTCAACTTCACAGGTAATAAAATGCCAGGGGCAAACCCAACGGGGGCCATGGACAAAGACCAAGGGCCAGCTGCATGTTGAGCAGTTTTCATGCACCATTTAACCACGGGGTTTGACAATGTTGCTTTAACCAAGGGGTCTGGATTGCAAAGGCAACACCCAAGGTTACATGTGCAATCATGTGCAATACTACTTGCATTTTCCTAATTTTCAATTAGTGTTCCTAAGCCTTTGCAGGCGAGAAATTTGGACAGATGCCTCCAAATAAGTGAACACTCTGTTCACCCTCCAGGTACGCGTTTGATTTGGTTTTATGTTTTTTTTGGTTTGCTTTTTCTACGTAGGATGCATAAACTAGGTTGTCATCCATTTTTGCTCTTCAGCGAGATGATAAGGTCACGTAAGAGCCACGACTTTGGGGCCGTAGTGCCCACTATTTTTGCATTATGTTGTTATAGACCCATTTGTAGGGTTTATTTGGCACATGTTGTCACATGGTTTAGGAACTAAAGGAGTTCGGTTTAGCCAGTGTGGAGCAAAGCTAATGAGGGTCCCTCTCACTCCCGTCGTAGTGTGTTTGCAATTACCTCCACGCACAAGTACATCTTGTACTTGAAGGATGTTCTTTTTTCAGACATTCTTACATGAAACATATTCCTCATGTGGAGAATATGAGTCTCTAGGACTGGCACTTGTGCCCCTATTTCAAGTATATGCCACGACAAAGTCCCTAGGTACTGGTCAAATCTGTATTCTAGACCATTTTCAGCACGACGTATCAAGAACAATTTTGGTGGCCAAAAATTGTCGGATACTTAGAACGACTTGTTCATGTACAAGTACTGCTAAACAATATTACATATGGTTGTTTATACATATAGCAAAGCTTTGAGCTGTTAATGAAAAAGTTTCATTGTTTGTCCCTAAAAGTGATTAATGCTTCACCTTCTATTATGGTTCAAATGCTTCAGCAAGGCTTGCAAATGATTGCAGAGGACAGTATTTAGTTTCTTTCTTCAGGACTATTTACATTCCTCCATAATGTGTGCTACGAGCATCACAAACATGACCATGGATAAACACGTTCGGATCTTTTTTTTTGCTAAATCCATGCACACTAGGTGTTATGGGCCCTAGTGCTTAGCAAAGATTGATTTGGAGCGGCTTGCATATTCATCACATTAATTGCTTATGAAGCATTTTGCACTATATGTGCAGTATCTCTATGAGATTACTTTTTGGTCTACCAATCACCAATAGAAGTCATGGCTCGGTTTGGGTGTTTGTGGATCTTCCAACATAACCAATGGTTATTTAGGAACTTGTTGATTCCTCAGTAAGGTTGTACGATATGGTGAACCCAGTTTACTAGTCATCTGGGAAGACTGTCTGTAAGTGGTTGGGGGAAAGTCCCTCACTCTCAGTGTTGCTATTCATCCCGCATTGGATGGGCAGCTTACACGTATTCTTTACTAAAGGGTCTGCTAAGCGCATACATTAGCACAATGCATTCTGAATGGGCGATTCTCTCCCTATTCTAGCATTTTCTTAGGTTAGGTTTTCAACTTTGAACACTTGTTATGGTGGGGTTGGATACTGTTTCAATAGTTTCATAAGTCAAGGACTTAGTAGGTGTGCTGACAAAGTATGTTGGCATGTAACCTACATTAGGGGTGAACATGTAGTTCTGTGTATTTTAAAATGTTCAGAAGTCTGACATGAGGACACTCCCTATTCTATCGCTTAGTATCTATGAGCTTTTTAAGAAGCTCTCGCGAGTTGGAAATCTGGCTCACAACTTCATGGAAAGTTGTGCCAAGGTTTTCTTGCATTATTCCAGTACCTTCAGAAGATCTGAAAACTGGTTATGCCTTTGGACAACTCTTAGTTGTGGTTACTCCTTTATAGTACTCAAGTGAGTTATAAATGGAGTTACCATTTAATTCCAAGTGCTTGCAAAAGGACAACAATGTTGAAAATCAAGATGCTGCTCTTGGTTTCATTGAACCTCCTCACTGCATCAAGTATCAGTTGGCCCGTGTATGGGATGCCAACAAGGAAACATCAGTGTTCTTACAAAGATACTACCTCTCGTGGTTAAGGACAAAAATGCTTCTCCAAGCGGGAAGTAATGTCAGGCTAGGGGAGTCAAGGACTTAGGCCAAGGGCCAGACTAAAGGTGTGGACAAGGGATCCGTTTAGGGAAAAGGGCCATGGGCTCTCCTATAATAGGTTGGCTGGGAGGAGGATCTAGGGTTCAGTCTCCCCTCAGCCTTTCAAAGGGCCACCCTAGAGGTCAAGGACCTGGCACAAAAGGAAAGCGTATTTCTCTTATCCATAGTCCGTCGTCAAAGGCAGTGGTGGGGGACCATACCAATCAATAGATCGGTTTGGAACCGCTAGTTTCTAACGTCCGTGTCACATTGGGGCATGCAGACAACATTTATTCTCTTTCCAACCAATCAGTGGCTTTTCCAACCGAGTCACTTGTCACACTTTGGTGTTGTCCATGTTTCCCTAGCTTAGTTGGCCATCCAGCTCAACGACACACTTTTTCCAAAAGTGTAGCGGCCTCCCATGCCCGCCCAACTTTAACCCCAACACCAATCATGTAGTTTGATTGGATGCGTAGCAACTTTTCCAATTTCTTGCATGCGCTTAGTGTGACAACATTTGTGCTAGCTGCTGTAATCCGAACTCTTCTCACGCAAGGGCATGCTGGTCATGGTCATCCAACTCATGATGGGCACATGGCCCAATGTGACAGGGGCCTAATTATGTGTGCGTATATGGACAATACAATTCTATATTAAAACAATACAATTGCACAACTGATTAAGACCTACTTCCAATAAAACTTCCCCCTATTCCCTTACCTTTAGCAAGCCATTATGACTCATCACCTTGTTCTTAATAGCATTATGTAGGCCATAGTGAATTTTTACCTTGTCTTTATATGGACACCAAAACTCTTTTGACTTTCCACTTTCATGGGTCTTTTCATTTTATAAACTGAGCCTTCACTTATGCACTTAAGATGTTTTGAAAGGCTTTTTATTTGGGGAGACCTAATTGTGAGTGGATGTATTACATTCTCTAGAAACAAATGTACAAAGTAACTTCAAGCTCATGACGAGCATTGAGGTATCACTTGATATATTATCCTGAATCTACATAGTGCCAGACAAAAGGCAAGCCATTACCCATGATCTACACACTGTTAGCGGCCAAGATGATGAAAATTTCTCGATTCCACTCATCCGAGTTCTTCCTTTTTCCAAGATGGAGCACTATTTATTTACAGACATAGCTCCAAGAACATAGTTTTTATCAAATAACTTGAGGTAACCAAATGAACAAGCCAAATTGAGAAATGAATTTGTTGGTAGTCACTTTGAAAACGTCTTTCCATTAAGAGGCCAATGGGATTGTAATCTAGTTGTTAGCTTGGCTGCATAGAGAAAAATATTTGATACTTGGTGGCATCTTTCAAAATTTCATTCTGTTTTAAAAACGTTGGCAATTACCTTGGAGGATAGATTCATTGAGGGAAATTTGTCAACATTGGGGGTTGCTCTTCATTCTAACCCTAGGTATGGTGAAGTGAAGTGAGGAGACTACTCACCTCCATGCCGCAACACCCTTGACAAGGGTGCACCCTCCTCGCCATTATGCTCTCCTCTACTCCCCAAGCCCACACGACACTGCCTCATCCTCATTGGTTCCACATGTCCCATCTTTGGTACACCTGCATAACCCCTCCCTCCTCTCTCCCCTTAATATGAACATCCCTAGCTCTCCCCATCCCTCCCCTAGACACTCAGGCAGTATAGCTCCTCCCCCCCTCAATTGCTAAGAATATTTTACAGAACAAGGCTTTCAAGGGTGCAATAATCCATATTGATGTAGACTACCAGCTATAAAAGAAAGTTGTAGAAGGCAAGGGCCATCGTATTAGTAGCCCCATGGATGGAGGTACCTATTCCCTTCCCGAAACTTTGCATGCTAGCTAGGGCACTGGAGGCCATGGAGCATATGAAACAACTCGTCATGTGAGTAAGCTCTGTGTCATTTTACCATCTATTCAAACTGAGATGCAAAAGAAATTCCTTGAGACTAATGCTCTCATTGGCCTCCTCATTGGTCCTCGTCCCCCTATAAACACCATTAGATCATAGATAAGGGCAAACGGGGGCCCTCTAGGAATAGAAATCACAAGGATACAATGTCTATTTTTTATTTGTCTTCAAATGGTCAAAGATCACATCCTACGCACTAAGCATTGGTTCATGGCTAGTAGGTAACTCCACTCTATGTCTGTTTGAATGGCATAAAAATTTTCCCTCGAGAAATTCGCACTATTAAGTTACCCTGTGAGGTCAGGCTGAGTTCCCAAACCTCCTATCGGAATATAGAGAACACCTCAAGGTCATTAATTCCAATCTTGGTAAGGTTCTAGGTGGTAGGCCACCAACGGAATACAATCCCTCTTGGCACCCCCAAGCCCTCATTGAGATGGATATATCTCACTGCCTGCCCACAACCATCAAACTTTGTAGAGATAATGGAGAACACTTTAAACAAGAGTTGCTCTATAAATAACTCCCTTAGGGCTATTTTCACTGCAGATAGAAAGGTCAATTTATCACATTCTATCCTATTAAGTACCCCCAAGAAAACTCTCAAGCCTCCAAACGGACCCCTTAGACTAATGAGTTTGTCAATCCCTAAACATCTCATTTGTTTGGTCCCAAATTGCCCCCGCCCCCCCCCCCCCCCCCCCCCCCCCCCCCCAAAAAAAAAAAAAAACACACTCCAAACTTGCTTGGATCCCCAAATTCCTTTAAGGGAATCAAAGCAAATTGAAGTAGCCAATTTACATGTGAAGTATTCACATGTTATGTTGTGATTGCAGGAAGGAGGAGGCACAAAACATTGTGTGTGCATGAAAATAAAACCTTGGAGTATTCACATGTTTTTTTTTGTGGTCAAACTCACAATTTTGAGTGGATGTATTGTATTCCCATAATAAATGTACCACATAACTTTAAGCTCATGTTGAGCCTTCAGGGATTTTGTATTACATCGATAAGCTACCAAGCCTCACCAAGAGGTGAAATCCTATGCATATTCAGGCTAGTCAATCAAAGAGGTGTTAATGGACCTATACCACTTCGAGTCCTTTCTTTTACCAATGGATACAATCAATTCCTTGCTTTCTTACACGATCTCCATGAAACTCGCAGAAGAAAGACTATTCTCAAAAACTCGACACTTTTTGGCTTTCCATATTTACTAAAAGTACAAGAATCTAACAATTTGCATGCACACTAGTAACACTTGGTTTTTTCATCACCATCCCTCCAAGGAATAGAAAGCTCTTGAAGAATCCTGTTTTCCAGGTATTTAGTATCCATTTGCACATCTTCCCTGTCATGCCCCTTATAGTCGGGCACTCCTTAAACATGTGAGGGAGGTCCTCACAAGCTATTTTGCAACCCGAGCACTTATCAGATCCAATTCCTTTGGCAAGAACCTTTACTCCTATTGGCATAACCCCCATAACACCTTCCAAAGAAATATCTTCATTGTCAATTCCAAATGTTATTTGCTATCGTTGTCCACCTTGCCTTTGGCCATTGCTTTTCCCAAAGCTTATTGGGGGGGGGGGGGGGACCAATCAGTTGAGATTATTAGCGTATGGTAGATGTCCTTGGTTTTCACTTTACAAAAGTGTCTGCCACCACCAGACTTTCCACTCAAACATGGACTCCCACACCGCATACAATCACTATCAAGCCCCTCCAAAACTCTATGGACTAGCGGTCTTTCAATCCCATTGAGGTGAAACTGGGTAGCCATTTGGGTTGCCCCTTTCCGGCTCCTGTTGTTGTTGTCTCAAAAAAGGCCTAGTTGTCTGACTCATTTATTGTTGACCTTTTTAGCTATTTCTCTCTAGAAGAGTTTAACTGGATGCCTCTCACTTTAGAGAGCCAAGGGTACTAGTGAGTAACGGAGTTTTGAAAATACCTTACTACCTCTCCCCATTGCAATGCCTCCGAAGCTCTGGTGCACTTTTGTACTCTCGCATGTTGTGCCTCCCAGTCTTAGGTTGGAGCGAGAAACTTGTCATGTACCTCTAAGCCTTTCCACTTGCAACCTTTAGAAAAGAGTTTTGCCTTATCAATCATGTCCTTTGTCATGATATCACATGCCTTGCCTTGCATAGTGATTGACGTCAGAAATTTGGTGCACTAGGCCTCAACACGGATAACAGGGTTGAGAATCCAGATGCCTCCTTGCGCCATTAGCATCACAACACTCTCCCATGTGGCCCACTTCCATGGCGAGGATTCTTTGGTGTTTTTTTTCATGAACATTTTTATATTGATTCCAAGAAATCCTTCCAGTTGTAGTTGGCTAGTTTGAGAAGCGGACTAGTGAAGGCTATGTACGAGAGCATAAAGAAATCAATCACTTTTACCTTGCTCAAGAACTTGCTCAAGAAAGGAAGTAACACATACTCCCACCTTCTCATCTTGCTTTTGCTCATGTCCATGACCCATTGGAATTTTTGCTTGTATGTTACGTCAACCCCCAATGGAGCACCAAGGTGTCGGAAAATCTTTCCTTTCAAGACAATCTTTCTGGTCAAACTCCACATAGATGGATCGAATGAAACATTTTTTGACAATAGATTTTTCAATATTGAACTTTTCCACAAGCTATGGCAAATGTTTGCACAATCTCTATAGCCTTTTGAACTGCCTTCCAGCATGCTAACTGGGTGTGAGCCGATGATAAGTGAAAAGGGGCAAGCAAGACTCCCTACTTGATTGATTTTTTGACTTCAAATGCACCCACAATTCTATCATTTAAACAGCAGCTCAGAATGGCTTCCATCATTGAGGGTGAAAACTAGCCGACACAGTCATGGCCCAAAGCCCAAATATTTCATGACATCATCAATTAACGACCATGTGATTCTAGCATTGGCTTTGTCAAGATCAAGCTGCAACAAGATACACTCTTTCTTGGTGAATGTTGCATTTCAATGTTGAACATTGTTGCCAAGATGTTATCATATATTGACCTTCCTTTGATGAAACTGTGTTGATGAGGAGTAACTCTATCAAGCATGACCCAAAGCCTAAGGGCTACAACTTTGACAATAATCAAGTATGTTAGTGACATCATGGTTATAGGTCGTTAGTGTTTCAAATGAGAGCAACACATTTGCTTTGGAATAATTTTTATGTGGCCCCTTTTAATGCTTGAGTCAAGGACTCCATTGCCCAATGCTTGGTTATCCATACACGTAATTGGGGACTTGATATCCTCCCAAAACTCTTTGAAGAACTCCGTAATAAACCCATCCCACCTAGGGGATTTCTCTTTGCCTAAAGCCTGTAGTGTGTAGGAGAATTCCTCCTTAGTACAGTCCTTCTCCAGGAGGTTGGCTTCTGACTGCGATACCGTCTTCTTGACGCTCCTCAATAAATTTCCCTGGCTTCATCCACTTCAAATGAGTGGGCCTCAGGTTGTCCTATGATTTGGCATAGGTGATCTAGCATCAGCTTAGCCATTTCATCATGGTCCTTCCACTTCATTCCCCTCCCCATCTGCTAGCGATGTGGATCAGGTCTCGACCTCTCTTGACTTTTAAGGCTTTGAAAAATGTGTTTGATTAGCTGCATCGGGCTATAGGTAGGTTTCCTTAGATAGTAATATGACCTTTTCGACTTCGTCCAATTGTTGATCGACGACCATGTCAATTTTTTCTTCTCACCACCTTTTGTTCTCAGCTTCTAAGGAAGTCCCTTTGCATTATTCTGATTGTGAGCCACTCTACTTCATCTTCTAGTTGCTTTAAGTAAATGCTTGAGATAACTCTCCCAAGGAAGCTACCACCCTTGACCTTCTTCTGAAGGAGTTGAACCCATGGACTTACAAAAAGAGAACAAGTGTAGCCACCCTCCCTTTCCAAGGAGACAAGTGTCTGAAAAAGGCAACAACCACTCAAAAATATTGAAATGAGATCACATTCTAGAATATCAAACTATTAACTAGCCCTTCCAAACCCGCTCTCATCAACATTTGGCTTAAGGACCACCGTGCGGATATAATTGCGCTTCAAGAAGTCAAAGTTAATGGAGATGACCTCTTTAAGGCCTTGAACAATATTTCTAATAGGCACACTTGGATCTCCTCTAGACACAATAGAGGAGCCAGTGGCTTGGCCTGTGGAATCTGTTTCAGCTATGAACCCCACGTAAAGTCCCCCCCCCCCCCCCCCGGTTGGAGGGACATTGGTGTGCCTCCTTTCACCACTCAAAAATATTGAAATGAGATCACATTCTAGAATATCAAACTATTAACTAGCCCTTCCAAACCCGCTCTCATCAACATTTGGCTTAAGGACCACCGTGTGGATATAATTGCGCTTCAAGAAGTCAAAGTTAATGGAGATGACCTCTTTAAGGCCTTGAACAATATTTCTAATAGGCACACTTGGATCTCCTCTAGACACAATAGAGGAGCCAGTGGCTTGGCCTGTGGTATCTGTTTCAGCTATGAACCCCACGTAAAGTCCCCCCCCCCCCGTTGGAGGGACATTGGTGTGCCTCCTTTCTCCCTCCTCCCTCCTCCCTTCAGCTACTATCTTGTTTATGTTTAAGATGCGGGCTTTGTTAATAGTAGGGCCCAAAGCTGGCAAGAACTCCTCTAAATTAACCTCCCTCTTATGTTGGTTTGTGACTTTAAATGGTGGAACATCTATATCTAGGCAAAGGGCTCACTATTTCTAGCCAAGAAAAGAAGCAGTGGGATTTTCTTAAGAAGCCAACCACCTTTGGGATGCTAGAACTATTGGGGAGTTCACTTGGTAGAATTACTCCCATGGGGATCCAGCAAGAAAATCTAGGATGGATAGGCTACAAGGGCCCCAATTTGTTCTTGATGCTTTCAATAGGTTTAAGGACTCTCCCTTGATTTCCTCCTACATCTCAAACCACTATCCTTTGGTATGCACCATCGATGATAACTGTGCTAAAAATGAGGAATCACTGGTTTTACACAGATGCTTCTCTGTTTACCCTCCCTATTAGGCATGATAGAATCAAGGCTATTTGGCAATTGAATTTTAGGGGCAATACACCCCAGTCAATGCTTGGTCTCTAGCAATAAAAAATGTCTCACCTCCTTTAGAAAGAAGGTTTCAGATATCAAGAGAAAAGGCGAACGAACAAGTACTCAAAGTTAGCTACTCTTTAGGCCACCCCCCCCCCCCCCCCCCCCCAAACCAACTTGGACACACAAAACCTGATCTCCCACCTCGGAGCTAGTCCCAATGAAGAAAAAATTGTTGGTTAAATCACATCAGAGCCTTCTTCATAGAGTGGTGGCCTAGTAAAATCAATAAGCCATCTAAAGAAATATTTAATCTTCACAAGAAAAAATCCATGAGAGACCATATCCCCCTGATGCAAATTGGTAATTGATAAGCCAACTCGGTTGAGAAAAACCTAGGTATGGCCAAAACGCACTTTGTAGCTCTTAAAAAGATGACTTCCCTCACCACACCAAAGAATCTTGCCTTGCCAAGATTTGTGAGGCCTAGTCTATAGTCATTCTTGAGGTAGAAGACTGGCTAAATCACCCCTCTCTGCCCCCACGATCTTTGAGCCTTTATAGATTCAGTGAAAAGAAATAAATCTTCAAAATTTGATGTCCTCCCTAACATATTTATCCAAACCGTCAAGGCACAATAGTCCCTTTCCTTCTTGTTGTATGGGAGGAGTCCATCAAGCATGGGGCACTCCCTTCATCCATCAACACTTGGATTCGTCAACTCCTCCACAAAAATGGACCCAAAGAAATCATCACCAACTAGTGCCCACTTATGATGCTTACCTCAGTCTATAAAGTATTTTCCAAAGCAATCGCCCTATGAATCACCCACATTCTTGCTAAATGGCGTAGAACTAAGCAAAGAGACTTCATCAACGAGAGGATAATCCTAGAGGTAGTGATTTACCTTTAGGAAACCATTGACTATGCCTACAAGTCTAACCAACACTTCATATTTTTTAAAGTTGAGTTTGACAAGGCATATGGTAGGTTAGAGTGGGAGTTTATCCTCCTCTCTCTTCCAAAGTTAGGTTTTGCACCTAGCATCATACAGTTTTTCAAAGCGATTTTTTGAAATGTGAAGGCTAGAATATTCATCAATATAGAGCTCTCTTATCCTGTTGAGCTTAAAAAATTTGTCAGGCAAGGGTGCCCACTAGCCCCCCTCTTACTTTCTATAGTTGCTGATGTTTTGAAATGCTTAGTTAAATATAAATGGAACAAGGGCTTATCAAAGGGATCAAACTCCCTTCAAGTCAATATCAATGCTTATCCTAGTTTGTAGAGATGACACTAATGCCCTAGCCGCTAATGATCCTATCTCCATTGTTGAGTTCTAGTCAGCCATGGACACCCTTTTTTGTGCTTCAAGTTCAAAAATCAACCACACCAAAATAGGCATCAAACAGCTTTACATCCTGCCTCCTATGGGTGCATGAATGCGGTGTGTATGCAGAGAGCAAGGAGAGAGAGAGAGAGAGAGAGAGAGAGAGAGAGAGAGAGAGAGAGAGAGAGAGAGAGAGAGAGAGAGAAAACACAAGATTGTGGTGAACTGCTCCATCCACATCCTGTGTTCTCTCTCTCTCTCTCTCTCTCTCTCTCTCTCTCTCTCTCTCTCTCTCTCTCTCTCTCTCTCCCTCTTTGCACATCCACAACATTTGTGCATTCACAATTGGTATGAAAGCGCATGGTTATCACAGAGAGCACGGGGTGTTGAGAGCTTCGAGGTGATAGGTTGCTCGCTCTTGATAGTGGAGAGATCAAGAAAGCTTGGAAGCTTTGTGAAAACGTAATGGGAGCTTGTGAGCTTAGTTGAGAGTAATGTATGCTTTTGTGGAAGCTCTAAAAACAATGTGGAAGATAGTGTATGGGTGACGGTGCTGCCCTAAAAACTATGTGCACAACAACACTGTTTTCAAATTTATTTTTTCTTGTAGAGAGCGGATCTTAAAATTTTGCCGTGGGGCCCCTCCGTTTCGTCGTGGTCTACAACTTTGCAGAAGAAACTTTTTGCAAATTCCTCACCATTTAGCTAATATTCAGCTCCGATTGACTATGTACAAAAAATTTTGGTTTTTTGTTTTTGTGCGAGTTTGATGTGCTTTTGGAAGCACAATAGGTGCTCAAAGTTGGGTGCATAAATTTTGAGTTGTAGATGCAATTTTAGCTTGTGTAGAGCTTGAGGTTTGAGGTTTGTTGGTATTTTTAGGTACAGAGTCATGGAGGCGTACACCATCAAAGCGATCTCTTAAGAGAGGAAATTTTTGGAGCATATGGGTGGAGCTTCTTTTCAGACCCTTTGACAATGATTATGTGCTTCGACTTATGATCTTGCGAATGTATTTGCATATGGTTATGGTGCATGGTTGATGCACATTGGACATGCATTTTGGTGAGCATTTTTGAGTGCCGATAAACTCTCTTGAGAGCATTGTTTTTTTGTTGATCAATTTTTTGGATTGCACCTCTTTGGTCCCTTGTTTATGCACGGTCACTCTGTTGAGTGTGAATTGCCATTGTATACACATTGTGGAGCCATTTTGACATTTTTACTCATTCGCATTGAGTAGTGGTTTTGGTTTATCGCTTTGTCCTCTTTCGGAGACGGTAGTGGTCGAGGTTTACTCCAACTTTCCCATACTTTTGGTTGACAGATTTTGGCCAGTTTATAGTGGTCGAGCGCTTCTCGCACTTTGGCATCTTGGATGTGGTTTATGGCTGAGATTTCATTGAGATTTTGCTCCAGTCACCACAGAGGTGACTTTGCAAAAATTTTGCCTGGTTTTATGCGCTTTGTGACAGGTGCTAAAGAGATGTGTTAGCCAAGTTTAGCTTGTACCTTTGTGGATGGTCATGCTGGTGTGTCTTCTTTCTAGGTCTTCTAATGAGATCATTTGTGTCTCCTTTCTATGTCTTCTAATGAGCTAATGATCTCTTAAAAGGTTATGGAGGGTATAGTAATGTGGCATATATATAATATATATATATATATATATATATATAGAGAGAGAGAGAGAGAGAGAGAGAGAGAGAGAGAGAGAGAGAGAGACAAAGAGAGAGAGAGAGAGAGAGAGAGAGAGAGAGAGAGAGAGAGAGAGAGAGAGAGAGAGAGAGAGAGAGAGATAAATTAAGGGTTAAGCCAATGAACAAGAGATTATAATGTAGACGCACACACACACACACTTAATTATTCAACTTGAGAAAATATTACATAGCTTATTATATAGCACCTAGTGCTTACACCTATCCAAGGGTCACTTGATTCTAAAGGGCAATATGCCTCTTGACCCTTCTATTTGTCTCTACAGATGACTCTGGGGACATCACATGCCAACACATGGTCTATCATATGGTGCTACACACATGGCAGTCTACATGGATAGGGTGAGTTCTTGCGATGCAACAAACCCCACACCTCAACAAGACTCCCCTCGTGGCTTTTGTTGCACTAATCACACACACTCTCCTCTCCTCAAAACACACTAAGGGGTAGGTACATAATTTTTCCTTTCCCTTGATACATACGGTGTAGGCACACAAACCTCCTCTAGAACAATGTAGGGTGTGGAACACAAAATCCCCCAAACACAAGGTGGGATACACAAATCCTCTCCCACAACACAAATGAGGGGACTACAAATGATAGTGCTTCACAATACATCCTCGTAGACTATGCCAACATAAATGTCGGTACCTTCATCACTAAAATCTTCAATAGCAATGTTGATTTTGGCTTTGCCTTTGTCTTTGTACCGCTCCTTGTAGTTGCTTCTGGTGTTGTTGTTGAAAATCTTCACTTGTCTGTCATTGAGTCTATAATATTTGGTAGCATGATTCTTTTGCCCACAAGTTTTACAAGGGTTTATTTCATAACAATCTTTGGAAAGGTGGTTAGTGAAGAATTGAAAGCTCAAGAAAGTGTTGCTTTTCAAAGTACCAAGAAAAATTCCTTCAAAATGGGCGTGGGAATGCTTCTTTTGTTGGTCGATCTGCAAGACCGTGGTAAAGGCCCTTTGTTAGGTTGAGGGATTTTGGACTCAAAGGGCAAGGCTCGTGGAAAGCAGGTGGATTTAGGGCTAGCACCAGAACTAAGGGGGTAATAAGGGTCGTGGGAACTCGGGTGAGCGGACCCAAAAAATAGCTAGAGAATTTGGGACTTAGCTTTTAAAATCCGCTCATGAATTCAGCTTGTGTGAGAATGCCTCCTATCAGACCCGCCATGGAGCTCTGAAATTTTGGTTAAATGTCACTTGAAGTGTGCCCATGGAGCCTAAATATAGTGCATGAGCTTTGACCTCGGAACACACCCAAGATTGGGTATGTTCCACCTAACCGGCCTACCACATGAGCTTGCTTGTTGAGGTAGCACATCTTGCAAAGATTAAGCTCGTAGCAGAGAACTTAGAGGTTATATGCTCAATTGAGCTCTAATTTGAGCATGCTATGGCTCAATTGTAAGGTTTTCAGTTGTTAAATATATGAGGGAATGTACAAAGCATAATTAAACAGATTTGATTTCTAAAAATCAGAGAAAACTTGTCCAATTCAAGCAAAAGATGGTATTTTTCGAATCTTAAGCATGACAAACCTATAGCTAGGAACTCTCAGAATAAAAATTGGGTAAAATTTGACACCGAAATCCCCTCGAGAAGTTTTGACTACCATTTTAATTTCCAAAAAATAATTAAATGGTCTTAGTAGTCATTTAAGCTTAAGACTTTTATTGTAACCTCCTAGATATTTACCAAATAAGCAAAAAATAGGCTTAAAAATTAGCAAGCTTGAAAATCAAAGTGAGCAGGTGTTGTGTAGGGCCATCACTGACTTGCCTAAGGCTGATTTAGCAGCAGGTAATGCCTTCTTGAGCTTTGGGGGACTACTTGAGCTGGAAGCAATTGCCAGTTTCATCTTGTGAGTGCGAGAAAAAGCTATAAATAGGACCCTATGCTTCGCAACTCTCGCAGACTCGGAGACCTCGCCAAATCTCTCTAGCATAGAGAGACTCTACTCAAAAAATCACTAGAGAGCAAATCTCTCTAGCATAGAGAGACTCTACTCAAAAATCACTAGAGAGCAAAAATCTAGTTGATTAGCAATGGATAGAAGTCATGGCTCCAAAGAGGACCCGGGTAAACCCTCAGTCTTATGAGGGGGATAATGTTCCAAAGAGGGCTAGAGCATCTCACGACCACGAGGCCGGGCCTAGTAGTAGGCCTACAGATAAAAGCATTCAGGCCTCAGTACTGCAGCAGATACCCGACCAGTCCCAGGTGGGTCTTCATTATAATTTAAATTTGAATAATTCAAGGTCTTCTTTAAGTAATAACGTTGCATATGTAAAAGAGCAGGTAAGCAATTAGGAAAGAAAAAATTGGCTGAAAACGGAAGGCATCTTCCAAGAAACGAACGTACACTTGTTTGTAAATTAGGAAAGAGATTTTTGGGTTAAGGCTGATTGACTTAGGAAAGAATGACTGGTCATCCTTAAGACAGCTTGTCTGAAGACACCTCTGATTCCTTGGAATATTTTCACTTCAAGTGATGAGCAATGATGGCTTGTCAACCACGGATGAATCGATCACCCCCATAAGCGAGGATTCTTTACCCCCTACATGTGTATGTTTGTGGATACTACTTAGATACCATTTTTATCCTAGGGGAACCGCCTGGTTGTATGGGCAATTGGTTTGGCGTATGGGTGTCCCAAATTTCAAGACTTGTTTTAATCAACTATTGTACAAAAAAACTAAAAAGGAAACCATTATTTTACATGTCAAAAGAATGTGGTAGTAATTAGGAAACAAAGAATCATGTGTGAGTGCCGGGTGGTAAGTGGGGATTGAGTAAGGTTGTCAATCAAGGATGGGTGAACCGGATTAGTCAGGTAACTATCCATCCCTACGTACTAAAAATGATTAGAAGACTTCTTCAATTGGAAGAGGAGTCCACCAGCAACTGTGCACTCACATCTGTTAGGGGGAAAAAAGTGTTGGTTGAGGATACCTTAGCCCAATTTGCGGAAGTAGTAGGGCTGAAAAAGTTTTGGATTTTTTAAGGATTATGTCCCATTTTTGTTGTGGGGATAGGACTACGTCTTCTTCTAGGGCTATCGTCCCAAGCCATTGCAGCCAATGGAAAATGTCTATTCCCTGGACCCTTCTTGTTAGAAACTCCAATTTTCAATAGTCCTAGAGACTTGTCAAGGACCCCATCTTGACTTTGGTGTCGGCGGGTTGGGGACCTCTCACTTGGTATCATAGCGTGCGTAAATTAAGGTCTTGGACTTAGGGAAAAGATTAAGGTATTATGATTTTAAACAAATTGGGTTTTGATTAAAGAGATTAAAAACGTGTGTAATTGAAATGAGAGAGAGAAAGAAAAAGAGAAAAGTGTCCCCATATTTGCAAGAAGAATTCCATCACGCCTTTCGCAAGTTTATGATCTTCAATGTCATGTTTATGAGAGCATGCACATCTCGGAAATACACAGTTCAGAAGAGTGTGATGAAGCTTTTGGACTACATGTTTTTCCCACCCACTTGGGGGATTATTTGGGGAGGGTCTGGTGGGGTCTTCCTCATAGATGCAAGAGAATTGAAAGGTTTTGCATTAAATCTCAAGAGACTCAAGTGGGCCGAGGAGCTTCGAGTAATTGAAGTATACTTTTCCATAGGAAGAGAGGATCCAAATGAAACCTTGGTAGTAGATGGTATTCTAGTGTTGCAAAATCAATGGGTATTTGATCAAGTAACTACTATAGACCACCCAGTAAAGATTAGGCCCATGGGTGTAGGCCCTAGTTTTACAGATCCAAGAGAAGTTGTACTTTGTGATCTTGTATCCGACCCACCCATGGTGCATAGCCTTTTGATATAGGATTACTGATATCCTTGTACATATTAGTTTTTTTTGTATCAATCCTTGTATATACCATGGATTTTTTGGAATACTGTATGTCATGCTTATTTGAATAAAGACTAGTGGGATTAGTGTTTGATCATTGCAATGTGAATGAAGTGCAA
This sequence comes from Adiantum capillus-veneris, assembly GCF_014529385.1. Lineage (NCBI taxonomy): Eukaryota > Viridiplantae > Streptophyta > Polypodiopsida > Polypodiales > Pteridaceae > Adiantum > Adiantum capillus-veneris. The sequence goes on along the minus strand of NC_140959.1, from coordinate 117,911,276 downwards.
AATGTTTTTGAAAGTAGAAATAAAGTAGAAAAATCTTAGCCAAACTAAACTCCATGAGTTAATCCCAGGGTAACCCGCGCAAATAGCCTCTACATTTTTACACAAGAGAATAAATTACTATTAAAGTAAGTCTAACTCCCTACCTTTAAGGGATAAGGACCCAATATATTGCGGGATGTAGAAGCATGGTTAGATGCTATGGATGATTATTTCATAGCCGCAGGATCTGCTCAGGAAAACCAAACAATGTTGGGTATGTTCCACCTCAATGGAGATGCCAAACTGTGGTGGAAACAACACTGCAGAGATAATCCCACTAGTAACCCAACTTGGGAGAAGATGAAGCACGCCATCTCCCCTTGACCATCAAGATATTAAGATGAATGAATTCTTTAGTCTACGCTAGTTAGGACTTTCATTGGAGGAGTACTACACCAAGTTTGTGTCTTTACGATGCTATGCTCCTCAAATGACCATGGAGCAACAAATTGCCCGATTCTGTCAAGGCCTCAACAAGCCTTTGGGTACACGTCTCAAAGCCATGAGACCTATATCAATTTAGGATGCCCTTCTTAGGGCCAATCCTCTTGCAGCTGAAGGAACCAACCCTACCAGGAACTATAATAATTAGAATAGTTATAGAGGAAGAGCTAGAGGAAATTTAAACCAAGGAAGTCAATGACATATAGTAACCGTTGCAGCAACCCTGAACCAACCATTCCCTTATGTAAGATGTTATGGATGTGGTCATATGGGACACTATAAGCGTTACTAACCATAAGAGTTAAATATCCTAGAGCTATGGCTAGGCATAATGGCCAACCTCAAGTCAACCAAGGTAACTTACAAAGAGGAGGTAGAAATGGAGGACATGGCAGGGGAAGAGGAAGAGGAGTCCAAGCATATGCAGCAGTAGGAGAGCCTACCCTAATGAATGAGGAAGATGAAAGAGCAACCATGTTTGTCGCAATTGACAATCTTGGAGCGCGTCAATATTATGCAATTATTCAAGCTGCAGCAAACTGACAAGGTGAAAAGTTTGAGCTACTCATAGATTGTGGTAGCTGCCATTCTTTTCTTTCTCCAAAATGTTTAAGGATATTCAAGTTGAATCAGTATCCAGTCAAAAAATGGTAGTCAAATTAGCAAATGGAAAAGAAGTCCTTTCTCAATATTCAACCCGGAAAGTAGAATTTGAACTAGAAGGAATTTCTACCTCATCATATTTTTGCACCCTACCTGTAGGAATCTACGATGGTATCTTGGGAATGGATTGGCTAATCAAAAATCCCATTGTGCAGAGGGTAGTTTATCTTTTAAGAATGAGTTATGAGAGGAAATTTTTAGGGACGTAATGGGAAACCGAGAGCTCATTTAATTAAAGCTAGTAGACCTATCAAAGGTTTACATAAGGGACAAAAAATCTACATGGTCAAACTAAACAAGTCCAAAGATTCAAAGACCAACCAACTTCCAGGATGGCTTAAAAAAAAAAAGGATATATTTCTAGAGGATCTCTCAAATTTACCTCCCCCAAGGGACATAGATCATGAGATAAAAATCTTTCCAGGTAGTGTTTCCAAAAGACCTTAGAAGATGTTCCTACTCAAAGTCATAGAACTCAAAGAACAACTTCAAAAATTGATCAAGCAGGGGTTCATCCGACCAAGTATTTCTCCATGGGGACCACCTGTTTTGTTTCAAAAAACGAAGGATGGATCCTTACACCTCTACATAGATTACCGAGGCCTTAATAAAGAACAAGTATCCTATCCCTGGCGTAGACAACCTTCTAGATAGATTGCACGGGCGAAAATATTCACAAAAATCGATCTCAGATCAGGATATCATCAAATCCGGATCAAAGAAGCGGACATATACAAGACCGCATTCAACACTCAATATGGGCACTATGAGCTCATAGTCATGCCCTTTGGCCTTATGAATGCCTCATCAACTTTTAATCAACTCATACAAGATATATTTCGAGAATACTTGGATGATTTTGTTCTGGTATTCTTTGATGATATATTGGTCTATTCTAAAGATCCAAAGGAGCATGGGAAACATGTATGCAAAGTCTTAAGTATCCTTCGACAACACCAATTATATGCCAAGATGAGCAAATGTGTTTTTGGTACTCCTAAAGTTAGCTATCTTGGGTTTATCATATCTTCTAAAGGGATCTCAAAGGTTAAGGACAAAATAGAATGGCCACAACCCAAAACTATTAGTGAAATTTGAGGTTTTTTGGGTATTACCTGATGGTATAGATTATTCGTCAAAGATTATGCACTCATTGCTGCACCCTTGACTCAGCTACTCAAGAAGTCCTCCAACCCTACATGGGAGAGAGAACAAGAAGATTGTTTCCAAAAACTGAAACAATATCTCACCTCTGCTCCCGTACTTAAGCTACCCAATTTCACTCAAGATTTTGAGGTGGTAACAGATGCAAGTGGACTTCAACTTCCATGGCTAAAATAGAGAATATTGCACCTAGAACTTAGCACGATAGGAGAAGTCTTAACTCAGGAAGGCCGACCAGTCGCCTACACTTCTAGAAAATTAAGGTTTCATGAGTTGAATTATCCTACTCATGATCTGGAGTTGTTGGTTGTTTTTCACACTCTAAAGCTATGTAGACATTATCTTTTGGGATGCCACTTTCAGCTAATCACTGATCACCAAAGTTTGAAATGGATCTTCAGACAACTCTCAATAAGAGGCAAAGATGTTGGATAGAGCTTCTACAAACATACGACCGTCAAATAAAGTACAAACCAGGAAATGTGGTTGTTGATGCCCTCAGCAAATAATCCTTCCTTGGGTCCATCCCCATGCACAACAATCCAATACTGGATAAGGTGAGGGAATGTGCACAGGAAGATAAAGCCTATCTTCAAATTTCACAAATCCTTAGTCAAGAGGATGCAATGGCAAAAGAGAAAGCCCTAGTTAAGGACCATTCTATAGAGGATTGCCTTCTTTACTACAGGCATCAACTTTACATTCCTAAGGATACCTCCCTAAAGCAGTTAATTCTACATGAAGGTCATGACACCCCAATAGCAGGACACCTTGGATATGCAAAAACTCTTAATGTCTTCAAGAAAAGTTACTTCTGGATCGGAATGAAGGGTCATGTACTTTGATACATCAGATAATGCATGTGCAAGTCTGTCACATGTGTCGGAGCTAGAAATTACCAAGCATTGGGTTGTGTGAGCCACGAATGGCTGCAAGCACACAACCAAGCTAACCTAGCAAGCTCAAAGAGAGCAAGGGTGTGTCAATCACCGCTTTACACTCGCCGTCGTGAAGGATTCCTTGCTGCGAAGAAGAGGGAGCCACCACCACCACGCTCAACTGCCTCAGTGCCGTTGATCCCGCCACAATGCTCAATCGCTCTCTCTCTCTCTCTCTCTCAAGCGCGTGCACGTGCACACACACACACACACACACACACACACACACACACACACACACACACACACACACACACACACACACACACACACACACACACACATGAGCACACAATGAAGAAGGAGATGGAGATAGGGCAAGACCACTCTTCTTTCATGCACCCTTCAGAATGAGGGATTTAGGTCACAATGGCTCTTTTATATGGGTTTGGCCCATTCACACATGGGTGCCCACATTGGCCGGTTAAAGTAAAAATACTGTCAAATGAGATATGTGGTGCACCTCCCATCGACGATCACCCAAGCACCTATAGGGCCGACAAGCGGGGCCCATGACTCAAAACAATGTGATAAGGTGTTCGTCATCGGTTAACATGTCCCCCTTCCTAATGTAGATTTCGTCCTCGGAAGCTAGTGAGGTGAAGCCCATTCATCGAGGTGGTAGAGCATCTGGGATAGAATGTTTGTGAAGCAAAGTCATCGTGAGAGAAAGCTGAACATATGGCATTTTGTTCAAAAATTAAGAGTGCAAGCACAAGCAAACAATGGCAAGATAGAGATAACATGAAATTATGAAAGTTACATTTGCCAAGTAGGTAGCATAAAATAAGCATCATTTAGTGAACTTGCATAAATTAATGGGCTAGAGTGTTGTCATTATTAGCTTGTCTCGCAGTCAATAGCTTCACAAAAGGTTAAAGTTTGATCTCGACCTACCTATCAAGTTTACAGAATCACGTATTAAGAGTGGTACCTGATTGGTTTTTATTGGTATTTGAGGATTAGTAATTTGTGCATTTTACGGATGTGAGTGGTGAGCATAATGCAATTCTCAAGCATTCAGATGATTTTGGCAATTAAGTACAAGATTTTTGTTTACATTTAAAGTTTAGGCCATGGGGTTTTGCTTTCTTGATTTTGGCATTGTTAAATTGATTTCATTAATTAGAGAGGGCCAATTCCAGAATTTGGCACACGATAGTTATCTACCTACCTGGAATGTGTTATTCGTGCACATGAGATAAAGTGATGAGCCCTTGAATTTGGTATTTACTTGAATTCTTTAGCATTAAGCTAGGCCCATTTTGCCTTTTAGAAGACTAGCCAACCTCTATCGCTAAACACCCCTAAGATTTCTACCATTAATAACATATTTCATGCACAAGACTAGTCGGTCAAAGATCAAAAGTTAACCTAAAGTCATGCCCTTTTCTTAAAGGCAAAACTAATAATGTTAGACTGTAATCAAATTATTTTGTGCAGTTACTAAAAGATTCCCATTTTATATAATCTATGCTGCAAAGTAGCAACATAATTTCACAGTCTATGATCATGCCTTACTAGCAGCAAATACACATAAAACAAATGGCAGTGTAAATAAGAAAGAAATCATGGAAGAATTACACATGTTCCTATATGGAGAAGCTCATGTCATTGAAGAAGATGTCCTCAGCCATGTGGATGGAGATCCATATAAGTTCTCTAAATGCTCCTACACAACAATATCAAGCAACAATGCAATATACCTCAAGGAGGCATGTCAGTGTGAAAAGACCAAAAATTCAAGGAAAACAAGCTGGTGAAAAAATATAGACCCCTAACCTACCTATCGGTCACCACTTATGGAATCAAGGAAAGAGGATATTATATAGATCGGGTAGCATCCGTAAGGCTAGGCTTCTATCCTCATCATCTAGATAAACAAAATCGTTTTCAGTGAGGCCATAGTCTTCCTCAATATTTTTTATTGATTCTTTGTCATCTTCTTGTGCACATATGTTAATCAAGAACCTCACTATGCGTGGATACTCATCTTGTGCAAAAGAATAGGCATGTGTGACTAGAAAAACATTCGCTATTGGACAGAGATCACTAGTAATCCATAGACGTATCAGCCATTCTAACTCCTCAAAATTTTTGTTACACGCAAGTCTTGCTACCAAATCCCATTCACAAGAAAATACAAGGTAGCATATGTGAAACACTTGAGAAAAATAAAAAGGGTACCTTTCATAAAAAATAGAAGTGCACATCTCTCTTGAACTAGCCATCTCTAGGAACACATATAGATTTGGTTAGGTCTCTAAAACGTAAGGGTTTTTTTCTTGTGCTGTTTGATGTGACATGGTGAATTTGGGCTATGTGTTGGATCCGATAGGGTGCACTCTCCTTGCTAGTCGCTTGTGCTCTTTTACTATTTATGTTTTTTCTTTTTTTCTTTTTTTTTGTTAGTATAAGTATAAGGCTATGTATACACAGTCCCTCATGTCAGGGAAGGAAAATGAAGAGGATAGGAATCCAAAATACTGATGTGAGTGAGAACTCCCCCCTTCCTCGAGTAGAATGTTTTCTTTGAAAAGTTGTCGTCACCTTTTGAAACCAATTGTTCCAATTTGTGATGGGAGGTGACTTAGGTCAATAGGTTCTCGCTACCCCAAGTGCCACATCGAGGCTCTCCCATGAACGTGCCTGAAATGTTTCAGTCGTCGGTGGTTCTATAGGTGTTGTCATGGAGTTTTCCATGTTTTTCCTACGATTCACAATGGTATGGGGAGGATGTGTAGGAGCTTCTTCAGAAAGGTATGAATTAGATGAGGAACTAGAAGCTTCTTGGGACTCTTCCCTTCCTAAGCTAAATTGAATAGATTGAAATTGCTTTGGTTCCTAAACTAACTCTAGAACAAGGGTAGGGTATTCTAGAATCTTTCCTTTGCCACAATCCTCTATTGAGATTGGGGTTGCAGAATCGAACTTGCATGGTGGTGTGGTGGGTGAGATAGAGGAAGATAAGTTACATTTAGGGACCCAAATTTTATCACTCCCATCATAGTATTCTTGGGCGTCTAATAGGGTTTTAGGAATCCAATGTGATGTGGTCTTGACTTTCTTAGAGCGCGCTGTTGATTTCTACAATAATGTTTTCTTGAATTAGGTGGAAGAGTTGAAGGAGTTAAAAGTGAGGCCGTTAGGACCAATTAATATGTACTCTTAGGCAACTCAGGTTGAGTACTGCTTTCTGCAACTATGGGAATTCATATGTTAGGTTCGTGGACGACTGAGGATGACTTAACGACTTTGGTTTGTGAATGTTGGTTATCTTGCAATTTCATGGGAATCGATAACGTAGGTGACCTTGCTTGAATGGTAGGGAGAAGAGATGGTTTTTGTGTTGTGACAGGTTCAGTCCCCCAATCAATAGTGCATTTAGTTGCCAACATCCACTTGCATCCTAGGTTTATGCCGCCTTCCATAGTTCCAGCAGGCATGACCAAAAAGCCTTGGCCTACATTCCCTTTTTCATAGGCAACAAGTTCTTGAAGGACTCCAAAAATAGTGGTTTTCTTCTTATTAATGCCCTTGACTTGCATGGTACTCGGAGATAGGGGTGGTTTTCTTAATTGGCACCATACTCCATATGACAACAAATTATGTAGAGCTCTCGTATCTAACAAGGCATTATACAACACTTTCCCATAGAGACTTTTTAGCTCAATCGGGTATCGTAAAGGTGGCTCAGATTCTAATGAATCATTGTCATGTACTAACCAATTTTTTCCTATCATATCCATATCTTATATTTGTGAATAATCCTAATCCATGCATATTTTCAAACCCTCAAGAATCTATCAGGTCATGCTCTCATGCAAGTAGGGGCTCACTCTTGGAGGATTATGCAAAAATTCAACAAAAGGGGGACCACTGAAGACTTTTGTAGGAGGAAAAACAGGCATTTTGGTGAGATTTTTGGCCCCACTCCGAATTTGAGGAGGTTCTCAAAATAAAATATTTAGCTCACAAGTTGAATAATAACCTCAAAATGTTTCTTAATTTTTGGAGATTCCACAAGTGAGATATGATTTTTTGGGTGGACCCTAGTCTATCCACTTTTTCTCACAGCTCACCCTAGGCTTTTATCACCTCCGTTCACTTCCACACACACACACACACACACACACACACACACACACACACACACACACACACACACTCATTCCTCTCCATCCCTCACTCAAACCTGCACTTTTCATGGTTTCTCTCACCCTCTTCACCATTAACCTCCCCTCTCACTTACACATCTCTCATATGAGCTCTACATGTCCATACACTATCTCTATGCCTCTCTCTAACACCTCTAAATCACAATTCCTTTTACCTCTTCTCTATATACATAAAATTAAGCACATAAGAACTTAATTAATCTCTACAAACTAAGGATTCTTATCAACTAACGTCGTCACTTTCATCATGGTGTTCAACCTGGGCGGCGACGACATAAGAAGAGAAGAAGAAGAAGAGGATCGGCAATCATTTTTGAGAACCTACACAAGTAGGTTTAAAACTTCTTCAAAGCTTCACCATCACAAGGTTTCCCTCAATTCATTCACCCATCTTCCTTCAACCATCCACCTCATTCTACCCATTGTAAATATATCATTAACATTTTAGTAATTACTAACACTAACCACTAACATACTAACACAAAATATCCATTGAAGTAACCATAAAAGACACCTCACCTCAAGACATGTAACTGAAAAAATATCTCTCTCTCTCTCTCTCTCTCTCTCCCCCCTTCCTTAACTCTCTAGTTTTACCCTATCTACCATCAACAATGCCTTTCTCTTGAGTCATCATTCATGAATCAAGTAGACAAAGAAGGCCCGCAATGTTTTGATATTCAAAATAAATTATAATCTTGATTTGATTAGCATGTAAATAAGGTTAACATTAACCTTAATGTGGGGTCTCCAACTTGTAAATAGACCCCTCTCCTTCTTGTAGATCATTTCCAAGATCTCACAAAGAACCTCAACACTCTATACGTGAGAAGAGATTTAGGTGTAGTCATCACCTTGTGAGAATATACGCCTCTCCTTCTTGTAAATCATCTCCAACATCTCACAAATACCCCCAACACTCTATACGCGAGAGGAGATTTAGGTGTAGTCATCACCTTGTGAGCTTACCACTTGATGCGAGAGAAGCTTTGATGCTACACATCGTAAAGTGAGAGAGTGTGAGTGTCCTATCTCAAATCACTATTGTACATGCTCTTCCACTATCAACAATTGAGGAATTGGTGCCTTAAAGGCGTGCTTAGCATCAAAGTTTTCGTCCTTCCACTTGTGTAAAGTTCTTTGGCAAATGCAAGGCAACTTGTGTCTTCTTTTAAGTTCTGTCATTTGAGCTTGTTTGAGAAAGTGATTAGTGTGTTTTCATTGACAAGTTCATGCTCATTGTAAGAGGGTATGGTGGTGATAAGTGTCACACAATCCTAAGACAGTGTGTGTGATGGAGGCGATATTTAGCATTAACTAAGCATTGGGTTAGTTTTGTGCAAGCTAAACCGATGGCATCACAAAGAACCATCTCCATTTTCAAGTCACAAACGAGGTATTACGCAAGTTTCTTTCCTCTACCTCTTCCCTTTTCTCTAGCTCTCTCTTGCTCCATTTGGTGTGTGCCTTGGTGTGAAATTTTTTGTGTGTGTTTTGTTGCGCCTCCACTTGGTCATCATGACAAAATCTCTCTTGCATCCTAGTTCACATTCCATAACTATGTGGTGTCCCTTCACTTGTTGACTGTGGTTTTTTTGTTGATTTCTCTTGCTTGTGGTTACCTCAGACCCAATGAGCAGTACAAGAGCCTTGAGGGGTGTTTAGAGGTTGCCTCTCTTGTTGCCCGCCCCGGACCACCTTACTAGTAATAAAAGAAATCATTAAATCTAGTAACTAGGGGTGATCCCACAGCCATGTAGCCAACAATATTGGGCTGGGCTCTTCTTGAGTAACTAAGTTGACTTCTTTGACCTGGTCTTGATAGTTCTCTGTGTTCCACTCTTCAGCTATATTCTAGCCAGTTTTGGTCAATGTGTCTACATATCAAGCAAGACTCTTATAAATGGGAAAGTCGTGTCCCTACTCTTGTAAGCATCCTGGAGGAAGTTCCTCCAACATACAGAGGAAAGTCATCTCCGCTTTTCTTTGAGCTAGTCTTTTGACTCTTGGGTGGGGTGAGGTCAGTTAAAGCCTTGCCTATGGGCAGGGAATAATCATTAGTGTTGGTGAGTGATGGACTCTCCAAGACCAAGAGACTCCACTTATTCAACACTTGTGTTTTCCTCCATTCAAGTGAGTAGTGAGCTTGGGGTGTTGCTTCTAACCATTCTAGGAGATCATTGTCTTCACTAGGGACATTGGGTAAGACCTCTTCCTCTCGTGGGTTCTTCTCGGACGCTTTAGCTTCTGCCTTTTGGTCATCATGTTGTGAAATGCTGAAGGAATACTTTCTATTGGATGGGTTAGCTCCACTTTCTAGTTGGATCTATCTATGCCCCGTACTTGTTGTAGTGATCCACATTGTATCATTGCCATAGTCATTGAAGTGCAAAAGTATGTCGTAGCCAAGTCCTACCAATCAACAGAGGGAAACCCCCATCCACTTTTGATCCCACTACTTGGAAACTGTACAAATATACACAGATGATTATTTATATTGGTGATAATCTATCATTTTTATGACATGGCATCTGTCATGAGTGATGTGATGAAGATAGGTTTCTCTTTACCTCATCTTTAAGCAAAGTAATTTCCAATAGCGTATGCATCTTAACTTGCCAACATGTGAGCTATGTGTAGAAAAACAAATAAGCTTTATCTCTAAGAAGCTAAGAAAGGGTGATCGGTCTCTAAATGATGAGATGCCAATTCATTCCCAAGTGATCTTTACAACAAACTAGATCTTTAATACAAGCAAAGGTAGGCACAATAACACCCTTATCTAGAATGAAGAGATTTTGAAAATCTTCACATCACACATAATGTTGAACCATCGATATATTTTTGCACAGAAAGATGCATACCTTAGGGAAACCAACTAGCAAATATGCAATTCTTTCTTCATCAAGATTGTGATTGGTGTATATATTTGCCATTGACTCGTCTAATAACTAGTTTGGAGCCAATTTGTAATGTTGCTCAAATAATTATAGACTACACTCTCTAAGTTGGGAGTGCCTCTCTCTCCAATAAGCTAACAATGCCTCTCTCTCTCTCTCTCTCTCTCTCTCTCTCTCTCTCTCTCTCTCTCTCTCTCTCTCTCTCTCTCTCTCTCTCTCTCTCATATTCACATACACGCACACTCGCTTTCCCCCTCTCCCTCGTTTTCTCTCTTTCTCTCTCCCCTCATTACGAGAGATTTGGACTCACTTTTGGGCCTTTTTTTCCTGGACAGAGAAAAGGCTTGGACCAATAGAAAGAGGGCTATCATAAATGAAACTTTTGATTTTTTTAAAAATATTATTTTCATAACTGTAAAATAGAAATGATCTAAAAATACATATTCTTCAGCATATTTTACTATAAAATTTAGAAGAGCATTTTAGATCAAATGGCGTTGACTAAAAGAGACAATCACTATGGTACATTTACTTTCGATGAATGGTCATTATGGTATGTTTACTTTCAATGAACGAATGTCTTTCCCTCCACAACCCTATTCGCCATCACTCTTACACTTTGCTCTTGCATCTTCCTCCACTCTTGCTCCTGCATCTTCTAATTTCTTCCATGGCAGCTACACATCCAGGTGTAAAGGACTTCAAGCATGCTAAAACGTGCCTATATGCAGTCATAACTACGTTTGAATTACCAACCCATCATCTTCCCTGCACATAGACCTAATTGTAAGTCAAAATTTCCAAAACCCTTGCTTATGTTACTTATTATGTTTAAACACTAAAAGTGATTCTATTTTTATCTCTATAGATATATATCCTTGCAACTTGATGGATTGGCAGCTTATTTCAAGTGTGGTTGGAACCTTTGATGCCTTTCATGGTTTCATCGGTGAGAAAATATACAAAGGTAGAACATGCAAGTCATTGCTTGAGAAAGGAGTTTTCTTCTATGACTCCTTTTATAAGGTGTTGGAGCATTGCAACCATATAATATGCCATCCTTGAGAACTCTAAAGTGGACAATACAGAAAAGGGAATGATTTGCACAAAAGACCTATAAGGACGTGCAAAGATGTCTAAGAGTCAACGTAGCAAATCGTATTGTTAAAATTACTTTGTTTTATGCCACTGGATGTATTTTTTTAGACCTATTTTATGGAGAGGAGATTAGACAAACATTCTCAATGTTTATTTGTAAATATAAAGCATGCCGAGAACTAAAGAAAATTTGGGATGTCAAGTAATTGTGAAACATAAATTGCAAGTTTTACTAGAGGTATGGTGTCAACAAGAGGTCATGATTGTACTTAATATTAAATCAAACATCTCCCTCTGTTAGGTAAGAATGGACTTGGCAAATAAGGACAACAAAGAAGCTAATAACTATGTGTTCAAGTGCAAAAATCATAAGGTAAGTTAAGCAATGTTGTTTTTCTTTAACGCTATAAGACAATTCATTTTTTGGCATCTACTTACATTTCTTTTACTTTGCAATATGAACGTCGGTGTTAATATGTTTTGGTAGTGATGTGTGTGAACACACTTAGGACTGTCATGGCACTTTTTCCCTCACTATGAGGTTTTTTCCCCATGCATTGTATATATGCCCATCCTCATTCTAGGGCTATCTTATCTTGTACTTGCTCATTAAGTATTGCTACTTCTTATGGTGCGCTCTTGAGCTTCTCTTTCTCTAAACTATGTTTGCATTCTTGCAACCCTAACTCCAACAATTTGTGTCAGAGCAGGCTTCTTCATCTTGAGCAAGGCTTCCTACACGACCCTGGAGATGATCTATCTTCGTCAGCTTGAGGAGTCCTCTTAGGTGAAGCTAGATTCTAGGTATTATGTAGTCTTTATGTAGTAAAAGCATTTTTATGACTTTTGGGCCATTTTGGGTGCATTTTGGGGCATGTTCACATGTTGCGAGGTTTTTGTGGAGCTTTCTAGAGCTCTTAGTTTTGTCACTTCTTGGACGTTTTGGGTGCATTTATGTAGTAATAGCATTCTCATGACTTCTGGGCTGTTTCGGGCCTAGAAGCATTTATGTGTGCGATTTATGTAGTAATAGTATTTTTATGACTTCCAGGTTGTTTTGGGAAAATTTCAGGGGTCGTTCACATGTTGCAAGATTTTTGAAGAGCCCACCAAAGCTCTTAGTTTTGTTTGATCTGCTATATTGACACTGTGTATGCCCCTACAAGTTACATAAATGCTTTTCATCTCTTTGGCAAGTCATAGCTTTGGTGATTACATGATTTCATTGACAATGTTTAATAAAATGATACATTTCGCATGCTATTTGCTCATGACAAGCTTGATGGCAGTAATTATCCATTGCTTTCTTTTATTGATTTTCAAAGATTTTGGGAACATTGTGCAGGGTATTAATGTATTCGTGACAAGCTTGATGGCACTAATTATCCATTGTGGGCATACATGATGCATCCTCTATTGATTTTCAAAGATTTTTGGAACATTGTGCAAGGTATTGATGTACATCCAAGATCTGTGGTAGATTTTGGTATAGTTGAGGATATCATAGGTCCTAACACATCTAGTGTTGCAGTAGTCTTGCCCACTGCTCAACAGATTTTTTGGGATGGTAGAGATGCACAGGAACATGCCTTGATTGCATTATTTGTTAAATATACCATTGTCCCACACATTCGTTCAGCAAAGATAGAAAACATTCTTGCACATTTCTATGCAAGACACAATGAATCGCATGTTGCCTATCTTCGAAAATAGTTAGAGTCTAAACATATGGAGGAAGGAGACTCTATGGACATTTTTCTTACAGAGATTAAAGAGCTCAAGGAGTAGTTATTTGCTACAGATGCGATCATTCCTGATAGTAGTTCACTTGTGCAGATAGTTCTTGATGGCTTGTCTTATTTTTATCAGAGTTTTGCTTCTACTTTCAATCGAAATCTGGATGCTATCAAGTTTGATGAGCTAGTTGCTATACTCTTATAAGAAGACCAATTTAGGCAAAATAGGTCTAAACAGTGCTTTGCACATTAGGCTTCTGTGGCTGCTCAAAGAAGCAATGCAAATACCTCTTTGAGCAATAAGCCAAAAGCTGCACCTTCTAAGAGTAATGCTAAGGCTGAGAAGGCTACTGAAAAGTCCAAGAAGACGCTATGATGTATATATTGTAAGGAAAATGATCATCTCATTAAGGACTATCCTAAGTTGAAGCAGAAGGAGGCAAAGAAAAAAGAGGCTAGTATGGCTATTGCAGATGGCTCTCCTTCTAATTCTAAATCCTCAAATATAGTACAAGTTATAGAATGGGCTTTCAGAGTACACTACATTTATAACCCATCTTTGCATGATTGATGTATGTTTGTTGCACATTCTCATGTACATTACTTTGATAGTGGTGCCTTAAAGCAAATTACTTTGTAGTGTGATATGTTCATTTCTCTTGAAATTTCAACTACAGGGGATACCATCATATGTCCCAACAACTCCTCTTACCTAGTAGAAGAAATTGGTAAAATTGAGTTGGTTGTTGCAAATGGCAGTAGTTTCATACTAAGAGATGCCTTGTATGTTCTCGGGATAAAAAAAGAACTTGTTGTCAGTTTTTGCGCTTACTAGGTTTGGTCTGGTTGTAAAATGTGTGGATAACAAATGTACAATTCATGATCACAATTGTGACATCTAGTACATTATGTCGTGGGCTATGTAAGCTCGATTTTTATGACAAATATATGGAGGATATGACATGTGTAGTTTCAAATGCAAAACTTTGGCATGCACATTCTGGTCATATGAAATTTTACTAGTGTGCTATGATTACAAAAACTTGATATGGTTTCTTCATTGCCTCAACTTCAGGCACCCCAAACATGTATGTGAAGGTTGTATTATTGGTCCAATGTAGCGTGTTTCTTTTCCCAAAAAGATGGTTCAGTGAGCTATGTAAGCTCGATTCTTATGACAAATGTATGGAAGATATGGCATGCGCAGTTTCAAATGCAAAACTTTGGCATGAACATTCCGGTCATCGAAATTTTTGCTAGTTTGCTCTAATTATAGAAATCTAATATGGTTTCTTCATCGCCTCAACTTCAGGCACCCCAAATATATATGTGAAGGTTGTATTCTTGGTCAAATGCAGTGTGCTTCTTTCCCAAAGATGGTTCGATGAGAGTTGCTCACAAATTGAAACTTGTGCTCAATGATGTATGTGGTCCTATGCAAACACCATCTTTTGGAAATTACCTTTACTTCATGACTTTTATTGATAATTACTCTAGTAATGCATGGGTATATCTATTAAAGGCTAATTCTGAAGTGTTTTTTGTGCTTTAATGCAATTTGTTGTGTTGGTTGAGAATGTATTTGGATGTAAAGGGGGCACCTCTGATTTGATTGACGAGGGAGTATATGTCTAAATACTTTAATGCATTTTTGGTTGAAGCATGGGATAGAACACCAATATACAATGCCTTACACCTTGAGCAAAATGGTGTTGCTGAGCGTGGGATAAATGTACAATGCCTTACAACCTTTGGCAAAATGGTGTTGCTGAGAGAAAATATGATTCTCTTATGGAGGTGGCATGATGTATGGTTAAAAGTCAAGCCTCACCACATACATTTTAGTTCCAGGCTGTCATGTGTGTTATTTATGTGTTGAATAGATGCTGCACCAAAGCATTCCAATCTATAACTCTATATGAGGCTTGGCATAGTAGAAAGCCATATGTTTCTCATTTGCGTGTTTTTGGTTGCATGGCTTATGTTCTTGTGCCGGAGCAACTTTGCAGGAAATGGATGACAAGGCTGTAAAATGTATTTTTGTCGGCAATAGTTCTAAAAGGAAGGGTTACATATTATATCATCCACAAACTAAATGTATCCTAGTCATTGAGATGTAGTATTTATAGACAATGTTGTGCAACCTTTACTCTCATGTACCAAGGAGACAGATGTATGCTCATAGGACATGCACGATACTTTGTTGTCTTTGTTTCTTGGTGGACCTTCATATGTAGAACCCAATGAGGCACGCGTGCAGTATATGCAGGTTTCTAATGATTCCACAAAGCAGCCCATTACTAATGCTAATATACATGTTGTACTTCATGATGAGAGAACAAAAATTGAGGAGTCTAGGACAATGCCTACATGGCTACTGCAAACTTTGCATAGTAAATTGGATGCACTTTTGTCTAGTCAAAGATGGCAGTAGAAATGAAATGATCATACACAGTAGCAACAACGAGAGAGAGAGAGAGAGAGAGAGAGAGAGAGAGAGAGAGAGAGAGAGAGAGAGAGAGAGAGAGAGAGAGAGAGAGAGAGAGAGAGAGAGAGAGAGAGAGAGAGAGAGAGAGAGGGGAGAACGCCAAGATTGCTTGATCAAGATTGACACTACAAGAGAGATGCCTTGCGTGTGAAACCTGTGAGTAAGTCTCAAGTCCACAACTCACTCAGTGAATAATGAGGACTGAGGCAAACTATTTATAGGCTACTAACTACCTGGTCGGGAAAAATGTAGGATAGCCAATAAAAAATAACCACCTTAAAAAATAGGTGACAACCTCTAAAAATAGCTATAAGTCTCAAAAAAAATACCAGAAGGGTGGCTACCCCACAAACAAGGACCAATACTCATAATGGACCTACTCTGACATCCTCTTAGGCTATCTGACCTCTAACACTCTTCAATACGATCTTGGTGCTCCACATATACAACTCTCACATAGTAAGAGGAACAAGGTTATACAACAGGATCTATTGCAATGCTATATGAGACTAGTACTACACAAGCCCCTGCCCACGAACTAGTTATATTACAAAGATTGTTTTATAAGCATCTCTGTGACCTAGATATATGGATATTTACATGCCTCACAATGCCCGAGTGGTGATTGGCCAACTTAGAGTGTCATTACACTAGCAACACGGACTCCCAAAGTTGAGAGGATCTGTAGACTATGCCAGAGACGAGGTTGATAGTGAGGAGCAACATGTATGTAGATACAGAGCGTACAGTGACATGAGAGAGATATATACCACCATCTTCAACAAACATCCCTCACTCTGCCGTATTGTAGAATCCATATACCCGCGCAAATTTAGTCAATTCCTGCTAGAGATACAACACCAAAGAGAGGCATTGATAGGAGTTGATACCACAAAGTGTCACATACACACATTAATGTGGTGCCACATAGACACCTCTTCACTTTTGGAGGAAGAATATGATTAGTTTTGAGCCATTTCAGCAACCTTACAAGTGCCAGAAGGTGCCTAAGATATGGATCAATGGTTGGAACAAGTTTTGCACACATTTTGAACACATTTTATGGCAATTAATTTTATGGCCGACCTAAAAAACGACCATAAGTTCTATAAAAAGGCATCCTTTGAATCATTTCACTCATAAAAAATGATAAGAAGCAAGATCCACAAGCAAGGATTGCTTAGCCACAACCCGTAGTTAGGGTGAAGCTCTCCAACAATTTGGCTCGATAGCATCGTATCCAAGTGCGGTTAGCTCAACTATACTCACATCCAAAGATCATGTTCCAGAGGATTTTTGCCTCACCATCGCCTATGTATTACATATTATGCCCTCATTATGGGACTGGATGGAGCTAGCTAGGTCTGTATGGCATCTTACACCCCCATTATGGGAGAGGATGGAGCTAGCTAGATTTGTATCTCATTCTTGTATACCCTATGCACATGGATTGCATATTGAGCCCTTGATAGTAGTGCTCCATCCATCGCACCTCCCCTCACTAGCTTAGTGCTTCCATGGTTCATTTTCATTATTTTCATGTTATATTTTTGTTTTTTTTTTGGATATCCAGAGGACATTAACATTTGTACATTGATTTGTCTCATAGGCCAAGTTTGGCCTCCGATACTCTCTCTCTCTCTCTCTCTCTCTCTCTCTCTCTCTCTCTCTCTCTCTCTCTCTCTCTCTCTCTCTCTCTCTCTCTCTCTCTCTCTCTCTCAATTACAAAGTATCACAAGATTGCATAACGGGGGAGAAAACCCCTCAAGATTCAACAAAAGGCTTAGTAGGACGGGGAAAGTGCCCCACCCCATCAAAAAATAAGAGTGATGACCAAAACCCTAGAGGACCCTATGTGTGAAGCAGCACAGGTGGCGCAAATCTGCTAAACACCATTCCCACAGGGTACCCAATGATGTCACAATGAGCACTTGAAATTATTCCCACAGCCCACCCTTTTGGGCTTTGCTAGAGAACACATTGGCCTAGCCAATCACACCACCAATCACATCGCACTTGGAAGAGCAAGTTGATGAAGAAGCAACAACAGAGACCACCAATCTTCTAAGGGAGCGGTTCCAACTTGCAAAAGCAACAACAACCACTAGAAGAAGAAAAGAGCAGGGAGAGAGGAACAAAAAGCACCATTAGGCCACCCCAAGGAACACATCCGGGTTGTTGAGGAAGGAACCGCCAAATCTAACATGGAAGCCCACCAACCCAAAGGAAACCGGGACCTTAATGCTATGCCCAAACCCTAAGACAATGGAAAAATGTCAAAAACATGCAACAAACACATAAGCATTTTCACACACACACACACACACACACACACACACACACACACACACACACACACACACCTTTGCCCATGCAACAAAAACAGGCGCCAAAACGACAAAAACAAAGAAAAACAATGAAAACTATGAGAGCAGGCAACAAAAACAAAAAACAGACAAAAAACAACCAAAACAAAATCAAACAAAAAAGAGGGCTAGACAAGCGCAATAGTGGCTGTAGGTTTCACGTGCACCCATGCATACCTACCTCTCTCTCTCTCTCTCTCTCTCTCTATATATATATATATATATATATATATATATATATATATATATATATATATATATTATAGAACGTACTAAAATCCCATAGAGTGCAAAATGCCTAACAATATGGGAAATACCAATCATAAGAAAGCTATATACAGGATGTTGAAATCAAGGTGGATGATGGGATGCCTGTAGAATAAACCATTGTGGGATAGCATAATGCCATATTAGAGTCCCACTAGAGAAGTGAAAGAACACAAATGACCCTCCCCATGTACGAAGTGACTATAATCGCCGCTGCTTTGCAACTCTGGACTCGCCTTACGATGCATCCCAATGACTCCATAGAGAGTGTAGAAGCTCTCACCAAGAAACACGTAGAGTATTTGTAGCTGTGGAACTTAATGCACTGAGAAAGTCTCTCTCTCTCTCTCTCTCTCTCTCTCTCTCTCTCTCTCTCTCTCTCTCTCTCTCTCTCTCTCTAATCCCAAATGCAACTAGGCTTGGAACCTTCATATTACCAAAGCCAAAAGGCTATTACAAGATAATGCATCAAATGTCCGAAAAAGGCTGCATAATAGGGGAAAAACCCCCTCATGATACAACATGAATCATAGGAGGGGAAAAGTGCCCCGTCCCATCATAGATGCCAAAAAATGGTTGTAGCGAGACGACCAAAACCCCAAAGGGCCCTTCAGTGTGATGCCAACTGCAAACTACACAAGCTATAGACCACCATAATAGGGGCACCCAACGGTGCAATCCAATACTTCTCCACGGCCCACCGTACGGGCTTTGCTAGAACACGTCGATTTGCTGATCACACTTGGAGTAACCGATCCACAGGAGCAATTTGGGGGAAGGGGCGGGGAGAGAGGAACATCTGCAAGAAGAGGCACCGCCACCAACTACAAAGGTCACAGCAACTTCAATCCACCCTAGGGAAAGGCACTGGGTTGTAGAAGAAGAAGCCACCACATCAAACATGAAGCCCTAAAGCAGCTCCCTAACCAAGCCCAAAGGCCCAAATCTAACAACCAGCACACCTGCAACACACACCACCAGGCAAAACATGCAAAAACAAACAAACACAAGCAACACACGAAAAAACCTAACCTGCACTCACACGTAGACACACACACACACACACACACACACACACACACACACACACACACACACACACACACACACACACCTACACCCCACACACATACACGAACAAGCAAACAGACCCACACACACCTGCACACACATCGACACGCACACAAATAAGTGCACACATACAACACGCGCGTGCATCACATAGAAGAGCATGGTAGAGGGGGCACGATGAAATAGACTGGAGGGGGTAGACATGCGGTGCCAGGGAGGGGGGGCGCAAAGAGACCGCACACGAACGCGCAAGGGTAGAGCCCCAAACGTGTCGCGCGTACACACACACACACACACTCTCTCTCTCTCTCTCTCTCTCTCTCTCTCTCTCTTTCTCTCTCTCCACTTCACAATTAACAACATAGGTAAGGTATGAAAGCAATAATACTCAAAACACATTATACATTCAACCTTGCCTATTATGAGTAATAAATACTCAATTTTTTTCATTGAACTTAATATATCGTTGAACTAACATCTTTCTTGGCTTCCATACTCTGCAATGAACTTGAAAAACTTACATCGAAGCTGAAGCAATAAATACTAATTTCTTGTTTCTTAAGCTCCCAAGTGCATGTACCTATGTCATGGCTATAAAGCTTCGTTGCAAACAGAAGGCTGCTAAAAAGTTGTACCCTCTCTCATAAGGTGGGAGGTGATACCATAGATCAATAACAAGGTCATAGATTAGGGGAGGGTAGTATTTGCCCCTATATTCACTATCAGTGAATTGCATATGTATTTTTGTTGGCAATAGTTCTTAAAGGAAGGGTTACATATTATATCATTCACAAACTAAATGTATCCTGGTCAGTTGAGATGTAGTATTTATAGAAGATGTTGTGCAGCCTTTACTCTCATGTACCAAGGAGACGGGTGTATGCTCATAGGACATGTACGATACTTTGTTGTCTTTGTTTCTTGGTGGACCTTCATATGTAGAACCCAATAAGGCACGAGTGCAACATATGCAGGTTTCTAACGATTCCACAAAGCAGCCCATTACTAATGCTAATATCCATGTTGTACTTCATGATGAGAGAACAAAAACTAAGGAGTCTAGTACAATGCCTACATGGCTACTGCAAACTTTGCATAGTAAATTGGATGCACTTTTGTCTAGTCATACTCGTTATGGTTCTGATCATGCATCATATGTATCAGATTGTTATGCATTGGTTGTTTTTGAGTATGTGTGATGAAGAGGCTTGTTTTATTTGATGGGGCACAAAATTGAGAAAACTAGATGGCTGTTATGCAAGTTGAATATGATGCTATTATCAATAATGGCACATGGTACCTATATGATTTAGCTCTTGGAAAAAAGGTGATTGGTACAAAATGGGTTTATAAACTAAAACATAATCCCAATGGTAGCATCGATCGCCACAAGACTCAATTAGTTGTAAAAGATTATGTTATTCTTCCACTTTCCATATGATGACAATTCACCGCATTTGTGCATTGGCAACACATCATGGTTGGAATGTATATCATTTGGACATTAGCACAACATTTCCGAATGGTGACATGTGCTTCTAATAATTGTCTTATATGTGGACGACATGCTTCTCACTAGACCAAATGAGATGCATATTGCGGATTTTAAGGTTGAATTAAATTCAACTTTTGAGATGTCAACTTTGGGCCTCTTGCATCATTATTTGGGCATTTAGTTTAAGTAATGTGATGGAGGTATTACTTTATGTCAGACAAAGTACCTTGTGATATTGCTACATAGATTTGGTCTTAAGGATTGTAAACCTATTTCTACACCCATGGAGACAGGTTTACATCTTCGTGTTCATGATGTTGAAGACTACTTTGATGTTCCCCTCTATTAGTGGGTTGTGGGATGTCTCATTTATGTATGTATTACGAGATTGGGTATTCAGTTTGCAGTCTCATAGATGATGAATAGATTT
Source organism: Adiantum capillus-veneris (assembly GCF_014529385.1). Lineage (NCBI taxonomy): Eukaryota > Viridiplantae > Streptophyta > Polypodiopsida > Polypodiales > Pteridaceae > Adiantum > Adiantum capillus-veneris. Next base: position 117,889,999 of record NC_140959.1, on the reverse strand, counting down.
ATGCATAGCCCAAGCACTAAGCATTGGCAAGCAGTTAAGAACTACTTGTATGGCACTAAGCACAATGGTTTATTTTATCCCAAGGGGGGGATCATTGTTTCTAGATTTGCATGCTTTTTCATATTTTGACTAGGCTAGTTGTTATGACACACGCATATCCACAAAGTGGTTTTTGCTTTATTCTTGGCAAGTCTATCATGGTTAAGCAAGAAATAGCCTATTTTGGCCACTTCTAGTTATGAGGCTAAGTAGAGGTTAGATATCACAACTACAATTGAGTGTGTTTGGCTGAGATGCCTTGCGGCTGATTTGGGTGCTGGCCAACATCCACCACTATAGAACATTGGCAATTGTGAGAAATCCAATATTTCATGCTTGCACAAAGTACATTTGAGGTGCATTATCATTATGTCAGGGAGAGACTCTCTACATGAGAGTTTAGCTTGGCTTATGTGCCAAACAAGACAACCTTCCTAACCTATTCACGCAGGCTTTGCCTTGTGAGAAGTTCAAAGCTTTTTCACAAAGATTTGGGCTTGCTTCCCTTTATGAATTGATCATATCTCATAGGTCCTAGCACTTACCTATACAACTGAGTGCTAGCTCTTGTTCACCGCATCACTCCAACAATAGGTGCCCCACATACAAGAAAAGACAATACTCTGCAAAGACATCTATACAATTTGAAGATCATCAATATTTAAAGATTGGAAAATCAACAGTAGCCAACAAATACTAACACCAAACTTGTATTTGCAACATCTTTGTAGGCACTACGAGCAATTTCAAATCTCAGTTTTGTACTATAAAAGTTTTTGCAATATATATGTGATTTTTGGCTTTATACGTCACTCTACTATGATTCACAAATATACAGTACAATGCCTCCTCAAAGAAAAACATGCCCTCCTTGCATTACATTGCATAATAACAAAAAATGCTCTAATTGGATAATTTTGTCAAGCTAACGTGTTACGAGAACTTGGTTGGTTTGTTCAATTTGTAGAAGATTAGTGAATATTCAATACAATGCGATTAGGGAACCTTTTACTGTAAAACATGCTAATTGCATTGTAGTGAATATTTCATGTTTCCTCATTCGTTTGATCCTATGGCTGTCCTTTGCGGTGCCTCTTATATGGGCCTTCACAGAGTGAAGATCGTTGGGGCTGATCAAGCAATACTCAATGGGGTTCGAACCCAAGCTTGTGGATGAGAGGATTCCTTAAACTTCCAACTAAATTTTTGAAACCCGGCCGTTCGAAAAAAGCACATTGCTCTTCCTTCTACGGCTCATCTGCGCTTCCTTCTATTTTAGAGTTTTGTTCATCTGCGTCGAATTGTCGAACTCTCTGTTGTGCATCGCTCTGATGCCCATGGATTCCAAGAAGCTCAAGAAGAAGGGACACGGAGAGGAGGAGGATGTTGCACCTCTGATCCAAGCGTATGAGGCATCTCAAGAACCTAACCCTAGAGGTTTAACAGAGCATGAAGACCTGTATCAAATGAAGATGAATTTCCACGCCTCACAAATAATCAGAAAACATTTATAAACCATGCATCTCTCATTGAGTTTCAAAAATTTGTGGCATCTTACCCTTCATCCTCACCACCCAAACACATCACAAGCACTGAGCATGACATCTATATTGGGGTAGTCTATTTAGTGATCCCTGAGCATGTTCGGGACGCTTCAATTGTGAAGCATATGGAGCTTGGAGTGTCTCGTGAAGTTGCCAAGCGCTTCATGGACAAATGACTGTACTTTTCCAACCGTCATGCAACATTTAGGTCGTGTGAACACGATGGCAAAAGTAGAAATGCTAACATCTTCCATTAGAAGCTCAACGGGGTCTTCTCTCTTCTACGACAGAATGGGCACTTGCTTTGGGGAGAGGTGGGAGGATCTCATCTTAGGCTTCTTCGATACTATCATGCGGGAGAGATGCCTTTATACGAGAGGAGCTTGCACATCGGTCGCTATCTGTATTTCCGAAGTATACATGATGGGAGTAGTTGAGGTAAAAAAAATGTATATTGTAGTTGTATTTTCGTATTGCATGTCTACTTATGTGTGTGTGAAGAGGGAAGCATTCTTGTTGAGATTATATTATTATTTTTGGAAGTTGAATGTGGACTAAAGGACTATAATGAAACAAATTTCATGATGATACTTACCCTTGATATCCCCACTCTAGCCGCATATTGAGTGGTGATTAAGTTTAAGAAAGATGATTAGGGTTTATAAGAGATGCTTTGTCACGTGTCCACCTCTCTATGCGTGGTTAATAGGGCCAATTGATCTCGAACACATTCACACATTGTAGTTTATATTAGATGCATGCCATACTTCAATCATTTTTTAAAGTCTCTGTACTCTCTCATTAAGAGTCTTGAGTGATTTGTCACATGCACTTTCTCTTAGTGCGCTTGTGTGCTCCTTTTGCAAAAACAGCAAATCGAGACAAGAAGGTTTCTATTGCTGACAATCACGAACTTCAGAAATATAGCTTGCTCATTCAAACTTGGAATTGAGAGCCCGAGCTTGTTGCTATATACACATGGAATATAGCTAATGACTAAAATATTGCATGTACCTAATGTAAACTCCAATGTGCATATGTATGACTCAAATATGACATGCACCTAATGTAAACTTCAATGTGCACCTGGCTAGCATGTCACTGGGCTTACCTGCACACACTCAACTAGAGGACCCACATCAGGCCAAAGCAGCTACATGTGCTCATACATCACTCTGTGCCGCTTGTGTTTCAGGCCATGATTGGGAAGAGTTGAATGGGTTAGCGTTTTTGTATTACACATGTTAGGTGTAAACTTGACATGATGATTGTCCCCATTCTTTTTAGGCAATAATTTTTTTCCTTTACTTGTTCGACTAATTAATTAGCTCATTCAATTGTGCTATTGCGTAGAGAACGTGCCTTGGAGGTCCTATACTGTACTCTCGTAAAGCTAATGCAAGAATCTTTCTAAGAAGAAAAATAGAAGGAGGAAAGTGAAGGAAGAGAGAGAGAGAGAGAGAGAGAGAGAGAGAGAGAGAGAGAGTTTGTTTTCGGCTATTGCACGTGTGCTTTTAAAGTTTCGTGGCCCTTTCTGGGTTTTGACTTGTAGAGCTATTTTTTAGGGTTGCTTGAGTTCCTTTTGTTCCGTTTCAAGATTTTTTGGTCTATTTTAGGGTTATGAATTCAGGTGTAGAGTTGTTTCAGGGTCTTGAATTCATGTACAGAGCTGTTTTTTTGGGTCTTGTAAGCTGCTGTAGTGCTGTTTTGTGACCTATTTAGGGTTTTTTTGCTCTGTTTTTGGGTTTTGTAAGGTGTTGCAGAGTTGTTTTAGAGCTCCCTAAGCATTTGCTGTAGGGATTTTCTTCTTGTTACAATCTGCAAATTAGTTGAGAGAAAGAAAGAAAGAAAGAAAGAAAGAAAGAAAGATATATTAACGTCTCGAAAGAGCCAAAATGGCCCATGAGACAAGAACTGTACATCTGGTAATACATCTCTCATCGAGTGAAAAAGGAAATAAGATCTACTCAACACCATAGTAGTGTTTGAGTCTACAAAGCTAAAACTAAGTAAAGCTGAAAATATGTACAATACATGACTGATCCCATCAAATCTCTATCTCCCTATCCCAAGATATCCCAGATGGGTAGATCCAGTATAGAGAGGCCGTTGAAAGGTGGCACTCGTCTCCGATGTCGAGCGATGAAGAACGAAAGAAAGAAAGATTTTTCACGTCTATGTTAGGTCGATATCGGCCTATGAGACAAATCAAATGTACATGGTGTGTATGTCATCCGTGTATCGGAAAGACAACTGATACAAAACTGAAATTGAACTGAAAATAAGTAGTGATGTATTGGAGATGGTTGTGATGGTATAACCATGGGATATCTGAGGAGGGATGGAGCTCTATCTCTGGGGGTATATGTATGTCAATATGCTCAGGGTGGACAATCATGAGAATGCATCAAGCTATCTAGCTCCATCCTGTACCAATGGGGGGGTGTAATATGTGGTACATGGGTGGGTCTGGTGCTAGGGCTGCCCGGATGAAAGCTGCAGGGTTGGCCTCATCTGAGCCATTCGCTCCTCAGTGGCACGACGCTCTTGGGTCCAAATCTCCTCGATCTGTCGGTGGTGGAGGCTCACATCCTTGTAGCCTGTGACTCGTGATCGTTGTCTAGCTCGGCTCGTCTCCGCCTACGGGAGTGTCACTCCTCTCTGAGTGTCAGATGAGGGGGGGGGGCTGCAGTTCTCTGAAAGAAGCCAGTGAGTTGCGACTGTCTCTTCTTTGTCTGTGTAGCTGCGTGTGGCTGTAGTAGTGTGTCCTAGTGGCTCTGTATCTCTAATAAGAAACTCCCTAGCTGTCTCTGATCTCGAGAGTCCATGATCTCTCGGAGAGTGGGCTGTCCTCTGGGCCTCATACCTACCTTTGATCTCAGTATATGCTCTGCATTGACATACAAAATGCTCCTCACTCTCCACCTCCTCTATGCATGATCTACAGACTCGCTCCTCTCTAGGAACGCCAGTATGTCTCCCAGTCTCAATCTCTAACTGTGTGACGCCACCCTCAGCTGACCAATCGCCACCCGTGAGCTATGTGGCATGTATGTGTCCATGTAGTGTGGTCTCTGTATGAACCCGTCCGGCAGTATAGTGAGGAATTGATCTCTGCAATCTAACATCCTTGTCCCCAAGCCATGTGACTCCGAGACTCTCTTGATGTATAGCTGCCAAAGGTCCTATCTCAACACCAAGTTCCTCTCGCTGCGAGAGAGGTGAACATAGAGTGAATTGGGGTCATACTAGAAGGATGGTAGGCTCTCCATATCAAGACCGTGTGCCTCAAACCATGCTCTGACCTATGAGTACCATGCTCTCTCATGTCCACTCTCTGATAACTGTATAGCTGCCTCAAATGACCTGCGAGTAAGTCTGTTGGGAGGTAGCTCTCTCATCCTCTGGATGAAACAGACTGTCTGGAATAGTGCCTCTACAACCATAGGTGGTGTGGCGATCTCTACTCTGATAATGTCATGTGGCACTATCTTCTTGTTGTAGATCAAGTGTGAGATCATACATATCTGTGGCCTCTCAATCTGTGCCCACTGGTCAACCGTCAATCTAGGTGCCCATAATGTCGCTGAATACATCAAGGTTGGGATGACCAAGGTGTCGAAAAGCCACCCCTTCGTGCTGGGGCTCCTGAAAGTGTGCCTGGCGGCATCTCCGCTCTAGCATGGCCAGGGCTGCATATCCTTGGGTGAGCCTGAGAGAGAGAGAGAGAGAGAGAGAGAGAGAGAGAGAGAGAGAGAGATTTATTTACGTCTACTAGAGGCCAAACGGCCTATGAGACAAATCAAAGTACAACACTCTATGTCCTTTGGATATCAAGAAAAAATAACAAAATGAAATAGCAATGATAGTAACAACTAGAATCCTAAAAGTAAGGGGGAAAACTAGTCCTAAGGGCTTTGTATGCAATCTATATGCGTAGGGTATACAAAAGATGCGATGCAGATCTAGCTAGCTCCGTCCATTGCCATAATGAAAGACAAAGAAGATGGCGGGTGCTATGGATCTTACTTTCAATAATCAGCAAGTGCAAGCGATAGGACCTTATTCTGATCTAGATGGAGTGGAATCAAATGCACATCATAGTGAAATTGTCAAAAGAGCTAAATGTGATGAGAGTCGGTGCACCCATGCTAAAGTAATAGATCCCATCGCCACTCCAGAATCACAGACGCCTCAAAAGTCTTATGCTCAGGCAATATAGCAGGAAATGAGTAATGACAGTGATAACTTTGAGCATTTGCTAAATTTTACAAACAGTCTGCTGAGTGATTATGTACACAATAAGGGATTGGAGGAGGTAGATATTGACGATGACGATGTACTAGATGCTCCTCCTGTGGATACTAAAAGATTGTTGCATGTGGTTTCTGTGTTTCATGAACAGGGTGTTATTCTCTTCTCTACGGGAAGAATACCGCTGATGTATTTGATACGTGAATAGATAAATGTGTTGCTACATGAAGATGCTATCGAGGACATTTTTGGTGGCTCACAACGTTTCTTTGAGGTTGTTCTGAAGCACTCCAACATGCAGGATGTGTTGTTACAGAAGGTCCCCGTGTTCTATGATAGTCAGTTGGTACATGCAATTCGGGGAAATACTGAAACAAGAATTCCCTATTTGGATTATTCTAACAACTGAAATTGCTTGTGACACAACGAGAAAAATACCTCGGTGGTTACATATTTTGCCTCTTGGCATGAGGCTATCAATTTCCAACTTTAATGGGGTGCATTCGCAGGCCAATATGGTTAGTTGGGACATTTCTCCTAATCTATTTAATTTAAGATCTAGAGTGGCACGTAGTAAAGATCCACCTGCAGGCTCGTCATTTGACAGGAATGACAGAGTTATTGCCCTTGGGATCGTTGATACCAAGGGATTCTCAGCCTTCTTTGGATATGCCCTCAACTTCCACTGCAATAGGAGCTTGGAAGAACTTGTTTGCCGTGTTAGGAGACTTTTGGGGGATGTCTGTGCCGCATTGGAAAACAAGGAAAGGCAACGTAGGTAGCTACCTATCTTTGCATTTGGTTTTATGAAGATAGGTCAATGGAATGTGTGTGGGATTTCTTCTTGCCAAAAAGAGAATGCTTTGTGGCAGGTTGTGTTCATGCAAGCATGGGATGTGCTTTGTGTGGTTGAGCATAAACAACAAGCATTAGTAGATACATCTTTTGCACATGGCGGATATCTTGCGTTTTATAGCGGAATGCAAGCTACGCAATTTGGTGTGTTCATGCTTGTGCATTACAAATTATGTTCCTCACTTATTCGTTAATGATGTGCATGGAAGATTTTGGTTGTGGAAATGTAATGCACTGCTTGTGCTACTTCTTCTTCACCGGCGATGTTCCTGCTAGGACGTGATGTAGGGAGAGGACCAACAAATCCAACGGTGTCTTGAAAGGGACCATCTGGAATGAGTAATGGCTGAAGAAGTCCTGCTGCCTTTTGATGAGAACTTTTAACCTTTTGACAAATCTGGCATCGCTGCACATTGTCATACACATCCCTCCTCATGCGAAAGATCTATCTTCGTGAAATACTTCGCTCCATCTAGATATACTTGTAGCAGGCTACAGCGTCACTTTCACAGGACAATTAGTACAGTTTGGACTTTACAGTTGGTCTTTGGTCTTTGGTCTGGTCGGTTCACACTGGACGGACTCGCTGGGCAGTGACACGTGGCAAGGATATGGTGGTTTAGTGGACATCGTGGCCAAGTCACCACCACCACCCAGTGGAGATAGACTTAGATGCTGTCATTTATGAGCCGTTGGTGGCTCTTTATGGTTTTATATATGAGTAGTAGCGGTTTGGTCAGGATCATCTTTTACGTAGTCGTCTAGAGTGAGTCTATACACAGAGCACGTCTTCACCATCCCTGCACATCTGAGCCTCGACACCCCCATTGTACCTGTGAGTCCTGGGCTAGAGCTGAGTGTGCTGCCACGCTAGAGTATGTATCAGTTCTTTGAGATAGTCGAGTCATATGTTCCGGTCTGCTGTTGTGTCTTTGTGAGCTCCGTTGATGTCTATTGTTTCCTTTCTTTTCAGTCTGTTTGAGTGAGATTGTCACGCACATTGCACTGAGGACCACCCACTGTAGAGAGCACGACACATTATCCGCGCTATAGGTGCTCTCATTTTGGCGATCACGGTGGGACGTCAAATGAAGTCTCACTCACTCTCTGTGGAGATACAAATCCTGAAGCTAGTCGGTTGTTACCTAGCTTCGCGCACTTTGCTTGCATTGTGCAGCTAGTCTGCTGGTCTGGTCCTCTCTCGCCCTGGTCCAACCAGTCCTCGTCCTTGTCCTCGCCCTCGCCCTCGCCCTCGCCCTCGCCCTGGTCCTGGTCTAGTCCCTCCTAGTCCTGGTCCAGTCCTCCTCGCCCTGGTCCAGATAGGTAGTCTAGTCACTTGCCCTAGGTGGTCTAATCACTTGCCCTGGTCCTTGACCAGGTGGTGTAGTCATAGTCACCGTCCTCACTTGTCCTGGTCTAGACCTGTGTTCGTTTAGCCCACAGTTAAGGGTCTTCTTGCCCAAAGCTTGGTTGGATTGGTGGTCACTGCATGACACATACAAGGCGGTCAGTCGAGCGTCAAAGCGCACTACTGAGCCCTCTTAAGTACTATAACAGAAGACGACCTTTGGTACCTAGTAGAAGTCCATCAACCTCATCACCCATACCTCCACATACGACATCACCCATTCCTTCATCCGGTTCCACATCTTCGAGATCACCTTCTCCAGTAAAACTCTCCTATTCTGCTACAGTAGGCTATTGAGCAACAGGCTCAACAAGGGGCCATGGACACGTTGGCTAGTGTTTTGGCCAAGGTAAACATAAAGTTCTCTACCTTCAAAGGACTCTCTTCAGAAGATGCTGACGACCATGCAAGGAGGTTTGTATCTCTCTGTAGGGGTCGTGGTCTTAACAGAGAAGATGCTTATTTGGTACTCTTTCCATCCACCTTGGATGGCTTAGCAGACAAATGGTACAGCCAATTTGCAGAGAACCATTTTGCAACTTGGGCAGCCTTAAGACAACAGTTCTGTGCAACTTTCAAGCCAGGTGACTACCAGGAGAAGGTGTTGGATGAGTTGGCGAACATGGTGCTCCAGCCAGAGGAGACTTTTGCAGAGCTTATGACTAAAACCAAGTCTCTGGTTGCCAAGCTTCCCCAACAACCCGGTGAATTCATGGTTAAGAAGTGGGTAGAGAAGGCGCTCCCCAAAACTTCTCAGCAACAACTCTGAGAGAGTCTCCGACCCGACGCCACTTTGGAGGAGTTCATTGCAGTTGCTACTAGGATAGAGGGGGCTAGGAAGCTGTTCAACAACTCCCCTTACATAGAGACTCCCTCTGTGTTTTTGGAAAGTAGTCCTGCTGATCCATTGAATTCCTTGCGCAGAGAACTTGAAGCCCTAAAACTACAACGAGCTCTCCAAGAAGAGAAATCAATCTCTCTTAGACAAGAGAAACCACCACATCTTGAGGCTTTGGATCAAATCAAGAGAGAGCTAGAAGAGCTTCGGTCTCAGCAGGAGACTAAAGCTATGGTATGGTGCAGCTCTTATCGCTCTCCAGGACATCCTCCACAGGACTGTCCCCTTCGGACTTATTGCCACTTCTGCGAAAAATCTGGGCACGAAGACAAGGATTGCTACTACATCAAGGGATTGCGGCAAATACAACAAAGTCTAGGTCCTTCTCTCCAACAAGGGCTAGCACCTGCATCTAACATGGTCTCACTCTATGGCCATCAAAACCCGTTGCCACCTCTGCTGACAACACCTCCTATGCAACAAGGTATGCACAACAACTTTGCATCCCCCGGCTTTTATCATGCTAGTACTCCTTCAGTTCCCCAAAGCTTCTTCACCTCAGCCTCCGACACCATGCAACAACAAGAGCAGCGACCACCTCGTCCCCCATTTCGTCCGTCTAATCGGCCCATCTTATGCTACAAATGTGGTAAATATGGGCATTACCAAAGTAAGTGTCCTTTACCTGAAGGGTCTCCTCCTTGCAGACATTGTCTAGAGTCTAAGGACCACTACAGTAAGGATTGTCCTAAGCAAAGGGCATCTTCATCTTCAGGCACTACTCAAAACCAACAAGAGTTCACATTCCCAAAGATCAAACTAATCACAGTGAACACCACCCCTCAGCCAGCACCTGCTACTCATACAGTTCGGCCACAACAAGCGGCAGAGCCCGCTGGCGTGCTCACTCAGGCACAAAGAGCAGCCCTGGGATTAAGCTTGCCAACAGGACTATCTCGTCCATCACTTCCGCAACCTGATCAAACTGTCGAACCCTTAAGTGGTGACAAGAATAGGCCAATCTCTATGCTTTCGGACATTGATGGAGCCTTCCTGGCAGCAGTGGCTGACTTACAACAGGTCAAAGTTTCCGAGGAGGTCCAGATTGTAGGAGCTAAGCCCACAGTGGAAGCAATCTTGAAGAACACCTTTCAACAAGTGTCCCTTTATGAGATGCTCCGGCTAGATGCAACCCTCAGAAGTGACATCCTCTCAGTAATTCAATCTCTGTACCCTGGTGCAGGGCCTAGTGGCGGGCACCTACCTCTGCAACCCTTGGAGTCCTACATGATTTCATATCCAGCTGCTCCCCTCACCGACTACAAAAGTCCTCGTCTCACTATGTCTATTCTCGGGCATCAATTCTTAGGCGTCATTGTGGATGGTGGATCTGGGATCAATCTGATGCCAGAATTTACTATGTTGGTCTTAGGTCTGCAACCTACCCGTTCTGCTCCATTCACTGTTACATTGGCAGACCAGAGGACAGTCTACCTGGTGGGCATAGTAGAGAAGGTGCCTCTGAGAGTACAAGACTTCACATTTAGCTTGAATTTTGTGGTGGTCAGTCTTCCTCAGGTGACAACCCTCAACACGTCCTCTTAGCAGCTTGGTTATCGGAGCAACCCGCATTACTTGATCAGGTAGTTTCTTTTATACACTCTTTTAAGGATGTTTTTGCTTGGTCCTACAAGGATTTGGAAGGGATCCCACCAGAATTGGGTCTCCACACTATCCCGTGGTTGAAGGGGCTAAGCCGGTCAGAGGCCGAGCTTACAAGCTCAACCCAAAATATACAGAGGCCGTCAAGTCAGAGCTCGAAAAAATGCAAGAGGCAGGGATTATTGTACCTGTGGAGCACTCTGAGTGGTTATCACCCATGGTGATAGCGCCTAAGAAGCAGTCCAATAAAATCCGTGTGTGCGTAGATTACCGTGCTCTGAATAAGATAACTATCCCAGATGGTTTCCCCACACCTTTCATTGAGCGTGTGCTAGAAGATGTAGCAGGACATGTATTGTACAGTTTCATGGATGGGTTTAGTGGATACAATCAGTTGGGTATCCATCTAGGTGATCAGCTGAAAACGGCCTTTGTGACTCCCTGGGGTATTTTTATCTACACTAGAATGTCTTTTGGATTGAAAAACGCTCCACCTTCTTTCAATCGGGCGGTATATCTCATCTTTTGTCCTCTGCTTACGGATCATCTTCACATCTTCATGGACGATTTTTTGACTTTCTTAGGTGCTCAATGTTCAACCCCAGTGGAAAATCTAGAGGAACACCTCGCTCAACTCTCTGCTGTCTTCCTCAGGTGCAGAGAGGCACGCCTAAAGCTAAATCCTTACAAATGTCATTTTTTGGTCACTGAGGGCACACTTCTAAGCCATGTGGTGTCTGCTAAAGGTTTAGCACCTTACCCAGAGAAGATCGTGGCAATCTTAAAGTTACCACCTCCCATCAACCCAAAAGGGGTGCAGAGCTTTGTAGGCCACACAGGCTATCATCGCAGGTTTATACGTATGTATGCACAGGTGGCTCAATCCATAACCCGCCTAACCAATGCTACTGTTCCCTTTCAATGGCCAAATGCAGAGGCTGAAGCTTTTGCATACCTCAAAAAACGCCTCACTGAAGCGCCTATCCTAGTAGCTCCCGATTGGTCTCTTCCTTTTCATGTGCATACTGATGCCAGTCAACTGGCTGTGGATGCTGTGCTGACTCAGCCTAGTAAGGAGTACAACCTGGATCGCCCTGTTCACTATGCAAGTCGTCTACTCACCAAGGCAGAGCGCAACTATAGCACCACAGAAAAGGAAGGTTTAGCAATTGTGTATGCTCTCCAAAAATTTCGACATTATTTATTAGGGGTCCACTTCATAGTTATTACTGATCACCATGCCCTGCACTATCTGCTCAACAAGCCGCAAGTTGCAGGTCGAGTATGGCGATGGCTACTCTTATTTCAAGAATTTGACTTTGAAGTGGTACTCAGACCCACATCATGTCCTTGCCAACCACCTCTCTCGCATTCACACGGGTGAAGAAGCAACGGGGGTTGCAGACAACTTTCCAGATAGCAGTCTCTCTAAGGTGGATACCACTCCGGAATGGTACGGCAATGTTTTGCATCTGCTTTCTACTGGCGTGTACCCAGAGAACACTTCTCCACTGCAGAAGAGACGATTGTTGTTGAAGTCTAGGCCTTTCACTCTGATTGGAGGCCAGCTATACAAGTCAGGACAGGATGGTGTTCTGAGGAGGTGTGTCTCCCCTCATGAAGTGGAGTATATTGTGGAGGATGCCCACAGTGGTCCCACTGGTGGCCATTACCCTGGTCATATTACTACCCAAAAGATTCTCCAGTGTGGCTTATGGTGGCCCTATGTTTTTCCGAATGCAATTGCCTATGTAAAAGTATGTGATGTGTGTCAGCGCTGTCGTCCTAAACCAAGCAAGCAGTCAAACCGTCCTTTGCAGGTCTCGATGGGGGCATTGATTTTGTGGGTCCAATTACTCCCTCCGTCCAACCAGGCAATCGAAAGTATCTCCTAGTGGCTACAAATTATGCAACAAAGTAGGCAGAGGTACTGGCAACAACGGATTGCACTGGCACTACGGTAGCCAAGTTTCTCTACGAAAATATTTTGTGCACTTTTGGATGTCCCTTGGAAATCACAAGTGATAGGGGTAGTCACTTTGTGAATGAAACGATTTCAACCTTGCTTATCAACTACAAGATTTTTCACCGAAAATCTTGTTCTTATTACCCTAGAGCAAACGGACAGGCCGAGAGCACTAATAAGGTTCTGATAGCACTTCTGCGGAAAGCATGTCATCTCCATCCTGCGACTTGGGCTCAAGCTATCCACGGCACCCTGTGGGCATACCGAACTTCTTTCAAAGCCACAACCAATCACACCCCATTTCAATTAGCTTTCGGTTTGGAAGCGATAGCACCCTTCGAATTCAACTTAGGATCTCCGCGAGTCGGCAGTCTGCGTGCCAATGGAGATTTGGGGTCGGCATCTGTCTCTCGTCTTTTTCTTCTGGATGAAAGCCGAAGTTTGGCTTCTCTGGCTCTGCAAGCAGAGCAGCTTCGTCGCAAATCCTGGCATGATCGCCATCTCAGAAAATCGAAAATAACGCAAGGAGCACTGGTGCTACTTTATCAAGCTAAGTATTTGAAAAAAGCAAAGAAGTTGGTCCCAGCATGGTAAGGACCATAGAAGGTGATGGAGATTCTACCCCAAGGGGTTGTACAATTAGCCACCCTTGAAGGACTTCCGCTGCCTTTAGTCAATGGATCTAGAATCAAATGCTATCATGCTTAAGCTGACGATCAACGGTCTAAAATCAAGTGTTGATCCTCATCGACTCCTGAACCCTTAAATATCTTTTGGTATCACTATCTTCGACATCCCCTCTTTCTGCTGTTTCTTTTTCATCACTATCTCGTACACCCTCTCCTATACAGCTCTCCTTCTGCTGACTCTGTTGCGTTCAATGGGCTTGATTCTAGAATTGGGAAAACTCTCTCCTTCACTCTCAGTCTGTATCCTATTTAACCTCTCTCCTGCTCTGGTGAGTATGATTCTAGTCTTGGGCTTAACCTACCCACTACCTCAACCCGACTCATGCCTTTTTACAAAGTGTCACAAAAATACGGAAGCGTAAACTGACGTTTAATTGCACTTCAAATACTCAAGAGAATTAGAGGGAGAGAGAAAACTTGACACTCCATTGGGGACCAGAAGATGGGCTGGTCCCCCCCCCCATAAAGAGAATATCTTTATTACTAAGGGAGAATCTTTACAAGCACAGAAACGGGGCATACGCCCGTCCTCTATTCTTTCTTCTGTTCTGTTCTGACTACTGACTGAGAAAGTGTTTCCACTTTCTTTCTGCTTAGGGGATTTCCCCTCTTCTGCGAGACTGGTTGGAAGCTCTCGAAAAGAGAGTCTATCTTCCAAAACAGCTCATCGGAAGCTCTCACAGAGGAGAGTCCATCTTCCGTTATGTGTTGCCTTCATGCTCATTCATTCATGCATCGAGCACAAAAGAGAAACAAGCAAAATGCACACGCACATGCTTGCTGTAATTTTCTGCACATAACCTGAAATTCTTACATGTGCACACCCCTACGTCGAAACAGAGGTCTTCTTCGCGATGGAATCGCGCCAAACTTGATGTAGACTTAGGATAAGGAGAGAGAAGAGAATTTCTATGGCTGATCTGTTGAAAACAGCCCTAATCGAGGTGATTAGGGACTGAAAACAGAGAATTACAGCAGCCGCACTCTGCTAAGAGAGCGTCTACGGTAGCTTCTCGCAATGAAACTTCACCAGAAGGTGTCTATGACTGTGAGATCCCTTGTTCTTGACAATGGGAGCACAAGGCTACCACATATGTCGCAAGGGGCTGCTCTCAAGCTTCAATGGAGGGCTCCACCGCGTAGAGCACGCTCACATTAGGGGGGGTAGGTGCACTGCCAACCCTGAAAATGGGGGAGGGGGGCTCCTAAATAGCCATCAGGGAGAGGGGGCGCTAGGAAGAGAGAGGGGTGAGAGTGAGAGTGAGAGAGAGTTAGTTTGCATTGGTAAGTGTGCCACTTGGCACACTTACTTTAAAAACTTAAAAACCATTCAACTTTTGACTTTAAAAACTTCTAGCTCATTAATTAAAAAAATTGTGCAACTAACTAACAATTGCTACCAATGATTCTTTTATGAGAACACCAAAGGTCTGCCGGCGCAATGCCGCACGGGCACTGCACCGCCTTTACCTGTTCACACTTGTCCGGCTGCCTGCCCGGGCACGGACCGTTAAATTTAATTTAACAAAACTTACCATAAGGCTTTATTAGCTTTATTAGCCTTAGGGTCACTGTTCTAAGGACCCCATCTCATTCATGTGCTTGTACTGACGCGCGTATTTTTCTAAGCCTAAAATCTGAGGCTACTGCTTACCCCTTTCTGAAGACCCGATTTCCCAATCACTAGGGCTTTAGGGTAATTTCTGCTAAGGTCCCTCTGAGGTGTTGTGGCCCGCATTTAGGCTCACCTGAGGCCTTAGAACTGCTAGGTCTATTCTGGTGTGCACACAACTAATTAGATAATTCTTTTCTCGTAAATAAATTAATTATTTACAAAGTCTGACTTAGTTACATCCCTCTTGGTTCTAAACAGTTGACCTCAACTGTAGAGCATCAACATAACTGTGCAAGATGTCAGGGTAGTCCTTGAGATCGGACTCAGTCATCCACTTTGCATCTAAAGGAGTGTAATTCTTGAACTTGACTAAATACTTTCGATGTAGACTCCCCGACTTGAGTTGTCTCTCCGAGTGGTGTATTATCTGTTCAGGTTGAAGGATTTCCTCAGTCTCTTCGACTTCTGAAGGATCTTCTTGTACTGGCGCCACTGGAGGAGGTCCAACATATGGTCGGAGGAGACTGACATGAAAAGCATTATGGATGCGCCAGTGAGAAGGAAAATCCAATCTGAAAGTCACATCATTGACTTTATCTGTAATTTTGAAAGGGCCGTAGAATCTATGGGAAAGTTTGACAACTTTCCCTTTGCCGACCCGCTTTTTCAATCTAGCTTTCTCAAACCGAAGCAGGACATATTGTCCTTTTTCAAGATTGAGATTCCTTCTGTGCTTGTCTGCTTTTCTCTTCTGTTGCTCTTGAGTACGAAGAATCGCTTGCTTTACTTGTTGATGGGCAATATCAATATTGCGCACAAATTCATCTGCGGCGAAGATGTTTTCTTTGGTCACCATAATAGGAAGTAAGAGTGGCTTCCCGTAAATAATTTCGAAGGGGGCTTTACCAGTTGAGGAATGTATGGTATTATTATACGCAAACTCAACTATTGGTAAGTACTGTTCCCATTCGGATTGTCGTTCCGAAACATAGCACTTGAGGAGATCTAAAACAGTGGCATTAGCGATTTCGCTTTGACCATCTGTTTGAGGATGATAAGCTGATGAAAAATCAAGCTTAGTTCCCAAGTTTTCAAACAATGCGTGCCAAAATAGACTAGTCATGCGGGGATCTCTATCGCTGACAATAGTCTTTGGCAATCCATGGTGTTTAAAATCTGAGCTAGAAATATTCTAGCCATGTGATCAGCTTTGATCGTCTTCTTTACTGGAAGAAAATGGGCTTGCTTACTGAATCTGTCTACTATAGTCCAGATTGCATCATTTCCATTCTTGGATCGAGGAAGATCCGTAATAAAATCCATGGCAATACTTTCCCATGGCGTGTTAGGCACAGGGAGCGGCTGAAGCTTGCCATAAACTTTATGTCTGTCATATTTTACCTTTTGGCAGACTAAACACTCGCGTACATATTTTTCAATGTCCGCACGGAGTGGTGGCCAAAAGAAATACCTTTCAAGGGCACTAGTGGTGGAAGCAATTCCCCGATGCCCGGCATAAGGAGAATTATGTGCTTCATCCATCACCTTTTGTCGTAAGGGCTGAGCTATGCATATTGCTTGTTGACGATAGAGTGTATTATCCCTGATAGAATAAGGTGGCTTTGAGTGACCAGCTTGAAGATCTGCCCAAATTGTGGCGAAGTCTGGATCTTGAGGATACATCTCGCTGAGAGAGTCTAGTTCCTCATGATAAATTGTTGTTAGTGCATTGATCTTTGGACGCCCGGAGAGAGCATCTGCAACTGCATTCTTTGTTCCAGAAGTGTGTAAAATCTGAAAATGAAACATTGAAAGAAAGTTGGCCCATCTCATCTGCTTTTCTGATAACTTTCTCTGTGTGAGAAAGTAGCGAAGACTTTGATGATCTGTCTTGATAATAAAATCAGCTCCTAATAGATAGTGTTTCCAAATGGAAAGAGCATGAATTACTGCCATTAGCTCTTTTTCGTATATGGAGGCATGCAACTCTGCATCTTTAAGGCGCCGACTTTCATAGGCTATCGCGTGACCCTCTTGGTTCAAAACTGCTCCTACACAATCTCCAGATTTATCGCAGTATACCTCGAAAGGTTTGCGAAGATCAGGGACGGTGAGAACAGGTCCGTGACTGAGTAGATACTTAAGCTTTTCGAAAGCTTGTTTTTGTCCAGACCCCCAATGGAATGGAATCCGCTTCTTTGTCAGGTCATGGAGGGGACTTGCTATCGCGGCAAAAGCTCGAATGAAACGCCGATAATAAGAACAGAGGCCAAGGAAACTTCGTACATCATGTACTGTAGTTGGCGTAGGCCATTCTACAACTGCTTGAATTTTATCAGGGTCCATTCTCACCTGGTTGTGAGATACTATATGGCCCAAATAGTGGATTTCTTTTAGAAAGAACTCACTCTTCTTAGCATTCACAAATAATTTGTGTTTGCGTAATTCTTCAAACACTAAGGCGAGATGCTTATAGTGTTCGTCTTCCGTCTCTGAGAAGATTAAGACGTCATCAAAGAAAACGCCTGTAAAGCTTCTGTATGAGTGGAAGATTCTATCCATCATTCTGTTGAATGTAGCTGGTGCATTAGTGAGCCCAAAAGGCATCACTAGAAATTCATACAACCCGAAGGTTGTTCTAAATGAAGTCTTATGCACATCCTGAGGAGCTATGCGGATTTGATGATAACCGCTCTTCAAGTCTATACGACTAAAGACACTGGCTCCTTGTAACTTATCAAGAATGTCGTCAATCCGAGGAATTGGAAATCGATTCTTGATTGTGATCTTGTTTAGAGATCTATAGTCTATGCACATGCGGAATGTGCCATCCTTTTTCTGTACTAGCAAGACAGGTGAACAATATGGAGAAGTACTAGGCCTTATTAAGCCCTTCTCCAAAAGTTCGTTAACCTGCTTGAGAATTTCCTCTTGCTGCATTAGACTAACTCGATAAGGGGGCTGATTTGGAGAACTTTCTGGGATCAAATCAATTGTATGATCCTTAGGTCGCGAAGGTGGGAGTTCATTTGGAAGTTCATCTGCAAAACAATCTTTATATCTTTCTATTAACTTAAGTCTTTTTTGCTCTAAAGAGAAAGAAAGTTGTGAAACAGACACATCTCTCTCTTGCAAAAATCAAGTACGTTGAAACACACTTTTTCATTTCTTTCTTGATGGCAATGTGATTGGCGATAGGAATACGCCAATCACCTGCATCTGCAAGTACAAGATACTCCTTTCCTTTATGAGCAAAAGATACGGTTTTCTGAACATAGTCATGAATGGGATGCATCTTGTAGTGCCAAGGCATTCCCAAGATAACATCGCATCCTTCAAGTGAAGCTAGTAAGAAAGACTCTTGATCCTTGTAGTCGTCGACCTTTAGAGTCAACTTTCCTATGATTGGAGTAGAGTTTGAGTTCTGCCCTTTGAAAGCAGATTGCGCTTGAATAGAGACTCCAAAACGATTGGGCTGTAAGTTCAGGTCGTCAGCTAGCTTGGTAGAGATGAAGTTGTCTGTACTACGAGGGTCAAACAAAATAAGAGCCCGCTGGTTGTTGATACTACCCCATGCTTTGAGAAGAGCTCTTTTTTTTCCATCCTTGCTTGTATTTCCCTGTACATCTGGGACTGCATTGGAAGAGGGTGGTTGTGGAGGTTTGGTAGGACAGTCACCCTTCATATGACCAACTTGTCCGCACTTGAAGCATCTTCCTTCACTAATGTATGTTCGCAACTCAGCAGGAGAGAGATATCTCCCTTTCTTGGGCTGATTTGGCTTTGCTTCTGCTTCGGAGGCGGTTCTTTTCTTCTTTTGAGAAGAAGTAGAAGAGGTAGGCTGCTCATGGAGAGCCTTCTGCTTAGCATGGTAACTGCTTGCTCTATCTTCCTGGGAGTACCCTTGTCATGTATTCCATCAGCTATGCGGGCTGATTCCATAAGTATCTGCAAGTTACCTCGAGGGTAAAGCTTCATAGCCTTTTGCAAGGCTTCATGCAAACCTGCTTCAAACTTGCGCATCTTCTCCGAATCGTCAATCTTCTTGAATGGAGTGACTTTCAAGAGAACGTCCCAAAACCTATCCACATAGCGTGGAACAGTTTCGTTCTCTGACTGTGAAAGTCGATCCCATTCTTTCTTTACCTCTTTCTCATAGTCTGGAGGAAGGAACTATGCGTAGAACTCCTTCTTGAAAGCGGTCCAATCTTGGGGTTTGCGATCTTCCAGGATAAGGGTTAACCACCAATTGCTGGCGGTGCCTTTCAGGTACAAACTGACATGGCGAAGCTTGGATCTTTCCTTGAAATTCCCTTCTGCAAATGCAACTTCAAATTGGCGGATGAAAGCCAAAGCTTTGTCATTATCACGCCGTCCATTGTAGGTGTCGAATTTCACATCTTTATCTCCCGACTTGAATGTTTTCTGCCTGTGGTGCTTCTTCTTATGGTGCTCCTTCTTTCTATGCTTAGACTCCTTGGGGACAGGAGTCCTTTCCCTTGAATGTACTTCTTGCTGCGACGGATCGTCGAGAAACATGTCTTCCGGAGCAACTATGTCATCCAGATCCTTCATGAAAGAGAACTGAGGGGAATCAGGGGGATCCTGCTCTTGAACTTTTGGATTAAACCGCACATGACGTTCTGGAGGTTTCTTCTGCCTCTCGTGCATGCGGGAAGTTCCAATCAAAGGATCTTTTCTTGGTTGTGGCGCCTTTGGGTTCTGCGGGATTTCTCCCGACCCCATCGGCATTTTTCTCCTTCCCTTTTTCAAGAGTATGGAGAATCTTTTGGACTTCTGGATGGGAGAGAGCTTTCTCCAACTCTTCCAACTGCTGTTGAAGGAGAGAGAACTCTATCTCGCGTCCTCCCATTTCTGTAGTCTGCCAAGAGTCGTCAATCCCTTCAGGAAGAGAGAGAGGAACTTGCTCTGATACCACTGTCACAAAAATACGGAAGCGTAAACTGACGTTTAATTGCACTTCAAATACTCAAGAGAATTAGAGGGAGAGAGAAAACTTGACACTCCATTGGGGACCAGAAGATGGGCTGGTCCCCCCCCCCATAAAGAGAATATCTTTATTACTAAGGGAGAATCTTTACAAGCACAGGAACGGGGCATACGCCGGTCCTCTATTCTTTCTTCTGTTCTGTTCTGACTACTGACTGAGAAAGTGTTTCCACTTTCTTTCTGCTTAGGGGATTTCCCCTCTTCTGCGAGACTGGTTGGAAGCTCTCGAAAAGGGAGTCTATCTTCCAAAACAGCTCATCGGAAGCTCTCACAGAGGAGAGTCCATCTTCCGTTATGTGTTGCCTTCATGCTCATTCATTCATGCATCGAGCACAAAAGAGAAACAAGCAAAATGCACACGCACATGCTTGCTGTAATTTTCTGCACATAACCTGAAATTCTTACATGTGCACACCCCTACGCCGAAACAGAGGTCTTCTTCGCGATGGAATCGCGCCAAACTTGATGTAGACTTAGGATAAGGAGAGAGAAGAGAATTTCTATGGCTGATCTGTTGAAAACAGCCCTAATCGAGGTGATTAGGGACTGAAAACAGAGAATTACAGCAGCCGCACTCTGCTAAGAGAGCGTCTACGGCAGCTTCTCGCGATGAAACTTCACCAGAAGGTGTCTATGACTGTGAGATCCCTTGTTCTTGACAATGGGAGCACAAGGCTACCACATATGTCGCAAGGGGCTGCTCTCAAGCTTCAATGGAGGGCTCCACCGCGTAGAGCACGCTCACATTAGGGGAGGTAGGTGCACTGCCAGCCCTGAAAATGGGGGAGGGGGGCTCCTAAATAGCTATCAGGGAGAGAGGGCGCTAGGAAGAGAGAGAGGGTGAGAGTGAGAGTGAGAGAGAGTTAGTTTGCATTGGTAAGTGTGCCACTTGGCACACTTACTTTAAAAACTTAAAAACCATTCAACTTTTGACTTTAAAAACTTTTAGCTCATTAATTAAAAAAATTGTGCAACTAACTAACAATTGCTACCAATGATTCTTTTATGAGAACACCAAAGGTCTGCCGGCGCAATGCCGCACGGGCACTGCACCGCCTTTACCTGTTCACACTTGTCCGGCTGCCTGCCCGGGCACGGACCGTTAAATTTAATTTAACAAAACTTACCCTAAGGCTTTATTAGCTTTATTAGCCTTAGGGTCACTGTTCTAAGGACCCCATCTCATTCATGTGCTTGTACTGACGCGCGTATTTTTCTAAGCCTAAAATCTGAGGCTACTGCTTACCCCTTTCTGAAGACCCGATTTCCCAATCACTAGGGCTTCAGGGTAATTTCTGCTAAGGTCCCTCTGAGGTGTTGTGGCCCGCATTTAGGCTCACTTGAGGCCTTAGAACTGCTAGGTCTATTCTGGTGTGCACACAACTAATTAGATAATTCTTTTCTCGTAAATAAATTAATTATTTACAAAGTCTGACTTAGTTACACAAAGAACAAAATTTTGTTGATTTATAGCGTCTCAAGTGACACTAAGTTCTTTTTGCTATGCATATAAGTCTTAGTGTTCTTGAATTGGGTATTTATGAAGGTACCATTAGCAATTTTACTTCGTGTTTTATCTACCACGGATTCTTTCAGAGAGGTTAGATGATTTCCGCATTCTGTGAATCTTCCCTGCTCTTGCTTTGCTAGTCCCTTTGCCTGTTTGGTGCTTCTGATGTCCTCTCACTCACTCACTTTGCTTCTGGTTCACCCAAAAAGCTACCAGATTGCCTCGACTTCGCCATGTGACCTCGCCCTGAAACATCCCTTCGCCTTGCTGCCCTGACCCTCGCCACCAAGCCCTCGCCCTCGCCTTCGCCCTCTCCCTCTTGCCGTCGCCCCTCGCCCCTCTTGCCCTCTCCCCTCGCCCCTCGCCCTTGACCTCTCCTCTCGCCCTCGCCCCTCGCCCCTCTTGCCCTCTCCCCTCGCCCCTCACCCTTGACCTCTCCTCTCGCCCTCTCCCCTCGCCCTTGCCTCTTCCCCTCGCCCTCTCCCCTCGCCCTCTCCCCTCGCCCTCGCCCTCGGCTCTCGTCCTCCCCCTCTCCCCTCTCTCCTCGCCCTCTCCCCTCGCCCTCGCCCTCGCCCTCGCCCTTTGGGCCAGGCCACTCGCCCTCGCCTTTCCCCGCTGCCCTCGCCCTTGGCTTCCACCATCTCCACGTAATCAAATAAAATATTAAAGCATACTTACCATGCTTTAGATTCCAACGCAGCGAAAAGCAGCGCCCAGTGAAAATCACATTATGGTGATAAAAAACAAAAACAGCGCAGCAGATTTCCAGCCAAGATTGCGTTAGCCAGGATTGCGTTTTCAAACGAAGAACTTCCCTTCAGTCAAGTCATCTTCCATCGCCTTTGTCCATCGCCAGGCGTTCCTCTCTCCATCTCCAGCGTTCCTATCTCCGTGCTCCTTGGCCAACCATAAGCGGGATACCATTTGATGATGGCAGCTTGATCTTGACCTTGCTACATGTATTTGGTTGGGGTCGCAAATTGCAATTGTATCTCAGTGTGGTTTACAGTGGTATATGTATCAGGTGTGGACTTAAAAACAGAGGTTTTACAGGTTTTTAAGATTCATTAGTTGCAGATTCTCGGGTATATTTTATCAAGATGGTTCGTACTCGGAATCGAGAGCAGCACCTCCAGTCCGAGGAAGAGTCCTCTGCCTCCTCTGAGGATAGCTCTGACAATAAATTAGACTATGCTCCTAGTTCAGAGCAACTTTCAGGAGAATCTTCTGAGGAAGATTCACCCCAATCAGTCACTGCTGGCAAGGTCACCACTCTCTAGGTGCCTCGACCTTCTGATGCCATCTCAAAGGTACCCTTACTAATGATCTATCCTTTACAGGCGCCAAACCGGCACTCAAAGATGTGTTCTCTCAGCAGCAAATGATACACTCGGGTCTCCAAAATTTGGCTGAGGCCGATTTGTCCTGCACAATCTCCAGTGCCAAGCTAAGTGCCCTCTTGCTTACTTTTCCAAAGCTAAATGGAATTACACTTACAGTGAAGGATATTGGACAGGCTATGGGGATATTGAATGTGCTGGCACCTTTGTCCGCCACCAAAACCTTCTCGAATCTCTCCCCAGAAGACACTGCAAACGCGTGCCAAGAACTGTTGCTGCACTCACATGCAGACTATCACAGAAATCAATAGCTATATTCAATTTTATCGTATTATTTTTGACTGCGCGCACCAGAAAGAGCAGTAGTTCCATCTTCTCCTGGTTCTCCAGGAATATGCGATGCTTTTTTTTGTCTCTGCCACTGCCTACCGTATCCGTTTCACCATCTGCTGTTTAGGGCGCTACAGGATAGGACAAAGCGATTTCGGACTCAACGTAAAGGAAAAGCGGAGAGGTTCAATTGCTATGTAGCCCCTATTATGTATTGGGTACTGAAAATTATGCAGCAAAAGGCAGATACAACCGCTGTTCTCACTGTGCAAGATGAAGCCAAAGAGCAAGGCCGTTCCAAAATGGCCAAAGGGAAAGGCACCTTACGCAAGAGGGCAAAAGTACAAAAAGATTCGACAGAGCAGCTAGCAACACTACCCTTCTCTGAATCACAGGTTAAAATCTCTGACGTCAATACTGCAACACCAAGAGTGGGCATGACTACATCTGTGGCCACCTCTACTTTTACACCACCTTGTGAGTAGTGTTGCAGGCACCAAAACACACGCTCCATTGGTGTCGACAGTACTACCTATTGCTACTCGTGCAGGCGCACATAGGGATACTGCAGGGGCATCTAGCTCTGGGACACCTACATCTGGGCAACCTGACATGTTTGCCAATTTTTCGCCTCAAGCCAACAGACTTTTAGATGTGGATAGAAGAGCCATTTCGACGATTATGGATGCAGCCATCTCATTGCAAGGTACCAACGGTCTGCATCATGCAGTCCATGATAGTATGCAAAGGGAAGTGCGCAGCCATCTTCAACGATCGATGGATAGGGATATGTTAATTGCTCAGGCTCAAGATCGCATAAAGATTCTCACTCAATAGGTAGTGGACCTCAAACATATTGTCCGCACTCAACAAATACAGTTAAAAGAGGCAAATGATATGTCCGCAGTTCAGGACCTTTCTCTTGTGGTACATACAGTGTGTGCCTCATGTGCCAAATACCAATCTGTAGCCATTTCACAAACAGATACAGCTACAACTACAACTCCGGTTTCTACGCAAGTTCCTGCTATGGCAGGAAAGATACAGCAGGATGTTTCCAAAGCCCATTCAGGGATTCTCAAGGAGCTGAGAAAACAAATCCCACCACTATGGAGTCTAAGCCAGCAGGATCGGCCTCATCGCAGTTTCATGGACCCTCTATGGACTCCCCCTCCCAGTCCACCTCTTTCCCTCAGCACTTCTACAGCTTCCCTGGATTCCAACCACCTGTTCCACCATCTCAGCCTACTCAGTCTTTTTCTGGGTTTCCACCTGTCCCACCTTCTCAGACTACTCAGTCTTTTCCTGGGTTTCCACCTGCTCCACCTACTCACCCTACTCAGTCTGTTGCTGCCATAGGGTGGCCACTCCATATCCAATGTACCCTCCTCATGGCCACTACCCTCCACCATACACATGGCCTCCATCTCCTTACCCACCTTTCTACCAGCCTCCTCCTCCTCCATCATCCGACCACCAAGAGTAGATATCACCTTTTGGAGTTTTACAAGTAGTAGACCTGGTTGCCGATCTTTTTGTTCTTGAGTTCCGCTCTCCGGGACGGGAAGCGGTCTTGTGGCGGGCAACTTGTAGCAGGCTAAAGTGTCACTTTCACAGGACAGTTAGTACAGTTTGGACTTTACAGTTGGTCTTTGGTCTGGTCGGTTCACACTGGACGGACTCCTTGGGCAGTGACACGTGGCAGGGATACGATGGTTTAGTGGACATCGTGGCCAGGTCACCACCGCCACCCAGTGGAGATAGACTTAGATGCTGTCATTTATGAGCCGTTGGTGGCTCTTTATGGTTTTATATATGAGTAGTAGCGGTTTGGTCAGGATCATCTTTTACGTAGTCGTCTAGAGTGAGTCTATACACAGAGCACATCTTCACCATCCTTGCACATCTGAGCCTCGACACCCCCATTGTACTTGTGAGTCCTGGGCTAGAGCTGAGTGTGCTGCCACGCCAAAGTCTGTATTAGTCCTTTGAGATAGTCGAGTCATATGTTCCGGTCTGCTATTGTGTCTTTGTGAGCTCAGTTGATGTCTATTGTTTCCTTTCTTTTCAGTCTGTTTGAGTGAGATTGTCACGCACATTGCACTGAGGACCACCCACTGTAGAGAGCACGACACATTATCCGCGCTACAATACTCGATGCGAGGCATGGGGAATTTGTTCTTGATGGTTATCTTGTTCAAGGCTCTGCAGTCTATACAAAGACGTGTAGACTTGTTCTTCTTCATGACGAAGAGGACGGGTGCTGCAAATGGAGTTGAGGAAGGATGGATAAATCTGGCCCGTAGGAGATCTGCTATCTGTGTTTCAAGTTCCCCTTCCAATGCTTTGGATAAGCGGTAAGGGAACTAACTGGGTGGTGCTGCACTAGGAATC
Source organism: Adiantum capillus-veneris (assembly GCF_014529385.1). Taxonomy (NCBI): domain Eukaryota; kingdom Viridiplantae; phylum Streptophyta; class Polypodiopsida; order Polypodiales; family Pteridaceae; genus Adiantum; species Adiantum capillus-veneris. The sequence goes on along the minus strand of NC_140959.1, from coordinate 117,864,545 downwards.
AAGTCGATACGATGATCCTCTGGTCTTGAAGGAGGAAGCTTTGGAGGGAAGCCATCTCGCAACATGAGATGTTGGTACTTGTCCACTAAGGCCTTCATCCTAGAATCCATCTCTGGCTATGCTGGGGCTTCAATTGCTGAAATGCTGTGAATCGACGGGGCCAACTGCAGTTGGACACGAATGTACAAGAGAGCACATTCTACCCCTTTTCTGATTGCTCGACGAGCCTGAAGTTGTGAGATCAGTGGGGGGACTCCTTCAGTCAGGAAGAATGTCCCTATCCTAACGTCAATGATGGGTAGATGAAAAATCCATCCATGGGTTACCCAATAGCAAGTTACATCTGACTAAGCGAGATACAAGGAAATTTTGCTCGAAAGAGATATGCAAACCGCGAATGAACGCGTGAAGCTTCTCTTTTTCTGGAGTATCAATCTGCTGAGTTAGAGTGAGAAACTTACTTGAATAGGCCACCACTGGCATATCTTTTTGCATCAATGTTGCGAACTCCTCCAAATCGATGAGAAAGTGGGGAGGCAAGAAGCGCTGCTTGAAGTTCGAGACAAATGTGTCCCAGTCATATTGTGGCAGATTTGTTGAGGGGTTTGTATGATGCTTTGCCCAATGTTTCCACCACGTGACCGCCTCGCCTGTTAGATGAGGGGCTGCCAAGTGTACCCTGTCCTATGGGTCAGTGAGCTTGGCCAACGGAAAATGGGTTACAAATTGATGGATGAACTGCTCAGCTACTATATGGTTGCATTTGCCATCATATTTCGTAAAATTCGGCACATTGTGAACCAAAGGTTGACTTGCTGTACTGCTACTAGAAGCACTTGACGCTCTAATGGCTGCCACGAGCTCCTAGATTTCTTGCTTTCGAAGTCGACGCTCTTGTCGCCGTGCCTTCTCGAATTGCTCCAACATTTCCTGTATGGGGTTCACTTCTACAGTGGTACGGTAGGAACTCCTGTCATTATCCTCTACATCAGACTTGGCCTCATCCTGAACCTCCTCCTCAATACTCTCTACTATAGGAGATAACAACTGCTTGTTCTGGGATGGGGTCTGCTGTTCTTGATTCTCCAAACTCTGTGTTGGAATGCATCTTGTAGGGCTATCAGTTGCATCTCGAGAATATCCATATGCTCTGAACCTATGTCTGAATGGTACCGATTTGTGTTTGTAATGCCTTGAACCCCTTCGTTTGGTCATTGGAAACTTACTTATTGGGATGTTGTTTTTGGGAAGTTTGAAGGACACATTCCTGGATGTCCCTTTACTGCTTCTCTAATTGTTGATTGGAAGGTTGTCACTTCGCATTTGGCTTGGGATGGTCGACAATCCTCTGGGGGTAACTCTCTTCGCTTCGAGAGTCTGCATTGGAGCATGGTTTTTGCTTCGACTTTGGTTCAACGGTCTCCTCGCCAAGCGTATTTTCTTTCCCAAAAAGGAATCTGTCAGGTGCATCAGGTGGTTGATGACTCGGGTTATGTTCTTTCTTTCGCTGATGCCGTCTTCCGCTTTCGGTTGGGTCTTCACTATTCTCCTCTCTAGCGGGAGATTCAAAACATGCTTGCTGCTCATTCGCCCATTCCTCCTCTGGATGAAGACTCTCGCTTCTCTGATTGGAATCTGGCTACTACTAGATTGGATTGCATCTCAGCTGCCAGTGTCTATGCCATTCTTCAGTCTGATGTATGGATTGTGCATCGGGGTAATCAGCTGTGGTCGCTTTCCGAGTCATCCTTGTGGTGGCAACACGCATTGTCTCGTATTTGGCAGAGTCATCTGCCTTTGAAGGAATGTGTTTTCTTGTGGCGGTGCTTGGTGGGAGCTCTACCTGTTGGCAGTGTGTTGCATGCTCGGCATATTGCGCCTTCCCGCTGCCCCAGATGCCTTGAAGCTGAGGAGACCGTGCCACACTTGCTGTGGTGTTGTCGTCACTCTAGAGCCTTCGTTTGGCAAGTGTCGACTGCTCTTCGACTACGTTTTCCTTCCGGCTCTTTTCACATACGATTTTGGCTTTTTGGGTGCTTCGGTCACCACAATCTCAGTTTGCGGTCTTCTTCACCTGGGTCAGATTTTGGACTATGTGGGCCATCTGGCATCATAGGAACTCTTTAATGTTCCAGGGCACTTTTGTTGACCCCTTTCCCTATTTCAAATTATCTCTTGGTCAAGCGCTGCATTTTGCCTATGAAGCTGGAGACATCACTCTTGATGCCTACAGGATTTACTTTGACTGTTTCTAGCCTTCGGAGCCTCATAGTGCTCCGTCTTTTGTGTCCCTTTCTTTTCGTGGGTTTTCCTCGCTTTGAGGTTTCCCACTTGTAAATTAATCAAAGCAGATTTACAATTTTTTTTTTTGTAATGCCTTGAACTGGGTTGTCATGCGTGCTTCTGATGCTTGATTTGCCGCTTGTATGGTGGCCATGATATCTTCAAGGGTGGCCATCCCGAGAAAGAATCTACTGCTGAATGTGGAAGATGAATTTTTTTAATGCAGGCGAAGATGTTTCGATGTCGGCTTCAACCAAGCTTAGCTTTTGGCTAGGTCCAAATACTCGGCTTTGCCATTGTCGAGTTGAAGCGATGAAGATGGGAGCGCACCTGATGCGCGATGGTGTAAGGGTGGAGTGGCTTTTAATTGTAGGAAACAGTTTCTAGTCTGAGGTAGGAGACGCCAGGTAACAATAACCTGCTATGCTCTGATACCGCTGTAACTCACTGCCTGTGCTACTACTACTTCACCGGTGGATGCCCACTTGATTGCTGTGAACACAATGTGAAAACGCAGAGTGTTCTGTAGTGCGGAAGAAGATTGTGAGAATGCAGGAGAATGAGATAGAGATGTACAAGGTAACCCGAGGGCTACCTAACCTGTGAATGCTTGATTATGTATGCTGTACACTGCTGAAAACGCTGCTGTGTTTTTGGGCTGAAATCTGCAAAAACGCTGATGCACTTTAGGGCTGAAAACTGCGTGTGCGTGGAGCGCAAGACTGCTGCCTGCGGGTGTGCGAAGCATAGGCTGCTGAGAGTGTTGGTGCGGGCAAAGCGTAGGCTGCTGAGAGTGTATGCATGTGCTGCTTGATGAATCATGAGAAAATACATAGGCTAAGGTTTCTTTTTATATGCATAAATCAATTTGGCTGACTCACTTTTGTTTGTCTTCCAACAAATTGATTTAATGTTTTTAACCTATGATTCTAATGCAATTTTAATGGTATTCGAAAATGCTCTAACTTGCTCGTTCGGACTCAGAATCGAATTCCGAAACTTGCTACTAAATGCATATGCTACGTAGCTAACTCGGAGACTCTCCGGAGTGGTGTACGACAACTGCGGGAAAACCCTAAAAATGCTCATGCGGAAAAACTATGGAAACCTTAGGCGCCTATGTGAGCGTGTCACCGTGCTCTGAGAGGTGGTGCACGTGACAAGAAATTACTTTTGAGAGGGAAACCTATGGCTGCTTGGTTTATCTGTGCCAAATGATATGTAGTCGAGATCCAATCTATGGGAAAAATTTGAAGACTTCTTGATGCTTGGGAGACCAGGTTTTCTTTTAGGGGATTTTGACATGTGTTTTGATCACATCCAAAGTACTTCTCTGCATTCTATCATGAATGGTTGTGAAAAATCGATTTGGAGTTCTTTTGCTTCTCTTATGCTTAAATGAGACATGTGGTGTTGGCTTAATCCAGAGGACTCGGACTTTACTTTTTATTCCCCACAACATGTACAAACATGGTCACGTTTGGATAGATTGTATGTTATGCCCAATGATGAATTTCTACATGAGATACTATCTATAAGAGTATATTGAGGGCATGTTTTATCAGATCTTTTTCCAGTGATACTAAAGATGCATCATCAGCCCGTGCATATGTATAAACAATTTGCAGCGGAAGCAACGTTGTGATGGCTCGGGATTAGTGACCAGATCAGTTACTCAAGTTCCTTTTACTTAGAGAGTTTTGTGCATACACAACATGAAAGACCAATAGAGTGTATGAAAATGAGTGAGGGCACGAGAGAGAGAAGAAGACCGACACCACACGGGGTCCCAATTCCTCCACGGGCCCCCCTCTCTATTGCTAGAGAGGTACTTTTTTTAGATTGCACAATGTAGGTACAAGTCCTGATGTCCTAGATGCTGGCTGAGAATGATGATGATGCTGAGGGCTGATGATGCTGATGGTTGATGATGCTGATGGTTGATGATGCTGATAGCTACTGCTGAATGCTGTGCTTCCAAGCGATGGCTGGCTGCCCGGAAACGCAGGGCTGCTGCTGGGAAAAATGCCAGGCTGAGGCTGGAAAAACGCTGGCTGAAGGTCCTGCTGAGAGAGTCGGGGTACTGCAGACAAGACCCTTTATTGGGTGCTTGTCCCTGCTTCTCTGCTTCTCTTGATATCCCTGCATCTGCTCAAATAGCCCCTTAGGCTGCTGGTCGGCTGGGAATTACTGCAGCCCACGACTTGTTAAAAAGTCACTTAAATGCTGCAGATTTATTGCTTAGTTGGAGGTGGTTCACATGCTAAAAATGCTCTAAGTGCTCTAACTGCAAATGCTTGCTATTCTGTGCAGCCGGAGGGTATGCAGGCTAATCTATGGTGCCTTGGACATGCATGTCCTGAGTACAGGCTCACAAGGGTGCCATGAACACCGCCTAGGCTGTCCTAAACCCTAGAAGTACAGTCAGACTATCCACATGCACATTGGGTTAGATGTGCACGTGACACAATTCCTTCATAAAGTGCCTTTGAGGTTTAACATCTCTCTTTTGAAACACCGTTTGTTTAGTGATTACATGGTACAATAGTTGGCCAACTTTGTAGAGAGATTGCCTCCTAATGGCATGCTGGCATGGGACAAGTTTCTTTGGAATGTCCAAAGGGCGGCTTGCCAACAACGCTTAGATGAATTGCGATATCAACTTGCTTTGTGTAGAGATTACTTGCATGATCAATCACAAGATGATGCTTTTGTCACGTGCACCACCTCTTGGTGCATGGTGACACGCTCACACAGGCACCCAAGCACAACAACAATTATCCGTAGTTTCTCGCATGAGTGTTGGGTTAAAGGCCTAATGCCGCCCTCTTTGTACATTTAACAATGTGTAAAGTCATATTTTCAGCTTTGGCCATGTTCACATTTGAACATGGCCTAAGGTCATTTTTAAGACCTTTTAAAAGGTCCAAAGTTAATAAAGGGAACAAGTGAGGCCTCAAGAACCTCACTAGCGAATTCCCTCAAATCGTACGAGCCTCTCTCTCTCTCTCTCTCTCTCTCTCTCTCTCTCTCTCTCTCTCTCTGTATTTTCAATTTTCATCGCCACCTCTCTCTCCCTCTTTCGCCTATGCTCAGTGTGCACAGACTTGCACTCTTTCACCTTCTCTTCCACCTGGTGAAGTACACCTGCTTCAACAACTGGTATCAGAGCCAGATTAGGGTTTCAGAAGCTTTGCACAGGTGGCTGATCAGCAGGCAAAAGGCTTCTCTCGCGTCAAATTTCCGCTTTCATCGCGAAGCTCCTTGCTTCCGGTGTCACCTAGGGTGATTAGGGTTCCCAGAACAGCCTAAAACAAGCTGAAATTAGGTCAAAACAGGTAAAAACTAGAAAATTACAGGTCAAAACAGCAAAACGCAGGTGTTCTAAATCGATTCCCGTGAATGCCCCTTGCTTTTCCCACTCAAAACAGGTCCATTTGATGCAAATTGATGCACCAAAACAGTAAATTTGCAGAAAATTCAGAATTGGACTGTTTTTATGTACACAAATTGAGGTTTATGTACGCCTTTTGTGGGTTTATGCAAGTACGCATTGGGGATACTTGTTAATTGCTGAAATTTTCAGCACATTGTATGCAACGTGCGGTACATTGTGATCACTGGAAATTTTCAAATTTTGTGTAGACACTTTTTGCTGCATTTTTTTCCGTGCAAATGGCCTCTACTCCCTCGTCGTCTGAAGCCAAGAGCTTGATGGAAATCAAGCGATTTGACGGTACAGGTTTCGACCTATGGCAAGACAGGATGCAGGGGATTTTGTTCCTCAAGGATTGTGAGGACGTCCTTTTGGCTGTAAAGCCTGTGGATATGCCAGATGAGGATTGGGCCAAGCTCAACAAGAGGGCAAAGGCCTACATCAAAATGGCTGTGACCGATGACATTCTGGTGGACATAAAGGGCTTGGACAGTGCACATGCAATTTGACATAAATTGAAGGCCACTTATGAGAATGCCACCCCTGTGAATCAGGTGCATTTGATGCGCAAATTGGTGAACATGATGCTTGACGAAGCCAAGTCGGTTTCTGAGCTCTTAAGTGCTTTCATCAGTGTTATGAGTTAGCTACAGGATACTGGGCTTCAACCTTTTGATGACAAGTTGAAAGCCATATTTTTGTTGATGACTTTGCCAGACTCTTGGGAAATGCTTGTGGTTTCTTTGAGTAATAGCCCCAACCTCACATATGATGGAGTGCGAGGCTCCATCTTAAATGAGGAAATTAGACGCAAGTCTAGTGACGGGGAAGGTGGCAATTTTGCTTACAATACGAGAGGCAGAAGTCAGAAGCAAAATACAGGTACCAAGACTCAAAACAGGAGCAAAAGCAAGTCTAGGGATAAGGATGTGACTTGTTATTAGTGTGGCAGAAAAGGCCATAAGAAGTCAGATTGCAGGCATTTCAAGAAAGAGCAGGAAAGAAAGAAGGAATCACAAGAGAAGAAGAAGACAGAGGATAAGAAAGGGGAAAAATCAGCAGGTACCTCCTCCAAGGATTCGGAGACTGTCAATGTGTCCTCTAGTGTGGTTATCACAGAGTTATCCGACAGTGAAGAGATCTTGGTTGCAGCTTCAATCCCCTCAGATTTTGTTGTAGCAAATGCAAAAGAATGCTTATCTCACGTAGAGATGCATTGCTAAGTGCAAATGATGGCCTTACACAGTCTTGGATAGTAGACTCGGGTGCCTCATTTTATGTGACTCCATCTGTGGAGTGTTTTGCTTCTTATCATGCAGGCAAGTATGGCAAGGTTTACCTTGGGGATAACCATGCTTGTGACATTGAAGGAATGGGCATTGTGCGCTTGACATTAAAAAAAAGCCAAGACTTTATGCTTAAAGATGTCAGGTATGTACGAGGCATCAAGAAGAGTCTATTGTTTGTTGGCCAGATGGATGCACAGGGTTATACAACCATTTTTGTTGGGGGTTCATGGAAGTTTCTTAAGGGATCAATGCTCCCTCCCTGCCGTCATTGCCCTGATATGAAGGATCACTACAGTAAGGATTGCCCTAAAATTCGTGCATCCACGGCTTCGAACCCAAGTCAAAGCCAGACTGAGTTTGCCTTTCCCAAGCTCAATTTGATAGCAATTAGCACTGTTTCTCAGCCGCCCCCTTCTACCCACGTGGTTACCCCTCAAAATAAGCTGCCGCAGTTGGCAGAGGAGCCATCGGGCGTCCTCACCCGAGCCCAGAGAGCTGCTCTCGGTCTTAGCATTCCATCAAGTTCAACTCCCCCACACATTCTCACACCAGTGGATACCCTGCCTGCAGTTGTTAACAAGCCATCCCCCAGTGCCATGAAAGAATCCAAATCTTTGCTCTCCGATATTGATGAAGCTTTCTTGGAAGCAGTTTCCGATCTGCAGAAGATCAAAACAACAGGTAGAAAAAGAGAAGCTTACAGCAGAGACAGTCTTGAAGAACACTTTCCAACAAGTGTCCCTTTATGACATGTTGCGGCTAGATGCAATTTTTAGAAGTGACACCCTTGCTGTTATTCAATCACTTTATCCTGGAGCAGGTCCTAGTGGCGGGCACCTCCCAGTGCGACCATCAGAGTCCTATATGATATCCAATCCCGCTGCTCCACTCACTAATTATAGAAGCCCTCGCTTGACAGTGTCTGTTTTGGGTCGGAAATTCTCAAGAGTGATAGTGGATGGTGGATCTGGCATCAACCTGATGCCCGAGTTCACTATGTTGGCTCTAGGTCTACAGCCTACTCGCCCTGCTCCCTTCACAGTTACGTTGGCCGACCAGCGGACAGTCTACCCAGTGGGCATAGTGGACAATGTGCCTTTGCAGGTACAAGACTTTACTTTTAACTTGGATTTTGCTGTGGTTCGTCTTCCCCAGATTGAGGGCGGATTTCCTTTGCTCATTGGAAGACCATGGTTGCGACACACTAAAGCACTTCATGATTGGGGAAACGACGCAATGTGGATACAAACTTCCGGCTCCCCGATGCAACCCATCCTCTTAGAAGGAGGTATGGATCCAGTGGTGCAGCAAGTGTCTTTGTCAATGGAAACCAACCCTGAACAAGAAAAGCCTACTACACCTGATGCGTCTGACGAAGATCTGTTGGAGTGGTTGGAGGCTACCAAATCTATGCCTTGTTATGGAGTCTCTATTCACTCTTTGCATAGAGGTACACCTTCTTCCAATGTTTCCACAGTAACTAAACCCAATGAGCCACCTGAGCCAGCTCAAAGGTTGACTTTCATAGAAGTTACCCCGGATGCGCCCTTGGCCTTGGTGGAAGTCTTTGAATTTGGTGAGCCTATGGAGGATCATAGAAGCGGGCAGAAATCTCCTCCGAGAACAAAGCTCCCTTCACAGAGCTCGTCCTGCCTAATGAATTCCATTCTCATGATAGTTGTCTTGCTCATGGTGGCTGCGCTTTGTAGCATCTCCTCTTTCAACCAGTGGTACATGGACTTCATCTACAGCCCTAGTCCCCCTCACACATCCTTACCCTTGCCCTCCCCCTACTCGCCCTCTCCCTACCTCCTTCGCCCTCGCCCCCTCCCTAGGCCTCGCCCTCTCCCTACCTCCCTTGCCCTCACCCTCCCCATACCTACCCCCTCGCCCTCGCCCTCACCCTCACCTACCCCTAGCCCTCTCCCTACCTTCCTCGCCGCCCTCGCCCTCCCACCCACCTACCTACTCCCTCGCCCTCCCCCTCCCACCTACCTACCCCCTCGTTCTAGCCCCCCTACCAACCCTTCGCCCTAGCCCCCCTACCTACCCCCTCACCCTCACCCTCGCTCTCCCCCTCCCACCTACCAACCCCCTCGCCCTAGCCCTCCCCCTCCCACCTACCTACCCCCTTGCCCTAGCCCCCCTACCTACCCCTCCCCCTCCCCCTCCCACCTACCTACCCCCTCGCCCTAGCCCCCCTACCTACCCCCTCGCCCTCGCCCTCCCCCTCCCACCTACCTACCCCCTCGCCCTAGCCCTCCTACCTACCCCCTCGCCCTTGCCCTCCCCTCCCACCTACCTACCCCCTCGCCCTAGCCCTAGCCCCCCTACCTACCCCCTCGCCCTCGCTCTCCCCTCCCCAACCTACCTACCCCCTCACCCTAGCCCTCCTACCTACCCCCTCGCCCTCGCCCTCGCCCTCCCCCTCCCACCTACCTACCCCCTCGCCCTCGCCCTCGCCCTCCTACCTACCCCTCACCCTCTCCCTATCTCCCTCGCCCTCGCCCTCCCCCTACCTACCCCTCGTCCTCCCCCCTACCTACCTACCTACCTCGGATTTCAAGCATTCACCTGGGTACTACCTACCCACCCCTCGGCTTTTCACCTGCGTTCCTTGTGGCTTTCAAGCATCCCGTTGTTGTTAATGCTTTTTGTTCTGCCATTAAGATAGAGCTTAACCTCACCTGCGTTATTACCCGAGCTTCTGATCATCAGTCTTTTCAACAATTTCATCTGCAAGTGAGGACCATGTCATTTTCTTCTCACTATGGTTATGGAGGATAAAGATGCGCTGGAGCCAAAACCGAGCATATCTCTTTGCTGAGGAGCCAAGCTGTCTGTTTTGCCGATTGGGGTTCTTGGACTATGCAATCATATTGGGTTCTTGCCTATTAAAAGGCTTAAGGTGTTGCAAGCAGGGCAGTGTTTTACTCCACTTTTGAGGCATGTAAGGTCATGGTTGGGCCTAGCACCTGCTTCAAGGAATGTACGGACGCGGTACCTAGTGGTTTTCTTTCACAGTTTTTTTCAGTATTCCTCTCACCGAGACGGTGAGCGGTCTTGTGGCGGGCAACCTGTAGCAAGGCTACAGTGTCCTTCACGGTACAATGTCTTTCACAGGACAGGTCTAGGCTGGTTCACATTGGACGGACACTGGATGGACCCTCTGGGCTGGGAGTGACACGTGGTAGGGTACCGACGGTGGTCTAGTGGACCTCGTGGCCAGGTCACCACATGGCTGACATTTATGAGCCGTTGGTGGCTCTTTATGGTGGTACATATGAGTAGCAGTGATTGGTTATTCGATTATCTTCTTCACCTCTGATCTTGTACGTAGCCGTCTAGAGCGAGTCTACACACAGAGCACGTCTTCACCATCTCGGCACATTTGAGCCTCGACAGCCCCATTGTACCTGTGAGTCTTGGGCTGGAGCTGAGTGTGCTGCCACGCCAGAGTCTGTATCAGTCTTTGAGATAGTCGAGTCATATGTTCTGGTCTGCTGTTGTGTCTTTGTGAGCTCTGTCGACGTCTATTGTTTCCTTTCTGTTTAGTCTGTTTGAGGAGATTCAGTCTGTTTGAGTGAGATTGTCATACACATTGCACTGAGGACCACCCACTGTAGAGAGCACGACACATTATCCGTGCTACAAGTACTTGACAGGTTTAACATGGCTGAAGCTAAGTCACTTGGAGTACCTTTACCTCCACACACAAAACTTAGCAAAGCCGATTGCCCAAAGGATGACATGGCAGTGAATGCTATGAAGGGAATCCCTTATGCATTAGCTTTTGGTTCTCTTATGTATGCTATGGTTGCCACTCGTCTTGACATTGCCCATGCGGTGGGAGTTGTTAGTAGATACATGTCCAATCCCGGCAAAGCACATTGGGAAGCTGTGAAATGCATTCTAAGATACTTGTCAGGTACACAATCTAGGTGTATATGCTATGGCAAAAGTGACCTGAAGTTGCAGGGCTATTGTGATGCAGATATGGCAGGTGACTTGGATACCAGGAAGTCCACTAGTGGCTATGTGTTTGCTATTGCTGGTGATGCTATCTCTTGGTGTTCACGAGTGTAGAAAATTGTGGCATTGAGTACTACTGAGGCTGAATATATTTCAGCCACTGAGGCTTCTAAAGAGGCCATATGGTTGGCAGACTTGTCAAAGAGCTTGTATGCCTGCTAGTACTCCTGTCTTGGGATGTGATAGCCAGAGTGCTGTCTATTTGGCCAAGAATTCCATGTTTCATGCACGGACAAAGCACATTGATGTGCGATACCACTTCATACGACAGGTATTGGAGGATGGTCTAGTCACCTTCACTCAGATTCACACACATAATAACCCTGCAGATGTTCTCACCAAGAGCCTTGCTAAAGCTCAACATGAGCATTGCATACAGATGGTGGGAGTTGGATAACTTAAAGGCGCCACTTATGCCTTTACGTGGGAGGTTGTTGGGTTAAAGGCCTAATGCCGCCCTCTTTGTACATTTAACAATGTATTAAGTCATATTTTCAGCTTTGGCCATGTTCACATTTGAACATGGCCTAAGGTCATTTTTAAGACCTTTTAAAAGGTCCAAAGTTAATAAAGGGAACAAGTGAGTCCTCAAGAACCTCACTAGCGAATTCCCCCAAATGGTATAAGCCTCTCTCTCTCTCTCTCTGTGTATTTTCGATTTCCATCGCCACCTCTCTCTCCCTCTTTCGCCTATGCTCAGTGTACACAAACCTGCACTCTTTCACCTTCTCTTCCACTTGGTGAAGCCCACCTGCTTCAACAATGAGCATTTTTAGGTTTCCTAAAGTTGTCGTACACCGCTCCAGAGAGTCTCCAAGTGAGCTACGTACCATATGCATTTTAGCAGCATGCTTCAGAACTTGATTCTGAGTCCGAACGAGTTAGAGCATTTCTAGAAACCATTAAAAGTGCATTAAAATCATAGGCTAAAAACATTCAATCAATTTACTGGAAGACAAACAATTGTGAGTCGGCCAAATTGATTTAGTGCATATAAAAAGAAACCTTAGCCTATGTATTTTCCTCTTGATTTATCAAGAAGAACAACGTTTTCTCTCTATCACCCTCATGTAAAGGAGCAACGCATGCATACACACTCTCAGCAGCTTGCGCTTTGCGAACTTGCAGTCAACACTCACGCGCTCCACGCACCTGCAGAATTCAGCCAGACAACAGCAGCGTTTTCAGCATTCCGGCAGCAATGTAGATTGTACATAATCAAGCAGTTGTAGGTTAGGTAACCGCTGGGTTATCGTGTGCCATAAATTTTAATATCTAATTTTCCCTAAATGATTTTCTCATTTCAAATTGATCATTTGAGATGGGAAGGTAAAAGGGAACGAGAGTTAGATTATTAATATGTGTTGCCCGACTTATCTTAACAGGGGACCAAGGAGAGATGGTTTGCTAAAGAGCAATATGCATTTAATGGAGCTTAAAAGACCTTAGGGTTAGCTTCATTAAAGACCTACAAAGGTTAGTGTTAAAAGTCCTTAGACCTAGGACCATTAGAAAAGACTATGGCCGACATTAGGTACCTTAGACCTTAGGCAAGCTAGGGCTGAGCTTGAGGTGCTTAATGACTAAGGTGCTTGCTGACTAAGGTGCTTGAGGTGCTTGAGTCAACATGACTCCTATAAAGGAGAGGGCGATCCCTTTTGCTAGGTAGACGAGAGAGAAAACACACACACACCAAGACTTACTAAAGCCACAAAAAGGCAAGAAGAACACATGTCAAGTCTCTAGCTACGCTACCCACATAGTGTGCTAGAATCCTATTGGATAGCCTAAAAGGAGGTCCCAATGAGAATTTAGATTAATTAATTAATTAATTCAGCCCTCTCTCAAAAGGGGAAAGAAGGACACTTGTCCAAATGCTACACTACTTGCTTGTTATGCATAAGGCCTCTCATTGGCTAGGGTTAGAGGTGGACCAATCACACGTTAGCTAGAGTAAATAGTCCAAATCGATTTCCTTGTCTCACACTTATAGCTCATGAGTTCTCATTCTCACACATTCACTTGTGTAATTGCAAGAAAGTCATCTTCTTCTCCAAACTTGAGAAGTTGAGAGCCTACAACAACTCTTGGCTATGGAATGCAAATCCAACCAATAGCCATGCTCAAAGCAATGCTCATCTTCTTCTTCATCTCTATTATTATTCTATGCTATGAAGAATGAGAGATCTAAGTGAGAGGAATACTTCTTTCTTGTAAGAATACTCCTACTTCTCTTCATCTTCCTCACTAACCGCTAGCTCTCTCCACCTTTGAAGGTGTTTGAGGTCTTGAGATTGAGGGTTCCACCAATCTCTTGTTAATTGCAAGTAGATTAGTTGTTGTTTTCAAGCATAAGTTGGTGCATGAAGCTTTCTATCTTCATGGCACCAAAGAGGTCTTAAGGAACACAAAGATTGCATTGTATCAAGTCTCTCTTTATGGGAGAACCTATAATACAAATGCCTTTTGGAGGGGGGACCGGCTCCAAGTAAGTCCGGTCCTCAATTGTTGTCAATTTCTCTACCTCTCTCTCTTTTACAAGTTATTGCTCATGCCATCTTAACTAGGAATGTGTAAGTTATTGCTATCTCCAACCAAGCACTCTCTCTATCTTCAAAAGTTAATTTCTCTTATTGAAATACTCATTACGCTCAATTCTCTTCCGCTACAATCAAGATAATAGCTAAATTCCGTTTCACCGTGTACATATCTATCTCATTCTCTCGCATTCTTTTGTCTTATTCTGAACAACATAACACTCTGTATGTTTCATTGTGTTCTCAGTAGTTAAGTGGGTACCCGCCGGTGAAGAAGTAGCATAGGTGGTGTATTACATTGGTATCAGAGCATATTCTTCATCTGCCGTCTCCTACCCCGGACTAGAAATTGTTTCCTACAGTTAAAAGCCACTCCCACCTGTCTTCATTGCTTCAACTTGACCTCGGCAAAGCTGACAAATTGGTTTGAGCAAGAAGTTGAGCTTGGTTGAAGCCGACATCGAGACATCTTCGCTTGCATATTTTTTTCACCTTCTTCAGCAACATAAAATAACAAATTCTTGAGTCTTCTACAACCCTGTTTCTCGGGATGGCCACCTTTGAAGATGTCATGATTGCCATTTAAGTGGCCTATCAAGATTTTGTGACTCTGACAAGGCTTGTGATGTGGATACATGGAAATCCACAAGTGGCTATGTATTTACTCTTGCGGGAGGTGCTGTTTCATGGTGTTCTAGATTGCAAAAGATTGTTGCATTGTTCACTATAGAGGCTGAATATATTTCAGCCACTGAGGCTTCCAAAGAAGCTATTTGGTTAGCACGCCTATGCAGTGAGTTTGGCTTTCCTGCCAAGGCACCTATGCTTGGTTGTGATAGCCAGAGTGCTATATGTCTGGCAAAGAACGCCATGTTTCATGCACGCACAAAGCATATTGATGTGCGGTATCACTTCATACGAGAAGTGCTTGAGGATGGCCTTATTACATTGGTTAAGGTCCATACATCACAAAATCTAGCCGATGCTCTCACTAAGTGCTTACCCAAAGCACAACATCATCTATGCATAGAGATGGTGGGAGTCATGTAGCTTAAAGGCGCCATTTATGCCTTTAAGTGGGAGGTTGTTGGGTTAAAGGCCTAAATAACCCCTTTTTGTACATTTTTATACTTTGTCCAGGTTCTGGACACATTTTTTAAAGGTCACTTATAATAAAAGTGGGAAAACCAAAAACTCACTTATTGAGTTTTCCCCAAAATTGTGAGCCCTCTCTCTTCTGCTAGCGCTTCCTCTCCTGCTGGCCTTCGCCTCCTCTCTCTGCACACACACTGCACTTCCTCGCGTGCTCTTTCACTTGCACACACCGCCGCACGCTCATCAAGGTGAAGAGAAGATCCTTCTCAAACACAGATTGCAAGCGAAAGAAAACACTCAAGAACCTCAAGAACCTCAAGACCCTCAGCACCCTCAAGAATTCAAGAACCCCAAGAACCCAAGTTCCTCGTGAACTTAAGAACCCAAGACCACAAGAACCCACGACTTCAGAATGTTCATCACTCGAAGTGGAATGGATACTTTGCTCGGAGGTGATGAGCATGAGAGAGGTGAAGAAGAATTTTCCCCACCAGGAGGTTTTTCCGACCCTCCTCCTTCCCCATCTACGTCAAGGATTGCACTAACTCCTATGGAGGCTTTGGACAAGATGTTTATGGAAAGGAAGTTAGGAACGCGAAGCAAGACAAGCAGAAAGAATGATAGAATTTGATCGTGAATGCAAAGAAAGAAAAGCAGAAATGGATCGCAGACACACACAAAGAAAAGCAGAAAGAGAAGCAGAAAGAAAGGCAGCCATAGAGCGTGAATATGAGCAAGCGCGACACATGCAAGAGTTGTTGTGACTCTTTTCTCAAGTGCAGGCACAAATGCAAGAGATTCGGGAAAAGGAGACTCTCTCAGTCTCTTCTTCTCCCAAGCATGACACACATGATTTTCATGATGATACGCATGATGATTTGAATGATAATGATGAGCATGATGATTTGGATGACACTGACAAGCATGATGATTTGCATGAGCAAGATATGATTTCTCACAAGCATGATGATTTGCATGAAGATGATGTGATTGTTCACAAGGATGATGTGCTAGTGGATACTTTCCCTAGTGAAGCTAACCTCATTGCAGAGACGACCAATCAGGAAGAACCGATCTTGGCTCTTGAGCCTAGGTCCGAAGCATCCCTTCAGGAAGAACCGATTTTGGCTCTCGGACCTAGGTCCAAAGAACCCTCACAAGAAGTATTATGTGTTCGCATGATTCATATGCACGCATTGTATGAGTGTTTCATTCGTAATCGTTTCGTGTATTTTCGTCAGTGTCTTTATGTGATCCCTTTTCCTAGGCATGACATATTGTATGTTGAGCACGTTTCACTCATGAATGAGCACGAATGTATGCGGATTGTTCATGAAAAGCTGAAAAGTATGCATTCAAGGAAGTCATATTTCATGTCCCTTCCTTGGCATGACACATTTATAGAAAGAGCACATGAAAGTATGAGCACCAAGCATGGGCATTTCCGTTGTGAATTGCCAGAGTTGATTGATTTAGATCGGAAGAGAAAGATTCGATCTCATTGTTTGCGTGTGTGTGGTGACCAGTTTGGCACTCCGTCTCTTTGTTCATCTACATTGCATGCACAGCCTATTAGGACGACATGATTTTTTCCACTCACTTTACATAGAATAGGTATGTTCATGGTTTTGTGTTGGAAATGGTTTCAGGAATTTTCAGCCATGGAGATTCTTGAAGAAGAAAGAAGCACGACTCTCGACGAAGTTGAAGCATCAAAGGAGCCATTTGTGTCGCTTTCGGCGCGGCCCAAAGAAGCAAGCGTTGTAGACTTTTATGAAGTTCAAGTACCGCACGACCCACACATCAGAGTGGGCCGACGAAGAGTCCCTTCCAGGATTCCGGATGCTATTGGCGATCTCCCTCGACGCCATACAGTTCGGTACCGGTACCTCACTTTGAAAAGGAGGGGATGTCATGTGACACATCCAACCCTATGTGTCCGTGGACAAGCTACAACACGACAAGGGTTCAGTCAGTCAAGTCAGTCCAGAATAGGAAGTGATCTGACACTTTTGTGAGTCTATTCGTAGACCGTGCATGCCCAGACACTTAGTGTAGATGCATATCCTTTGGTTGCACACAGCATGATCATAAGCATTCCCATCAGAATCCATCAGAATCCTTCAAGGGAATTTTCCAATGCATTTAGCCTATTTTCTCTATTTTTGACATTTTTCATTTATTATTTTTAAGTGACTTTTGTTGGAAAGTAGGCAGGGCAAATTGAATAAGTTTGTATATAAGCAAACCTAGACTAGTACTAATAGGCAGTAGAGGCAGCAGGAGCACCAGTGCTCAACAGGCAACTTCTCAAGCAAGAACCTCTTGGTGGCGAATCCCTCCAAGCAAGACTTCCCCTAGCCTAGCGTTTTCCATCAACCCCAGCTTCTAGCGTTTTTGATCCAACCCAACATCGCCAGAAGATCCCAGAACTAGCGTTTTTGAAGCAAGCACTCATCGCCAAGAAGTCCTCAGCCCTGGTGTTTTTTAGGAGCCTAGCATTTCCAGATTTGCAGCCTTTGTGCATGGTGATTTTCAGCAGATGAAGGCTTGCAGTTTTCAGCCCTAAGCCATCAGTTTTCAGCCCTCATAGCAACAGATTTTTAGCGACAAAGATCAGCAGATACCAGCGTTTTTCCTAGCGTTTTCAGGAGTAGCAGATTTCAGCCAGCAGCGTTTTTTGACAGCAGTTCATAAGCATCAGATTTCAGCCCTTAGATCGGTCTCGCCATCCCTGTCGTCGTCATCGATCTAGCCTAGACTTGCATCAGTCACATGCATTCAGTTTGTACGAGTTTGTGCAATCAATAGTAGACCACTCTCGCCGACGAGAGTGGGGCCTTCGGAGGAGGGTTTTACAACATCTCTCGTGTCGTATTTCTCTTCTCTCTCTATCTCTCAGTCTTATACACTAGCACGCAAAGTGTCCATTCGCTTTGTTTGTGATCATTGCACTTTCTCATTAAGAACGGAAGGCTCTCCCTTTCATAAGAACAAAAGGAACCTTGAGCACAGTTCGGAGCACTCATCTTGAGCAAAGTTCAAACATTCATTCCGCTGCACCTAACAGTGTGTGTTGTAATTTCAATGTTGTAGGTAATTCTTTAAAAAAAGTATTTAGAGATTTAACGCAAACAAGTTAATCATACTATCTAATGGCTAGATATGTATGCTATCTATTGGGTCTATTCTAAAATTGTTCATTAATTAAACTCAAAGATTCCCTTCCTAGTTTCCTACCATGTTCCCACATATACACGATCCCCCATACGCCCTCGGTTTTCTGCAGGTGCAAGTCTTCCTTGTGTCGGTGATGAAGGAATGCTCTCCTTGGTTCAGTGCTCGGATGCTCACCACCATCACATCCACTGGCGTTGCACACAAATGACGCTCACCATATCGAAGCGATTCAATCCTTGCACACAAACCAGAGAGAGATCATGCACGTGCAACAAAACCAAACAGAGAGGAAGATAGTTGTAATCCCTATAGACAAAGGAGAGAGAGAGAGAGAGAGAGAGAGAGAGAGAGCATGCATGTGGGGCCTCTCCACCCACTTGAGAATGAGAGGCACCACTCCCCTGCACTGCCTGTTGCTCTCGCTATGTCTGTGCACCGCCCACCATCCACCCTCCTTCGGTGCCCCACCTGACTCGTTAGAAAAAAAAAGGTATTGCCCTTGTTCTCCAACCCCCTCACACCGTCCTACCACGTGATCGTCTCGAACAAGGTGCTGTTCACGCCACTTGTTGTTAGCCTCTCTCGAAGCTATCTGGCCAGATCCCTTATGTAAATTATGAGCGGAAAACATGTCATTAAGGCCCCCTTATTGCGGTGATTAAATTGTGGAAGAGTGTATCATCATTGTTCGAAATGTGTAAGCATTAGTTACTCACTGTATTTGGCATTGGCATAAGGTTATATATATGTGCTTCTGTTTGTTTTCCTTCAAGTTGTGACTTTTGGCTTTTGCTGTATTGGTGTGTGCAAACATAGAGCCCCAAAAAATTTCATTGGTACTTGTAGTGAAATGTCTAGAATTAGCTTCTCTACGTGTTTAGTATTTTCGTAGATAGCTTTGAAGGGGGATATGGAAATGTCCTAGTCAACGTAAGAGTTGTAAGGTGACATACTTGCTCCCCCTAAATGTGAGGAGGACGAGTGCATCTTGCAAATTGTGCTTAAATGAAACTCACTCGTTTATGCCTACAAGCTAGTCTATGCCTACAAGCTAGTCAATTAGCTAGTGTGCTATTGTGTGTAGACGTAAAAATCACCTCTATATTGACATGGAACTTGCTTGTCCGGGTTCCTTTACATCTGGTTGTATCTGTGATGTGGTACATCAACCCTTTTGCACATTGGTTTGTTGATGATGTTACATTCTACTTGAGATACACTTGCAGACCTTAAGTAGATTGTATGGTGTTCATTGAATTGGGTCCCCGAATCTAGGAAAAGACACCTCAAATGTTGATTAAGTGAAGGGTGAGTTAAAGAAATGAAAAGGTCCATGGAAATGGAAAGTCAAAAGACTTCACGCCTAAAACAAAGAGGTGGTCAATTGCATTTATTCTTCCTTCACCTTCCTTTAGTAGCGTGTCCTCCTCTTAGAAGTTTTCTTGGACTATGTAGGTAGAGTTTCCTTGCTTGATGTAAGATGGTAAATTTATTCATTTTGAAGCCATTAAGAGATAAGATCATAAATAAGTAACAATATAAACACATTCCTCATACATATCTTGTAGCACGTTTGTAATAATAGGCAACGAACTATAATCAAGAGGTTGAGCCATCGCTAGATAATTGTTTCAGACATGGCTATCAATTTGGACGATGATCAAACTCCTATGAATACTCTTTTTTATCCAAAAAGTGAACATAAACTTTAAAAAATAGCATTTAAAAACTATCATGTCTTTCTATTCACAAGACTTTCAAGGCTCCTTAGGGACACTTGGCGAGCAATGAAAATTGAACGACCTTCACCCATAGTGCACTAGGGCCTTTAACATGCCAAAAATACTATGATATAGCCCCAAATTTAAAGGACTGTATACATTGTCTTTCCTATGAACCATAATCTTTAGAGATATCCATCCACAACATTGAAGGAAGATCCAACTAGTGTTTGGGATATTCTTTTAGATGTTTTGAATACCGAGAATAGTCCCCTATTTGTATTCTTGAAAAGACATTGTGTTATATCAAACTATAATTGCAAAATTATTTGTAAAACTTGAGAGAGAGAGAGAGAGAGAGAGAGAGAGAGAGGTGAACATCAAGTAGCATAGCATTGTCGTCCATTGCGCACTCTTATCAAAATGAGCAAAATTTACAAGGCTTAGGTCACAAATCATCGTTAGCGTCAAACACACCAACCATATTATCTACTTCATCCGTATCTGAGAATTTTAAGGCTATCTCCCATTCCATATTATTGTCGTCATCAACTTCTACAACAATAATTACGTGGCTTTGGAAGACACCATAGTGCTTTTGTGATGCTCTTGTTGCAATGTTCTGAGGCTTATGGATAAGTCTCATATTGCAAAAAACATACACCAAATCAGCAACCCATCTAGGATTAAGCCGGTTTTGGTTTTTGGTATGCATAAAGTCGAATGCCAACTAGTTTCTCTTGCAGCTTCTACTTGTAGATTTTCATCAGTAGCTTTCCAAATTTATCTTTATTTGTTTGTACGATAATACCAATGTGACTCACTTTGAACTTATGTTCTACAGTTCATCTATATTCCATCAATTCACTAGCCAGAACTTTGGTTGTAGTTCTATTAACACCTCATAGAAGAACCATATTTGCCATTAATGAAGTGGAGACCATCTTCAAAAATCTCCCACATACTACTTTGAATGAGGAGAAGACCGAGGAGAGAGAGATAAATGAATCAAGTCCCACCGCCAATCTTAGCGAGGAGGATGATTTTCATGATGATGATGATTAGATGAAACAAACATGGCTTTAGAAAGCTAGCATCAGACAATGAAAAGATAGAGACGGACATAGAGCTCAACAGTAAAATAATGCCCAAGAGCAGAGACACCCTGTCTAAGTTCCAAACAACAGTGGATGCAGAAGACAAGGATGAAGAGGATGATGTTGCCATACCTCTAGTGCGGATCAAGCGAAGAACAACCAATGAGAGAGATCAAATCCCAATCTCTTAGACGCAAAAA
Source organism: Adiantum capillus-veneris (assembly GCF_014529385.1). Taxonomy (NCBI): domain Eukaryota; kingdom Viridiplantae; phylum Streptophyta; class Polypodiopsida; order Polypodiales; family Pteridaceae; genus Adiantum; species Adiantum capillus-veneris. The sequence continues at coordinate 117,843,675 of NC_140959.1, read as the reverse complement.
CTCTTACCTTGCTTAATCAATTGAGAGAGAGAGAGAGAGATAGCTCGAGAATGAGAGGGAAAGCCGTGTCTTCCCCCTCTCCCCTCTTCTTACATTGATCTCATGAAATAGCCCTTCACGTTTTCTTCGATTCATGCCCTCGAGCCTCCTTGCTCATCGAGAGAGAGAGAGAGAGAGAGAGAGAGAGAGAGAGAGAGAGAGAGAGAGAGAGAGAGAGAGAGAGAGAGAGAGAGAGAGAGAGAGAGAGCTCAGTCCTTTCTCTCTCTCCCCCCCCCCCCCCCCCCCCCTTTGCTTCTTCTTCACTTCCCTTTCTTCTCTCTCCAATTCCTCCTCTCTATATTTGATAGAGAGAGATCGAGAGCTTCGGACTCCGAGCCTTGGTTGAGAGAGAGAGAGAGAGATAGCTCGAGAATGAGAGAGTAAGCCCTATCTTCCTCCTTCTCCCCTCTTTGATTAGCAGTGGCGCAGCCATCACTTTGTGGGAACAAGTGAGATGATGTGGCAGGTCGCACTACGAGATGCATTAAACACGACGAGAGTATTGCCAAATGGGGTCACCTTGCCGAGCTGAGCACATTTTCCTTCATTGCCCAAGTCGTCTGAGGCTTGAGCTAGCCTGCGCGAGCAATTTTCTCTCCCCCTGTGCCATCGTTCACTACCTACATGCTTCCTTCCCTCTCTTTTTTTATGCCCCTTCACACATGGTATGCCCTTATTTTACTTAGGCGGCCATCCCATGGGCAGCCCTTGCGCGTTTTCAAAGCCCTTATGGGCGGCATGGCCAACCTCACCTTCAAGTTGCAAGCATAGGCAAACTTAAGCACTGTCAAATACGACATCCTTTTTTGACATTCCTCGCCATAAATGTACTGCAAGAGACAACATTCCAAAAAAGATGCTCCTCGAGCACTCATTGACTTATTAAGTACACTACATTCCAGAACCTAGTCAAGCACAAAAACTCTCAGATGGAACATTGATCAAGGCGACCAACCTGGCACAAAACTAGCCCCCTGGGAAACTTTAACGGGCAGTATCTTGGCAGCCAGAGCTCTGATTGCCAATCTAAAAAGATCGACGCTCTTCACAAAGTGAGCACTTCAGGCCATGCATTCACTTTATCCGTGATCCCTCATCTGTAGTTGCCCAATCTGGTACAAAGCAAAAAGGTCAGAAGTTGACTGTTTAGTTTTCTCTTGCATATGGCTATCATCTTTTGACTATTTCAGCTTCTGTACAGGGTCCTCTGTTTTACTCTTCCGCTTATTACCATTTTCCACATCATGAACAGAATTAGCACTGCATTTTGGTTTGAGCGTGGCATCCTTTGCACATGATTCTTCTCTTTTGTTAACCAAGAGACTAGATTGCATGGGGTGCCCATTCAAGGCAACACTATAACTTTGCTTGCAAGATGCTTGATTAGATGAACCTCTCTCTCTCTCTCTCTCTCTCTCTCTCTCTCTCTCTCTCTTCCTTCACTTCCCTTTTTCTATTTTTCTTCTTAGAAAAATCCTTGCGTTAGCTTTACTAGAGTACAAGATAGGACCTCCAAGGCACGTTCTCTACGCAATGACACAATTGAATGAGCTAATTAATTAGTCGAACAAGTAAAGGAAAAAAATTATTGCCTAAAAAGAAGGGGGACAATCATCATGTCAAGTTTACACCTAACATGTGTAATACACAAACGCTAACCCATTCAGCTCTTCCCAATCATGGCCTGAAACACAAGCGGCACCGAGTGATGTATGAGCACATGTAGCTGCTTTGGCTTGATGTGGGTCCTCTTGTTGAGTGTGTGCAGGTAAGCCCAGTAACATGCTAGCCAGATGCATACATGTGCACATTGGAGTTTACATTAGGTACATGCAATATTTTAGTCATTAGCTATATTCCATGTGTATATAGCAGCAAGCTCGGGCTCTCAATTCCAAGTTTGAATGAGCAAGCTACATTTTTGAAGTTCATGATTGTCAGCAATAGAAACCCTCTTGTCCCAATTTGCTGTTTTTGCAAAAGGAGCTACACAAGCGCACTGAGAGAAAGTGCATGTGGCAAATCACTCAAGACTCTTAATGAGAGAGTACAGAGACTTTAAAAAATGATTGAAGTATGGCATGCATCTAATATAAACTACAACGTGTGAATGTGTTCGAGATCAATTGGCCCTATTAACCACGCGTAGAGAGGTGGACACGTGACAAAGCATCTCTAATAAACCCTAATCATCTCTCTTAAACTTAATCACCACTCAATATGCGGCTAGAGTGGGGATATCAAGGGTAAGTATCATCATGAAATTTGTTTCGTTACGGCCCCTTAGTCCACATTCAACTTCCAAGAACAATAATATAATCTCAACAAGAATGCTTCCCTCTTCACACACACACACACAAGTAGACATGCAATACAAAAATACAACTACTATATACATTTTTCTTACCTCAACTACTTCATCATGTGTACTTCGGAAATATAGATGGCGACCGATGTGCAAGCTCCTCTCGTATAAAAGCATCTCTCCCGGATGATAGTATCGAAGAAGCCTAAGATGAGATCCTCCCACCTCTCCCCAAAGCAAGTGCCCATTCTCTCATAGAAGAGAGAAGACCCCGTTGAACTTCTGATGGAAGATGTTAGCATCTCTACTTTTGCCAACGTGTTCACACGACCTAAATGTTGCATGACGGCTGGAAAAGTAGAGCCATTTGTCCATGAAGCGCTTGGCAACTTCACGAGACACTCCAAGCTCCATATGCTTCACAATTGAAGCATCTATCCACACTTAGTGGAGAAGAGTCACATTTGGAAATTCTAACTTTGTTTGTGGCCAAAAGGTACACCACAAATGATGAGCACATGCCATCCACACTTTGCTCTCGACGATCTCCTGTGAAATCCGTACTACGCTTTGCTAGATTGAAACTAGCTTTTAGCGTAATATACAATGCATCCACTGTTGGAACCTCCAGAAACTTAATTAAAATCGTCTCTTGGTCATCTTTATCAAAGTTCATATCCTAAATAAAAGTTCAATTGTAAAAAGTCACTACTTAATTGAAAAAGCTTAATCCATGCCAAAAGATGCGTACAACTAAAGTCAATTACATGTTCATGGCCATTTGAGAGTTCATTGAAGGCTTTTGTTTTAGAACACTAACACTCTCATTAAGAACATTCTTCAGTACACTATGTACTCTGCATGCATAGAAAATTGAAAGCATAAAAGTTCAGTTAGAGCTCTACACTATGAACATTTGGGCAATAGATAACAACTACCTTTTTCTTGGCTCATTGTGTTCTCAGTAGTTAAGTGGGCACCCGTCGGTGAAGAAGAAGTAGCATAGGTGGTGTATTACATTGGTATCAGAGCATATTCTTCATCCGCCGTCTCCTACCCCGGACTAGAAACTGTTTCCTACAGTTAAAAGCCACTCCCACCCGTCTTCATTGCTTCAACTTGACCTCGGCAAAGCTGACAAATTGGATCCAGCAAGAAGTTGAGCTTGGTTGAAGCCGACATCGATTCAGCAACATAAAATAACAAATTCTTCAGTCGTCTACAACCCTGTTTCTCGGGATGGCCACCTTTGAAGATGTCATGATTGCCATTTAAGTGGCCAATCAAGCATTAGAAGCATGCATGGCAGTCCAGTTTGAGGCATTATAAACACAGATCGGTACCATCCAGACACAAGTACAGCAACATATCAACATTCTTGATATGTAGGTGATAGCCTTGCAAGATCGTATTCTAGCATAGAGTTTGGAGAAATAAGAACAACAGACCCCATCCCCGAACAGGAAGTTGTTATCTCCTATAGTAGAGGGAATTGAGGAGGAGGTCCCGGATGAGGCTAACTTCAATGCAGAAGAGGATGATGACAGGAGTTTCTACTGTACCACGATAGAAGCGACCCCATACAACAAATGCTCGAGCAGTTCGAGAAGGCATGGCATCAAGAGGGTCGACTTCAAAAGCAGGAAATTTTGGAGCTTTTGCAGCCATTAAGGCTCCAAGTGCTTCTAGTAGCAGTACAACAGGTCAACCCTTGGTTTGCAACTTGCCAAATTTTACGGCAAATGTGACCATGGAATAGTCGAGAAGTTCATCCATCAGTTTGTGGCTCATGTTCCATTTGCCAACATCATGGACCCACAGGATGAAGTACACATGGCAGCCCCTCATCATGTTATCTCATAGGCGAGGCGGTTCCATGGTGGAAAAATTGGTCCAAACTTCTTACCAATCCCTGAAGAAAGCTGCTGCAATATGACTGGAACACATTTGTCTCGGACTTCAAGCAACGCTTCTTGCCTTCCCGGTTTCTCATCGATTTGGAGGACGAGTTCGTTGCATTGATGCAGAAAGATATACCAATGGTGACCTACTCAATAGGTAAGCTTCTCACTCTAACTCAGCAGATTGGTACTCCTGAAAAAAAGAAGCTTCAGGCCTTCATTAGCGGTTTGGATAGCTCCATTAAGTACTCCATCCAGAATCTAAACCCCAAAATCTATGAAGAAGCACTCGCATTAGCACAAAACAAGATCAACAAAGGTAAGCCAAAGCAGGCGGTAGGTGGCTCTTCTAATGCCTAGATAGGAGGAAGAGCCCAAGCAGGTAAACGTAAGAATGGGAAAGCCAATGGCAAACCCAAGGAGGCTCCAGATGAGAAGACAAAGGCAGGAGTTCTTGGTGGATTCCTCTCCGTGGAAGAGCGGAAGACATATATGTCAGAGCGGCAATGTTTCCTTTGCCACACCAAAAGATTGTACAAATTGGAAGGCCAAGAACCCGACAGATTAGCAAGCAGAAAATGTCCAATTTCAGATTCAACACGTCTCATTCGAGCGAAGTTTCCTTGTATCTCGCTTAGTCGGATGTGACTTGCTTTTGCTGGATGGATTTCCACCTACCCATCATCAACATCTGAACAGGGACATTCATCTTGACAGGAGTCCCCACTCCCACCTCTATCACTTGTACACACATATATACATACACACACACACACATATACATACATACACACTTTTTTAGTAAATGCCTTTTGATTAATTACAAGTGGGAAACCTCAAAGCGAGGAAAACCCACAATATAAAGGTGATACATAGAGATGAACACCAATGTGTTCTAATGTGAAAAGGCCTCCAAAATAAACATACAAAAGTTGATGAAAGTCCGGAGATAAATCCCCAGCATCAATAGCAAAGCGCAAGGATTGCTCCGAAAACCAAAGTACTTTGAGAGCAAAGTGAAGCGCTTGTCCAAGTGAAATGATGAAGTAACGATAAGGGTCTATGTCAATGCCATGAAACATCTGTGAGTTGCGTTGACGCCATATGGCCCACATCACCCAGAATTTGACCCAACTGAAGAAGACCTCAAACAAGAGCTGCGGCTGTTGTAGAATTCCAAAAATCCAGAACCGTCTAGGAAAGGTGCCTGAGGGGAAGCGAAGGCGCAGTGCAGAGGACACCTGCATAATGAAAGTTATGGAACAATTGCAATTCCAAAGCATATGCAACATCGTCTTATCTGCAGCATGACATCTGACACAACGAGAGGAGGCTATACTGTGTACAGATAATATCGTGTCAACAGGTAGCGCCTCGACCATACATCTCCATAAGAAGATTTGCTCTTTTAGAGGTAAATGATTCTTCCAAATGCGAGCCAACGTTCGGTGCTACCATGTCCTAGACTTTCCATGAGACCACAAGAGGTTTCCATGTGACACAATCCATGGCTCTGGTTGTAGCAAATTGTAAACCGAACCAAAGGATATCTTGTCCATGCTATTACTGGCCAGATTCCAATCCAATAGTCTAGAATCCGCAAACAATGGATGCACCGGGGATAGACCATTGAGCAAATGTGTGATTTGTTGCCAGAAACCGCGATAATGAGGTCCCAGTTCATATCTAATGGAAGCAGCCGGGAAAGATAGAACATGTCATGCACCTGACACACCCCTTTTTTTGAGAGAGAATATGCCTAACGAGGGGAGCATTGTATCAAAGTGGGCGGGAGTGCTTTGCTCCAAAAAATACTCTCCAGTCTGAGGGAGTTACCCTGGGAGGACTGGCTCCAATATGTCTGACATAAGAACACTAAGACATCTCCGAGGCCAAGATAATAGCGACAAGTAGGATTGTATATATGCCATCATGATGCATTGAACAATCCTCAGACGCACATGCAATGGCCATGTTGACGGTTTCCAGTAACTCAGCTTTAATTTCACTCTTTGAAGCACCCAGTCTAATTTTTGTGCCGCAGGAACATTCCATCCAATAGGATATCCCAAATGGCGAACTATATGATGAGGAGGGACGATCTCCCTTGGCCAAAGAATCATGTGCCAATCAAGTTCCTTTAAAAGCAATAACTTAGATTTACGAAAGTTGACGTGTAATCCAGCTGCCAAACCTCTACATCCTCTCGATCGTTTCTAGGCATAAATAAAGAATCATCAGCATAGGCTTGTCCTACAAATTGATGCCTAGAAGGTAGTGCCAAACCTTGCAAATGGCCCGAAGAGCTGAGGGCATCAAGATGCATCAGTAGAGGGTGCGAGACAATTGCATATAATAAAGCGCTAAGTGGGTATCCTTGTCTGACTGAACGTCCCAATACACACACACACACACACACACACACACACACACACACACACACACACACACATGTATACATACACACACATACATGTATACATACATATATATGTATATATATATATATTAATATATACATACACACACATATATCTATACACACACACATACGTATGTACATACATGTATGTATACATACATACGTAAATAAATAAATAAATATATATGTATGTATGTATGTATGCATGTACATACATACATACATATATATATTTATCCCAGCAGATTTATGCTATGGAAGAAACTAAATGTAGGAATGGCATGGGTCTCATAGGAGTATGTTTGTACGCGAAAATGAATGGAAGGGGCTGAAATTCTTGATATTCATCTTCATATGTATTATGACTGCCAGACAGTGGACACTCATCAACGATATGTGTGATATTGAATAGCCTTAATCACAAATTTCCATTTTATTTAATTGAACAGGCTGGATTGGTGCATGGGAAGCATGTTTTAAAATCCTCAACTAAGCTCAAACTCTCTGTTTTAGTTTTGTTGCACAATCTAGTAGCCTCATGACAAAAGTACTTTAACATGTGTCATGGCAACCACCTCATGATAGACGAATGGCTAATTTGATGCAAACAGAGATTCTAGCAACATCAAAATATCAATTGCTCTGTAAAATGGAATCATATGGCTCGTTTGGGTTTGTTAGATACCGTGCTTTGTGACAGTAACCATCTCACGTCGTTTTGCTTTGCTAGGCAATTCTTCCGTATTCCAGGTGGCCATCGAGGTGTTTGGACTTGGTTACATGACACTCACTTTCCTCTTTTCATGTAATTCCAGATCGAAATGAGGAGTAACCATGAGTGGAATGGAAATTGAAGGGCCGTTTGCATTCGTTGAATGCTTTAGCAAATGATGTCTATCATATGCTGGGCAATTGGGTGATAGAGAAAGCAAACAAAGTATGACATCTCAAAAAATATTTTGCTTGGTGGAAGAAAACTTTATTTCAAGGTTGGCACACCTCTTTGTCTTTTAAGGCTAAGGTATTTATTTGAATTTTGGAGAGTTATGGTGGGTGGCTTGCCAGTTATGGCAGCTCTTCATCGAAAAGGGATTTCAAATGGCAATTGCTTTTTTTGTACCACAGCTCGGGAGACATGCACACATAGATTCATTAGATGCCCAGTTGCCCATCGTATATGGTCATTTCTCTCAGCTGTCTGGGCAGCGGTGGCTAAAACTCACATTCGTCCACGTGCATGGGTTTTTGAATAGTTTCTCATCTGCAACTTTTTCAAGTGTTCTCTGACATTCAGAATCCAAATTTTGGGGTTTATGGCGATTGGTCCACTAGGAATGCTTTCCTTTTTGATGCACAATCAGGAATCAATGGTCATATCCTTCGTCTTCATAGATAAGTCATATGGCAGATATCCATCCTCTTGTGTCTCTGGAGGTTTCATATCCAAGGAACATGCTGATCCCTGGACCTTAGTCATAAGGGAAACTTCTTTTTCTTCATAGTTTGTTTTAGACTCTTCATATGATGTATTTGCTGCAGTAGGTGAGAATACGTTGTCTTGGCTTGGTGCTGATATGGTATCCTCTATGTGCTTAACTTTGGTTTTGGAGATCTGTTGATGTAGTGCTTGTACTTGCTGTTGTCTTTGCTTTAATGTTTCTTGTTGCTTTATGTTGTCTGCTTGCAGGTTATGGATTATGTTAAGGAGATATGTCTCCCATGGTGATGGTTTTGCTTATGGGTTCAGATGGTGATGACTGTAAAACTTCTAAGAAGATCTTTGTCTCTCATTTCTAAATGATGTGTATGTTTGAAAACAGGGGCTGCCCTTAGTGCAAGTGCACATCCATTTTGTGACCCTAGCTGGTTCCTCCCAGTCAGGGTAGACTAGTCTCCCCCCCCCCCCCCCCCCTCTCTCTCTCTCTCCCTCTCTTGTGTCACCCAGAGGAGCAGCCACCATTGTAGAGCTCGGCCCCTTCTTACACAGAGACACACTACTTGATTGAGCATTAGAGCTTGGAAGAGCTAGACGGCCATGTAGGAGAGGGCACATGCTACATCGACAGAGATTACAACGGAGGATCCGAGAGATACTTGCTCGACATCGAGAGTGCAGATGAGGATGGATATTCTACTTTCTACGAGAGGCTACCATTGTATCACCCATTGTATTACACATTGTATCAGCTATCACACACAACCCACACAGTTCGAGTTGGTAGCACTTTCTAGGTTCATCCCCCCTTTTTTAGTATTCTGTTTTTTGTATCCAGACATGGTATCAGATTCACCAGTTTGTAACAGTTTGGTCTCATAGGTCATTTTGGCCTTTTATAGACGTTAATATATCATTACATTTCATCTCTCTCTCTCTCTCTCATGTTAAATAGTCAAATGTTCAAGTTTTGTACTGTGTGGTGCTACCTGTTTCTGCTGGTGACCTGTACGGATGCTTTGCCTGTTGTGACCTGTCTGGACGTGCTGCCTTGTGCACGAGCTGCTTGCTGCCTTATGTGGAGAGAGAGAGAGAGAGAGAGAGAGAGAGAGAGAGAGAGAGAGAGAGAGAGATTTTGCTTCACATCTGTGCAGGTCAAGAAGATGCCAAAGGAAAGCAATTTGGATTATCGAGTGGCTCAGTTTATTAGATGCATTTGCGATGCCACTATTATGAAGCAACAAGTGTTGTCATTAGGTGATTGCGTTGTTTGATCGAAAATGAGCAAATTGGGAGCAAAATAGTGTGGTAACTATCTGAATGTTATTGTGCAGGCTATGATGCGAATAAATTGCCTTTGAGTGACTTGACTAAAGCTACTATATTGAAGGTATGTGTACCTTATTCGATTTGTTTCAGTTTCTCGTTGTTGGAGGGGTCATTGGCTCCCTTTCAACCTTGTCTTTATCTTAAAGCAACTTTGATTTCGAAGCAGGTTATGAGTCATCAACCTTTTGTTTTGCCTTGGTTATGATTCTTTAAAGAAGATTTTAGCTGTATTGTATGGGACACAAAGTGGGAGCCTACAGGAGTTGAGCAGGTAATTACATAGTTACTCTTTCAGTCCATCAATATATCAATTTTTTGACACATTGATGCCTTGATCATTCTGTTTTAAATATTATGTAGAGAGTTTTATACAATATTACCTCACAACTGCAAAGCAGAAGATATCAATAATGTTTCGAAGCTGAAACAAAAGTTGAAAATGGTATGTCACTCTTGTTCTATCCGTGGAGATTTTAATGCTGGGGATTTTAAATATGTCACATGCATGTACGCTAAATGTTATGTGTTTGTAGTTGGACGCACTCGATGAGGTTCAAATGGCCATGGCTTTTCTTGAACATTGTGACGAACAGGTTTATATATAGTTGACTTTGAGTATTAGAGAGAAGAACATGTGGTAACAGAGGTATGATAATTAACTGTTTTGTTTACTGCAAGATTATCCAACAATTGATGTTGCTTATCAACGTTTGAACTACCAGCTCGAGCCACTAGTTTACAAGTGTGACGAATATGATCGGGTATCTTCTTTTCTTTTATACAAAAGTTACATAATAAGGTCAAGTAAAGCTATTTAGTGAACATAAGCTCTCAATCTTAGGGTCAAGAGTAAGTGAAGTTTTGCTCTAAACTCATGAGCGAAGTCTAGGGAAATACAAACAAAACTTGGTAATTTCTCAAGTCCAACCTAAGAAACTCTTGTATACTCGATAACGGTTTTGTAAATACGTTAACTTACTTATAGTATTTTGTCCTCTATAACTATTATTTTGTCAAAATAAAAGAGAAGGGCAAAGAAAACGTCCCTTATGTGTTTATATGGTCCGTGTGAAGCCCACCTTGCATCGTTGTAAGATCACTTTAAATTCTTGAATCTGCTTCCACGTGAGCTGGAATCTAATGCGAATATACAAATATGTGATGCCTGAGCAACTAACAGCTCACACACGGTAATGAGAAGGCGTAGACGGCAACAATGATGTAGCTAAGCATGATGATGATGCTGGCCATTGACAAAAATAGCAAGCCACACACTGACAACATGGAAAAAATTATAGACAAGTGTCGGATAGCACCGCCAGTACAGGTTGTTGCATACATTCTTCATCCTGGATAGTGGAAACCCAATGCGGGCTGCCATTGCAGACCATTTACTATGGGCAAATATTGTGTGTCCTACTGCCTGCGCTATCATTTGAAGAATAAAAGAGAGTGCTTCACATTATCTTCTTTATATCTCCAATGTGCCGCCACTCCAAACTTTGCTTGATGATGCTGAAGGAGTACGAGCGGAAGTGCGACGAGAGAGAGAGTGCGAGAAGAAGATCATGACGATATGGTGAACTCGCTCTACTGTAATGTGTAGAGCATAGTGAGTTCTTATTAGGTTTTAACAAAAGAATATGTGTACATACCTGGCGGCCCGCCCACTTACCTGGGCGACCACATTGGGCTTTATACCCCAACAACCTCCCACTTAAAGTCCAATGTGGTACTTTAAGTGTGAGAGAAGCTACTATACAAGCTAATATACAAGAGATGTAGAGAAGTGATGTACTACCCTACACCTAACTGCTTGCAAAAATGCGCAAAGCTCTCTGAGGGAAGTCCTTTTGTAAGTAGATCAGCAGGATTTTCTGTGGTGTGAACTTTGACAAGCTGAAGTTGCTTATCCTCGAGCATTTCCCTGATGAAATGATACTTCACATCCACATGCTTTGTCTTTGAGTGATAAACTGGATTGCGAGCCAATTGTATAGCACTTTGACTATCACAATATAACACAGGCATCTCTTCTTTGATTCCCAAATCTGTTCCTAGTCGATTAAGCCAAATTGATTCTTTGCATGCCTCTGATGCTGCAACATATTCAGCCTCTGTAGTAGACTGAGTAACACAATCTTGTAATCTAGAACGCCATGATACTGCTCCACCAGCCAATGTAAAGACATATCCTGACGTAGACCTTCGGTTGTCTAAGTCACCTGCATAATCTGAGTCTGTAAAACCCTTTACACTTAGCTCCTGACTCCCATAGCATATACGCATACTCTTTGTAGCTTTCAGGTATCTCAATATTCCTTTCACTGCCTCCCAATGTTTCTTGCCTGGGTTTGACATGTATCGACTTACTACTCCCACTGCAAATGAAATGTCTGGGTGAGTAGCAATCATTGCATACATCAAACTACCCACTGCAGACGCATATGGAATCTTATCCATTTCAGCCTGTTCTTCCTCAAACACAGGACAATCTTGTTTGCTAAGTTTCACATATGGTGGCAGTGGAACACTCAGTGCCTTTCCCTTCTCCATATTGAAACGTTGCAAAACCTTGTCAATATACTCTATTTGAGATAACCAAATCAACTTCTTTGATCTGTCTCTCTCAATGCGCATACCAAGTATATGACTTGCCTCACCCATGTCTTTCATGTCAAACGATTTTGCCATCTTTGACTTCAAAGTTGAAATTTCTTCCAAGCGCTTGCCAGCAATCAACATGTCATCCACATACAAAATAAGGATCAGCCAACTGCCATCCTTAGCCTTCTTTGTATATAGACAGTGATCGAACTCACTACGTTTGTAGCCTTGAGAAAGCATAAACTTGTGGAATTTATGGTACCATGCCCTCGGTGATTGTTTTAAGCCATAAAGACTCTTTAACAACTGGCATACCCAATCTTCCTTGCCTTTCTCAACAAACCCTTCTGGCTGTTGCATGTAAATTTCCACATCTAAATCACCATGCAAGAACGCTGTCTTGACATCCATTTCGGCAACACCAAATCTAATATGGCAACCAATGCAAGAAAGCATCTCAATGTAGTCATCTTGACCACCGGAGAGAAGACTTCATCAAAGTCAATGCCTTGTTCTTGCTTAAAGCCCTTGGCAACAAGCCTTGCTTTGTACTTTGGCTGACTATCATGAGCGGTGATCTTATACCTGTAAACCCATTTACAAGGTAGAGCCTTTTTGCCCTGTGGTAATTTAGCTAGCTTCCATGTCTTGTTTTTATGCAGAGCTGTCATCTCTGACTGCATGGCCAATTGCCAATTCACGGAGTCCTTCATTTGCACTGCTTCCTTGTAACATTAAGGCTCATTGCAATCAGTCAACATGACATAATTCATAGATGGAACAAACCTATCAGGAGGTCGCGTGACACGTCCAGATCTACACACAATAGGTGGCTCAGGCTCAACCACAACCTGTGGTTCCACTCTATTCTGTCCTTGCTCCTCTTGAGCCCTGACATTTTGTCTTGCACGTGCAGGTCCATCTTCTTGGAAGACAACTCTTCTAATCTCCTCAACCCTCTCTGGTTTAGAATGATATTTGGATTCATTAAAGTGAACATCATTGCTGCGGACAACCTTTCTGGATTCGGGATCCCAAAGTCTGTACCCCATCTCGCCAGAATTACCATAGCCTAGAAAGATGCACTTTCTACTCTTTGGCTCAAGTTTGTTCCTAAATTCCTTTGGAACGTGAGTATATGCCTCACAGCCAAAGACTCTGAGATGCTTGTATGAGGGCATTTTGCCTGACCATACCATCTCTGGCAATGAATCCTTCTGCAAAACCTTGCTAGGAGATCTATTTACAAGATGAACAACTGTTGATACAGCTTCAGCCCAAAACCCATTTGGCAGCTGTGCATTAGACAACATACTTCTGACCTTCTCTTGTATGGTCCTATTCATCCTCTCAGCAACACCATTTTGAGGAGGATTGTAAGGAGCAGTAAGTTCACGTTTTATACCTTTTGACTCACAAAAGTCCTGAAAGGCCTTTGAAACATACTCTCCACCATTGTCAGTGCGTAAGCATTTAAGCTTCTTGCCACTCTAATTCTCCACAAGTGTCACAAACGTTTTGAAAACACTAAACGCTTCATCCTTGTGCTTGAGAAAGTAAACCCATACTTTCCTCGAGTAATCATCTATAAATGTCATAAAGTAAGAAGCTCCCCCTAGAGATAGGTTAGGCATAGGTCCACACAAATCACTATGAACAAGTGCCAAATGTGTATCTCTTCTATTGCTTCTATGCTTATGTGGCTACTGTGTTTGCTTACCATACAGACAATGTTCACAGAATTCAAAATCATTAAATGAAAAGCCAGGCAAATAACCAGAACGAGACAAGATTTCCATTCCCTTCTTGGACATATGTCCTAATCGGCTATGCCACAAAGAAACGTTCGGCTGCTCGGTTACATTGATTACATTTTTAGAGACATTTGATACAGAAGTCATGTAAAGTCCTCCAGATTTTACTCCATGTGCTATTGTCATAGAACCCTTGGATATCTTCCACATGTTCTGTCCAAAAGTGGTGACGTAGCCAGCATCATCAAGTAAACCTGTGCTGATCAAGCTCTTTGTAATTGCGGGAACATGTCTCACATTCTTCAGCGTGAAAGAAGAGCCATTCTGAAACTTCAATTGTACATCTCCAACACCTAAGATCTCACATGTCTGCCCATTTCCTAGCCGAACATGATCTTTAGTGGTCACATAAGAGGTAAACCACTCCTTGTTTGGAGACACATGAAGTGATGCCCCTGAGTCTATAATCCAGTCACTCAGTGCATTTCCATCAGATGCTGTAAGAAGAGCTGAGTCCATTGTATTCTTCAAGAAGTAGATGTCTCCTGACACTAGACTGTCATCCTCTGCAACAGTGTTTGTCACATTTATATCTTGAATCTTCACTGAGGACTTGTTCTTCTCACCATGGTCTTCAGCTTTCTCTTTGCCTTTTTCTGCAGTCTCTTTTCATGTGACCCTTCTTGCCACAATGGTAGCAGTCACTCTTGCCTTTAGCACTGCGGGACTTTCTACGAGACTGATTCCTCTTTCCACCTTTGTACTTTTCTTTGGTCCTTCCCCTGACAACTAAGGCTGTTCCTTTGCCTTTGTCCATTGTCTTTCTATTGGTTTCTTCAGTAAGCAGACTTCCTTCTACACATGCTATGTTCAAAACATCTGGAGGTGCAGAATTACTCAAAGCTGTGCAAAAAGTGTCCCAACTTTCCGGCAATGTGATCAACAGGAACATAGCTCTAACAGGTTCATCAAACTTGACACCTTGAGCTAACAACTGACTATAGATTGTGTTGAATTCATTCAGATGATTGGACATAGGTGTCCCTTCTTTCATCTTGAAGTCAACAAGCTTCTTAAGCCAGTATACCTGTGAAGCTGCACTCTGCTTCTCATAAAGATCACTCAGCTTTAACCATGCTTGATAAGCCGACATCTCGTCTGCTACATTGAAGTAAACGCTTTCTGCCAAAGTCAGCATAATGGTAGAAAGTGCCAATTCATCCATTTCGCTCCATTCATCTTCGCCCATATCTTCTGGTTTTATCCCCTTGAGCTTTATAGGTTTTATCTGCTTCTTTTGTACCAACACGTGCCAAATCTGCTTCTTCCACAATGGGAAATTGGTTCCATCTAGCTTCTTGATATTGTAAAGAGCAGTGTCCTGTGATCCAGCCATAGCTACGCTTCACAGTAGTTTACTTTTCTGGGAAAAATTCGGCAGAGTTTTCCCTGTAAACTGACCTCTGAACCAATATCAACCTGTCAAATGAACCAAGAAAGCTTCAGATTCTGCATAAATTTTGGCAGAGTCTCCTTTGTAAAATGGCTCTGGTGTACTAAAAACAGACCAAAAAACAGCTCAAAAAACACTGTCTCTCTGACACTGTAAGCTGCGGGTAAACCTGTCCTGCACCTGTACTATCTCTCACTGTCCTGTCACTATCCTATAAGCATAGACTGCGACAATGCCTCAACGGTAGTAAAGCAAAGATGCAATCCCAACTGTCTAACTCACAGTCAATACATCCCAGCTGCCTATCTAAGGGTGCTCGAGGGATCGCTCCAAGACCTGTATCACCGAAAGGATCTCAACATTCGAGAATCCCCCAGCTCAATAAAACCTCACTCGACCCTCAACAAAGGCTGCAGTAAATCTGACAGTACATAGACTTCCCACAAAGTCATACATCCACAAATTTCCCACTGTATGCTGTAACTGCTGCGGCGGTTGTTTGCTGCGTGACTCACAGCCAGCAAACCCTCAACAGACATACATCATCTCTGACAATACATCCCATGTGGAAGTACCTGCAATGTCAGGATGAAATCTGGAATATCAAGCAGCAAACACAAGCTACCTGATGAACTAGTGGATGTCGCCTACAGTCTGTGTGTAGATGCGCCCGTGTCGTATGTGACACGCCTCCAAGAACTGTGAGCCGTCCTTCGATGTGTAGACAACCACAAATCAACACTCTGGGAGTGTCGATATCCTCAGCACCTGCAGTCGTAGGCCGAAAACCCTAAATTTGCAGAGTCGGATCTGCACCCGCTGAGACCACGTAGTCGAAAATGGCCTGCGCAGACCTTTGTCGAAGCCGAACGGTGGCCGAGATGACCTCAGAATGAAATTTTGAGAACACCAAGTCCTTCGGGCAGTCCCGCAGGATTTGGGGCCGTGTCTTCGCCTGTCAAATTTCACTCCAATCTGAGCTGGTGACTCTAGCCTCCTGCAGTGCTGCCCCGAGCCTCGATATGAGCTCTGATACCAGTTGAAGGAGTACGAGCGGAAGTGCGACGCGAGAGAGAGTGCGAGAAGAAGAGCACGACGATATGGTGAACTCGCTCTACTGTAATGTGTAGAGCATAGTGAGTTCTTATTAGGTTTTAACAAAAGAATATGTGTACATACCTGGCGGCCCGCCCGCTTACCTGGGCAACCACATTGGGCTTTATACCCCAACAAATGCATACTGTTGGCAGAACATATACACGTTAGCCTTTAGCTACTTGATGTGGCCATAGCCATTCCTTCCTGTGTAACCCTCATGTCTTCTCCATCCTGACCTGCGACAATTTTGATCATGCCTCGCTCGCAGACGGCACCAGCTGAATTTGAAGTCAACTGCTGGTGCCGTTTGCCCACAGTAAATGGTCTGCAATGGCAGCCCGCATTGGGTTTCCACTATATTTGTCCACAGTAAATGGTCTACAATGGCAGCCCGCATTGGGTTTCCACAATATTTGCCCAGAGTAAATGGTCTGCAATGGCAGTCCGCATTGGGTTTCCACTATCCAGGATGAAGAATGTATGCAAGCAAAATTTTTTCCATGTTGTGCAGTGTGTGGATTGCTATTATTGTCAATGGCTAGCATCATCATCATGCTCAACTACATCATTGTTGCTGTCTACGCCTTCTCATTACCGTGTGTGAGCTGTCAGTTGCTCAAGCATCACATATGTGTATATTTGCATGAGATTCCAGCTCACATGGAAGCAGATTCAAAAATAATAGTTGTAGAGGACAAAATACTATAAGTAAGTTAATGTATTTACAAAACCGTTATCGAGTATACAAGAGTTTCCTAGGTTGGACTAGAGAAATTACCAAGTTTTGTTTGTATTTCCCTAGACTTCGTTCATGAGTTTAGAGCAAAACTTCACTTACTCTTGACCCTAAGATTGAAAGCTTATGGGCACTAGATAGCTTTAGTTGACCTTATTATGTAACTTTTGTATCAAAGAAAAGAAGATACCCAATCATATTCGTCACACTTGTAAACTAGTGGCTCGAGCTGGCAGTTCAGACACTGATAAGCAACATCCATTGTTGGATAATTCTACAACAGTAAACAAAACAGTTAATTATCATACCTCTGTTACCACATGTTCCTCTCTCTAATACTGAAAGTCGGCTATATATAAACATGTTCGTGACAATGTTTAAGCAAAGCCATGGCCATTTGAACCTCACTGAGTGCGTCCAACTGCAAACACATAACATTTAGCATGCATGCATCTGAATATTTAAAATCCCCAGCATTAAAATCTCCACGGGTTGACACACCTTTTTCAACTTTTGTTTCAACTTCGAAACATTATTGATACCTTTTGCTTTACAGTTGTGAGGTATTATTGTATAAAACTCTCTACATAATATTTAAAACAGAATGATCAAGGCATCAATGTGTCAAAAAATTGATATATTGATGGACTGAAAGAGTAACTACGTAATTACCTGCTCAACTCCTGTAGGCTCCCACTTTGTGTCCCATACAATACAACTAAAATCTTCTTTAAAGAATCATAACCCTATTTCAAGGCAAAACAAAAGGTTGATGACTCATAGCCTGCTTCGAAATCAAAGTTGCTTCAAGATAAAGACGAGGTTGAAAGGGAGCTAGTGACCCATCCAACAATGAGAAACTGAAACAAATCGAACAAGGTACACATACCTTCAATATGGTGGCTTTAGTCAAGTTACTCAATGGCAATTTATTCGCATCATAGCCGGCAACAATAACATTCAAATAGTTACCACATTATTTTGCTCCCAATTTGCTCATTTTCGATTAAACAACGCAATCACCTAATGACATCACTTGTTGCTTCATAATAGTCGCATCGCAGATGCATCTAATAAACTGAGCCACTCGATAATCCAAATTGCTTTCCTTTGGCATCTTCTTGACGTACACACATGTTGTGAAGCAAAATCTCTCTCTCTCTCTCTCTCTCTCTCTCTCTCTCTCTCTCTCTCTCTCTCTCTCTCTCTCTCTCTCTCTCTCTCTCTCCCCACATAGGGCAGCAAGCAGCTCGTGCATAGGGCAGGGCGTCCGGACATGTCACAACAGGCAAAGCATCCGTACAGGTCACCAGCAGAAACAGGTAGCACCATACAGTACAAAACTTGAACCTTGGACTATTTAACATGAGAGAGAGAGAGAGAGAGAGAGAGAGAGAGAGAGAGAGAGAGAGAGAGAGATGAAATGTAATGATATATTAACGTCTATAAAAGGCCAAAATGACCTATGAGACCAAACTGTTACAAACTGGTGAATCTGATACCATGTCTGGATACAAAAAACAGAATACTAAAATAGGGGGGATGAACCTAGAAAGTGCTACCAACTGGAACTGTGTGGGGTGTGTGTGATAGCTGATACAATGTGTAATACAATGGGTGATACAATGGTAGCCTCTCGTAGAAAGTAGAATATCCATCCTCATATGCACTCTCGATGTTGAGCAAGTATCTCTCGGATCCTCCGCTGTTATCTCTGTCGATGTAGCATGTGCCCTCTCCTGCATGGCCGTCTAGCTCTTCCAAGCTCTAATGCTCAATCAAGTAGTGTGTCTCTCGTGTAAGAAGGGGCCGAGCTCTACAATGGTGGCTGCTCCTCTGGGTGACACAAGAGAGGGAGAGAAAGGGGGGGGGGGGGGAGACTAGTCTACTCTGACTGGGAGGAACCAGCTAGGGTCACAAAATGGATGTGCACTTGCACTAAGGGCAGCCCCTGTTTTCAAACATACACATCATTTGGAAATGAGAGACAAAGAGCTTCTCAGAAGTTTTACAGTCATCACCATTTGAACCCATAAGTAAAACCATCACCATGAGAGACGTATCTCCTTAACATAAACCATAACCTGCAAGTAGACAACATAAAGCTACAAGAAACATTAAAGCAAAGACAACAGCAAGTACAGACACTACAGCAACGGATCTCCAAAAACAAAGTTAAGCACATAGAGGATACCATATCAGTACCAAGCCAAGCCAACGTATTCTCACCTGCTGCAACAAATACATCATATGAAGAGTCTAAAACAAACTATGAAGAAAAAGAAGTTTCCCTTACGACTAGGGTGCAGGATCAGCATGTTCCTTGGATATGAAACCTCCAGAGACACAAGAGGATGGATATCTGCCATATGACTTATCTATGAAGACGAAGGATATGACCATTGATTCCTGATTGTGCATAAAAAAGGAAAGCATTCCTAGTGGATCTATCGCCATAAACCCCAAAATTTGGATTCCGAATGTCAGAGAACAATTGAAAAAGTTGCAGATGAGAAACTATCCAAAAACCCATGCACGTGGACGAATGTGAGTTTTAGCCACTGCTGCCCAAACAGCTGAGAGAAATGACCATATACGATGGGCAACTGAGCATCTAATGAATCTATGTGTGCATGTCTCCCGAGCTGTGGTACAAAAAAAGCAATTGCCATTTGAAATCCCTTTTCGATGAAGAGCTGCCATAACTGGCAAGCCACCCACCATAACTCTCCAAAATTCAAATAAATACCTTAGCCTTAAAAGACAAAGAGGTGTGCCAACCTTGAAATAAAGTTTTCTTCCACCAAGCAAAATATTTTTTGAGATGTCATACTTTGTTTGCTTTCTCTATCACCCAATTGCCCAGCATATGATAGACATCATTTGCTGAAGCATTCAACGAATGCAAATGGCCCTTCAATTTCCACATTTCGATCTAGAATTACATGAAAAGAGGAAAGTGAGTCATGTAACTAAGTCCAAACACCTCGATGGCCACCTGGAATACGGAAGAATTGCCTAGCAAAGCAAAACGATGTGAGACGGTTACTGTCACAAAGCACGGTATCTAACAAACCCAAACGAGCCATATGATTCCATTTTACAGAGCAATTGATATTTTGATGTTGCTAGAATCTCTATTTGCATCAAATTAGCCATTCGTCTATCATGAGGTGGTTGCCATGACACATGTTAAAGTACTTTTGTCATGAGGCTACTAGATTGTGCAACAAAACTAAAACAGAGAGTTTGAGCTTAGTTGAGGATTTTAAAACATGCTTCCCATGCACCAATCCAGCGTGTTCAATCAAATAAGTTGACGTTTGTGCCCAAGGCTACTTAATATCACACATATCGTTGATAAGTATCCAGTGTCTGGCAATCATATGTTTATCAAGTACAAAGCTTGGGCCAAGAATTGTGCCGGGTCGCACCACAAGAAATAGTGAGGCCAAGAAGCGTGCCTGCTTGGGTGGCTTTGGGCAGAGAGAGCAGTGACTTTGGGCAGAGAGAGCATGAAGCAGCCTCTAGGTAGCTGCCTGCGTGGTCTACATGACAACCATTTTATCCCTTAATGCTTTCATAATTAACATACATGTGGAATGCTTTTTATGATGCCTTTATCCACTATAAGCCCATGCTCACACGCGGTAGAGCCTCTTGGGCCCATGCTCTACTTCTTGTGATCACAAGGTCCTGGTAACCACACACATGCCCTTCTGCAGCTAGCACTAGCCACGGCCCATCTGGCCGGTCACATATGTTGGTCTTGACTCGACCTTAGTCAAGTCTTGTTTCTTACCTCTCTTGACCACTAATTCGCAGGTAAAAGGCACCCTTTTCTTATATGGCGTGTAACGTTAGTGTGGTTAATTATGGCATTTAATGTTTAGTTTGATCCACATCAAGTGATTAAACCATTCATTAATCAGCTCTTGATCCAATACACAAGAAGATTTAGAAATTTTCTCATGTAGGAATATGGAGCCTTTTTCAGTGTTTTTCATACAATGCATAACATCATGAGCTTCTGTGAGGGAGGCACAGCATACCT
Organism: Adiantum capillus-veneris; assembly: GCF_014529385.1. Lineage (NCBI taxonomy): Eukaryota > Viridiplantae > Streptophyta > Polypodiopsida > Polypodiales > Pteridaceae > Adiantum > Adiantum capillus-veneris. The sequence continues at coordinate 117,822,542 of NC_140959.1, read as the reverse complement.
AGCTAGGTGCGATTGGGGGCAGGGGACCGCCGGCCCGGTGGACAGGGGTCCGGGAGGCACAGCATACCTAGCTAGGTGCGATTGGGGGCAGGGGACCGCCGGCCCGGTGGACAGGGGACCCCTCACAGAAGCTCATGATGTTGAGGTAAGTCATAATGTGGGAATTATTGTGAGAATCTGTCCAAAACTTCATGTGATAGTCTATACTCACATTTTGTAGATAAGGGAGTATGTGGAAAATACCCATACAAAGAGGCACTCCTATTTCCAGCTACAAATTTTGCGTATCTTCAAGGCGAGAAGGGCAGGTGAAGAGGAGCAGTTTAGAGAGGTAGAAAGACCTTCAATGTTACGTTGCGTTCAATGAATTGCCTGATGGCTTTATAAATTTCTTGATTGCAAATGTATTTTTTCTCAGTTTAACAGTGTAAAGAATAGGATGCTTCTATGGCATGGCATAAGATTGATAAATTGTTTTGGGATTCTCTCAGCGGGTAGGTCGAATGATATCTTTGTTACATTCTTTTTTAGACCTGGCTTGAGGGCACAATCTTTTTGTTTACTAGTGTATAATAAAAAACTCACTTGTTCCCACTCAGGTGGCATTAGGAGAGTTGTTGGAGTTGCTAGATCCACAAGAAGATATAGAAATTTTCTCATGAAGGAAAATGGAGTTTTTTTCAATGTTTTTCATACAATGAATAACATCATGAGCTTCTGCTCAAGAGGCATCACATACCTAGCTAGGTACGATTGGGGGTAGTGGACCGCCGGCCCCATCATGAGCTTCTGTGAGGGAGGCACCGCATACCTAGCTAGTTACGATTGGGGCCAGGGGACCGCCGGCCCCCCGTATGCGGTGCCTCCCTCACAGAAGCTCATGATGTTGAGGTAAGTCACAATGTGGGAATTATTGTGAGAATTTGTCCAAAGCTTCTTGTGATGATGATTGTCATGCCTACAAACTCCTTGAAGGAAAGTTAAGGTAGCATTTGTTATTGCTTGCTCTGAATCTTTAGGAGAACGGTGGCTAAATTTTGTGCATGTCATTCTTTCTCTCTTTTGTGGCAGCATAAAAGGTCTTGGACGTACAGAGCCAAATCTTGACCACTCCAAAGTTCTTCATGATGGTGCAATCGTTCCACTTGCAAAACCAATGAAGAAGAACGAAGAACAGAGGGTATGTGTGATTTTTTAATTTCTTCTTATTTTCTTGGTTAGTTTTTGGCCTACCCATTGCATGGACTTAGGTGTTTATGTTTTTGCCTTTTGCTTAAGAGAGCTTGCATCCTATTGGTTGGCAAGATGTGGGGGTGATTTAAGCCTTTATGTCGCGCGCACACATATATATGCTAACTTCAATAAACAATTCTTTTTGAAGTGGGAGATGGATATATATAAATCCATCTCCCACTTTATATATCCATCTCCCACTTCAAAAAGAATTGTTTACTAATTTTTAACTTGTTTTAACTTAACCTCTTCTTGACATAAATTGTCATTTCCAGGGAACTCATTTATGCAACGAATACATCGTCTATAACACTGCTCAGGTTCGAATTCGATATGTGTTGCATGTTAAGCTCAAATACATGACCTAGTGGGACACGAGTAAGGTACATGTTTTGTGAATGAACAACACTATGAAGTCTGCTTTTTGTGAGCAAGGTACATGCATTGTGAATGGACAACATTGTGAAGTTGCTTCTTTGTAGGCGATGTGTTGCCTGTTGTTTTTGTGTTTTAATGACTTGTTAAAATTGTGCAGTCATTTGAATAGCTCAAATTTTTTTGGAGGCTGCTGATGAAGTGCACTTTGAAGGCCGGTTCCAGTCATAAGGGTGCATTTGAATAGCTCAATTTGTGGTGTCTTACCTCTAATAATGATATCACCATGACAGTGGAGTCTTCACCAAAAAGCGCTGCTTGCTTGGAGTCACTCACCGAAAATCATCCCCCAAATTCGATTACAGCACCAACTCGTCTACAGGGAAAGCCACCCATTCGTTGGCTACACGTTTCAGAGCACAAGCCTGATTTATGTGGCTCAATTCTGAATCTATCTTAGAGATTTATTGGTTGAAGTCATTGAATCATTGACGTCATTGAATCACTTTTCCGACCACCACCCTGATTGCCTGGCTGAAGTCATTGAGTCACTTTTCAGAGCACAAGCCTGATTTGTGTGGCGCAATTCTGAATCAATTTTAGAGACTCATTGCAACAAGAAGATTTGGAAATTTTCTCATGTAGGAAAAGGGAGACTTTTTCAGTGTTTTTCATACAATGCTAACATCATGAGCTTCTGCTCGGGAGGCATGGCATACCTAGCTAGGTATGATTGGGGGCTGGGGACCCCCGGCCCCCCCACCGGGCCGGCGGTCCCTTGCCCCCAATTGTACCTAGCTAGGTATGCCGTGCCTCCCTCACAGAAGCTCATGATGTTGCGTTAAGTCATAATGTGGGAATTATTGTGAGAATCTGTCGAAAACTTCTTGTGAATTGGCTGAAGGCATTGAATCATTGAAGTCATTAAATCACTTTTCACAACCCTGATTTGTGTGTCCCAATTTTGAATCAATTTCAGAGACTTAATGGATGTAATCTCTCTCTCTCTCAAACACACATAGCTTACATGTTCGAAGAGTAGCTTGTAGCAATTCTGATTTTGAGTGCAGCATTCCCAAATGTCGCCCCCAAATATGGCGAGATTGGAGAATCATCATGAGAATGCCTTTTTAGGCATGAAATTCAAACTTCTACCCGGCAAAGGAGTTTGAAATGGACACCATAATTTCTTCTTAGCAGTACTAATGTAGGAAACAAGCTTCAATCTCTAATTAAATGGGATAGGACCTTGACCTATATGGGATGTATGTATGTATGTATATATATGTATGTATACATATACATATGTGTGTGTGTGTGTGTGAGTGTATATTTATAAATAAAGAGAACACAATAGGAACAAAAAGGAACCAAGAGAAAAACCTGAAACAAGAGATAAAAATAGACAACTGACAGGATCAGTTTTTGCCGAAAAACACTTTGAGCCACTAGATGCGTTATTATAAGCTTACAAGGCAAGACTGAAACCCTTAGAACCACTAGAGGAAAGATGGAAGAACTATCCATATCCTACTCTAGAGGCTAGGCAATTGGAAATATACAAGCACTTGTCTGAATTAGCTCAGACCTTGGAACAATAAATGAAACAAATAGCTAGCCTTGGAAACCCAAAAAGCAAAGAAACCATGAAAGAGGAATTGCCCTCATCAGCAAGGAAAGAAAACAAAACGGGATGGGTAGAAGAAAGCAACATGGCCGAAACTTCTATCCTAGAAGGCACACTTAACAATGAACCAAAACCCATCCTAATACCAAATCCACCCCTTGCATAATTGATTTTGACCAAAAGATGCAGATGTCCTCTAGGTTAAACCTGAGCTATGGAACTTCCGGAGGTCGGCAAGTATTTGAGGCAAATTGAAATCGACATGCCTGTCACCGACAAGGTCCCTATCTTAAAGAGTGAAAATGCTAAGCAAAATTATGACCCTGAGCATCTCAACAAAGTAGGTGACTAGGTAGTAGAGCAAGGGTTGCCATTGCTGCCAAAAAGATATGGGAATTATAGGGAAAGCCACCCATGAGAAAAACTAGGATGAATCTTCAATTGGTTAATGGATATATTTTAAAAAAACCCCATAGGGATACTTGAAAAAGTACTAGTTACATCATGTGGAGTGGAATATGAGCACACATTCACAGCGGTAGATTTTGGGAGGAGTCCTAATCATGACATAATTCTAGGTTGCTCCTTTATGATGTAGCTTAAGATGATTCAAGATTGGGACTTTTAACTATATTTACCTATGGCAACTAGAGGTCATTACTCACATTAATCTTGCAGACCACTCCTATCGAGGTGTAGCACAAACCCTTGTGGAAGATTTTGAATCTACTATGGCTTTGAAAAATTTTTCTAACCTTGCTAGGCTAATTCTAACTCAAATTTTTGGATGTGTGGAGCATCTCAAGGGGAAGGTTCAGAAGGAGCTAAGGGCCCAAAACATAAAGATGCCTACATCCTTGAACCACCCTTCCCAGTTTGTGCCTAATGTATAGATGGATGTCTTAGCCATGGTGGATGTATGCGTTAGTTTTACCACCCCAATAGTCTTTTGTGACAAAGAGGGATTTGATATAATCCCCATCCACATGGTATCAGTCATTCAACAACCCTCAAGACATGAGGCTTCAAACTCAGAATCCCCAAACAAAACAATTGAGACAGAGTTTAAGACACTATAGGTCAAAGAAGAAATCTCGATCATTGGTGAAACAAGCATAAAGAACAAGGATGGGAGTGAGGACAGTGCAATAGAAGATGATGGCCCTAGAGACCAAGTCTTGTACAATGCCTCTAATGAACTCGACAAATATGAGGACGAACATAACATAATCACATCAAACTACAGGATGGGATGGAGAAAGAAAAGCCTACATTCTCCCTAGAGATGCAAAAAAGAAGAAGAAGACAATGCCAGGGATGAATGAGAGAACATTTCGTGCCAAATCTCCCCAATAAAAAAGCACTATGTTATGATGGTTAATGCTATGTACTACGTTAAAGACAAAGTCACCGGATACTACCTAGCACAAGAAACAAAAATAGAGAAACCAACAAAACAAACAAAACAACAAAAGAAACCGAGAACCACATAGGGGACATCCACAAAAGAGGAGATTTCAATGATAAAAATAGAATGGAAAGCCAAATACAATGAAAACAAGCATATGATCAAGGAAATCTAGAGCATGGAGATGGAAAGTGAGGACGAGAGTCATGATGCCATGAGTGTACCCTTCCACTTTAAATGCTACACCATCGGAGATAGGAAAATTGTACTTCAACAACTTGTCAAAACATCTCAAACGCCAAGCGAGTCGTATGAAGGACGTGAGGATGCAAAGAAGATAGATTTGGCTACAACAAGAGAGGATCCTAGAATATCTTGGATAGCCACATATCTTGACCCAGAAGAGGAAGAGCTTCTAGGAGTTTTTGCTTAGTCCTACAAGGACTTGAAAGGTGTGGATCCGCCCATTTGCCAACATACCTTACCCATGAAGGAAGATGCAAAACCAAGCAGACAACGTCCATACACCTATAATGATACTTTAATTGGGAAGATCAAGGAGGACATTGATAAGCCGAAGGAAGAAAAAATTACCTATGAGATAGACCACATAGGCTGAGTGTCACCAATTGTGCTAGTTCTTATGGAGAATGGTAAATTAAGAGTGTGTATAAATCTCAAAAAGCAAATGGTGCCATTATTCGAGATAATTAACTTCCTCCCATCACAGATCATGTCATTGAAAGTCTACCCATTGATCCTTGAGATCAACATAAGACGGCCTTTGCAGCAGAATGGGACATTTTTTCCTAGAGAGTCATGCCATTTGGCTTGACCAATGCACCTACCACCTTCCAAAGACTAATGAGCCACACGTTTAAGGAGTACCTATGAGACTTCCTAGAGGTCTATATGCATGATTTGTGCATCCAATCCAAGGAAAGGGAACAACACATAGAGCACCTCAAGCTCATTATTGAGAAACGTCACCTCTATTATATTTGCATTAACCCAAAAAAGTGTGACTTCATGGTAAGACAAGGCAAGGTACTAGGGCACATTGTCTCCAAAAATGGCATAAGCATAGACTTTGAGAAGATCAAGGTGATAGTTAAACTTCCTTGACCAAGAATGCCAAGCAAGTACAAGCCTTCATGGGGAATTGTGGATATTACTATCAGTTTATCTACATGTATGCTATAATTGTTAGGACATTATATGGACTTATCATGATCTTCCTTGGATAGAGGAATTTCAAGAATCATTCAACAAGTTGAAAGAATTCCTTACATCAGCTCAATTCTCAAATCATCTGATTGGAACTTAATCTTGCATCCAACCTTGCCATTGGGGCTATACTAGCAGAGCCAAGAGAAAAGATTATGGTTCTCCCAATCTCCTATGCTAGTAGACACCTCAATAACATCGAGCACAACTATACAACAACGGAAAGGAAAGGGTTTGGAATGATTTATGCAATCAATGTTGGGGTGTGAAGCCCAATGTGCCTGCCCACATAAGATTGGGTGGCCAAACACTATTCTTTCTAGGTTAAGTAATAAGGACTCACGAACCTTCATACAAATCAACCTTCATACAAATGTCTAAGGGTATTTGGCTGCAAATCATACTACCATGTTCCCAAGGAGTTTAGGAATAATTTGGCTTCCAAGCCAAAGAAATGCTTATTTCTTGTATATGGTGATCGTGGTTAGATGGGATATCATTTATGGGAGCCAGAGGGCAAATAGATTATGGGTGGCAATGATGTCTAATTCAATGAAGAGTGGTTGCATAAAAAGCATGTGCATATTACAAAGATTAAAAGAGTTATCTTTCAAGAAGATGGACATGTGTGTGAGGTAGGTCATGCACAGAATGGACAACAAGCACCTATGGCTCCAAGACAAGATCAAGCCATAGTTTATGGCGGCAGAGTGGAACAACAGGATGTTGAGGCTTAGGCAGTGTTGAGAGGGTCGACCGAGATACCCCAGATTCTGGATAGATATGTTCCATCTCTAGATTATTTCATGTGAACGTATTGTGGAGAGACCTCCTACTATAAAGAAACTATACTGTCAAATGACAAGTGGAAGTGAGAAAAGGCAATGCAATAAAAAATGGACTTGTTGCATCTAAATTAGACATGGACTTTAGTGCCTTTTCCTAAAGGGAAACATACATTACCATGCAAATGGGTCACACCCAATGGTGGATAGCCAAAGTACAAATCAAGGCTAGTTGCTAAAGGATTTAAGCAACAACAAGGTATCGACTATGAGGAAATCTTCTCCCCTATAGTCAAGATGACTTCCGTGTGGTGTGTACCAGCTTAGGCTGCCAAAGAATACATGGGGCTTGTTTAGATCGATGTTTGAACAACATTTTTCCATGGTTGACCTTCATGAGGATATCTACATGCATCATCCATAAGGGTTTGAGGAGAAAGGCAAAGAACTTATGGTGTGCAAGTTAGAAAAGAGCCTCTATGGTCTTAAGCAAGCACCTAGGGAGTGGTATCACAAGTTTCATGCCTTTATGTTATCTGAAGGGTATCACATGAGTAAAATAGATCATTGTCTTTATATTAAAAGGGCCAAGGATGGCAATTTTCTGATTTTGATCCTTTATGTGCATGACACGTTTATTGCTAGTAAGAACAAGGATGAGGTTGATGCCTTAAAGAAAAAGTTACATGGTAACTTTGACATGAAAGACTTGGGAAATGCTAGTCATATTCTTGGCATGTAGATTGTTTGAGATCAAGATAAGAAGTGATTTACTTGTCTCAGACCAAGTACATCAACAAGGTACTTGAGCATTTCAATATGAAGGAGGGGAAGGCACTTAGTACCCCATTGCCTTCATATGTGAAACTCAACTTTCAAGATTGTCCCGAATCTAATGATGACAAGGAAACATTGGCTAAGATTCCATACTCATATGCAATTGGTTCTTTGATGTATGCAATGATAGCTACTCACCCAAATGTTGCTTTTACAGCGGGAGAAGGTCCACCTTAGGCTATGTCTTTATGTTCACTAGAGGTGCAGTGTCTTGGAGATCAAGACTTTACGATAGCACAATGATATCCACCATAGAAGCTGAGTATGTTGTAGCATTTGTGGCTTGCAAAGAAGCAATTTGGCTTACTCATCTAGTGGGAGATTTGGGTATTTTACCTGAGATGCTAGTCTTGCAGTGTGATGGTCAGAGTGCTATCCAGAATCCAATGTTTCATGCAAATATCAAGCATGTGGATATCAAGTACCATTTTATTCAAGATGTGCTTGAAGGAAAACATCTACAACTTGTCCAGGTTTATATGGATGATAATCCTATAGATCTCCTTACCAAAGGTCTCTCCATCGAGCAATTTGCACATTGTAGGGTGCTTATGGGCGTTAGATAGATAGGGTGTCACTCTATCTTCACTGTATATCCTTGTATATATATGCACCCACACTCAAAGGCACATTGGTCTTCAAGTGGGTAGTTGTTGGGGTGTGAAGCCCAATGTGTCCACCTAGATAAGATTGGGTGGTTGGACACGATTCTTTCTAGGTTAAGTAATAAGGACTCACAAACCCTATCACTATTGTGATAGGAGTCCACCATTGTCTGTGTGTCTCTCCCTCCTGCTTGCTCACACTTTTCCATCTCCCTCATGCCTCCATCTTTTCTTGTATGCTCTACAATCAAGAAGTTTTGCCACACAACTTGCTAGCCAACAAGTTTGTTTTCTTTACAAACCACCAAGCACTTTTGTACTTGGTTAATAAACCATGTTGTACGGGACACATAGTAAGATGGTTTATCATCCTACTTGGGTTCAACTTCATAGCCAACCACTTGTCATGCCTTTTGTGTTGTGAGTCACCTAAAGGTGTGGACGATGATCTTCCTGATGCATACCTATTCAACGTAGAAATGGCTCCAAAATGGAGTGAAATATATGTTCCTCTACTGAAAATCAGCCAACTCAATATCTCATGTACCTTACAAAAGAAAGAGGCTTTGATACACAGTACTACACCTTTCAATATGCTTTCATGCATGATGTATCATATGGGAAAAGATGGTGTTATGCGCTTATGCATAGTACCCTTTGAAACATTGCTTTATGTACATCGTCCATATTACAATAAAAAATGCACATATGGTGGGCAATCAAACTATCAAACGAGTCCTTTGGGTATGTGTTTGGTGGTCCACACTAAAGATTGGTGTCCATGACTATGTAAGGAATTGCCCGTTGTGCAAATAGAGGCCACCAACACCCCACACAACACTCTTTCAAGTTTCAATAGCACCTAAATGGAGCAAATACATCACAGATTACCTTACAAAACTATTGTTTCCAAAAAATGTAAGCAAGGCTCATTGAAAAGCTATTGAACTTGAAGCAAAAGTCATGAACTAATTGCCAATCAACTCTATAAGAGAGGGAAGGACAAGTAACAATGGTTGTGTGTTGCAGAGGTAGAGTGCCTCGAAGTACTCGAACAAGATCATGCAAGGCAATTAGGAGGACACTTTTCATAGCAGAGACAACTGTGAAAGCAATCATGATGGTAGGAGTGTGGTGGCCAACATTGTTTCAAGATGCCATAGAGTTTGTCAAAATGTGTGAAGAATGCCACAGGGTGAAGGTACCAATTCGAAAGGATAATATGGCCATTACGATCCATGATGGGAGCAAGCCATTTTGCTAAATGAAAAATTGACTTTATTGGTTCCATTAACCCACCATCACATAGAATTAGGGTACATATATCATTGTCACCACAGATTATTTAACAAAAATGGTAAGAAGCCAAAGCAACACCCAAGAATGACGCTCTCACGATGACATATTTTCTCTACGAGTATGTATTTACTTACTATGGCTTACCAATTGACATTGTAAGCAATAGGAGGACTCATTTTTTTAATGAAGTAATCCACTATCTACTGGATGAGTTTATGGTGATTCCTAAGAAGTCTACCCCTTAACACCCTCAAGCAAATGGACAGGTAGAGAGCACAAATAAGATCTTATGTATAGTTCTCACAAAAAATGTGAGCCATTCATGCATAGATTAGCAAATCAAGCTTAATTCAGTGCTATGGGCATATAGGATAGCTTATAAGATTTCCATTGGAGATATGCCATTCAACCTTGTGTTGGGTTTCATGCAAAACTTCCCATAGAATTTTTAATGCCATTCAAATTTGTGTTTGGGCTTCATGTCATTTCAACCTTGTGTTTAGGCTTGATGATAGAATAATGCAGAAGGGTACTTTGAACTTTTACTATTTATTGGCAATACTAATGTGCATCATAGATTCCATGTGATGAAGCCAAGGAAGTTGATTACACCAATCATTCTCAGCCAACTAAGACAAAGAATCTACAATGGAGTTCCAAATTGGCAAAAGGAGGGCATTAACTTCTCGGGGGGTTGACTATATGTAAAATCTCTATATCACATGAGTTCAAGGCCTATTTAAAAATTCCCTTATCTATAAATTTTTCATGAATAAAACATACCTCTTTTCTATTCAATCTGCGAGTAGCCCCTTTAAATGGCACCCTTCTGTATATAAAAAAATGTTTAAAAAACGTATTTAAAAAATCCCCTATGTTGAACCCACGTGATACATTTACATATTTACGTGACTCCCCCGAGATTAACTTTTGAGATCAACAATACCACGCTCTTTGCCCCTTTCTTAGGAGAAGAATACTATGCATTAGATTCTGAATCAGACAAAGAGGATCTAGCTATGGGAACTCCTATCACCACAAAAATTGACACCTTGCAACAACAAGGCACTTCACAACAACCCGTAAAACCAAATAAGTAGATTTCCTCTCACAAACCACCACCCCAAGTAGTGAGCTTAGTTATATGGATACCCAAGAAGCTTCTCCAAGCACAGGTAGGGCACAAATAGATGTGGGTTCCTAAGGCCATATGTCTTCCAAAAACACATCCATGTACAAACAAGGCCCCCACATCAAACAAAAAGGCAAATAATAGGAATACAAGGCTTGCATAACCTCAAAAACATAAAGTTAAAAAAAGGATGCCTGCACCCCTCAAATTCAGCACAAGTAGGTTCCAAACCAGAGCTTGTAGGCCCAAGGATACTATGAAGGAGCCACAAATTTGGATGCTAAAAAATATACAAGTGATCACACCATCGCCCAAAGTCACTCCAATATCAGCCCCCAAAGTTTCACTAAGCCAAGGTGTTCTAAAAACAACCACTCTTCACCTAAATGTCAGTACTAAGGAGCCGAATAATCATGCAACCATAGCCATAACATCAATCAAATCTAAGATCAAGGCCATGACATTGCAAAAACAAAAGTGGATACCTAAGGAAGATTATATTCCTAAAAATCCACCAATTGAGGCCATCCCAACCACATATCTATATCCCAAGCAAATAAACCTTCAAGTAATCTTATGAACATTCCTTCTACAAGTACCTACATGGACTTAAGATTCATCCATCAGGCATGCCAAATGGCATTCAATGTCTTTGGCATGAACCCTCAAACGGTCAATCATTATCAGAGACACCCGGAGACATACATACATACATGTGTGTATGTGATACACACACACACACACACATATATTATGGTTACTATCCCCCTCTCATCTTGTATGTGTGGGTGTGGGCATATGTTTCTAACACTTGTCCATTCTCTCTTTTTCCCAATCCGTCTCCCTTCTCTTCTCTCTATAAGATGATTATTGTCCTTCTTTTCTTACTCCCTTTCCTAATGCGAGTGATTTGTACTTTATCCATACTAATCTATCCTCTTAATTCTTCTCTCTCTATTTCTCAAAATTTCACACCCTCTACATGTAGCCCTTTTTAAAAGTTCCTTATGCCTCCTTTTATTTACTAAGGTGTAGTCAAGGTGTCTTTCTTCTTTTCCTATCATTTACTAGTACTACCCATCCTTTTTTCCTCTTAATCTATATTTCCCCTCTCACTAAACACTTGTTTTTTATTTATTTATTTTTATTAAAGATGATATAAATTATAGGAACTTCAAAATGCCATGTGCATAGTTGTAGCCCGATAGGTGAAGGTCAAGCATACAAACCATTGGGTTATAAGCTATTGTGTTCCTTGCCCAATTTATGCTAGAAAAATACAAATGTATGGTTACACCCTTTGAAGAAGAAGCAACATGGTCTCTGCAAAAAAGGTTGAGGCTCATTAATTAACTCTCTCTCTCTCTCTCTCTCTCTAACTTACCCCTCCCTTGTGTGCTTTGTGTGGGTCCAAGGGGTAGTACCCATAGTTGGGTGTTAGGTCACAATGTTTGTCCCCCTTCACTAGTTGGATGAAAGAAACAGTGACACTATTAAAGCTCACCATAGCCAACTCACCATGACCAGCTCTATTGAAGCTTACTAGGACCATTATTGCCATTCATCTAGACCTAAACCTTTTCATTGAAACAATCTATTGACACACCAAAGCACACATCATCTAGTTGAATGATGAATCAAAACACCATATTTAAGAGGATAAAGATACAAATTAATTGCCCTACCAAAATTTTCTCATGGTCTCAATAGGCATAAATAGGATAAAGAAGAATGCCTCTTGTTTACGAGTATGCATATATTGCTTTTATGGTTGAGAGTAGTGGGTTGAGAAGAAGTAGGAGAGTTGCCAATCAATGGAACCTCATCCATTATCTTCTTTACTCACCTTGCAGACTCTTATATCATATGAGCTCTCTCATCTATGAGATGACTCCATGCCATAGCCGAGTTATGCAATCCTCATATCAAATTTCATTCAAGGTGTAGCATTCTTCTCTATGCTACAATTCTCCAATCACCACTATTCATCCTCTTTCCCCCACCCTTTGCTACAAGCCACTTCCCTCTACATTCCAACCTCGCCCATGGCAACCACTCTTTCTCACTATCCCTCAGCCTATCTCCCATCAACATCACCTTGCACATATTCTACACATACTCTCTCTCTCTCTCTCTCTCTCTCTCTCTCTCTCTCTCTCTCTCTCTCTCTCTCTCTCTCTCTCTCTCTCTCCATGTTTTGATCTCTCTTTCCTACAACATTTTCTTTAATCTCCTCAATATTTCTTTCTTTGGGGAGTAGCTTGAAATTGAATGTTTTTTTGTAATCATCTAAAATTACAATGTTGATTAGAGTTTTCTCCTAATAGCCTAACTTGCTTCTTGTACCCTTTGAAAATTTTCATGATGATGCTTCACTCCTCTTCTTACAATCTTCATCCCTATGACTATCCCATAGCCATGGAAAATTTATAGCATGCTGTTCTTGTGTCCTCCCAAAAGGATTGATTTCAAGATCTCTACATGTTAATCCCAAAAAGGACTAAGCATACGATACACACAAAAATTTCCATCTTCAACTACAGTCTCTAATAATTCCCTGCAAACAAGTAGGGTTCACACTCCACAAATTGTCTTTTATAACTAGGGTTTATTGGCCATGCCCATTCACAATTAGGGCGCTCATTGCACTAGAGTACTCACTTAAGAATAAATTAAGATCTCACTAGTTGTTGTGATAGTAGCGTGACTTGCATATTGGAACTCTTACGAAGCCTATTTATCACTTCAACAACACAAACTTTCAAATGGAAAATAGTTACATGCTTAGATCAAAAATAATATGGCATGTGTTTGGGCTTGCTATAACTGCTACTTCATAAGTCCATTTTCATTCCATCCTTCTCGGATTAGTTCATATCTACTTAGTCTTTGCTCTTGTTTTATATTTCTTGGAACACTGGACAAATACTCTCACCCTCCTAAATTGTGTATGTCCTTGGACACAACATTGAGGACGAATGGTTGTACCCAGTGGGCATGTTGAAGTGAGGGTATAGATTGTTCTTGCTTATATAAGATGAGAAGCTTACTGGGTTGGTATAAAAGAAGATGAACATAGTGCCAATATGCAACATTAGTCATAGAATATTCAACTCACAATTTGGTCGCTTCAGAAGTTAGATAGCAAATAAAGGATGATCGAAGAAAATGCAAGGAAGTTAGTTACTTTTGCATATGCAAGGTCATCAAGATTAAATGATTTTTGTGTTTTTAGCTACTAGATGTGACTACTAATGTGATATTTGGTCACAAGTTTAATAATCATTGATAAACTAACATAAGTGCTCAATTGTTGTAGTGGTGTGAGTTGTTTTTTATACTCACCAATTTTGTTGCTTTCTAGGTGCCAAAGCCACACTTTTGGATGCACACAATAGTAAGGAAGTCTTACAACCCTTTGGGATGAATTTTGTGGGTGGAATTGATGTGTTTCCTAGAACTTTCTCAACACTTTCCACACAATTTAGATCTCTTAAAAAACACAATTAAATCAGCAACTTAAAAATTACAAAATAAGAAGTAAATAATTAAGTCCAAACATGAAACACAACAACACAAAAGGTTACACAAGACACAAGATTGGGTACCAAACCTCTCCCTCAGTCCATGATTAAGTATTTCACCTTCTAACTCTCTATATTTATGGCTAAATTAGCATGTACAAGAAGAAGTTTCTTATGTATAGATAAGTAAGAAATTGAGAAGTAGATAAGAAAAACTGAGAGAGTAGTATAGAGTAAAAGAAGAGCAAAACTATATCTTGTGAGTTGTTGCTATGATGAAGATTCTCACCACTATGCTGGCTTTTAAAGGGGGAAAATTCTAGCAAGGCTAATCATAATACTCTCAGCCCATTCCTCCTTCTCTTCAAGTCTTTGAAATGTGATTCCTAGCTAAAAAAGTGAGTGTGTGAAAAGACATGGGCAATACCTCAACATTAGAATACCAATAAATTACTGTTAGAGGGTGAACCTCAGGTTATAAAACCATAGACAAATTAGCCAAAGGAAAAAACCTCAAGTAAAAAGAAACAATTTCAATTTTGTGAACTTTGATAAGCTTCCAAAATATTATGATGAGAGTCAAAAAATTTCTCAGGCGTCCACTGCTAAGCCATGGTTCTTATAAATGAATAATTATGATGCAAAACACCACTGCATGTGAAAGTTTCTTGATGGTCAATGGTAACTTTAGGGATTAGGATTTCAAAATCTTATGTTAAGAGACTTGGGTCATCAAGAATGTGAAGTGTAGGTAAAGTTCCTTTAAAGAGACAAATAAAACTAAAGTATAAGGCATTTTAAATGTACTAAGTGTTAGGGATAGCTAAGCCAAAATAATTTGCATTAATCTCCTTAGTGACTTTGAAGGGGCCCTAATACCTAGGGGCAAGCTTAACAACGGGTTGGTCTCTACATTCTTCAAACGTCACTAATCAATATGAAGCATACCAAAATCTCTCTCTTATTGTGGTTGTATTTTCTTTTGTTTAATTTGATTTTGGAAATATGGTGTTGGACATGGTGGTGCACTACTTGGGATTAAGTCTATGGTATTGTTCTTTACTCTAGTAGGTGGTCATCCTAGAGATAGGTCTTCACCAAAAATTTCTGTATATTTTCTCAAAAAAAATTCTTGAGAACAAGACAATTATCCACATATGCTTTAATTTCATTCACAAGAACCAAAAATTGTTTGTTATCTTTACCTGCTAACCTCTTAGCCTCGGTGTGGCTAAGTAATGTTCCAAATTCAAACTTTTGATTTGCTTGTAATATGTGAGTTTTGCCTTCATGGGTGATTGTGAGTGTATGCTTTTCATTGATGTCTCCAAAGCATGCCAAAATCAATTCAATGTTTTCCAATGGTGCAACTAGGAAATCACGTGATTCAATCTAATCCCCTAAATGATATTGCAAACCCTTTACCATATGCACACAATTAAATTTAGTTCCTTGAAACACTAGTTTTATTTTATAATTTTTGGTAGTTGTATTTAATTTTAACTTGTGTGCAACAGGTGTAAAAGCGAAATCATGTGTGCTCCCATCATCATATAATAAAGCAAAAATATCATCACTAATTTTAGCTTACATACACAAAAGGCTGTTGGAGTGAGGAATAGAATTACTAAGTTACCTTGGTTATCCAAGTTACCTTGATGATCTTGATTAGGTTCTATGAACCCATTATCTTTGGTGGTCTCCATGTTGTGTACTTGAATGGTGTTGTCATCTTCATATCCTTATATGAAGTGTGAAGAAGGGACTCACTTATTGTTGTATGCCTATATTTGTGACAATCTTTAAATTGGGTTAGCATTGCTCTTGATTCCATTGTTACCATTATTGTTATTTGATGGTGATTCTTTTTGCGGCTTAGAAAAAGGAACAAATGAAGGCTAGAAAGCATTATTTGAAGCATGATTATTTACCTTCCTCAAATCAATGCCTTGTCAAGTGGAGCATTGTTGTTGCTAAGTGTTGTTGCAATGATTGGGAGTTGAATTCATTTGATGGCCTTGGTTAAGAAGTAGAAGACTCCATGGATCACGATGGAAAAGAAGAGGTTTTCTTCCTTAACAGTGGTGGTTTCTATGTTGAATCTCCTCTTTTGGCAATTTGAATAGCATGAGCTAAAGAGATTTCTCACTCAAATGAATGAGGTCAAAACTTATTGACTTGAACACATAGATTAGGATTTAAACCTATGATGTACTTGAATTTGAAGGTAGAGCAAGAAACCTTCTCCACATTTTAAAATGAAACAAGAATTTTTCAAAACATATATGTAACTTGGGTAATAGTCTACCATTTCCTAAATAAAAGAGTATCCCATGCTTGCGTAGCCTTTTCTTTGTATTAAGAAGAGAGATAGTATTTCTTTACATGTGTTGGAATATTTTCTAAGTTTGTGGTTGCTT
The DNA here is from genome assembly GCF_014529385.1 of Adiantum capillus-veneris. Lineage (NCBI taxonomy): Eukaryota > Viridiplantae > Streptophyta > Polypodiopsida > Polypodiales > Pteridaceae > Adiantum > Adiantum capillus-veneris. Next base: position 117,806,070 of record NC_140959.1, on the reverse strand, counting down.
ACTGTGAGGAACACACCCAGCCCTATGAAGCTGCTTCCAACATCCTTGACTCTGAAATCTCCCAGAAGCTACACTTTTAGTGATAATTCTAGCCCAAGGGAGGTTGATCAAGATCAATTCCTAACACAACATGATCCCAATCTTAACTTATCATATGCTAACATAAATTGATACTAACTACTAAATTACCTCCCAAATTAAAGGTGAGATAGGAAAAAATAGGGGTGTGTACCATTGTACGGCCCTTGGCATGACCACACCATCGAACCAAACACTTTGGAAAACACACTAACAAAAGGTATAGTACTACCTATTAGATCAGTGAAAAGGAAGGAAGGTAGAATACATCAGCAGCTAGTTGTCTACCCTCAAAGGTACGTTTTCCAGGTAGTTTCCCACCACTTAAATTTTTTCAGTTTGTTTTTTCATTATAACATACTAAGTAATATAGTTATCAAATAGTCACACTTACTTTTCCAGGCATGGATTAACCCTCTCTCTAGGTTGGAACCCATCATGTCTCCTTTGCCACGTACTGAGGCAGTCCCTTACACAACCATTTCTTTTAGGTTTGGGGAAGACTGACACCTAGACTGATTTCTTTTAGTTCTTGATAGACTTAGGGGTTATACATTGGTGTGTTGTGGGTGAATGGCTCCTTGATTCCTAGTCTTCCCATATTCACTTCCTTTTTCCAGCAAGAAAAATATAGGTTCCTTAATTAACACTTGTCCCACCCAAATTTTCTCTTCTTTCCATCATCAACATTCGAAGAATCAACTCCGTTGTGCCTGCAATCACAATCTTTTGGACTTCCTCGCCAAAGTGGTATGCTCAGGGCAATTGTTACCGTTGTTCTGATTTGATGGAGATTTGTTTGTGGCTTAGAAAAAGGAACAATGAAGGTTGAGAAGCATCCTTGGAAGCATGATTATTTACCTTCCTCAAATCAAAGCCTTGTCAAGAGTAGCATTGTTGTTGAGAAGAGTTGCAGTGTTGTTGTAATGGCTGGGAGTTGAATTCATTTGATGGCCTTGGTTGAGAAGTAGAAGACTCCATGCATCACAATGGAAAAGAAGAGGTTGGTGGTTTTTGTGTTGAATCTCCTCTTTTGTCAATTTCAACATCATGAGCTAAAGAGATAACTCACTTAAATGAATGAGATCAAAACTTATTGAGTTCAGCACATCAAGTAGGCTCCAAGCCTATGATGTACTTGCATTTGAAGGTAGAGCAAGAAGCCTTCTCTACATTTTAAAATGAAAGAAGAATTTATCAAAACATATATGTAACTTGGGTAACATTCCCCCATTCCCTAAATCAAAGAGTATCCAATGCTTGCCTAGTCTTTTCTTTGTATTAAGAACACAGATAGTATTTCTTGACATGCATTGGAATCTTTTCTAAGTCTATGGTTGCTTATTATGAGGGCCGTGCCCAACCCTACCAGGTTACTTTCGGCATCCCTCCTGCTTGATTCTAAAATCGCCCAAAAGCTACACTTTTAGTGATAATTCCAGACCAAGGGAGGTTGAATTAGATCAATTCGTAACGCGACATGATCCCAATCTTAACTTATCATATGCTAACATAAACCGATACTACTAAATTACCTCCCAAATTTCTCTGTTCATCCAAAAAGGAGGGACAGGGGAAAAAGAGGAGTGCATACCACCATATGGCCCTTGGCACAACCACACTAGTGATCCAACACTTTGGAAAATGCACTAACAAGAGGTATAGTACTACCTAGTCAATCAGTGAAAAGAAAGAAAGAGAGAATATAGCATGCAACTGGTTGTCTACCCCGAAGGTATGTAATTCCCAGGTAGTTTTCCACCACTTAAATATCTTTAGTTGGTTTTTTTGTTATAACATAATAAGTAATCTAGTTATCAAACAGTCATACTTACTTCTCTAGGCATGGATTAGCCCTCTCTCTGAGTTGGAACCCATCTTGTCTCCTCTGCCACGTACTGAGGTGGCACCTTTACACAATCATTTTGTTAGGTTTGGGAAAGACTGACGCCTACTAATTGATTTCTTTTAGTTCCTAACAAAAACGGGGTCACATAGTGGTGTGCCATGGGTGAATGGCTATTGGATTCCTCGTCTTCCCAGATTCGCTTTCTTTTCCCAACAAGAAAAAAATGGGTTCCTTAATTAACACTTCTCCCACCTTGATTTCCTGTTCTTTCCATCATCAACATTCCAAGAATCAACTCCATTGTGCCTGCAATCATAATCTTTCGGACTTACTCACCAAAGCGGTATATTTAGGATAATATCATTAGGTTTGCAAACCTCAATCTTCCAGAATTCCTTGTCAAAGTGATATGTCTAGGGCAATACCGTTGGGTTTGCAAACCTCAATCTTGTAGACTTCCTTGCCGAAGTGGTATGTTTAGGGCAATACCATTGGGTTCGCAAACCTCAACCTTATACTTCCTTGCCAAAGCGATATGTCCATGGAAAATTTCCAATGATCATCCATTAAGAAAACAATTGATTGTTTTTTCCAAGATTATACTATCATTGTGCTGAGGAGCCATTCCATCCCATATCTGGATTTCATTTAGAAACCCATTGAAGTTTTCTATTGTTTGCTTAATTTAATCTCTTAAAGTTTAATTACTTTGCCTTAGGAAAACAATAACTTAAAATTTGTTCAAGCAATTTAATGAAATTAGATTTTTGCTATGAGATCAATGATACTCGACGATTCAACTAGACTTGATTCTTGAAATCTAACACCGTAAGTGAGATCAGATTTCAATTACGGATTCATCTTATGAAGTCTCCCATGAATTGGCTAGACATGGGAGTTCATATCCATATGCAGTAGCCAATATAGAACCTCCCAATGGGTGACCCTTGGTTCATGCATGGTAGAGATGCCTTTTTCATGGGGGGATCCTAGGCACAACCCTCTTTACACGACCCTCTTTGTATTATACTCCCTCTACCTCGAAGTATACTATATAGTGCTAGTAAACAATCCACCTTTTCTATTTTTGTTTGATCAATTGCAGATTGTTCTTTGAATTTAATGTATCCAAATTGGTAAGGTCCCATAGTGTTGTGAGGGAGAAACAGAAGGATTAGAACTAGAAACATACTTGAAAACATGGCGATTGATTGACCATAGTATAGATCCGTCAACATCTCACTGTGGAGGTCATATTTTTAATTTTCATTAAGGAATAACCCTTATAGACTTGACGTGTTAGAGGTCCCTTGTGAGGTGGAAGCAATGTTGCTCTTCGTGGTTTTGTCTTTCGTGGTTTAATACTTTAGAGAGAACTCCTAAGGGAGGTAGCTTGGTAGGCCTTGCATTGACGGAGGTAGGCAGAATATCCACAATAACACTCTTAGGGGGTGTGGGGTCCACGTGAGATGTGAACAGAGATTCTACTTTCCCACCCCCTTCATATGCTTCATTGGCCTCGGGTTCGGAGTGAGGTTTTGTCTTTTGTGGTTGGTACTTTAGAGAGAACTCCTAAGGGAGGTAGCTTGGTAGGGCCTGCATTGAAGGAGGTAGGCAGAATATCCACACTGACACTTTTAGGGGGTGTGGGGTCCACGTGAGATGTAAACAGAGATTCTACTTTCCCACCCCCTTCATATGCTTCATTGGCCTCGGGTCCATAAAATGGCTAAACATGCTAGCACTAGGTTGTGGAACCCGGTGGATTGCGTGTCCTTCTTCCTCAGGGTTTTGTATAGGATAACCTTCCATCGCATCTGAGTGGGAGATAGTTCTTGGTGAGTATTTTTTGGCGAGCGCTTTTTTGGAATCTAGCAAGCAGATTCCAAAAAGATTTTTTTTTTCCTTCTCTCTCTCTCTCTCTCTCTCTCGTTCTCTTAGATTTTTTCCCTTGGTAAACACACCTCGATCCCACATTGTCATCACCATCGCTTTTTCTCCTTTCTCTCTCTCTCTCTCTCTCTCTCTACCCCCTAATTCGTCTGTCCCTATCTCTCTCTCTCTACCCCCTAATTCGTCCGTCCTCTCTCTCTCTCTCTCTCTCTCTCTCTCTCTCTCTCTCTCTCTCTCGGAGAAGTATACACCTAAATCAATTTACATCAAGATTATTGCCAACAAAAAGAGAGATTAAAAGTTGTATAACCCAAGATAGTCCAAAACATCTTTGCCAAAGGTCCAATTGCTACCCAATCTATATTAACTTCGCCAACTACAATACATGGTGGAAAATGTGTCACAAAATTGTACAATGATCGGCTTCACTCCAAGTTTGGATATGTGCATTCACGGTTAAGTGCATTGTAGACATGTACTTTGCTTAGCACAAGTTGATGTATGAACATGTTTTCATTTTGACTCAATCCAAGAACTCTCAAGAAAATGAAGTACAAGTGCTTGCAAGCCAAATAAGATTTTTTCTTGGCCTCCCTATCGGTGAAATCAGGGCATGTGCAATAGGGTTCATCCTTGATGTGCACCTCATACAACCCAACATGTCCATCTACTGCGTGATGCTCAACCTTGAAGACTTCATGTGCTTTGTCTACAATACATTTCTCTTCAATCACCTTTGCCTTTAAATAAAGAGCGAGCCCAATTTTCTTAGCTGCCTCCTCTGAAATGGAAGTCCAAAATTTGACTCTTTTGCCATTTCTTAGTATTGAACCACTGCTACTTGCTTTTGTTGAAGCGGAAGAGGAATCACCTCCATCCCTAGAAGGAGTTCGCATGGTTGTTGCACTTTCTCGATCTCTTCCCACTATCTCCACATCCTCCTTCAAGTAGTACCTCAACTTCTCATCTGTGATATTTATTCCTAGATCAACTAGCCAAGTTGTCTCCAAGAGGAAGATTCTTTGAGATACATCTTTGTTATGTATCCTCTTGAGAGTTGTGAGTACCTTGAGAGTAAGAAACTACCTTTGTGCTTTGTAGTATTGCATTTTCCATATCTGAGGAACATGCATACAATAAGATTTTTGTTTTGAACCCTTCGCCTGCAAGCCAGCTACCATGCTTGCTCTCGGCCAAGTTGGTTCTTGGAGTGTTTGCCCCATCAACACTTCTCTCTATTACTGACATCATGCTCCCCCAATGTGCAATATGCACCTCCCACCAACTCAACCAAGAGTACATTGCAGGGATGTTTTTATCCATGCAATTTTCATTTTGCCACCATTGTCGAAGTAGATGAGGCTCCGTTGCAGCTGCCTCTTTAAAGGGGGCTAGATGCCACTTTTTGCACATGTCTTTGTGGGTTTGTTGAGATGAAGAGACAATGTACTTTGTGGCATGTGCCACCATGCTTTGTTCACAATGAAAAAGGCAAGATCGCTTTTGATGTTGTAGAACATTGTCTTTGCCACCATTGAACACTGTGCGAACTGCATTCCAGTTGGCTTGAGCTTCATCTGCCATGAATCCATGGAAATCTGCTCTCTTACATCCATGACCCTCCATAACTTCATTTATGCACTGCCAGAAAAGAATTTGTGCTTCCATGTCTTCCTCTTTCACCTTGCATGTTTCAATAGTGAGAAGATCATGCATGTTGCAACGGAAGACAAGCACATTAGTAAACACGTTGTTGGTTGTTTCTGGAGATATGCCAAACTTTTGAAATATGTTCTTAAGACAACAAACCCTGGATCGTAAACGTGGCATGCCATGGTCATCCAATCCACCACTCGGTGAGTGTGATCAATTTGCACCCAAGCGTGTCAAAGATCTACAGGTCCACCTCGTCGCATTCAATTAACCAAATCCAATCCAGATGCAGGACCTACTATAGACATCTTGAACACAAAACAACGCTCCCCTTGCCCGGGAAACCTGGTTTTGTGAAAAAAATCATATGTGAAATCTCTTTTTTGCCACAGCAAGGAGTCCACACCAAAGCTCTCCTTTGTTGGCCCATTCCTAGTTGCAGCCATGGACCTTCTAAACATGTACTTTAGAGTTAAATTACTTTGAAATATTATCTCCAAACAAGAGAAAATGAAAGAATCCTCACCAATTTTCCTCCACCAAGGGACCCATTGCCTCAACAACATTTAGAAATTCTTGTTCACCAAGTACATGGCTAGAGCCCCCCTCTTGCATCAAAATTGTCGTCACAATTTCCTTTGCCACACACATTTTCACCTTTCTTGCACCTGCATGTCTATCCACACTGAGAACTCATGCAACCATTTCTTTGGTTTTATCAATAAGCCCTTTTGACGACCCATTCTGCATGTCATGTTGGTGAGTTCCTTGATGTACCATTAATCTGATCATACTCTCATCCCTTGGCATGACATAATATACGAAGCAATTACATGTATGCAAACAAATACCGCAATAGTGGCCATTAAGCTTACCACCTAGTCCATCGCAAAACTCATCTGTGCAAGGTAATTTTAGCATGCTTCCATTGAAATGTGTTGTGTTTGACTTCCCAAAATTAACCAATTTGGGACAACTTTCATTGAGACATTTTAGAGCACTTGCACACTGACTTTTGTGACACACTCCGGGAAATGCAATATTTGAGGTTTGCGGTTTGGTCCAATTGTGGGGATCATACTTATGTTCCATAACATCCATTGGATGAACCTTTCCTAAGGTCAGTGGAAACTCAAACACATGTTACCATTGTACACTTTTGGTATTTCTGACACTTGTTTGATTTCCACTATCTTTGAAAGAAGATTCGTCAAAGTGTTGGGCTTCGTCATTGCATTAAAAAATGGCAAAATACTATTTGTACTCCTTACCTCGATAGAGTTTTGCAATGCTTGTTATCCAAAGAGTTGTTCCTTTCTTGAACTAGTAAGGTCTATGTAGGGAACATCCACCAATGGAGTAGCCATGCCAGTAGAATTTGAGACCGTGTCATCTTCGACTAGCACCATGAACTTTGTAGAAAGAGATTCGTCCACAACATAAAACTCCTCTCCCAAGTGATTGCTTGTTCTTGCCATTGACACTGTCAACTCTTCACTCCCAACCATGACAACTACGTGCCAAGCAGAAAAAGTTTGTGGCAAAACATGTTCTTGTAGATATTTAACCCCAAAGATAATCTTCCCATTGGTAAAGGGAAAAGCCCTTTCGAAAGAAGGGAAGCCTATAGTGCATGACATGATAGTCGAGTAGAAATATCTTGCAGGAGATTGAAAAGATGAGAGTGAAAGTGTTTAGTTGCGTTCAGAGGATTTAAGAGCATTGTATATTGATCTTAGTAGTTATTAATAATATTTAATAATTTTTGAAATGCCCTTGTTCCTCTCTCTCTCTCTCTCTCTCTCTCTCTCTCTCTCTTTCCTCTTTTTTTCCCCGTGTGAGTGAAGCCTCGCCCCCCCCCCCCCCCCCCCCCCCCCCCCCCCCCCCCCCCCCCCCCCCCCCCCCCCTCTCTCTCTCTCTCTCTCTTTGGGCGGCCAGGAGACGTAGGGGAAAAATGCACGGGGGTGGGGAGTAGGGGGAGGGGGCCTCTCTCTCTCTCTCTCTCTCTCTCTCTCTCATGGAATGCGGGGGTTGGCATTGATGAACTAACAAGCAAAGCCGATGTTGTACTTCTTGTTGAAACTTGGGAGCATGATACACAAAGGATTAACGGCTTGGAGGATTACAATGTACATTCATTGATGTGGTCAAAGAATCTCAAGCAACGAAGAGGACAAGGAGGGTTAGCATGTATGGTTAAGAAAGGATTGGAAGATTTTGTATCAATTGTGAAAGATGACAAGTACAAACGTTATGTATGGCTGAAAATTATGACACCAAAAAGAGCACCCATTTTTGTAGCCGGTTGCTACATTCCTCATCATGATTCTCCCTTTTATGCTTGCATGGATAGAGATCAACCATTTTCTGATTTGGAAGAGGACATTGCTTATTTCAAAGGTGAAGGTGATGTTATTGTATTTGGGGATATGAATGCTCGCACAAAAACATTGCAACATGATACTCAACAATTTGATATGCCATACATTTCAAGGGAGTTGGAGGAAGTTCACTTGTATGATCGTACTTCAATGGATGAGAAAGAGCCGGATCACTATGGAAAGTTACTTTTACACATGTGTAATAGCACGGGTATGCTCATTGCCAATGGTGTATCTTTGTGGAGTGGAACCAATGGATTTACATGTAGAAGACATAATGGGGATAGTGTGATTGACTATATGCTACTCTCTGAAGCCATCATGTATCGCATAAAGAGTTTTATGTTTGGTCAATGGACCCCGGAATCCGACCATCTCACCTTATGTATTGACCTTTCATGTGGAGAAGCAACTAAGCATGATAATCTCAGCCAAAGGAAAGAGAAGTTATCACTATGTATGGATTTCAAACGGGCACCAATGTACATTGAAATGGTTGAGCAAAAATTATGGATGACAAAGCTTCAATGTGATGCACCATTGGAAACTAAATGGGAAGCTTTCAAGAAAGCTATTTGTTCTTGTGCGGAAGAATGCTTTGCCAAAAAGCATCTCCATGGTATCAACAAAGATAGATCACGCAAAAGGTGGTTTGATAAAGAATGTCAAGATGCTCGAAAGTCCTTGATAAAGCTTGACGCAACTATGGACAAAGACAACTATCAAAGTCATTTGCATACATACAAGGCATTGATTCAAAAGAAGAGAAGAAGATGGGAAGTAAAGCAACAAGAATTTCAAATCCAAGAAAAGGCACATGCATGTGGAAGATTTTGGAGAAACTTGAGAGGCAAGCGGGTTGAGAATTTTGGTAACTTGAGTCTAGTGGATATGTACACACATTGTAGGCAATTATATGAGCAAGAAAATACTGAAAAAATGCCATTTTATGGTTCACTCCCATGTATGCCGTCTTTTTTTACTATTGAGGATGTATGTGGTGGGCTTGAAAAGTTGGCCACTCGCAAAGCGGGAGATCTTCAAGGTATCAAGCCGGAGATGATCAAATGGACGGGAGATTTTACCCATGAGTGGATGTGTGATATGTTCAACCTTGCACTTCAACATGGTATGCCTTATGATTGGAGTACTAATTGGGTTAAGCCTTTGCATAAAGGAGGGGATGTAAAGAATGTAAGCAACTACCGGACTATAATGATTGGGTCTCTTATGGCAAAGTTATTTGGATGCATAATGGAGATGAAATTGAGTGATTGGGCTGAAGAGAATGACAAGCGTGCAAAGGGACAAGCGGGTTTTCGTCGATGCCATAGCACCATTGACCATCTTGTCACTCTTCGTGTTCTCATGGAGGAAAGTCGGTTGAAAGGCAAGCGATTGTATTGTTGTTTTGTGGACTTTAAAAAAGCCTTTGATATGATTCCACGTAACAATTTGTGGAGAAGGATGGAAGAACTCCAAGTGCCAAGTGAGTTTATGCTTGCGGTTTCTCGAATCTATGAGAAGGTGATTTGTCAATTGCGCATGGGAAGAGAAATTTCAGAAATTTTTGTAAGCACTATTGGGGTTAAACAAGGATGTCCATTGTCACCAACTCTCTTTGGTCTATGCATCGATCAATTGGAACAAATGGTACTTGACTTTATGCAAGAAGAAGGCATTGAAGAGGTCACTATTTGCAATGCGGTAATCATGCTTTTGTTGTATGCGGATGATGTAGTGCTTCTAGCACACACTTTAGAAGATGCACAAAAGCTTATGGTTGTCCTTGAGAACTTTTGCTTGCATAGTGGGCTGATTGTAAATGAATCCAAAACAAAGGTTATGCTTGTGAAAACCAACCATAAGGAGAAGCCATGCATTGTGTACAACAACGAGACACTTGAAGTTGTTGAGAGCTTTAAGTACCTTGGCCTTGAGGTTCCATCCAATCACAAGTGGCATGAATGTGCTATGCGTCGTTTGGAAGCGGGAAAGAGAGCATATTATGCATTTGAGAACATGTGTAATGCGGGAAACATCAAGTGTTGGGTTCTCAAGAAGTATCTTTTTGATGCATTGGTGACACCGTTCTTCTTTATGGAGTTGAAGTGTGGGGTGGGAGCATCTCAAAGTCTACTTGGAAAGAGTTTGAGAATGTCCAAAAGCGTTTTCTTACAAACTTTCTCCAAGTTAAGACACAAACACCATATATGCTCCTACTTCTTGAGTCGGGATCTCTTCCAATTGAGGTTATGGGCATGGAAAGGGTTGTGGAGTACATGATAAAGATGCGTCAAAACCCCTCACATCAACTTCCTACAATTGCATGGGAAGCAAGCAAAAAAGTTCAAAAGACGCATAAAAGCAAGATCTTGAGCACGGGATGGATGCAAGACATAAAGAAGTGGTTTGGGAGATGGGATGCATTACACTTGCTACATGATGCTTCAATTGACTCTCAAGTGAATGAAGCTTTTCTACAACGCCAATGTATTACGGCTTGGGAGAAATCCGGTGGGTCACGCTTCATACATTACACCACCTATATTGCCCCCAACTACAAAACCATGTTCTTCGCTGAGAGAGGAAACCGTACTCACACTTACATGCTTGAGCCTATTCCCTTGTCCGCGATACGCACTATCGCAGCAATTCGGCTTAGCTCCCATTTCCTTCGATGCGAGATAGGGCGTTGGGGCAATGGAGAAGAGTCAAATCGACTGTGCACATTATGCTCATTGCAAGTTCGAGAGTCTGAGTACCACACACTACTAGAGTGCTCAGCTTTTGATCACATCCGAACTTGCTTCTCTCACATTTTCAGCCATAACTTAGACCTACACACTTTCCTCTCCCAGCCAAAGTGTGGGCTCTCCATTGCGACTCTCATCACTACAATTTTGGAGCATCGAGAGTCACTCATCAGCCGTACACATACTACATCACATGTAACTTTGGTCCCATAGGTCATATTTGACCTCCGAGGACGATAATAAAATCTATCTATCTAAAATCTATCTATCTCTCTCTCTCTCTCTCTCTCTCTCTCTCTCTCTCTCTCTCTCTCTCTCTCTCTCTCTCTCTCTCTCTCTCGGCAGCGAGGGGGCAAGGCGAGGGGCGGGGGTGTGGACAGGGAGTGCAAGGGGGGCACGAAGGGGGTGGGTGTAGGGTGGGTCCCTGCTGTCCACGTGGACTCCGGGCGACCCACAATCCACATGGACTGCCATGTGGGCTGCCATGCAATGCATTGTCATCTGCGTGGAGTGCCACATTGATGTGGCGCTCCACGTAGATGACAGAGTACCACGTGGCAGTCCACGTGGACTACGATAGCCCACATGGTAGTCCACGTGGACTGCGGGTCGCTCGCAATAAATGTGGACTACCACGTGGACAGGAGGCATGCCCCCCGCGCCCACCCACATTGCCCGTTGCACCGCCTACACCCTGCCGCCTGTCTCCTGTCCCTCACAGCCCCTGCAACCACCCCCCTCATGCCCCCTACCACGCGTCCTCTGCCCCTTGTGCCGCCCTGCCCCCATCTTGCTCCTCGCGCCCAGCTGCCCGCGTGCCTTACGTCCCCAGCTGCCCCCTGTCCCCCTCACCCCACACTTACCAAAACACCTCCGTCGCCCGCGCCCCCCCCCCCCCCCCCCCCCCCCCCCCCAAATGCCTATAAAAGCTCACATTTGGACTTTTTGGCCTGCTCAAAGGGCTAAGGCCATAGTGATGTGTTCCCTTTTTGTTAGTGAAAAATATCATATGTATTTAAAAAAAATAAAAAAAAGAATGAAAATGGGAGAATGTCATTTTTTTAAAATGTTCGATTTTTTGATTGGTTGAGCGAAAGCTACTCATTACAAACCATATCATGGAAAAGAGAATCTTTGTAATGAGTAGATCTCAAATCATGAAGTGGCCCCTGCTGGCTCTCAATAAGAGGAGTCTTCCTCTTTTCGAGATTCCTCCTCCCCACTTTCATGACACGTCAAGGAGCAGAGCATCTCTTGCAACCTTAGGGCTACACTCTGCGCTCAGTAGGCTTATGCTACATCTCTTGCCCCTCGCATTCGCCTACATGGCGCCTACCCCCCTTATCACGCTCATGGAAAGATGGCCTCCCCATTGCTGCTTGTGGTCTCTACACCATCCGCTCCTGCCCTTCTACTCAACCAATGCATTAGAAAAATTCCTCTTTGACTCAACCGAGACAACAATTGCACAGGCCTTGGTGTGCCTTGCATGTTATAACTCCTAAAACCACACAGCACAGAGAGAGAGAGAGAGAGAGAGAGAGAGAGAGAGAGAGAGAGAGAGAGAGAGAGAGAGAGAGAGAGAGAGAGAAGAGAGAGAGAGAGAGGCAATGATTACTTTAGTTTGTCATGATAAAATTATCTTTGAGATTGTGGGTTGTAAATGGAAACCATTGCCCAATCATTAGTTCCCCTCCTCGACGCATGAGAGTCGAAAACATCCCTACTATGTGTGTTGTAGTTGCCATCAAAGGTGTCAACACTGCAGTGAACTCCCTCCCTTCCATCTCCTCTTTCTTGAAGCATAGTAGGTAGGTTTCACGGTACTGTAGGGTCCGCATTAGCATTGTTGCTCCCTTTATTCCTCTGTCGTCTCCATCAAGGTCTCCACCATAGACGCTTACATCATGTATATGCCCTTGTAGGCATCTCTTTCTACCGTTTATACCTTGCAAACACCACCTAGAGGCTTCTCTCAATAGTGGTAGTGGCTACCATCTTGGAAAAGTCATACAAAAGTTTATCAAACATGAAGATCCATGCCATGAGATTGATCAAAACTGGTTGCATGGTTTCGACCATCATGTAGCCATTGTGGTATGCCAAAGGAGTGGGCAGGACATAGCCAAATCTCTTGAGCGAGCCTACCTTGATTAACACCCCTTGGTCACTGGATCCAGAGGGTAGGTGCTACAAGTGGGGCCCCTGAATCTATGTCTATTGCTTGAGCTTCTTGGAGTGGGTATAGGTAGTAGCGGGTCGATGATGTCTAGGTCCCTTGTGTGCTCCTGCACCTCCTCAAATGGCGTATTGATAATACATGAATAAATGTTATTTTTATTTGAAGGATTGCGTCGCACCGAGGACAGTGGGAGGAAAAGCAAGAGACAAGCTAGGAAAAGCGAAGGCGAAGATTATTCATGCTAGGGCTCGGGGAAATGAGGGTACTAAGCTATATTTTAGGGAGCCATATCCTCTCCTTGTTTGTAGGGTAGCTGCACCCAATCAAAAGCCGATTGATGAACACCATCTACCCTTGAAAATTCTTTGCTTCATTCTTGTAGCAACCGTTCGACCAAGCTCGTTTCCTTCCCCTCACTTCTCCCATTGACACTGGGGCAACTCAACTCTATCTACTCTTGCTTCGCTTTGATTTTCAACACAATATAGCTTTTCATTGCGTGCACATATTTGACCTGCCAGAGGTTAGGGTTGCGCATTGATATGAGGAGCTTTCCTTGTTGGTTAGCGGAGGAATGTCCTACAATCACTACATGTTGAAAGTTGTGACAAGATTGAATGTATTGAGGGGAGTGTATGCTCCCTCACAACCTTGGAGGAGCTTCATATGATTAATTGCAAGAGTCTTGAAAGTATTCCTACTTACATTTTGCTTGAGTAGCGAATACTGCTTCTTCTTGGATTTGTAATTAGTGGATTTGTAGCCACTCTATGGACCCTAAGTCAACGATACTTGCAACCACCCTTGAAACTTAAATTTGAGGAGATGATTACGGTTATTTTTTAAAGCTCGCGGCTTTAAGGACTACTAAGAAACTCTCCATTGTTTTTACTAAGATGCCTCTCATCATTGCTCGTTTCATCACTTTTTGGTCTCCATTAGTAATAAGCACGCCTCGTGATTTTATCACTTGTTATTTATCCTCATAGTTCTACTCTTCCTTAAGCGTTAGTGATCTATATCTTTTAGAAAAGCAAAGCAAAAAAATTCATTCCTTTACACCTTTCCAAACCTTCTACTCCTACTCTTTTCTATTTCATTTCTCTTTAACCTTATTCCCACCCTCTACACCTTCAACCCTCTCATATTACTTTCACCTTTTACCTTTTACCTTTCACCTTTCATCATTTCTCTTAAACCTTGTTCCCACACCTTCAAACTCTCATATCACCTTCACCTTCCATTAGTTCTTAGGACACCATCGGAACCCTAATTAACAACAAACAAGATGTCAATTTTAAAAATAAAACAATCCAAAGATATGGACCGCCAAGAAGAAATGACGATTCAAATCACACAAAAAGAAAATCCTCTGCACACCACTCAAGAGAGTGGTTCTGTGGTTGGAGTGTCCATTTTGACAACGATGCAAGTGCCTCCTTCAACGAGTCGACGACCATCCTTGCAAAAAACACGAGTAATGATCCTCTTACCGATTTCTTTGGTTTCATGGTTGATACCCACATCTCATCGGGTTGGATTGATGCACATGTTGTGCCATACAATCACTTGTTGCCTTGCATCCCCCTTTGCCATTTTTTTGGTCAACCCAACCATTAGAACGAATGATGATTGTGTGGTTGAACTAACGCCCTCTATAGCTGAAAGAGATTACCAGCCCATGATGGCTCGCTTCATTGTGTCTGAAGCTTTGCCCGGACAAGATCCTATACCATTTGATAAGCGTGGCACTTACAAGAGAGAGTTAGTGATGTTGGTCACATTTGATGACCAAATTAGAGACATCCCCAAGCTCTCTCACATGGAAGAGAAAATGTTTATTGTGATGGAAACCACCGGCTCCATGCATGGAAAGATTGGGCATTGCGAGAGTGGTTGGATGAATTCTCTACACCAAAGGTTGAGTGCACGATTGTGAAGTGCGACCTTGCGAAGATGGTTAAAATTCTTTTGATGCTCGACATGATCAACAAGTAAGTTTCTTCACACTTCTATTGGTGCACTTGATATTATCAATTGTTAATATAGTGTTTCATTGTTATAAAATGTTTCATTTAAAATTAGGGTGACGCGAATCCATGTGCCTCACACCATTGCGCACGACATATTCATGATGCAAAATTAGCGCATGCAGATCCACAATCCTTATTGGACAAATTCAATGAAGAAGATATGACAAAAGTTTATAGGGTACTTTGTGGGACGTCAATAAACCATTCAAAATGGCTTAGCCTACCTATGTCTTTGCTAGCACAACTACTATGGAAGGTATTTATAAATTCTTAATACACATGTATTAGGTAAGCACATAGGATTATTTTTTGGACATGACTTTGATTTGGCAATTTTTACTGCAGGAAGAGTTTGATGCAATGTATCGGTTGAAAACACAAAATTTACCAGTGAAGGGGAGTAGAGAGTACCACATGCAGGAAGATGACTACAAGGCAAGCTATGATTTGGCAGTGAAAGAGACCGAGAATTTTTTTGTGCGAAAGAAACTAGAGATAGCACTCATAGCCAATCCCAAAAATGAAACATATTTTTTCTAAAAATTCATCTCTTTTGTGGGCTGGGGAGAGAAGGGTTGCAAAATGACACCCTTTAGAGTCTCCGAGGTTTGCATGTGTGCGGATTAGTTCTTCGGAGTAAGTACTATTTGCTTATGAAAGCACTGTTTGTTCTCCTTAATTTATTAAGAATGTTATCCAATGATACATTGCAAAAAATGTCACGTGATCAATATATTGGGGAAGAGCGATGTGTTGTTAGTGGAAGCATCTATTCTGACACAAGAGAAGCCTCTCTCATAGTGGTTGAGAATGCACATATTTTGGTGGTAGCTTGAAAGGTAAGCGTACTAACACTAGAGTTTGGGGTCTTTTCTAGTATTTCCACATTACTAATACTTAATGTGTAGGGGTGTATTGAGTGTGGCCGAAAAGATCAAGACCGAGAACTCCATGTTAAAGAAGTTGTATGCACACGCCGCACGTGATTGTGGCATGTCCCTTAGTAGCGATGCATTGTAGGCTTTTCGACAAAAGCACTTTGGGAAGGTGTTTGTGAGATGGAAGCAAACCATACGAGCTACCCACCATGACGTAGAGGAGAAGCCCCATTTTTCTTGTACTTTCAAATGAATGCTATACATGTATTGAACTATACAATACACCAACTTTGTGTTATGAAAGTTGGAGTTATTCCTCTTGTTTTTTGTAGGTGCTGGTTGGGCGCCCTTAAAATAGACCTTCGCAGTCCATACCCCGAGCATCCCAGCGATGCGTGGGTGGAGTTTGAGAGAGAGGAGAGCGGGTTCTATCATGACGATTGGATAGAGAAGCTCCATGGTAAGGAAATGTGGAGATAATGTCCATGGTTTTTGGACTATGTGGATGGTGAATTTCCAGAAGATGAAGCTGAAACATAGAACGGTAAGTAATGTTTTTCTTGTTCAAGTAACGTGTTTAATTTGCTATAGTGTCCTCACTTTTTTTGGACTTGCAGCATTGCACAAGAAGGTAAAGGGTAAGGGAAAAAGTGGAAGTGTCACCAACAATCAGCCTCCCACCAATGCCATTTCTCCTGGCACGACCAAGGGACATTGAAGCCCAAAAATTGCTTAGGACAGACCTAAATAAGGCAAGAAGAGAGGACGACCAATCATTAGTGATTATTCAAAGTTTTTATAGCTTCAGAGCGAAAGGAGCGAGCACAAAGGTGGCGGGTCAGATTATGGACAAGGTGATTCTGAGTGTCACTTAGAGTAGCAGAGATCCAGTCCTTCCCAAGCCATGAGATCCCGAGGTTCCGCGTGAACCATATCCATTGCTACTGTTCAAAGCGAGGGCAGCCACCGAGTGTCTATTTGGCCATCCGAACCACTTGACTCCTTTCCACTAGGTAAGAAATGCCACCACAAACAAATGTGTGTTTTGACAACAACAAAATTGTGATACTTAACATTTCAATAAATTTTGCGTTTGACACAGTTTCGGCTCATTCTGACGCACAAATGGCAGAAATCTTAAGTGTTGGGGTGATCCCAATACATCTCGCAGTACTTGCTGATGTATGCCATCTATGAAAGGCTATCATGGATCCAAAGATTTCTTGTGAGTGAGTTTATGACACTTTGGCTTCCACTTTGAATTTGGTAAGCACTCTCTCAATATTCTAAAAAAATAATCTTGATATTATCACTAACTTAGAAGTCAAAAAGCGAACTAGATTTCAAGAAGAAAACTCGTTAAAAAAATTTATGAAATCAAACTTTACACTCTTTTTCTCGATAACTAAAAAGTAGCTGCACTAGATGGTTCTGTGCCAACCCAATAAGGTTTCCCTCTCTCTCTCTCTCTCTCTCTCTCTCTCTCTCTCTCTCACACACACACACACACACACACACACACACACACACACACACACACACACACACACACACTCAAAAAACAAAGTCACTCTATTGTGGAGACATCCTGGTATACATGAGAGATAGACATGAGTAGGTACCCAATAATATATGTGGGACTTACTAGGAGGAAAAGATGCTAAAAAACATTACTAAGCACCCCTCTAGATCAATAGTCTAAACCATGTTATACCGTTGGTTACATACAAATTTTTAACTTGAAGAAAACTCATCATCTATGAAGAGATGCCGTCTTTGAGGCCTATCTTTTGAACGACCATCGTAACGTGGGTCCAATGTCATGCATCTCACCTCTGCCTCGACGTATTCAGGTAATGCACTTCAACAAAACAAATTACACACAAAATTTCAATTCAACAAAACAACCATGGCCCATAAATTCATATGCAAAAAAACCTACAAGTGGTAATAGCAATGTTAATCCATGAATCATACAATGTTTTGGAAGAGAACAAAAAGATAATCAACCATAAATATCGAGCTCGTGCAACGTCTACAGGCTTGCGAGCTCTCTCTCTCTCTCTCTCTCTCTCAGTCCTCCATAGCTGTTGTGCAGGTGCTTGCGAGTGCAACACAAAGCCATATCAACCAGCTCCTCATTGCCAACCATATTCAGCTTCAACAAAACCCCTCTCTCTCTCTCTCTCTCTCTCTCTCTCTCTCTCTCTCTCTCTCTCTCTCTCTCTCTCTCTCTCTCTCTCTCAGTACTATGGAACTGTTTTGACTGTCGTCATTGTCGTGTCAATAGCATCCTTGCAAGTTCCACATGGAATCACATAATACTCATAATGGCAATACAAACCCCCTTTACCTTCCTCCATTATCTGCTACACAGCATATCCCAAGGGATCTTCTGTCGAGTCTACGAAACTACTGGGCTGCAAAGAAGAGGGAACAAAGAAATAAGCAAAAAAGGATGGCACAAGTGTGAGAGGATGGTCACATTGATGAGCAGGAGGCAAAGAAAAATTGTAGGGCAATTGCTAAGTGTTGGCGTAATCAAACAAACGGGCTTTCTGAGGGTCTTTAATGGAGCATTCTACAACAACTTCTCAGTCATCCAACATTCTCAGTGTTGCAACCCACATCGGAGATAGTTGGGAGGCTGGTCAATGGAAACCTGCATCTCCCCAAACAAGAAAGATGCCGTTTGAAAGAGAATCGGTAGGAGGGCACATTGTGGTGCATCCGGTGCATCTCCTCAATTTACCTCAGGTATATCAGCCATAACATCTTCAAAGTGTGTCACAATGCTTTACTTAGTAATTTTGGGTGCTTGCAAAAGCTTTGAAATGCTTTATAAGTGTCTCAAAGTGCTTCAAAGTGCATCACTTAGAGCCTGCAAATGCTTGAAAGCACCAGAAAAGTGCATCTCTGTGTGCATGAAAGCGCAAAAAAGTGCTTCAAAGTATTTCAAAGTGCTTACAAAGTGCACTAAAGTGCTTCATGGTTCTTGAAAGTGCCACAAAGTACTTTAGAGTGATTTCTAAACTCTAAAGTGCTTTGGAGTGCTGTAGAGTGCCATAAAGTGCCCCAGAATGCTCTTAAATAGCACTGAAGTGCTTTCAAAGAGCCCTTAGTGCACTTCAGAGTGCTTTCAATTCCCCAAAAGTGATTTAAAGTGTTGCAGAGTGCTTCAAAGTGTTTCAAAGTACTTTGGAGTGCTTCAGAGTACTTGAAAGTGTCAAAAGTGCTTTACAGTGCTTCAACGTACTTCAAAGTGCCACATAGTTCTATTTAATGCACTAAAGTGCCCCAAAGTGCTTCATAGTGCTTCATAGTGCTTGAAATTGACATAAAGTGCTTCATAGTCCTTGAAAGTGCCACAGAGTACCTTAGAGTGCTTTGAAGTGCCACAAAGTGCTTGAAAGTTCTTTTAAAGTGTCACCAAGTAGTTCATAGTGCTTCGAAAGTGCACCAAAGTGCTAGTAAAGTGCTTCAGAGTGCTACCAAGTGCCACAAAGTCCCTCAGAGTGCTCTTAAAGTGCATTGAAGTGCTTCAGAGTGATTTCAAGTGCCCCAAAGTGCTTTATAGTGCTGCAGAGTGCATGGCAGGTTGCTTGAAAGTGCCATGTGGTGCTTGAAGGTGCCACAAAGTGCTTCACAATACTTTCAAGTGCCCCAAAGTGCTTTAAAGTGCTGCAAGTGCTTAAAAGTCCCCCAAAGTGCTTCAGAGTGTTCTCCAAGTGCACTGAAGTGCTTCACTAGTGGACACCAACTCCCACTGCTCAACGAACCCCACCTCACTTTGGTTGAAAAGGTGGAGAAATGACATACCTACTTTTTTTCTAGACAAAAGATGAAGTCATACCTACTTTTGTGAAAATACACCCAGAGGTGGCAGTATGTAAGTGTTGCAACTAGATTTCAGTACTTTATGTATTTTCAAATGTCTTTTATGTGGCAAAGGGATTTGTACATGCGGTTCCAAGAGGCTCATCCTAACATTAGGATGTCCCTTAGTTGCTTTGAGGGTCTGAAGCCATACTTTGTACGCAAGTTGAAGGACTGCAACACTTGCTGTTGTGAATACCATGTTTAGCTTGTTTACTTGAAGGAAGGCTTAAATCAGATGCATCATGGAAGATACACGCTACATGGAATGTCATGCTTTTGCAGGTGTCTTGTATGTACTCCGAGTGGTGGGCTGGCGCAATGCAAAGCATCAAAAACCACTTTTTCATCCTTGAAGAAGTATGGGAGTTTGTATTGTGTCCAAAGCCAACTAATAGTGCTTTTCATCACAACAAATGTCATTTGGGAACATGCGCTGATTGCGGGATTGAAAGGCTCTTGTTGTGTCCGGTCGAAGAAAGTGATGGTATCTCTAGAATGATTGTCAAGATTTTTGACAAGGTTCCTACACAAGAAAAGGATGAAGAAGGTCTAGATAACTGTCAAAAAGACCTCATGGTTCAGCAGCTCAGTCCAATGAGTTTCATTTCTATGCTCCGAGGGAAACTAGGGAAGTTCATCAAACAGAACTACTTGTACAGGTGGCAAGGTCAACAGTTCAAGGAGTGTTTGGCCCATTTTCCTGACGATGTAGTGGTGTCTATAGGGGATTTTGCAGAGAATTACTCCTTCAAGGTGCAGAATGAGATCCAGTCAATGCATTGGTATTCATCTCAGGTCACAATGTTTGTTCATGTTTCATACTTACGTGATGTGCTTGGTGCTATACAAAAGACGACTCACTTCTACATCTCTGACGATAAGACACATGACACTTTGTTTGTGCAACACTATTTTCTTTTGCACAATGAGTGGCTGAAAAGACACGGCTATAGTGTCAAGCGACATTGGGTGTGGTCGGTTGGGTGTGGTCGGATGGTGCTACGTCACAATTCTAAGCAAGGTGGCCATTCTATTTTGTTGTACGATTCTTCTATATGAAAGGTGTCAAATGACGCACAGTTTCTTTGCTTTAAGCCATGGAAAGGGTGAACACAAGGGGGCTGGTGCAGTGGTCAAAAGAGCCCTCACACAGGAGCAGTTGAAATCTGACGGGTGGGAGTTGCATAACGCTTCAAGCATTGTTGCATTCCTCAATGCAACTCTTAGAAATCAATGCCCACAGATAGGCAAGAAAGTCGATTGTGCTTTTTGGGAGGTCAAGCTCGGTGATGTCGATACAGTTATAGAGTGGGATTGCAAGCGCATGAGAGGGTCTACTTTGTTTCTCCCAACCATTATTTTTTGAGCACATTTTGTATTTAGAATGACTGGTACTCATTTACATTACTTGACACCCACGCAATTTTAAAAGAATAACATGCCTTGGGAATTAATTTACTATGTCCAAAAATATTCCCATAACTAGTAATTTTATAAATTCTAAAATCCATAATAGACCTCCTAGTTAAGGAATCAAACATCCTCCCTTATCATATGATAAGAAAAAGAAGCTGACATTCTTCAAAGGAGTATTGGGGAAAGAAGTAGAACCCCAATATTGCACATGCTAATAGTTAAGTGTAGTAACAAGCAAGGATGCCCCATTGTCTATCAAATATTTTGGAAAGACGACACACAACGAATGAGTGTTATGACCATATCAAAAGAAACAAGAAACTGAAATCTGAAAGAGTATCTTATGGTAACGGCTATCCAACAAAGACAATTTGAGTATGAAAACAATATTCAAAGGGAAAACCTTAGTTAAATATGATAACAATGTTCAAAGGGCAAACCTCAGTCAAGCATAGACCTAGATAAAAGTTCAGAATAACAAATTTCCTAAAAGAAAAAGGTTATTGGGACTATGTAGAAGGAGACAATGAAAAAGAACCAGAGATTCCCGAGGCAAATGCTACAGCAGAACAAAGGAAAGCTTTGAGGGACTGGCAACAAGGCCAGAGCAAAGTGATGTATTGGCTTTCTATGAGCATCACAGATGGCATGATGGGCTATCTACAGGATGCTAAAACCCCCACCATTGCATGGAAAAACTTAGGCAGAGTGTTTGAGGTGAACACCAAGGCCAGGAAGCTTCAACTAAAGTCGGAGCAAAATCGGGTTAAGAGGAACAACCTCTCCATCAATGATTATGCTTTGAAGATCAAGAGTATCATTGAGCCTCTTGGATCTATTAAAGTCTCAGTGGAAGATGATGACATTGTCCGTGCATGTTTGGATGGTCTAGGAGATGAGTATGTACATTTCAGGTCTCCCATGAATACAAGAGATGACATCCCCGTGTTCCAAGATTTGATTTCTATGCTTATTCTTGAGGAGAAGAACCTTGACACATCTTCTTCTCATGGCAGAAATAATTCTGAATAGGCCTTCTATTCTAACTCCAACAGAGGTAGAGGTAGAGGTCGTGGTCGAGGCCCAAGTGGTTGCAGGGGCCAATTTCGAGAAGGTCAATCAAATCAAAACAATACAGGTGGCAGGGGAAACCAGTCTCAAGGCAGGGGGAGTCAAAGAGGTCGTGGTGCAGGATCAAGCAGGCAGCAACATACTGCAGATAGCAAAGAATGTTGGACTTGTGGTGAAAGAGGTCACATGTCACGTGACTGTCCAAAGGGAAAAGCAAGTGTAAAGAGAGAACAAGGGAACTATGCATCTACTAGCAGAGATGCAGATGACAACAAAAACGAGCGCATGTTTGTTATGGAGCATGTAATGAATACAATGACTGCAGAGAATTCCACCCAAGATGATGTTTGGTATGTGAATTCACATGCCTCTAATCACATGACGTCTCATGGAGAGTGGTTTAGAGATATGCGCAAACCAAATGTGTCAGGCTAGGTGCAGACAGGAGACGACACAGCTCACCCCATTGCTCATGTAGGGGACATACCTCTAAAAACGAAGAGTGGGAAATCAAAGTACTTAGCAGATGTACTTCATGTCCCAAACATTACAAAGAATCTTGTTTCTGTTGGACAAATGGTTGAGCAGGGTTTGCAGGTTCGCTTCAATCCAAATGGCTGTTATGTAGAAGATTTCCAGAATGGCTGTAAGCTGATCACAGAGGACAAATGTGTGGGTAGAATGTTTACGCTGAATGTAGACATGCCTGAGGTGAAAGCTGCATTATTTGCACAGGGCACAGGTGTTGTGGCTGATGTTGACATTTGGCACAAACGCATTGGCCATGTCAATGAGCAGAGATTGCGCAGCATGCAATCAAAACAGATTGTAAAAGGTTTGCCCAAATTCAAGGTGGATGGTATGCATAAAGTGTGTGCAGCATGCCAGTTTGGAAAACAGTCAAAGGGCTCATTTCCACATGAGCGCAATGTATGTAAAAAGCCACTTGAGGTGGTGCACACAGATGTTTGGGGTCCAACCGATACTGCAAGTATACATGTTTGCAGGTATTATGTCTCTTTCATTGATGACCATACAAGGAAAGTATGGGTCTACTTCATGCGTAACAAAAGTGAAGTGTTTGGTCACTTTCAAGACTTCAAAGTCATGATTGAGAAGGAGACAGATATGCAAATCAAGACATTGAGGTCAGATGGAGGGGGAGAGTACTTCTCCAATGATTTTTCAGATTTTCTGCGAATGCATGGTATACAGAGGCAGTTTACATGCAGATATACTCCACAGCAGAATGGGGTCGCAGAAAGGAAAAACAGGCACATTGCAGAGGTTGCACGTGCATTGATGAATGAGAAGAACATGCCTCATCATTTCTGGGATGAAGCTGTAAATACAGCTATGTACATTATGAACAGGACACCTACAGCTGCGGTGCATGATGTAACACCTGAGGAAAAGTTTACAGGTACAAAGCCTGATTTTGCACACTTGAAAGAGTTTGGCCGCATAGCTTATATGCATGTACCAGATGAGTTGCGTAGGAAATTGGATCCTAAAGCAGAGAAATGTATTCTTGTGGGATATTCCCTTGAACAAAAGGGGTACATGTGCTACAATCCTACTACACGAGAATTACGAGTGAGCAGAGATGTAGTCTTTGATGAGATGAGCAACTGGTACAGTAATGCACATGGCACTATTGGGGCTAATGTAAAAGATGATGTGGTTGTACAAAATGTGAGGCCACAGTCACATGTTTTGAGTGGACCACAAGAGTTGTCTTCTCGTGGCTCTGTTGAGAAGCCATGGAATGGTAGACTACGCACGAAGGTTACTCCACTAGCAGGTACAGGGAATGTATCACGGAAAGGAAAGGAAAAGGTTGATGAACCTCCCTTTATGGTTGATGCATCATCAGGTTTTTCACATGTAGACATGGATTCAGATGGTTCTGAACAAAGTCTTGATGAGGAATTTGGAATTCCGGCTGTCAGGACACCTCGTGTAAGGAAAGTACAAGAAGATGCTAGAGGGCAAAGGCGTGACCTAGGACCGCGCTGTCAAGAAATTAGCAGTCTTGCCGGGAAAGCACCGGGCTTATGGCTGTGAGAGTTTGTGAGAGAACTCAACAAAAACTATATGAAGGAATTAAACCATAGATGCCATGAAGACTAGGGTTTGGAAAGAAGTGTAATCAAAGAAGACCCACTCTTTCTCTCTTGCACTCACACACACAAAGAAAGAACACAAAAGAGAATGTCAAAACAACACAAAGATGAAAACATCAAGGCTATGGTCATATCGTATCATGGGTAGTATGAAAGGGTTAATAGATGAGTTAATGGCATTCAATCTTGGCTGACCAAATAGGCTACGAATTGTTCTTTGGAATTGTAGCTTTGTGCTTATCGTACTATATATATTTTGTCTAGTGATTGGGATTCATTGTGTGTACAAATCCTCTTGGTTCATAGCAAGATAACGACGCTTACATCAAAAGAAAAATTATAGTCTATGAGAGGTAGTATGATGGGATCCGGTGATAGAAGTATTTCATTGAACCTTTCTGGGCCAAAGAGAAACACTATACGTTGTTGAAAGAGTATTTTACGGCTAATCCATACGTTAATTCTAATAGATTGTACAGAGTGAAAGCGATATAAATTATCATCATGTGGGTTATTCATCTAGGATAGTATGTGAGAAATGTAGATATGAGAGAAGTGAAGAGATGAGAAGTTTCCCTCCCAAGCTCTATTCTTACTCGTAGGCAATAAGGATAGTGCGGGGAGAGATGTACCTATAGCAAAGAGAACCTAAAATTTGTAGAGAGGATGAATTACTAAGAGTGAGAGAGATAGATTTGGTTAAGGAGATAATATTAGATATATATATATATATATATATATATATGTTGGATTAGAGATGAAAAAGAAAACAACAAGAAATCAAGAAAACATCAATGTAGAACACATCTTACTTGACAAACCCTTTGGCACCATTATTGATGGAGAGAGAAGAAGAGGGGAGAACTCCACTTTGATTGATACGCCAAGTGCAAGACCTTCTTTGATTAGAGTTGATCTTCCAAGGATAGCGTAAAAGAATGGCTAGTCTTCCTTTAGGAGAAAGTGTAGGCTTGAGCTTATGTTAATGGCTAAGTACAATTAGGTATTACTACTCACTCCCTCAAGAATTCCTCTCATCAATGGCTTGAATGCTTGAGTTGTTTTCAAGGAAGAAAAGGTCCCCTTTTATAGGTGAAGGGAACCCCCAAGGGTTTACACAAGAAGAGAGGAGCCAGTGTGAACAGGAATTGGAAAAGTTGGAAATGAGCTGTCCCTGCATGATGTGGGCAGACTGGAATCCAGTATTTTTATCATATCTCCTCAACCGTAGCTCCAAATAAAAAAGTAAAAATATGGACAAAAAATTCAGCTCATTAGCTACGATTTTAATTTAAAAATCGTTTTCCAATTCGGATTGGAACCTTGTGTAAAAAATTCATCAAAATAGGGTCCATTTCTGGTAGCAAAAGTCTTCATGTGGTCCCCTTAGCCTAGACTTTCATTTGATTCCAAAGGACACCTCATACCATATGAAAGCATGGCATTGCTCCTTGACAAAGTTTTGTAATCATGCTTGCAATAATGCATTAAAATAAGTGTATCTTTGAAATCATGCCACCTAATGTCCCACTAAGATATGATTCTCTCCTAGTAGCTATTTAAAAAGAAATATAAGAAAAATATGAAAAATACATAGAATATATATATATTGGAGTTTACCCTAGATATAGGATCTAGCTAGGGTGTGAGATAATAATGAGATAGTAGAAATAGAGAATCAATGCTTTTTGCCCCAAGTTAAAGAGGCGGAGCTATTGATGCTTTTCCCTTAGTATTTTCTGATGGTAAAGTAAGGATAGGTTACCCTTGAGAAAAATAATAGGATGAGATAGAAGGCTTATTATTATACTTAAATATGTATATGTACATTATAGGAAAGATAATTATGTATCTAAAAAATTACAAGATAACTCTTGTAGCATGCATTCCCACTATGTACGTGTCACAACACAACAACATAGATCTAACACAGTCAAAAATCCAGTTTAGAAATTGACTTATGATGGGTATCTAGCGCATCACCATGCCTACATGGCTAAGGTGATACAGGATGTGGAGCCCACATGTTTTGAGGATGCAGTTGGAAATGTGCATTGGGATGATGCAATTTATGAAGAGATGGCTGCATTGGAAGAAAACGACACATGGGAGTTGATGCCATTGCCAAGTGGCAAGAAAGCTATTGGCTGTAAATGGGTGTATAAAACCAAGCATAAGGCTGATGGTAACGTTGAGCGTCACAAGGCAAGGCTGGTCGCAAAGGGTTATGCATAGATGTATGGCATAGACTATGAGGAGACCTTTGCTCCCGTGGCAAAGATGACGACTGTGAGAGCTGTCATAACAGTCGCTGCATCTAGAGGATGGATTATGCATCAAATGGATGTAAAGAATGCCTTCTTGAATGGTGAGTTGCAAGAGGAAGTGTATATGGATCAGCCACCTGGTTATGTCGATCCAGGTTACCCAGATTATGTATGCAGACTTCTCAAAGCTTTGTATGGTTTGAAGCAGGGCTCTAGAGCATGGTATGACAAGATTGCCACGTATCTTGTCAGTATTGGTTTTAGGAGAGCTCATGCTGATCATTCACTCTATGTACGTGAGAGTGATGTGGGGATTGTGGTCATTACCATATATGTAGATGACCTTATTATTGTGGGTGACAATGCTATGGAGATTGACCATGTGAAGGGTCTTCTCAAACAGGAGTTTGAAATGAAAGATTTGGGCGAGTTGCGCTACTTTCTTGGCATTGAGGTGATCAGGACTTCAGAGGGTGTATGGCTGTCACAGAGACAATATGCTTTGGACATGTTGTCAAAGTATGGTATGGCTGATTGTAAGCCAATTTCTATTCCCTTGGATGTGAATGCAAAGCTGAGTGCAGAGAAGGGTGATGTTGTTGAGGATGTCAAGATATACAGGAAGATTGTGGGTAGTCTAATCTACTTGACTATCACGAGGCCAGACTTGAGCTACACAGTAGGCTTGGAGAGTTAGTTCATGCAGCTTCCGAGGAAGCCACATTTGGATGGAGTACGACACACACTTCGGTATGTGCAAGGGACTCTTGACTACGCATTGTTCTATGCAGCAGATGCGCCATTAGCATTGTATGGGTATACAGATGCAGATTGGGCAGGTAGCATTGTTGATAGGAGATATACGAGTGGCTTCATGTTCTCTTTTGGGAGTGCTGTTGTTACTTGGAGCACCAAAAAGCAGCCTACGGTTGCTTTGTCGAGCACAGAGGCCGAGTATAGAGGTGCAGCAGTTGTGGCGTGCGAGGTAGCTTTTTTACGCACATTACTTGAGGACTTGGGAGTGCAGGTGGACCAACAGATTGTCATCCATTGTGACAACCTCAGCAGCATGCAGTGGGCTAGGAACCCAGTGTTCCGTGCCAGGACCAAGCACATAGAGGTCCATTACCACTACGTTCGAGAGCGAGTGTTGGCGGGCGACATCGACTTGGTCTACGTCAGCACAGAGGAGCAGATAGCGGATATCTTAACCAAGGCCCTCGGAGCTGAGAAGCTTCGACGTTTTCGGAATATGCTTGGACTCTGCAACATGCAGAGCTCGAGGGGGAGTGCTGAGATGTCGAGCTCTACATCTTGAGCTGGCATCCACTACGAGTCTTGGCCACTTACGGCATTTACTCACTGGAGCGTTAGGTGACCGACACAGAGGATCTCTGCTAGTGATTCTACAGCTGGACTACACTTATAGTGCCAGCCTAGTACGCTTCTAGCATGTTCACACTTAGTGACCGCATGTACATATGTGCTACTTTTCAGTTTTAGCACTTAGTCATTTTGTACTCTCTTTTCTGTGAGAAGAAGAAGAAGCTTTCCATCTCTGTGTGGTGTGTGCTTGTCTTGTGTAGCTCTCTTGCATCCTCTTTCTTTACACAGTCTGTACAACACACTTGGGAGAAATTGCATTGACCACTGAAAATCAGAACTGATGGTATCTATGGGCACACGATAGCTAAAAGACACCGATCGCATATTTGCCCCAGAGTTCTTGACCATAGGCTACACAATTTCCAGACAATAAAACACTATCCACACTAAATTTATACTTGGAAGGTGGAGTAGGCACTAGAAGGGCCCTGCCCTCTCTTTTCATGAATTTGCTGGATCCCTTCATGAAGCCCTACCTTCTGAACTCACCAAGCTGCCTGTCCATTTCCTGAACTATTTTCTATACAAATTTAAAAACAAAGCAAGATTATTGCACAACCAACCATAATGGGGGACATGTAGGTCCTAGCAGTAGGCACTTTCAAGCACCTTGGAGCACTTGGAGGAAATCCATATAGCAAGCAAAAAAAACCAAGCGTGTCATTTTTCTGAGAAAAACTAAAAAGAAGTGTAACACAAATTTCTTTTCCTATTAAGCCCTACCATAATATCAAGAGTAAAAAAAAAAGGTTACACCATAGAGGATAGAAAACTCTAGCACAAGAAGGTGATCGCTACTAAATTTGTATTTGATTAAGTAACATAAGCTATCAAAACTCCAAGCACCCTCTTACAATGGCAATTGCAGGGAATCCAAATCTTGCTAGGTTGTGCTCCACATTGCCCAGTAGTGCAGTTGTTTGGTTGTGCTACCAAAATATTGCCTTGCAGCACAAAGTATTTTTTTTTGCAGCATCTCAACCTCCCATGAAATCAGACACACTATGTCAAGCCCTATAAAACATCCTTGCCACATGCACTCGCTGACGGGGGGGGGCGAGAGAGAGAGAGAGAGAGAGAGAGAGAGAGAGAGAGAGAGAGAGAGAGAGAAATTTTCCCGAGAGACTCCAACTGAAAATCTTCGCATGAGAGATATGGCATGCGAAACCATGTGGCCTGCCTCCCCCCCTTCCACTAATGTTTTATTTACCCCACCCTTCCCTTTTTCACTTGGAACTAATCACGCGTTTTTGAATTTCTTCCAGCCGGTCCCCCCTACTTGTATGACAGAGCCTACTACTACTACTGAAGCACAAGTACTCTCAAGGCGGAAATCAAGGACTCGTTCCTGAGGAAGGCGAAAATCAAGGACTCGTTCCTGAACAAGCGAGCATCAGTCACATAGCTAGAGTCTCTGTTGATTGAGGCTATGGTCATGTGAGGCTTAGTTATCAGATATTGAACTGATAACTAAGCCCCGTTCTTGGTCACACCACAAAAGAGCATTAAATGAATAACAATGCCACCCTTTGTAACTATGCCGATTTTGGCATAGTTGTGAATCAGTCACATAGCTAGAGCCTCTGTTGATTGAGTCTATGGTCACGTGAGGCTTAGTTATCAGTTATTGAACTGATAACTAAGCCCCATTCTTGGTCACACCACAAAAGAGCATTAAATGAATAACAATGCCACCCTTTGTAACTATGCCGATTTTGGCATAGTTGTGAAGTTCAAGGCATAGTTGAGACGTTGAATGAATACTAAGCCATGTGCGACCATGCAAGAGGCTTAGTAATTTCTTTAATGATGTATCTCGGAATAGTTGGCATAGTTATTTATAACTAATAACTAAGCCTCGTGGGACCATAGCCTAAGAGAGAATGGTTGTTCACAATGGAGCAAGCGGACATAGTGCAGCTAGAGGAGCTACAACCCAAATCAGGAAGGACACTACTAAAGTTACATTGAACAAGGGACCCTCGAGATCTTGGTTCGAACTTTGAAAAATACATTTTGAAGGGGAAATGCAGTGTTCGAAAAACAAAAAACAGGGTCCAATGTATTGTAACCAACTAAAAATCGTAAAATCTTGGTCAGATTTTGAGCTTTCCTTGAAAAAAACCAGGAAATATACACAAGTTTTAGTGAAAATACCGGCAAAAGCTTCAAATTTTGACCTAAAAGCCGGAAAATTTTGAAGTTTTCCCTTATTTCCTTTGGTTAGGGAAAATGTATTTTTCTAGCCGTAGCCCGGCCCCGGCCTGCTGGAGAATAATGTCTGTCCAAGCAAGCCTGCAGTTACAATTTGAGCCTGCTAGATCATCTGCAGCAAACAGTTGATTAGCAGCTCTTGCATCACAATCCATGCATCTAGCCTTCTTAACTACATTCCCACTGAAACTGTAATGCACGCAGAGCTGATTACATTGAGCTTCTTAGCCATTGCTAGACATCAAGAGGGGGTTTTTTGCAAGGGAAGGTAGAGCGTCGAAGGTGGAGAAAGACGACCGACGAGCAGCACAAGGTCACGCATGGGCTTGGCCTCTGCTCGGCCGAGCTTTACTGTCAGTACAACTGAGTGATATGGGAAGAGAGAGAGAGAGAGAGAGAGAGAGAGAGAGAGAGAGAGAGAGAGAGAGAGAGAGAGAGAGAGAGAGAGAGAGAGAGAGAGAGAGAGAGAGAGAGAGAGAGAGAGAGAGAGAGAGAGAGAGTTCTATTATCGTCCTTGGGAGGTCAAATATGACCTATGGGACCAAATGAACATGTCACATGGTGAAAGTGGAGGTCATAAGTGACTCTCGATGCTCAATAATGGCTGAAATGAGCATCGCAATAGAGAGTTCACATCGTGGTTGGGAGAGGAAGGTATGTAGGGAGAGCTGATGGGCTGAATATATAGGGAAAAGAGGACCTAATGTGGTCAAAAGCTGAGCACTCAAGTAGTGTGTGGTACTCACTCTCTCGCACTTGATGAGGGCATAAGCTGCAAAGTCGATGAGACTCCTTGTCAATGCCCCAACATCCTATCTTGCAGTGTAGAGAATGGGAGCTAAGACGAATGGAGGCAATGGTGCGGATTTGTACTCAACGGGATGGGCTCAAGGATGTAGGTATGGGTTCCATTACCTCGTTTGGAGAAGAAGAGAGATTTGTAGTTTGGGGCAATGTGTGTGGTGTAATGGCAAAAGAGAGAACCTCTGGATTTCTCTCAAGCCGTGATACATTGGTGTTGTAAGAAGGCCTCATTAACTTGGAAGTCAATCGATGCATCCTTGACCAAGTGACATGCATCCCATCTTCCAAACCATTTCTTGATGTCAAGCATCCACCCCAAACTTAGTATTTTTCTCTTGCACGTCTTTTGGACCTTTTGACTTGCTTCATATGTGATTCTAGAAAGTCGATACAAAGGGCTATATTGTGTCGTAAGCATGTACTCCACAACCCTTTGCATGCCCAAGACCTCAATGGGAAGCGATCCGGACTCAAGAAGTAAGAGCATGTAGGGTGTTTGTGTCTTGACTTGGAGAAAGTTGGTGAGAAAATGCTTTTGGACATTCTCAAACTCTTTCCAAGTAGACTTCCCAATGCTACCACCCCACACCTCCACTCCATAAAGAAGCACCGGTGTCACCAATGTGTGTGTGTGTGTGTGTGTGTGTGTGTGTGTGTGTGAGAGAGAGAGAGAGAGAGAGAGAGAGAGAGAGAGAGAGAGAGAGAGAGAGAGAGAGAGAGAGAGAGAGAGAAAAGGGGACGGCACCGAATGCCCATTCAATATCAAACAAGCATATGTGTATGTGTGTGTGTGTGTGTGTGTGTGTGTGTGAGAGAGAGAGAGAGAGAGAGAGAGAGAGAGAGAGAGAGAGAAGGGGACATCACCAAATGCCCATTCAATATCAAACAAGCATGCAAAATCTATCCCGCGTCGACGTGAAAGTGGCCAAAATTTCTCCGTGCAGGGTTGTTTGTTTAGTATTAGGTACATACAGAATGGGTCAATTTCCTCATGAGATAACGTTTCAAATCTCTGATGACTCTACTGTAATACATTCTAGGTCAACGTGGTATAATGACAGGCCAAGAACAGGTAAACGGGTCTATGGTTTTTTTGATGAGAAATAATTTCACAAGTCTTTGAACTCTACTACTTTCCCTTTCGCACCGGCACGGCATGCTGAAGGGCCAAGAATGTATGGTTTTTTTAATGAGAAATGATATTCTCACAAGGCTTCTGACTCTGCTGCTTGCCCTTCCGTGATGGTGCGGCATGTTGAAGGGCCAACAAACAGGTAAACAAATTTTTGCTTTTTTTTATCAGACATGATCTCACAAGGCTTCAGACTCTACTGCTTGCCCTTCCGCATTGGTGCAGCATGTTGAAGGGCCAAGGGCATATGTAGACATTCAATGGGGATTGCATTCTTTTTAACTTATGTAGTGGCTTCACACGGTGTGGGAAAAATGTACGAAAAGCAAGATAGAGAGGTGGGCACAACAGTGGCCACTGTCGTCTTCCTCTCTCTCATTATACGAGTTGGCCCTACTCATTTCCTATCTCGCATCGTGCAAACTGTTATGCTTGCAAAGCAAACTTAGCATCAAGTGGGACATTGCTTCAATCAGTACCGCATTGGCACGGGAGAGTTAAGTGCAAGAAACTGATTATCTACAAACAAAAGATTTATACAATTTTTTTTGAGATGTGGCTCTAATTCATACTGCTTCGGCACGGGATAGGTAAGTTCAATGTCCCATTCTAATAACGACCTCTTGAACTACTAGAACTTTGCTGCATTTGTACATGTGGCCGTGTTTACATTTCAAGTGCCATAAAGTTTTGAGAGTAAGGATCCGTGTTCAGGATGGACTTGCCAAAAATGCTTTCTACATCATTAATCCAATAGGGACATGGACGGAGTCCATACCACGTTTGATGTGGGACATTTAGGTCCAGAAATAGTGTTGCGATGCCGAAGTGTAGTGTGCTTGCCCCTATAACGTCAGGACCTACCCCTAACTAGTACCTCATCGGCATGGGAGGGTAAAGGCTAGAAAACCTGCTCTCTTAGGTTTATCAAATTTGATAGTGTGTATTAAACAAATTAGTGAAAGTATTGAACGGCTAGGGAAATGTAACCTTCATGCCACTCCGGCTTTTGTATTAGAATTAAATATGCACACAACACCGACCCAGCATTCAAATTTAGAATAGAAGTGTGTATATTAACCAAAGTGGCTTCATTGATGAAGTCATCAATTAAATGAATAAAATTAGCAATGCCTTTGAAGCACAGAAGAAAAGTACGCATCAAGTGGGACCTAGCCCTACTTAGCACACATGGGTGGGAGGCATAAGGGTAAAAAACATGCAATTTGTTGAGCTTGCAAAGAAAAATTAGCATTACATGGGACATTGCCTCACTACTGTCATAATGTGCCACTCCTCAAAAATATGTGCACATGAAAATGGGAGAATAATTCGTTAAGGGTGGGGCATCGGAGAGGTTAATAGGTTGATCTATGAAAATGAAGAGTTCACGTCTTAGCCTAAGATATACAAATAATTTTATGGCTATGCATTAATTGATTATATCACCATTTTAGATCTATCCTTCCTATCATGGACATGTTACTTTTTGAGTGTCTTCCCTTACTTAAATTTTTCTTTTGCAAGTTATGCATGTTCATTGTAATATTTTAGACCTTCAACTATTATGATTTTCAAGATTTTGGAAAAACTAATTTTGAGGTTGGTTGATATACTTTGATGTGTTAATTTTTGCTTCATTGAAGTGCATCGATAGTGTTCATTGAGGTGGAGGCAAAAAGGATAGTGCGAGAAATATCAATCCCCAACATTAGCTATCATGAACATTATAAAGCAACACAAACCTAAAAAAGGACTTCAAGACTAGAGGCAAAATGAGTACCTCTTCATGGAATTTTCTTGCTTGGATTGACCTATTGCATGTAATGCCACACTTTACTCTTCCTAGTCATGTAGTTTATCCCCATGCATGTCTCTCTCTCTCTCTCTCTCTCTCTCTCTCTCTCTCTCTCTTTGTGGGGGTTGAATATGCAGGGAAGAAGCTCTTTTCAATAGAAACAAAAGAAAAGCCTCTCTCCAAATGAAACCATATATATTTTTTCCTTGCTCATAGAAGATTCTATAATGAGTCTTACAAAATGGTGAGCGAGTTTTTTCGAGCGAGAAAAGAAACGAGCGAGTCCCTGAGCAATAAATTTATTTGTGCAATAAATATGTGTGCACCAATGTCCAGTCTAGTAATGACTCAATTGTGGTTTCCAAGGAAGCCCTTCCCTCTTTGGGAACCGTGTGTTGGAATTAGGGTTGCAGAGAAACACACACAGCTTGGAGAAGACGAAGGAAGCTCAAGGCACACAATAGAGAGTATGTTACTTAGTGTGCAATGGAAAGATAGTTAGCCCTAGAGTGATGGGCGTATATACAATGCACAGGGGAAAAAACCTCCTAAGGAGGGAAAAAATGCCCCGACGGTCCTAGTGTGTTCACACACATCACTACCACATGTATATGGTAACAAATCCCCCCTGGAGTGATGCGGTGAACGAGAGCTGGCACATGAGTAAAGGGAAGTGCCATGCCCTGAGGACAGGATCAGTCCACAAAGGGGAGTAAGCCCAAAGCTTTGCGGAAAGCTTCAAGCTTCTCACGAGACAATGCCTTTGTGAAAAGATCTGCAAGGTTGTCCTGTGTTGGCACATAAGCCAAGCTGATCTCTCCTGCTGAGAGCCTCTCCCTAACATAGTGGTAATGCACCTCAATGTGCTTTGTGCGAGCATGAAAAACTGGGTTCCTCGCAACTACCAATGCGCTCTGACTGTCAGTGTAGATAGTGTTGGCAGTGTCCTGTCCAACACCCAAGTCAGCCATAAGGCGTCTGAGCCATACACACTCAACCGTAGCTGTGAAGACTGCCCTGTACTCAGCCTCACAACTCGAAGTGGTCACAGTAGGTTGCTTCTTGCTCAACCATGATATACATGAACTGCCAAGCATGAAACAAAAACCACTTGTGGACACTCGCGTGTCAAAACAACAAGCCCAATCTGAGTCCGAAAAAGCATGTAAGTCTGGCGGCAATGATCCCCCCTTGGGATAAAACAAGCCAAGATGTAAAGTGCCACTAAGGTAGCGGAAAATCCTCTTGACAGCCTGCCAATGCTTAGACCCTGGGCTATGCATAAATCTGCTGACCTGCGAGACTGCAAACTGAATATCTGGCCTCGTGTTGCATCCATAAATGAGGCAGCCAACAGCAGTTTGGTAAAGAGTGACATCAGCAGGATCGCCAGCATCATGCAGACTCAACTTCAAACCTGTTTCCATGGGAGTGGCAATAGGTTTGCAATCCTCAAGTCCAAACTTACATAGCAATGTCTCTATGTAACTTTTCTGACACAAGGCAATACCACCATCACATTGCTTAAACTGTATACCCAAGTAATGATGCAACAGCCCCAAATCTTTCATCTTGAAAGTAGCATTCAAATCAGCCTTAAATTCAGCAATATGTCTCTCATTTGGTCCAGTGATCAGCAAATCATCAACATAAAGAACCACAATGAGAAATACATCATCCTCACGCTTTACATACAATGTGCTTTCTGTTGGACTGTTACGAAAGCCTCGTTTAACCAAATGAGTGTCAGCTTTCTCATACCAAGCACGAGGAGATTGCTTCAACCCATACAAAGCCTTCTTACATTTGCACACTTTGTCCTCTTGTCCTTTTATGACAAAACCGCGAGGCTGCGTTACATAAACTTCCTCAAATATGTCACCATTCAAGAAAGCAGTAACAATGTCTGATTGATATACATCCCAACCAAAATGAGCTGCCAATGCACATAGAAAACGCACAGTAGTCATACGACAAGTGGGAGAAAAAGTCTCTTCATAATCTATGCCTTTTTGTTGTGCATAACCCTTTGCAACAAGTCGAGCCTTATGGCGATCGATCTCACCATCCGGCTTGCGTTTCAACTTGTAAACCCACTTCGTACCAATGGCCTTTTTGCCAGGAGGCAAATCACATAAAGTCCATGTGTCATTCTCTATAAGTGCATCATATTCTGATTTCATGGCAGCAATCCAATTTTCTGAATTCTGTGCTTCATCAAAAGACAGAGGCTCCTCAACATCATGTAAACTAGACACAGCCAAAGCTTAACAATCTGATGCATAAGATGCATGGCGAGAGCCTGAACGAGTACGACTAGATAAAGGTGCATCCAATTTACTGTCACGCAAAGTGTGCACCAGCCATTTTGGCATACCTCTAGCCTGCTCATTTTCAACCCTTTCCTCATCAAGTACATCATGTACATCTGCATCAGTAATAGGCTGTTCTAAAACATTTTCAGAAACCCCCATAGGCTGTACATTTGCCTCATTGGAACTTACATTCGTATTTCCACCACTGAAAAGAGGCAACAAAGTGTCATAAATGTCCTGTGAGCTTACATTACTGTCTCTAGTACATGACAGCAAGGGCTGAACAGAGTCTTCCACAAACACTACATCCCGTGAAACCAGAATACGTTTTGTTTGCGGATGATACAACCTGTAACCTTTGCTTTCAGCACTATAACCAACAAAAATACATTTGACAGCCTTATCATCCAATTTTCTGCGCTGCACTTGTGGCACCAAAGCATATGCCAAACAGCCAAAAACACGCATGTGCTCAATAGAAGCTTTTCTATCATGCCATGCTTCATATGGAGTAATAGACTGCAAAGCTTTCGTAGGACACCTGTTAAGTACATAAGTGGCACACATGATGGCCTCAAGACAAAAAGAATGCGGCAAAGCTTGACTTTTGACCATACATCGTGCCATTTCCGTTAGTGACCTGTTTTTCCTCTCAGCAACACCATTTTGCTGAGGTGTATAAGGCACTGTACATTGGTGTTTTATCCCACGACTAGCCAGAAATGCATTAAATTCATGAGACATATACTCCCCCCCTCGATCGGAACGGAGGGTGCCCATAGTACATTTTGAGACATTTTCAGCCATAGCCAAAAATTGTTTGAAGCACATAAAAACTTCGGACTTCGCTTTAAGTGGAAATACCCATGCATGCCTGGAGTAATCATCAATGAAAGTCACGAAGTACAGGTAATTGCCCAAGGACGGAGTTTGCATGGGCCCACAAACATCACTATGCACAAGCTGCAACCTGCATGTGGCCCTAACTGAACCATCCTTTGGAAACTTAGAACGCTGCATTTTACCCAGAATACAGCCTTCACAAACATGTTTGACAGGTGCTTCAAGAGGCGGCAAAGAAGCAACCATATCAGATTTCTGCAAACGTAGCAAACTGGCAAAATTCAGATGACCAAAACGTGCATGCCAAAGTTTTGCATCTGAAATAGCCCTTGAATCTGCAACAGCATTTGCAAAATTTTGTCCACACTTGTCATACAAAGTGAGCTTATACAGCCCACGGCACAAAAGCTCAGATGCAACAATTTCATCACCAAAATTGAGATCATGAACTGTACATCTGTCATCCACAAATTTGACTACAAGTCCAAGTCTAGCAAGTGCGGATACAGACAAGAGATTCTTCTTGATCCCAGGTACATAAAGTGCATCAACAAGTGTGAAGGAACTGCCATTAGCAGCAGTGAGCACAATCTTTCCAACTCCCTGAACTGGATAAGAGGCGTTGTTGGCACAAGTGACTGAATTCCCATGAGGGACAGACTCGAGAGAGGTAAACAATTCACGATGTGAGGTAATGTGCTTTGTAGCACCACTGTCGAAATACCACACATGTGAATCTGCAGCAACTGACAAGCATGCATCATGGACAGTAGGATTGTAAGTGCACTCTGCGCTAAAAGCCCATTCTGCATCAACATCAGCATCACAATCTCCTTTCACAGAAGACTCAACAATGGCTGCATTTGTAGTGGAACCAGCATTTGCAGTGGAACCACCCTCTTTCTTCTTAGCCTCTTTGGCCTTCAACTTAGGACACGACTTGATCAAGTGATCATTGGCTTTACAATAATGGCAACGCATCTTCTTTTTTCCCTTATCACCAGAATTGCCAGACGAAGTGCTGCCAGCAAAAGCATTAGGAACAGAATTTTTGCCACTCGCAGCAGAACCATAAGAAGTGGTTGCATTACTGTTACCACCCTTTCTTTGAGAAGCAATAAAAGCCTGTTCAACTGCACGTTGCCTAGTCTTGTTTTTTCTAGAAAGTGACTCTTGCAACAGCAATGTGCATAATGCATCAAACTTGACAACTTCAGGATTTCCTTGGTTCATCAGTCTCCAAGTACTAGCAAAAGTCTGGTAGGAATCTCGTAAGGCATCAAGAACAGTCTGCACAAGGGAACTGTCCGAAATGACTTCACCTGCAGAAATGAGTTGCTCATTGATATCCTTGACACTAGCAAGGAAAGTGTCCATATCATCTTCCTCATGCATAATCTTCGACTCTAGCTCTTTACGCAGCAAAGCAATTTTAGCCTCATTGCGGCTTGCATAAAGACCTGCTAGAATATCCCAAGCTTGTTTTGCAGATTTTGCTGAACGGATGTGAGGAATAATGGTGCGCTTCACAGACAACGCAATCAATGCATGAGCCTGCGCATCCTTAACATCCCAACGAGCTTGTTTTGCCGTAGGCAAAACAACTCTAACAGCTGCA
This sequence comes from Adiantum capillus-veneris, assembly GCF_014529385.1. NCBI lineage: Eukaryota > Viridiplantae > Streptophyta > Polypodiopsida > Polypodiales > Pteridaceae > Adiantum > Adiantum capillus-veneris. The sequence continues at coordinate 117,767,498 of NC_140959.1, read as the reverse complement.
ATCCTTGCAGCAAGACCTGCAACATCCTCAACATCGCCTACATCTTCAGAACCAGGACGTACATCAATGCCCTGCACAATGTTCCAGACACCTTTTGACACAAGGACATGTTGCATCATATAACCCCACATAGGGTAGTTGTCCCCATCCAACCTGTCCTCAGCAGCAAACATCTTGAACACATCTGTGTTGTTGTTGTCAGCCATGGTAAATGCTGCACCTGATGTGAAAACTGCCCGAAAATAAGAGAAATGGAGTGGGAACAACTTGTGCTATATAGCACAAACCGTAGAAGACTATAAGGCACCTGTTATGCAGAAAACGGCACTGACAGAAAATCTGCACAAAATGATGAAATAGCCTGTGCAGTACTGCCTGTAGTGGAAACGGAGGCCGAAATGAGCCCAAATCAAAATTCTGAGCAGACCCAGCTCTTTGAGCTATCCCAAAATATTTGTCGACCTGCGAACGCTCGCCAAAGCTCACTGAAATCGGAGAAAGTGAGTAGGCGTGTGCTGGAGCAGCTGGCGACTAAGCCCGGGAGGACGTGACCTGCTCTGATACCAATTGTTGGAATTAGGGTTGCAGAGAAACACACACAGCTTGGAGAAGACGAAGGAAGCTCAAGGCACACAATAGAGAGTATGTTACTTAGTGTGCAATGGAAAGATAGTTAGCCCTAGAGTGATGGGCGTATATACAATGCACGGGGGAAAAAACCTCCTAAGGAGGGAAAAAATGCCCCGACGGTCCTAGTGTGTTCACACACATCACTACCACATGTATATGGTAACACCGTGATCAATTGCATGACTAGATAATTAAATGCCCTCATTGTTTGGCTTTTTATTTTTTATGTGTATGAGACATACACTTTTATTCGGCCAAATTGAATAACGTGAACTCATGATACCCTCATTAACATTTAAAACACATAGACTATTTTGAACAACTGCCAAAATAGGTCCATGGTGTCGGGGACCCGTTTTGACACAGTTGTCCGGTTTCTTGAACATGCACAAGAGCCTTTTTTTAATATAAATGTGATCAAATATGCAACACACATTTTGAAAATGCATACTAATAGTGAGAATCTTTTAGAGCTGTTCCATGAGAGGTAGGATCAAGCAAAAGTGCACAAGCACAGCTGCAACCCACCATTGGTAGTAGAAAGGCTGTGCAGTCCTAGTCGTCGGTTGAGGATAGTAGCAACACCAGTTCAAGATGGTCAGTGAAAATGTGAAAATGAAAGGGCCGCAAATGGGGATGAGGGGGGCATGTCGAGGCATCTTTTTTCACATGATGCTCCCACTCTAGGAGTGTGCCTAAGTGGTCTAGCAACCCCAAAACTTTGGGGTTCGACCCTCCCTCGAAGTTTTGTGTAGCGATCAGCTACATATGAGATCGTGAGAGATGAGAAATGGGATCTTACGGATTCCTATGATTGAATCTACACTTAGATCCAATAAGTATGTGGAATCTAGTTTTGACAACTTGCTCATTTTATATAAAAAAACAAAAAATATATAGCAGTAGCATCCGACCCCATTGCAATATTGCTCAAATTCGCCATCACTGAAAGTGGTGCCGCCCCGTACTAAAATCGGCTGGCGCTAGCATGTGTTGGTCTCACTTACAATCACGAAGGCCATAAGGAAGGCCACGTGCTGGAAGAAACTCGGGGTGCAATGTATTTTAACCTTCTAAAAATTTTAAATCTCGGTTAGATTTTGAGCTTGCCTTTGAGAAGACCAAAAAATTTACACAAGTTTTAGTGTAATTATCGGCAAAAACTTCAAATTTTGACCTAAAAGCCGAGAGAATTTCTAGCTTGTCCTTATTTTCACTGGTTAGTAAAAAGGTATTTTTCTAGCCTACTCGGAGTGGGAATGCCCGCTTACGTTGATAATATTTTTAAAAATAAAGGTTTGAAAGCTTTGATTACATATAAGCGCCTGATGGAACTGGTCCGCGCCGGCGCGGACTAGTTCTGACAGGTTTCATAAGGGTTGGAGAGGGGCGCCACAATCGCAAATGACAAAACTTGGCACTCTTTTTCTCTCTAACCCTATCCCATTACCATGTAGCTTTGAAAGCTTTGATTTTATAGTGCTTGTTGAACCTGCTGTGGAACTGGTCCGCGCCGGCGCGGATTGGTTCCAACAGGTTTCCCATTAAACTTCAATATGCTCTTCCTCTTCATATTCAACAGTATCAACCACACCGACGATGCCTGTATCTACTCTGATGGCTTCTTCACCCAAAGGCCTCATCGCCTCATGAGCTGCCTAGACAAGCATCATACACAACTTTGAATGGTGGAAGGCGCAGTTGGAGGTGCTTCTATTTTTTGTTTGCGTGTTTAACCCCATTGTGATAGGGATGGACACGGATTTCTGGTGTGGCCAGAGTGTAGAGAACAATCCTCTTGTCTCGGCTTGCCCCGTAATGCATCGACAAGAAAGATTAGCTACACAGAATACGCTCAGCATGAGGGAGAGGGTGTGTGGGTGTGTGTCTGCTTATGCCGCTGAGAGATGATGTATGGCGATGGGGGAGGGAGGTCCTACGCTTTGGCTACCCTCATCATAATAATAGAAAATCCTTTTTTCTCTTTTAAAAAACTCTCATGGGCTTGTTCCCACTAGAAAAAGTTCTCCGAGACTGGTGCACAGAGAGAGAGAGAGAGAGAGAGAGAGAGAGAGAGAGAGAGAGAGAGAGAGAGAGAGAGAGAGAGAGAGAGAGAGAGAGAGAGAGAGAGAGAGAGAGAGAGAGAGAGAGAGAGAGAGAAGATCGTAGTATTTAGTGTTCGAAAAAAACCATTTTCCTAAACATACAAAATTCCTTTTCTTGAATTTGTCAAGAGGAAACTTTTTAAAATAAGGTCATTTTTTTCAAAATTTCACACTATTTTTCTCTTATTTGGGGCAAAATGTCTCATTTTATGCTTGCCTTCAACTGGCATTTTTGAAATTGAAACGGCACGATATTGAGTTGAGAGAAATGGGTCAAGGGCTATTATTGGCACATGGGGACACATTTGGTCTTGCTTTCAATCAATTTTAGCGCAAGGGACAACTCAAGAATTTGAGCCATTTTAAGGGTTTATCTCCAAGATCTAACCAGAGAGGTGATTCCCCACACATCTATATTGACCAGGCAACCTGCTCTCAAGTCGAGACCATTTTTCAGTCAACAATATAGCTTAGATCTATGAGGACAAAAATAGATTTTAGCTAAGGAAAGGACACTTAATCACTTTGACAATATTTTGTCTGGCCAAGGACTTCATTTCTGACATAAATTGATGAGAGGGCTCTTTACCGATCTAAGGACTAGAGGCTCGTCACTGATCTAACAACTATCCACTGATCTAAGTCACAAAACGGAGTCAAGCCTACTTTGTCTTATAATTTTTATTTCTTTTTGTGCATGTAGATTTAAAAAAAAAACTAAATACAATTAAAAATTGAGAAAAGATTCTTTAAAAAGTGTTGCTTTTGATCATAGCAATCCATAGAAGGGGAACCCACATGTTATTTAGGTTTGGAACAATCCTAGCTTCAGATTCTAAAGTTCCTTCAAGAGCATCCACCCGTAGCAGTTGAGGCATGGCTGGGCTGAACCAATACCCAAAGAACATAGTGCCCTTGAATCTGAAGAAACTTCCACGTGCGACCTCTTCCATGGCATCCACCACAAGGTTCCATGGCGGCGAGGTTTATGAGATAGATAGAGATACTTTGTGACATGGAATTTTCTTAGGACCTCAACATGTAAGGATGTTTGAGATTTTGAAGCTTCCTTTGCTTTCTGATAATTTTAGATGTACGACCCATTTGTGTTGTGGGCTGGTCAAATCCAACATGACATGATTATTTTCTTCAATATACCTTACACTTGCATCAATTTGTCAAGGGTGTTGCTCATATTTGCTCGGTAATTAGCTTTGCTCATTGATTGGAAAGCCCCTTCTGTAATAGCTACACTTGTAGGGAAACCAACCTCTTCCTTTTTGGCCTCTTTTGCCGGTACAATGTTCAAACCTATGATAAACCACGTTGGAGATATGTCTTTATCAATGAGGAGTGTGATTCATGCTAAAATATCATATTTTGTACTTGATCAAAATAAATGTGAGAATTACTTTGTTGTTAAAAAATGATGATAGTTAGTGTTCATTAAAGTGTTACTCTTGACTTGGATGTGGCTCTTGCTACTACTGTGAGGTTGGTGGATGATTGTTTAGCCATAATCCTCTTTCTTTTATGAAAATATTTTCTTCTCCTACTCTCTCTCTCTCTTCCCCCCCCCCCCCCCCCCCCCCCCCCCCCCCCTTGTTTTTCAAGTAAAAAACATGCTTTCATCAATGACGAGTCTGATTCATGGTAAAGTATCATGTTTTCTACTTGATGAAACTAAGTGAGGGAATTAATTTTAAATGATGTTAGTGTTCACTAAAGTGTTCAAGAAAACATCAGAAAGAAAACTTGGATGTCCATGTAACAAAGAATTCCTTCTCTCTCTCTCTCTCTCTCTCTACCCCCCCCCCCTGTTTTGCTTCGATTTCGCACAGTTTTTGTGTTCGCTCGATAAAGTTTGCTCGGTGCTTGGTAAGACTCGAGTACTTGCTGGAACATTCAAGTACTTGTAAACACTTACAAGTGCCTACAAGTGCTCTATTTGTCCACTTGCAGCACTTTGAAAGGCACTTACTAGCACTTGGAAGTTTTCTTTAGTACTTTGAATCACTTACACCCACCTGCAAATTCTTACACAGTCTTAAAAGTGGTTAAAAGTGCTTTAAAGTGCCTCCAAGTGCTCTGAAGTGATTGCTGAATAAACTTTAAAGCATTTTGATGCAATTTTAAACACTTTGAAGCACCTTCAAGCACCTACAAGACTTTGCAATTGGTTGAAAGTGCTTCAAAGTGCTTTGATATCCTGTAGGTGGTTCAAAGTGCTTGCAAGTGCATAAAAGTTACGCACTTTTTAGCACTCGCGGGCATTTGTAGGTGTTTAAAAGTGCTTGGAAGTGCTTTGCAGGTGCTCAATCTGTCCACTTGCAACACTTTGAAAGGCATTTTCTAGCACTTGGAAGCTCTTTTTAGCACTTTAAAGCACTTTCAACTACCTGCAAACTCCTGCAAGTGCTTGCAACGTCTTAAAATTGCTTCAAAGTGCTTTAAAGTGATTAAAAGTGCTCTGAAGTGATTGCAAAAAGCACTTTTAATCACTTTGAAACCATTTGGAGGAAATTTTAACCACTTTGAATCTTCTTCAAGCACTTGAAAGAGTTTGCGAGTGGTTGAAAGTGCTTCAAAGTGCTTGCAAGTGCATAAAAGTTAGGCACTTTTTAGCACTTGCAGGCATTTTTAGGTGTTGAAAAGTTCTTGGAAGTGCTTGCAGGTGGTTAAGGTGTTTGCAAGTGCTAAATAGTCAAGCATTTTTTAGCACTTTTAACCACTTTTATGCACTTGCAAGCACTTGCAGGCATTTCCAGATGTTTGCATGTGCTTAAAAGAGCCTGTAGTGGCTGAAAGTGCTTGCAAAAGAAAAATCAAACTTCTTACTAACATTCACAAGTTCATTTGTAAACCATTTTCATCAAGATGCTCACCCTCAAAATTTGTGGTCTCCTTTCACCAAGCAATAAGCAAAACGAGTGATCTTGCTTGCCTCTCGTAAGGACAACCATAAGTTTTTATTTTCTATGGAAGCATCATGTAGAGCAATCAAGTTTAATTTCTTTAGAGTAGCCCAACTATCTTTCCCCCATTGAAGGCTCATCACACGATCAAACCAATCCTTTCCTAACCTTGGATCAACAATGTTAAGAATCTACCAAACAAGAACATTAATCAATTAAAATTGCATCTTACCATGTATCAAAGAAAACACCAAGAGATGGTTATATACCTTCCCTACACGATCTGAATATTTATAATAAAGATCATTCATGATCTTAGTCTCTCCTTTTTTCAAGTCCTCTTTAGAAAGCAATGATTTCTTACTCTCTAGCTTAGTGTGTAGTTCTTTGACATTTGAACCTTCAAAATAAACTAATACTTTTCAAAACAAAAAGCTTCAAATAAAGTATACAAGAAAGAGATCCAATGTAAAACACACTTTTACATAAAAAAGAAGCCTAGCTAGATATCTTCGTGTCAGAGGATGCCATGTCTCCTCTCCCTTTGTGGTTCTCTTGCATACAGTGTCGATCAATTTTTTGTCATTCTCCGGTAATGCACGAAAATAATCTTTATGATCCAAGGAGCAAATCTTTGCACAATTTACCAAGTCATCTTGTAGATGAGAAGGAGCTAAAGCATGGGTGTTCATAGTGATGAAAATATTAGTAAGTTAGTCAACCTTCAATCATATAAAGTTTAGCAACAAACAAGATTTTAGTCTCATTCACAAATTCATGCATTGTTGTCAATAATGCTATTTCAAAAACCTTTGTGGGGTCGATGATAGTACACAAGACCTTACAATGCTTCTCCCTGCTATTGGAAAACATGTATCTAACTGCTGCTTGCCGTGCTACTGTCATGTGATTGCCTTCCCACACGTAGAACATTCTACCAAGCAGTGACTCTAGTTGTGGCTACAATGCTAACTCCTCTTCATACTCTTTAGTTATGTCTTTCCAAAGTGGGTCCCATTTGTCAACAATATCATCTATTTTCAAAAATAAATGAGACTCTAAAACAACATAAAACATTCTAAAGAAAAAGTAATATGTCAATCCACAAAGTACTTTGAAATAACAATGATTACCTGCCAACAATGCCTGTTCCTTGTGACATGTTTGCACTGAAACTATAAAGGCACATTTTTTCTTTATGTAACCTTCTCTGGAAAATACAGCCTAAGCCAGAAACATCCAATCTAAGGCCACATACATGATCATATGGAATGAGTCTACACAAAGGAACTAGAGAGCACTCAAAACAACTAAAACCCCTTGTGGTTTTGAGAATGTCCTCTCCTCTATCCATATGCAAATGACTATCATCCACATCATCAGCAGATGGCCCAACTTCAAGGGCAATATGAAATGTAATCAATTCCAAAGGTGCCTCTTGTCTAGCTATTTGAGCATCAACTTCATTCATTGATCCTAAGCCAATGTTGGTACTCTTGGTCTCATCGCCAATTTGATCATTGTCATCAAAATCCTCTGTGTCTGCCATAGAGCTCACTTGATCACTGCATATAGGATCAATACGCATAGCCACTTTCCCCTTTCGACGAGAACATCTCCCAATTGCAGGACTACATAGAATTTGTCAAACACAAATTAAATAATCCTTCTATCATTGGTCTCAAAACAACATTTGCTTAATCCATCATAATAAATTTTTACTAGTTTAGGTTGAAACCAAGAAAATGAGTATCTTCTTTCTTAACATTGAAGACTATGAAAAAAAGTCGAACAAGCATATGAACCATGTCACTATTAGATCCATAACACCCCAAAATTGCAGCACACTTTACTCAGATAACATCATTTCTAAATGTTGTTCGATTCAATTAATTTAGAATCAAACCCAACATACTACGTCCTATCAACCAGAATAAAAGACTAAATTTTCAAATTGCCTACCCTAGTGATTATGTGCTGGATTTGAGCGACCATTGTTTTTCTTATGTCAATATCATTCGATACTAACCACATCAATTGTCGACCCTTGACTTCACACAAAATATTAAGAAGCAAACAATTCTAAGTAACCAATAATATACCTTACATTTACAAAGACTTTGTCAAAAATTCTTATCATAACAAAAAATATTTACCAAAAAAAGACCCCGGCCGTGCTTTGGAGTTGTATAGCTATCGAAACTATTATGTGCCGACGCGGAACAATTCTGACAGCTATACGACTCCAAGAGCAAGGCTGGGGCCTTTTTTTTGGCATGATAACACTGAGCTAAAACGTCTCAAACTCAAGATTTTTTAAAAGTTTCATAATGCACTTACACAATATTGTTAAAGCATGTATGAAGCAGTCCAAAAAATAAAAAAATTTCCATATAACTTTTTTCAAAGATAATCACAACTTTTTGTTGGAGTCTATTGGCATTCATTTTCAAGAGAGTTTGGCGCGGACTGGTTGTAGCAACATTCAAAACTCTCTTGAAAATGAATGCCCATGGGCTGCAACAAGATATTGAAGCTTTTCAATTTGGCGTACCTGGAAGGTGGACATCGGTGATTGGCATTTTTGTGTGGTAGTACGCCGCGAGATCGACTTTATAATTTCAACTTTGCATTTACATGGGAATCAACTTTTCCATATCAAACTTTCATAAACGTTCTGCAGCGCATACTTTAGAAAAACAATTCCACCCACCTGCTGCTCCTCAGCCAGCACGAGAGCAGTTGGAAAAAGGCCTGGTTCGGTGCTGCAACCAGTGCAGCACTGGTGCAGACTGGTTGTAGCAGCGAACCACGTCTTTTAGCAACTGCCCTTGTGCTAGCTGAGGAGCAGCAGGTGGGCTTGGTAATAACCAAAAGGAATGAGAGAAGAGCGTTGCGTCGTCTTACGTACAGGATGCAGCCTGAGACGGGTGCGTATAGGCCTGCACAGGATCGCAAGGTTTGAGAAAAGCGCATCTTCTTACCAGCATCAACGTTGCATTTACATAGTGATTACATTGCCATCTAAACGTCACATTTACACAGTGATTACACTCTGTAGTGCATATTAAATGGTGAAAACATTAGCAGCGCATACTTTAGAAAAAAAGGGCCTTGTTCACCTGCTGCTCCTCAGCCAACGCAAGAGCAGTTGCAAAAAGGCCTGGTTCTATGCTGCAACCAGTCCGCACCGGTTGCAACACCGAGCCAGGCCTTTTTGCAACTGCTCTCGCGCTGGATGAGGAGCAGCAGGTGGACTTGGTAATAACCGCGAGGACTGAGAGAAGCACCTCGTCTTACCCGCAAGATGCAGCCTGAGTCGGGTGTGGCGAGGCCTACGCAAGACCGCAAGGAATGAGAGAAGCAGGTCATCTTACCCGCAAGATGCAACCTGAGTCGGGTGCGGCGAGGCTTGTGCAGGTATTAGTATAGCACGGCCAAGACGAGAGTCCAGGAAACATTTTATGCAGCCATTAGGTTGTTTTGGATTCGATGTTTGTTTCGAACAAGGACGGACGCCCAAATGATGCAAGACAAAAATCCCAGTCATGATTCCCTATTTATATAAAAAAACCCGAGTCCATTTAAAATAACCATTAAATGTTTTAAAATATATAAAAAACATTGACAAGTTTTAGTGTAATTTTTTTGAATTTTAACATTTTTACTTTGCATTTATTTTCACATGCTAGGGAAATTGTATGTTTCTACACTTGATGTTAGCGCCCATTTTGTGGCTGCCAGTAACGACTTCAATACTTTGAAAACTATTTAGTTTTCCAAGGATGATCTTCAAAACAAAATCATTGTAGAATATTTTTTGTGCTCATTACAAAAGCAAACGCCGCCTACTATATTTATAGCATTTTAAAATATAAGAAGAAACGCTTGATAATAACACTTATTTTTGTTGCAAGTATCACCCTTTCTTTTTCCTCGCTATATCTGTTCTGTCATAAAATCTATTATATAACCAACCCAAATGATTTTCTCATATTAAATTGATCACTTAATGTGGGAGAATAAACGGGAACAAGGGTTAAGATATAGATGTGCTAATAGATCTATTTCAGCATGGGGCCAATGGTAAAGGGGCCCAAATGAGAAAAGGTCTATCAAAGAGCAAGGTTAACCAATGGAGCAAAAGACCTTAGGGTTCTCTTCATTAAAGCCTCCAAAGGTAAGTGTTAAAAGCCTTAAGGACATAGTCTTTAATTTTTACTCTTTAGTCACTAAGGTCCAAGCAGGCAAGGGGGCAACTTGCTTAAGCTAGGGCTGTGCTTAAGCAGGGGGCCTGACAAAGTACTTGCTACTAATGAGGGGGCGAGCCCTACAAAGGAGGGAGGTGGATAGTATATGAGCACCTCACCAATGACCCATACTGGACATGCTTGGTGTTCTTTTAAAAAATTCATTTATTAGCAAGATGCCCAAACAAGGTGTTGCCTAAGGCCAAGAAGCGACGCCATGCGGCAGAGACGAAGGAGGTCGAGCCTCTGTTCTTGCAAGCTCTACTGAGGCAGCCTAATCTAAGCTACATCAGTAAGCCCCAACCCTCACGAGAGAGGATACTCTCCTCTCAGAGGCCGCGCATCTCTATGACAGCAGGGAGAGAGAGAGAGAGAGAGAGAGAGAGAGAGAGAGAGAGAGACCCCTGCAAACATTGTGTGTGTGTGTGTGGGTGAGATGAAAAAAGCAAGTAAGGTACATGGTGTCCCCTCTCCTTTTCCTTTGGGTTGTAAATCCTTCCTCTTTCCTTCTCAAACTAATACCATCATTTTTCAAATTTTCTCCAGCTGGTACCCCATACTCTTATGAAAGGAAAGGGGCCACATGTCAAGTGTAGAGGCACATTACTCAAGCAGGCAAGGGGGCAGCTTGCTTAAGCAAGGGCTGTGCTTAAGCAAGGGGGGTGCTAGCTTAACCTCACAAGAGGGAAAGAAGGACACTTGTCAAGAGACTACACATCTTGCCCCAAAGGGAGCCAAGCTCTCATTGGCTAGAGGGCTACATGGCCCAATAAGCTTCAAGGAAAGCCTAGGGAAGGGGGTCAACCTAGCTCTCTCTCTCTCTCTCTCTCTCTCTCTCTCTCTCTCATTTGAGCATCCCACGAGCTCTCTCACTCTCATTCTTCCCTTCACACACTCTTGTGAAGCAAGAACTCCATCTCCTTCTCCTAGCTTGAGAAGTTGAGTGCCTACTACCGCAAGCTCTTGGCTATGGATGCAAATCCACACAAGAGAATGCTTATGCTTGCTTATCAATCTCTCTAATCTCCATTAACACTATGCTAAGCTATGCTACAAGAGCTATGAGTGATTATGTGCAAGGGGTTATTGCTTTCTTGTAGAGCGCTTCTACTTCTCTCTTCTTCATCATTCCCTGCCAGCTTTCCTCACCTTTCATGGTGTTTGAGGTCTTGAGATTGAGGCTGGTCATTTTCCAAGTTCATGCTAATCATGTTTATTGTTTTTACCATGTTAATGCTTGGTGAGTGAAGCTTACCAAGCATTAATGATTATCATCTCATCAAGAAGGTTTCTAGAAATACGAACAGTTTTATTGTAAACAAGTCTTCCATCATGGAAGAATCTATAATACAAATGCCTATTGGAGGGGGGACAGGATCCAACTAATCCGGTCCTCTATTGGTGTCAATTTCTCTAAACTCTCACTCTCTTTTACAAGTATTGCTCATGCCATGTTAATGAAGTAATGTGTTGGTGTTGCTCTCTCCATCCAAGCACTTTCTTTCTCACTATACATCTACACACAAAAGAATGCTTAAGGAAATGCTCAATATGTTATTTACTTTCCACTCCAACTCAAGTTAAAAGGCTAATTCCATTACATTAATATCAGAGCATTTGGTTTCTCTTTTCTTGCTTAAGTAATCCATCACACCATGGTTGCTTCAAGTATCAATTTCCATCAAGGGGATGGACGTAATGCCAAACCCATGGACAACAAAGGCAAAAATGATGCAAAGGGGAAGACCAATGCTCAAAATTCTTTCCAAGGCACTTCCAACAACAACAACAACAACAATTGGTCCAAGGAGAAGGGAGTTTACAAAGGTAAAAACAAACTCTCTCCTGAAGAGCTTGAAGCTTTTCGCAAGAATCATAAGTGTTTCAAGTGTGGGGAGCAAGGACACGACTATCGTTCTTGCCCCAAGAAGAATACTTGCAATGAGACTCCTAGGGCTTCCACCATTGAAGCTCCAAAAGAGGATGCTCATTGCGAAGGCTCATCACTCTCCTATGCTTGGGGAAAGGTAAGAGAGCTTGACGCATTCATCTTGTTTGACCCTGGCTCTACTCACAACTTCATATCAACGGAGTTGGCCACCAAGTTGGGCATTCAAGCTTTCGAGATGGGAGATATGGTAACGGTTGATGCAGCTTTCAAGGGACAGCAAGCCTCTGATACTCCCTTGATTGGGAAGTTGAGGCTTCATGTCCAAATCTATGTCGACAAAGAAGACTTCTTCATCTCTCCTCCCCAACATGAGGATGTTATCCTAGGGGCACCATGGTTTGATCGCATGGCTGCCAATATGAAGTTCCCTGAAAGGAGAATTTACTTCACTTACAGAGAAAAGAATATGTACATAGTGATAGCCGTTTTTCGGCTCTCCATAATTGCCATAGTAAGTTACTCCACCCTACCAAATTCACCCAAACGCTATGGCTATCCCTACCATTTCACTGTACATAGGCGTGTGTGAGTTAGGGGGCTTTTCCCGTATCTTCTTAAAAACCCTCACCTAGCTAGTCACTGGGCTAGTTGAGCCAAAAAAATTAAAAAAATAAAAAATAAAAGTATATTATGGCCTCTTTGTGTGTAAATATTTCATTGTATATATGGCCTAAATATAGGGATTTTTTATAATTATTTTGGTATTTTATTTAAATATTTCTACTTAGGTGTGTGTTTTATTAAACCTATGTACACCTTCTTTCATCCTCTTACACCATAATTATATTTTTTGGCAATATGTACATACTCTAACCTCATATTTTTCCTTTATACAAATCACTCCCACATTTTCACCCTCACCCTCGTGAAAACAAAAAATTGATTTCTACTCATTGGTTACTTTTATTATATTATTTACTTGCATACCTTTTCCTCTTTCACCCAAAATAATTCAAGGAGGGACCATATCATATGATTCCAATATCTTTCCATATCCATAACTCCTCCATATTTTTATTATTATTTTTACTCATTATTCTAACACCATGTGCTCATTGAGCTAAAGTCCATGAATAGTCCATACACTAGTCCCACCATGTATATATTTCTTTATTCACCAATAATCCTCCTCCATGCATGGGTCAAGGGCAGCTTGGATGCTTTGTATTATAATATGACAAAGGAGGGGCTCACTCTTGGATGCATTGTACAAATTCAACAAAGAAGGGGGCCACTAAAAGACTTTTGCAGGCATAAAAAACAGGCTTTTTTGTGAGAACTTTGGCACCTATCTCCACTCCGAATTTGGAGCGGTGGTCAAAAGAGAAAATGTAGCCCACGCTCTGAATAATCACCTCAAATTTTTTCATGATTTTTGGAGCTACCAGCGGTGAGCTATGATTTTTTGAGTGGACCCCAGTCTGCCCACTTTTCTCACAAGTAGCCCTTAGTCTTCTCTCACCCTTCCACACACCTACTCACTCTTACACATCCCTCCCTCTCCTTCCCTCACTCAAACCTGCAATTTCCATGGCTTCTCCCACCCTCTTCACCATTACCCTTCTCTCTCATCCCTATAGTTCTTTTATGAACCTCTACATACATACACCCTCTCCATGTCTCTCTCTATTGCTTCTATGTTACAATTTCATTTACCTCTCCTAAAAATATCTAAAATTCAGCATCTTAACCATGATAACTTCTGCAAATTGAGGATTTTTCATCAACAAATCCTCTTTTCATCGTGGTGGTCAACCGTGGCGGCGGCGTAAAGAAGCGAAGAAGAAGAAGAAGACCAGCGGTCATTTTTTCCATAATCTACACAAGGGTGAGTTCAAGCTTCTTCAAAGCTTCACCATCTCAATGATTCTCTTTTAGTTGTTGTTGTTGTTTTTTTTTTTTTTTTGAAAATGTATCTACCATTGTGTGTGGGGGAGGGACAGACACAAGTAAGGAAAAACTGCAATTGTCAAACTTAACTAAAGTATAGTCAATAAATTCGAAATGTGTCAATTTTGTGTTAAGAATTGGCCATTAAGTAAAAGAGGGTGCCATCCTAATTAAGGTTGGGTAATTAAACAGTGACTTAACATCTAAAGAGGTACAAATGTATATAGAAAAACTCAAAACTATTACACACAGGAGAGTGTCTATATCTAAATTAGAAATGGTCGTAGACACCTACAAACATATCTTTTTGAAGGTTTGGATGAGTCGCAAATCACTAGAGTGAAAATATGCATCTTGTTAATACAAAAAGCACATGATAATGGGAGGTATGAAAGTTAGTCATTACACAAAGTAATATTTCTCAATAGTAAGTGCTTATATTGTTATGTAAGATCGTGCTTATTAGTGCGTCCATAAATGAATTCCTTGGATATCCATGCCCTTTAAATGTAGACACAATACACTAAAAGGGAGAATTTCAAACAACTGGGGGTTTTTTTTTTTCACAGCACCAAAATGAAACGAAATTTGAAGTATTGCAAGAGAATTTATAAATAGATAGTGCCACCTCACTTAAAAAGAAAAACAGGTGGTTTGTTTATGTATTGTCGACGACAGTACCACAACTACTCAATGAAAAGAATCAATGGCAATATGTTATCAGTCAATGTGCATTGGTTATGTCAAAATTAAACAACAATTAAGAGAGAAAAATAAGTAAAATAATCCCTACGAATAGAAACTTAAATTTCCTACAACCTAGAATTAATGAGGTAGAAGATGGCCCTAAGTTAAGATTGGTAGTGTGTGTTCTGGTTATCCGGTTGTGGACAGTGTAGTTTGGGCACGTTTGCCATGCTTCTTTAGTATGAAAGTTCAGCTGGAATAAATTGACAATTCCTATGCACCCATTAGTTGTGCAAGGGATGCCCTAATGTGGATGAGGTATTTGATATGATTCTAACTCTCAATATTACTGACGAAATAGTGAATTTCTAATCGTATGCATGGTAATATGGATGGCCATTACCAGAGTTTAGCTTGCAGTACTACTTATGCATGACACATGGAGAGTTTGTGGTTTGTGGAGGATTACCAAAAAATAACGAAACCTTGAATATGGTGAAGTTTGTAAGGATCAATCACATATGTATGAAAACTTAAGGGTAATAATAAGATGCAGATGTAGGTGAACTCAATAAATTAATATCGACGAAAAAACTAACGCAAGAGATCTATAAGATCAATAATTATTATATATATATATATATATATATATATATATATATTTGTAATCAAGCATTCCGTAGTGTTCCAAGCAGCAATCGCATCTAGCCTTGTGAGCCCATAGGAAACGACACAAAAGGATAGAGCATCAATAGCAGCATAAGACACTGCTAGGACTGGAAATGACAAGTATTATTGACCATTGAGACCAGACTGGCACAATCCTTGATGATCTAGTCTAATGCCTAGGTATTAAAATAAAATGAAGGAAGGTGAAAGATTGAAATTAAAAGACTAAGAATGTCAAATGACAATCATCGTTGTCATCAATTCCCGTGGATGCCCGGCATCTGAGAAAGTATTGCAGTGGTTGCCGAAGAGAGTCCTCAATGTCCACCGTTGTAAGGAGTCGTAGGGGGAGGGCGAAGAGAGAGAGCGAAATGAAATGAAATGTTATATTACCCATCTTCCAAAGGGCTATGGGACCAAACTGATACAATGTTTATGAATCTTATACAATGTCTGGGTGTAAAATTAAAATGAAGTATAGTGAAGCACCTAAAAAAAACAAAAAAACTAAAACTAAAAAGGTAGAACTGTCAGAGTAAAATAATCATCATCATCGTCGTGCCGAGGATGCCCGGCAGTAGGCGTTGTAGGAGACAGTATTGCACACGTCGCTGAGGATCCTCATCAATGTCCGTTGTTGAAAGTAGTCGAGGGTCGACCACTGTCATGTGGGAGTCAGATTGTGTTGTGAGCACTCATGGCAAGTGTCGCTATGGGTGGATGCTCTCATCCCCTCTCAGGCAACACACGCTTGGAGATTGTGGATTTGGGAGGACAGGCTGATCTTGCAGCTTCACTGGGATCCAGGAGAGGTGAAGTGGCCCCATCACGAGCTTGGAGGTGCACCAGTTACCTTCTTTGAGTACACTGTCAAAGTTGGACGACGGTAGACACACCAACTGGTTACATATTGCAGTACGCTCATCATATGCTTGCCATATTGGATTTGCGGATTACATGTAGGTTTTGTTCTTCCTGTGGCAGGTCCATTTGATCTAGAGTGTAGCTCTTTTAGTGAGAAACGCTCCTTAGCGAGCACTCAACCACTAACCTCATTAGTGAGTAGGGACGTTATCTGCAGGTCAACCAACTTTATCCCTTGCTGCCTCCCACGTTCTACAAGGCTCGCATGCACTTGCTGGCCGTTGCGAGCCTACTGCTGCTTTCGAATGTTGTCGCATGCACTTGTGTCATTACAGATGCTTGGTGGCGTCCAAAACGGCCACCTCAGAGCCATCATGTGATCGGATAGAACCTGCACATGGCGGACTGTTTTTGATGGTTGCGGCCAACTGAGTGAGAGCACAAGGTTGGAGATCTCTGGTTAATGTGTGCAAGAGAATGAGTAGGAGGTAACCATGATGGCTGGTGGGCATCAACCATGAGAGGCCTCTAACGACAGGCGTAAATTCTGAAGGTCGAAAACTGCGTGAGAAAGAAGGGATGATAGAGAAACAAAGAGAGACAAAGGTGGGTGAGAGCAAAAGGGAACTGCAGTTTTTCTACGAGATGACTAGGTGGCGGGGGTGGTTGCCATTCGCTCAGTACTATGGGTAGTAAAAGAGTGCGCCTCATGCATGGCAAGGCAAGGAAAGCCACAGGATTTCTTGGCGCTGCCATGCAAGAGGGAGAGAGTGAGTTAATATACAGAGGAGGTTGGTATGGCTGGTGACGATTACTGCACATGCCAATCAAGTGGCGCCGTCATGCAAGAGGGAGAGGTAGAGAGTGAGATGAAGGCTACAGTAGTAAGTGAGTTTTTGAGGGAACTAGAGGCTAAAAATCGTATGTGCATGCATGCAGTCGTTTGGCCAAAGAAAGAGAATACTGGTTGGCATGATAGAGAGAGAGAGAGAGAGAGAGAGAGAGAGAGAGATAGCAAAAGTTGGTTGGCAGGGTGTGGTTGCGTAGAGAGATAGAGACAGAAAAAAAAAAACAAAACAAAACAAAACAGTTGGTTGCATGCCGGCTTTGTTGGCGTAAGCTGGTGTGCGTCATGAATTATTACCACTTTCGTTGCTGCTAATATATCTGCCGCTGCTTTGTTAAAGTGGTGATGAGGCTTTGACCTCCATGAAGTAGTCGGCAGTGCAGCCCCATGGTTGTCAATAGTGCATCCCGGCAAGCCATAGAGGTTTGGAGCTTGAGGACGGTGTTGTCATCGCTATAGATGATCTATTGCTTGCTGTCGTGTTTGCGCAAAGACCCTCACAATAGCTTGCTATTGTGTTTGCTAACAAGGACTGGCGCATGCGTGTCCCTCTGAGGCAGTAACACGGCACGCTTCTCTGTTGGTTTCGACATACCACCTTGGCCGACTGTCGGCAAGTGACAACTGTGTCATCGTGCGCTTTGAGTTCATTCTCAGATGGTGTAGCAAGCCCTCATTATTGTCCTTTTTTGTTTAATAACAAAAAAAATGAGGGTTGGTTCTCACGCGGCCTCATGAATAAAGACATCTTTTCAGCTCAAGATTGGGTGGGTTAGGTCTTTTGAGTTCTTAGGGGAGTCTTTCTAAATATTTCAAATCTCCTCTTACACTATAGTCGCTCTCTTAGGTGTTTCTTCCCACTATCAGAGAAAGGCGAAGAAGGATCCTAATTAAATTGTCCTTCATAAGACTTTATTAATCCGTAGATTAAGGTAATCTTGATGAACTAAACTACATAATGATCAAACTAAGTAGAATGAAACGAACAGTGCATTTGACCAACAAAGTAATCGTTAACAGAATTACAAAATTTAAAAAAAACTTAGCTCTGGGATACAATCGCCATTATGATTTTCTTTGTCGATGTGATGTCCATATTGCCAAGAGCGTTTTTCTATGCTCTGATACCACTGCTACAGACGGAGGCGTGGCTGCCCTGCAAATCATCCAAGATAACACAATATAACACGTAAATCGGCAAATCCCCATACTTGACGAATTCCATAGCATAGAATCGAAGCCATACGCGAACAGAGAGAGAGAGAGAGAGAGAGAGAGAGAGAGAGAGAGAGAGAGAGAGAGATTGAGCGCGAGAGGATAAAAGAGCGCGTGCAGGCGCACCTCCTATACCGGAGTGCTACGCCGGCACGGCAAGAGAGAAGAGGGAAGAGGAGAGAAGAGCAACGCAAACACTGGGTGCAATCTCCCCCCGTGCAAGAGTGACCATTTCCCTCTGGCACGTATTTGTTTTATAGATTTCTTGAATGGTCAAATGTGAGTACAAACTGGCCGGCCGGGTATAAATGGCCGAAGCTCATAATGAGCACTTGAATAATAAAATGTACATGAAATATATTTTCAAATGCGTAGGCCTAGCTTGCCCAAGCCTTTTCCACCTGTCAGTTGCAATAAATCATAAAATATCAATTCTATAACATGACTTACCTCCAAAACGAGGAGATGATGACCATCACATTGAGCTCCTTCTTGGAAGCTCACCAGCTAACAAGCCTCCTTATCGAGTCTCACAAGCTCAACAAGAGGAGATCATGAGGCAAGTACAGGAACTGGTAGACAAAGGGATGGTGAGGCCTAGTTCCTCTCCCTTTTATTCTCCAGTCCTTTTAGTGCAAAAGAAAGATGGTACATACCGCATGTGTGTGGACTATCGAGCATTAAACCATATCACTATCAAAAACAGATTTCCCGTGCCTCGGGTAGAAGATCTGTTTAATAAGCTACAAGGCTCTACCTACTTCAGTAGGCTTGACCTTAAGAGTGGCTATCATCAAATAAGGATAGTGGATGAAGATATCTTAAAGACCATGTTTCGCACAACGTTTGGTCTTTATGAATATCTAGTCATGCCTTTTGGTTTGACTAATGCACCAGCTACATTCAATTGTCTAATGGAGAAAATTTTTAGACCATACCGCAAATTCACTGGAGTGTTCTTTGATGATATCATCATCTACTCCAAGTCTTTGGAGGAACATAAGCAGCATCTCCAAGTAGTTTTTCAAGCATTGAGGGAGAATAAGTTTTTCCTCAACCAAAAGAAAAGCGAATTATTCCTTCAAGAGATTCAATACCTAGGTCATATTATCTCTTAATATGGTATCCGTATGGATCCATCAAAGTTAGAGGTAATAAAAGCATGGCCTAACCCAAAGAATCTACATGAGCTAGAAGATTTATTAGTATGTGCACATACTATAGGCGTTTCATAGCAAAGTTCTCTCAAATAGCAGGACCACTACATGACTTAACTAAGAAGAACGTTAAGTATGTATGGACTGCTAAAGAGAAAAATTCTCTGGATAAGCTCAAGGAGAAGCTTACCTCCCAACCAGTCCTCATGCTTCCGGATCTCTCAAAACCATTTGAGGTCCAATGTGATGCTTGTGGTGATTGCCTTGGAGCAGTTTTGCTTCAAGAAGGGCATGACATAGCATATAAAAGCCGGCGACTCTCTACTGATGAACAAGTCTTGGGGATTTATGAGAAAGAGATTTTAGCTTTTCTACATGCCCTAGACACATGGAAGCACTACCTATTGGGGACTCCATTTATTATGCGAATCGATCACCAAAGTCTCAAGTATTTCATGACGCAAACCAAGCTCTCTGACAAAAAAATGAGGTGAGCAAATTTTCTTTTGCAATTTAATTTTCATATTGCTCACATTGCTGGTAAGCACAATCAAGTGGCTGATGCACTTTCACGACGACCAAAAGTTAATGCAGTGTCTATTGCTACTCACAATGACCTATCTTCTATGATAGATGAGTATGCTACTGACCTTGATTTTAGAGACATAATATTAGCCCTTGCTTTGGGGAAGAAAGAGGAACCATTCACCTTGCAGGATGGTTATCTTCTCCATGGCAATAGGCTATGTGTCACACATTCCCTTCGTGACAAAGTTATGTATGAATCCCATGCTCCTCCATATGTGGGGCATAGAGGTATTCAACCTAGTCTCCGAGGAGTAGAGACATACTTCTATTGGCCTACCATGAAAGTGGACATACAAGAGTATGTTTCAAAATGTGTAGTATGCCAAAAGACCAAATATGATAGAGGGAAGCAACTTGGATTACTCCAGCCATTGCCTATCTCAAATTCACCATGGGAGAGTATATCCATGGGTTTCATCTTTGGATTACCCAAGTCTATCCATGGGAACACGGGAATATGGACAATAGTCGACAGGTTTAGCAAACAAGCACACTTTATTCCTGTCAAAAAGACTATTAAGGCACATCAAATGGCAACTCTCTTCATATCTCATATTTTCAAACACCATGGATTACCCACATCCATCGATAGAGATCCTAGAATGACCAGTAATTTTTGGAAAGGTCTCTTTGAAAATCTAGGAACAAGATTGAACTTCTCTTCGGCCTATCACCCACAAATGGATGGCCAAAGTGAGATAGCCAATCTTACAATACTCGATCTACTAAAGACTTATGTTACAGAAGTAGATCAACGCTCACAATGGCAAAAGTACTTACCACTTGTAGAGTATGCTTACAATAATACTGTACATACTTCTACGGGAAAGGCACCTTTTAAGATCATTGAGGGAAGACCAAAAAGTCCCTTGCTACTTAAAGTACATGGGAAGATCTTCGCCGCCAATGAGTATAGCCGTGACCTACAAGAATATTTTCAAAAGATTAAGGAGGCTATATCCATCTCTCAACAAAGGAAAAAATCTGTTGTTGACAAGCACAGAAGGGCCTTAACATTCCAAGAAAATGATTGAGTCTTACTTAAGTTTCCTAAGGTTTGATTAAGGCAAACGACGGGCAAAAATCCTACGGGCCATCAAAAGTATTATGCTAAGCTAGCAAAAAGATACTATGGTCCTTTCCAAATCTTGAGGCCTATCAATGAGATGACTTACCAACTCAAATTGCCCAACCATTGGCTCACACACAATGCTTTTCATGTGAGCCTACTTAAGCCCTACAAAGGAGAGCCACCAAGTGAACCAATTATTGAAGATCCACCCGAAGTTGAAGACCAAGAAGAGGTGCTACAACCCAAAGCTATCCTTTGGCATGAAGACAAGGTACTAAGACATGGTAAGATTATCTGATGGTATCGTATTAAATTCAAAAATTATCCTTTTGAAGATTCTAGATGGATGCAAGGAATACAGCTTAAGGATAGTATGAACCTTGTCAATGCTTACAATGCTACATTAGAGTAAGCTAATGTACAAATTTCTTTTAAATGACTCATGTTTTTGTCTTATAAGACTAATTATCTTTTTATTGTGCAAAAATTTAAATAGTATTCATGCTTAGAATCATGTTTGTGATGACGACGTCTCTCAAACACCAAGTATAATTTGTCACTCTACTTTGGGAGAATGAAATGGACTAAAGAGTAGACATGCTTGCGGTAGCTATGTCTCCCAAGGACCAAATGGATTAGTCGTCCATCTTGGAAAGATGTTGTAGTGTAAAAAGGGATCCTCTACCCACTAAGTAAAATTGACTAATGACTACGACTTTATCTCTTCTACCTCATAGTCGAGGACGACTATGATTTCAAGAGAGAGGTAACGTCATAAAATATAATACCTAACCAACCCAAATGATTTTCTCATATTAAACTGATCACTTAATGTGGGAGAATAAACCGAAACAAGGGTTAAGATATAGATGTGCTTATAGATCTATTTCAGTCCGGGGCCAATGGTAAAGGTGCCCAAATGAGAAAAGGTCTATCAAAGAGCAAGGTTAACCAATGGAGCAAAAGACCTTAGGGTTGTCTTCATTAAAGCCTCCAAAAGTAAGCGTTAAAAGCCTTAAGGACATAGTCTTTAATTTTTACTCTTTAGTCACTAAGGTCCAAGCAGGCAAGGGGCAGCTTGCTTAAGCTAGGGTTGTGCTTAAGCAGGGGGCCTGCCTACTTACCAAGTTCAAAGTACTTAATACTAATTAGGGGGCAAGCCCTACAAAGGAGGGAGGTGGATAGTATGTTAGCACCTCACCAATGACCCATACTCTTATGAAAGGAAAGGGGCCACATGTCAAGTGTAGAGGCACATTACTCAAGCAAGCAAGGGGGCAGCTTGCTTAAGCAAGGGGGATGCTAGCTTAACCTCACAAGAGGGAAGGAAGGACACTTGTCTAGAGACTACACATCTTACCCCAAAGGGAGCCAAGCTCTCATTGGCTAGAGGGCTACATGGCCCAATAAGCTTCAAGGAAAGCCTAGGGAAGGGGGTCGACCTAGCTAGCTCTCTCTCTCTCTCACACACACACACTCTCATTTGAGCATCCCACGAGCTCTCTCACTCTCATTCTTCCCTTCACACACTCTTGTGAAGCAAGAACTCCATCTTCTTCTCCTAGCTTGAGAAGTTGAGTGCCTACTACCGCAAGCTCTTGGCTATGGATGCAAATCCACACAAGAGAATGCTTATGCTTGCTTATCAATCTCTCTAGTCTCCATTAACACTATGCTAATCTATGCTACAAGAGCTATGAGTGATTATGTGCAAGGGGTTATTGCTTTCTCATAGAGCTACTTCTACTTCTCTCTTCTTCCTCACTCCTTGCCAGCTCTCCTCACCTTTCATGGTGTTTGAGGTCTTGGGATTGAGGCTGGGAATTTTCCAAGTTCATGCTAATCATGTTTATTGTTGTTACCATGTTAATGCTTGGTGAGTGAAGCTTACCATTATCATCTCATCAAGAAGGTCTCAAGGAACACAAACAGGTGTATTGTAAACAAGTCTTCAGTCATGGAAGAATCTATAATACAAATGCCTATTGGAGGGGGGACCGGCTCCAACTAATCCGGTCCTCTATTGGTGCCAATTTCTCTAAACTCTCACTCTCTTTTACAAGTATTGCTCATGCCATGTTAATGAAGTAATGTGTTAGTGTTGCTCTCTCCATCCAAGCGCTTTCTTTCTCACTATACATCTACACACAAAAGAATGTTCAAGGAAATGCTCAATATGTTATTTACTTTCCGCTCCAACTCAAGTTAAAAGGCTAATTCCGTTACATGTTCTATTGTTTGGCTATTTCCTGTCTATTCTGAAGCAATGAACCGACACATTACTATCTACAAAACCCAGAGAGGTCAAAATCTTGTTCTTCTATCTGACAATCGACTTCAAGAGATCAAGGTTGACATGGTTAAATAACATTTTGATATTCAATATGTTGATTCTCTTTTTGTCCTCTTACATTGTCTGGAGATAATCACCATCTTGAACGTAGAGAGAACAATGATGGCAACCTAATTTACATCCTTGATCATGAAGTTTCACAATTTTACAAGATTCTTTTCACCTCTTGTTTATTGCCTAATGCTGATGGCTCAAAGGTTTCATTGCAAAGAAAAATTAGACGACCTATGGCTTCCATGTGCGAGTGTCATTGACTTCATTAGAACCCGCCCACTGCAAACTAACCTTATTGTGGCTTTGAGTCAAGTTCAGAAAGTTGTGCAAGTGTTTGAGCTCCCATGTCAATATGATGGGTATATTGCTTTTGAGTTGCCTCCTCAAGGTGAAAACTCAACTATGAACGGTATCGAGAAACGTTTTGATGGCCATTCTTGGGTTAAATATGTGACTTGCAGAGTGATTTGTTCAAAGGTGTCGTGTGATTTAGTAGATGTTGTGGCCATCTGTGGTGTGTCAATCTTGATTGTAGTTATCATTTGAGAACAAAGCTTCCAAATGAGAGTCAGTGGAAGGGATGATTATCACGTGAGCACCACAGAGGGGATTAATTAGAGCAAAATTTGGGAAGCTTGTGTGTGTCCATTGTCATCAGATGCCAGAATGTGTAAATGCTTGTGATGCAGTCATTTATTACTGCATCCCTATTGAAAAGGAGTTTGTTAGTAGATGTGTAATTCACCTTGGTTATCATAAGCATCCAGTGGCTAAGGAAAATAGTAGAGCTACTGAAAAAGTTATTTCCCAAGCCTTGCTTGCACGGGCAGCTTTAGATCCTTTGACTACAACCAAACAATCGGAGAGATTAACAACAGAAGAGATAGTAATGGATTGGCTCATGGGCCTAAGTTCTTCTAGGAATACTCCCTTGGCCGAAGATGAATTTTCCACATTCCTTGACACAATGACTCCACTCTCTAATAAGCGTCGTGTGCAGCAGAGTTTGGAAACAGCCAAAAAAGCCAAGGGTATCACTTCAATGGGATTTGATTCTATATTGAAATTAAAGAGCAATAGCCAATACCCATACCTGTTCAGTGTTCTTTTTCTTGGCCAGTTGGGAGCACAAAACAATCTCAATTTTTCAAAATGTCTACAATGGGTTCTGGTAGTGGGGTGGACTTGGTGAATCGTATGCGTCCTCGAGGTAACTTGCAAGATATGTGGGTACACTTTGACCACATCCATAGAGTTGATGGATGGCCTACTATGTCAGCACATGTATATGATCCTTATGTTTGAGAACTTTTAACTTTTACAATATGTGAATTTACAGTTGAAAATAAGCATGCACAGATTGAGTTTTGGAGAATTCTTAACAAGGTGGTGGTGGATCTAGGATTTGAGAAACCCGAGTTTAGAGGTTTCATGGCAGATGAGGCTAATGCAAATTGGATTGCTATTTGCATGGTTTACTTTGGCGGTAAAAATAACAAAATGCCTAAAAAAGAAAGATCATGGGTGCTCCATCTGGAGCAAAGTATTGTTAGGCATACTTCAAAGTGTATATGTCCCTCTTACAAGGAAGAGCACAAACTTAAATGCCAAAAGTGGATGCATGTCTCCATAGAGAATGATGCAAATGCTTGTAAAGAGGAGCATAGACAATTTTGGCATGTTAGGCATGCCATTGAGTCAGAGATTCCATCATTAGAAACATGGTCGTCTTAGTGGGATGTAAGAGTGCCTCATTGGGGTGATAGATTTGTTTGTCAAGATGTAGCAGGTGCTTTTGTGCCAAGAACCAATCTTGCAGAGCCAAAGCATGCTAGCATGCGTGCAGCTATTGGATACAAGTCTAGTATTAGTTTGTATGAAGCAACATGTGGAGATAAGGCTCTAGCTCTGTTGTAGAGTGTTAGATACAATGCATACCTTAAAGGGAGTAACAAGAGGCAGATTTGACTGCAAGGTTTATCAGTGAGCAGGCTGCTAGTGGGTCGAGTAAGAAGCTCACAGACCTAGCTAATTCTTCTTTGAGAGAGATGCGCATGCCAAGTCCTGAGATGAAGAGAGAATCAATGAGGGAAAAGAGTGATCGAAGATCTAGACCAATACTTGTGGACCCTGATGAAATACTAGAAGATGACAATCACGGACCTGAGTATGTGACAATCACAACAACAAATGGGCTACCTAGGAGTACACAGCATTAGGATTCCACAACTCTCGTCATGTGGTTGGAGAAAAAAGTGTCTCGCACTATGTGGGCAATTAGGCTTACTGAGCCTAGGAGAAAAATGACATGCCTTGGTGTTCTTGCAAATCATACTACAAGATGTGGGAGGTTCATTAATGAAATTGCACCTTCCGTGAAACACGGAGTTCTTGCACCAATCTTATGGGGTAGGCAGAAATATCCTGCAAGAGGATCCAATCTGGGAGGCATTGTTGAGGGTTTTGTATGGTTTTACAATAGTAGTAACACTCATACATGGAATGTGGATGACATGATTGTCAGTCCTCCAGGACCTGCACCTGGGACTTGGGTTGTGGTTGAGGGCACTAATCTGCAGCCACGTGAATTTGAAATGTTGTTGAACAATGGGTTTGTTCTTAAAGAAGCACATGCAAATGCTTTGTACAGCCACATTGTTAGAACATGTGCTAGCACACCGAGTTCATTCCATCCAAAATTTAGAGATGGAAAACTTGTTAGATGGAGATCAAATCTTACAAGAGATAAGATTCCACAGGGAAGAACTATGGATGCCAATTAGTAAGGGAATGTAAGGACATGGGACCTACGGGCAAGGCCACCAGCACGGTCGGACAGTGTGTACGCTAGGGGGAGGCTATAAGATAGCACGGTTAGGTGGAGACTAGTACACGCATTACCACTACCCTTTCACTGGTAGTAGAGCTAAGTTTTGGAAAAGGGGAAAAGCGGGTGGCATGTGCATGCAACGCACTGCTTCTCTCCCACGATCTGCAGACAACGACATCTCCATGGTGCAACAAAAAGAAGGCAAGCACAGCGCACGATGAAGGTGGGAGACCAAGGCAAACTCTCCCAGCAATTCTACAGCACCGAGGCCTCCGTTGGCTGCACGAGTAGGAAGGCCGCTTAACCCTTGTATGAAGGAGGGTTGAACCCACCCCATGAGGGTAAGAGGCCAACACTTTACCATCAAGATATTGAGCCTTGTGTGTATAACAAGGAAAGATAGCATACTTGTGTTGAAAAGAAAGCTAGAAGGAAAGGGAAAGCTTCAAACTTCAAGGAAGTAGTTTCACCCTTCCTTTTCAATTCTTGGAGGAAGGCAAGTTTTCCTCCAAAAATTCTTTTTTCCTCAAGGAGGTAGCTTCAAAGTGAACAAAAGCCTTCACAAAAACAACGAGTTTTTGTGAAGAATCAACAAAGGTGTTCTTATGACAAACGACACGTGAAGCGCTACAATTTTTGCAAGGCAAATCTTGGAGCATAAAAAACACAAAGACTTAAAGCTTCACAAGGTACAAGTTGACAATTTTTTCTCTCTTTACATTAGTGTGTGTTTACCATGGCCAGTGAGGATATCCCACCTACACACACTTTTGATTTTGAGCACATAGATCAAAATCAGGGCACCACGGATACTGTTGACACTAATATGCATGACGATGATATCTAGGAGATCACGGCCTTGTAGATATGGCTGCTTTCAAGACTTTGGAAAATCGCCAACCTCTCTGCACTTAATGCAAATGTTACAAATCTTACGGAGCTACTTCTAAAATTTATGAATTCATAGACGGCTCAAGGAGCCACAAGTGGCACGGTTCAAGGAAACCAAGCTCGCACGACTCAAGGAGTCCAAGAGACAAGTACTTCAAAAGATGTCGAAGGTAGCAATGCATTACTTAAAATATCACCATTCCTGAGTTTCACGGGGAAGAGCGTGATCGCAACAAGGATGCGGTCAATATGTTCTTACACAAATGGAGTGATATTCATAGATTGAGACACACCCCGAATATAAAGACAACTGTGGAAACAAGTCTATCTCTTAAAGGCAATGCCTATAAGTGGTGGATGACATTTCCAATAGATGCTCATCCTCTGTCTTGGGCTACGTGTCAAGATTCTTTCTCTAAAGATTTTTTGGACTCCAATGAAGAAGATAAGAATTGGTTAGCATGGATGCATGCCGGATGTCTGGCCTCTCTCTCACACAGTACCTTTCAAAGTATCGGGAAATCACATTCAAACTAGAAGGTCTAGATGAATTTCAAAAGATACGGGGTTTCAATAGGGGTCTTGACAAAGACTATCGTCTTCATGTCAAGACCCAACATCCAAAAACTTTGGAAGAAGCCATCAGTCATGCCCAAAGATATGATGATGACCAAGAGAGAAAAGGAAATTTTCCCTACTCTAAGAATAATTTTGCTAAGAGCAATGTGGCTAAGAGCCAATGGCGAGGTAGATCTCCCACACGTTCCAAGAGGAATAAGAGACAATCTACCTCTCCATGCCCACAAGAGGCTAAGAAGCTTAAGCAATCACAAGATACTCCACGTGGATCTCTCAGCACTGCTAATTTTGAGCGTGCAAAGAAACACAATTTGTGTTTTAGATGTCCTTTGGACCAATATAACAAGAAATATTATCCTCTTTTGCAAGGCAAAGAAAAGGCCATGCACATGATGCAATGCCTCACATTAGATTCATCTCCTAAATATTGTGTTGTAGAGGTTCTTCATATGGAAGAAAATCACAAGTATTGTGTGTCTGCTTCAATGTGGCAGCCCACCTTTCGGCCCCATGTTTTGATTCGCATGCATGGCACTATTAATGGATAACATATTCGTATTTTAGTGGATGATGGTGCAACTCATAACTTCCTAAATTATAAGCTAGTCAAGAAATTGAAGCTTACATAGACTCCCTGCTCTCACAAGTATGTGGTCGAACAAATGTCTGGCAATGATAAAGAAGTATGGGACACGGTAGTTCAAGGGGTTGAACTTATTGTTCAAGATTATACGATGACCCTTGACTTTCAAGTTATGAACATGGATCGTGCTGATGTAGTTTGAGCACGGGAGTGGCTGCATGGTTTAGGAAACACATTGCACACTAGTTATGAACACAACTCTTTATCCTTTGGTCAATGGTAAACATGTGCTTTTTCTTGGTGAGAAAAATATACCATCTGCATGTCTTATATGTACAACCGAGATTTCTATTTTGCAGAAAGCAGATTTAATAGATTGCTTGTCTCCAAGTCTTGTGAATTCTCAAGAGCAAAGTGCACTGAATTCTAGTAATGGTATGCAAAGTGCAATGATCTCTAATGATAAGCAAAGTGTTAACAAATCTAACGAGCAAAGTGCTCTCAATTTTAATTCTATAGAGCGACGTGCAATTGTTGTAAAACAGACATTACAGGAATTACTAGATTCTCCATCCAAGCATAACTCTAGTTTACTTTCTCCTTTTGCACAACAAAAGCTAACTCACATACTCACGGAGTATAGTGATGTATTCTCAAGTGATTTACTGCCGGGTTTATCCCCTACACGTGATGTGCAGCATGGCATCGATATCGCAAGGGGCGATATAATGTAGTAGCGGATGCACTAAGTCGGATGCCTCAGATTAATTCACTTGCTTTCACGGAAATAAAGAGTGGATTTTTAAAGTCATTATGTGGCAAGTGTGTACAAGATCAATCATATGCTAAAAAGTATGCAGTGCAATTTTAAAAAGGGATTCCTCACACTCACATGTCTCTGTACGACCATATCAACATGTCTCTACACGTGCACATAAAAACTCCAACTACATAGCTCCATCCCTACTCAGGAAGAGCTTAAGTGATGGAAGAATTTCTCCATTGATGATGGATACTTACTCCACAAGGGTAGAGTATGTGTACCAAAGGACTTAGACACTAGGCACCAAATCTTATCTGAGTGTCATGATAGTCCAAGTGCTGGTCATCCAGGTATTTATAAGACGTATGGCTTAGTTCGATGGCAATTTTATTGGTCGGGCTTACATCATGATGTTCAAGAGTACGTACTAAATTGCCAACAATGCCAAGTTAATAAGGCAGAGAGCCTCAAGGTAGGTGGCCTTTTACATCCTTTAGAGATTCCACAAGGTAAGTGGGAGTATCTCTATGGATTTTGTAGTAGGACTACCTACTACAAATCATGGCCATGATGCCATATGGGTAATTGTAGACCGTCTCACAAAGATGGGCCGATTCATTCCCACTAAGACTACGGTTAAGACAACGGAATTAGCATGGCTGTTTGTAGAGCATATATATAAAATCTACGATCTTCCAGCTAGTATCATTACTGCCAGAGATCAAAAGTTCGATAATCACTTCTAGAGAGCTGTGTTTCAAAAGTTGAAAACTAAACTTAATCTAAGTATGGTTGATCATCCAGAAACAGATGGCCAAACTGAAAGAGTTAATCAAGTGCTAGAGGATATGCTATGAGCGTATGTTAGCAAGAAGAAAACCAATTGGGAAGACTACTTACCTATATTGGAATTTGCTTATAATAGTTCAAAGCATGTGACTACAGGGTTTAGTCCATTTATGCTTTTATATGGATTTCAACGTAGATCACCCGTTATGGTGGGGTTGGCTAAGGAGAAGTTACAACAAGCGAAGGATTTTCTCCAAGACCATTTTGACATGCTTTGAGTCGCGAGACAGAATGTTAAGCAAGCTCAAGATCGATATAAGAAGTACGTAGATGAGCATCATCATCTTGCTACTTTTGAAGAAGGAGACAAGGTTTTCCTCAAGATTTCGGAGCATTCAAAAATTTTGAAGACAAGAAAAGTTGTTAAACCTTCACCACCCTATTGTGGACCACTTACCATTCTCAAACGTATAAGGTCAAGTGGCCTATAAGTTAGCTCTTCCAGAGCATTCACAAGTTCATCCTGTTTTTCATGTTAGCCGTTTACAAAAACAGCTAGGATAGAATGATAATGTCATTGACACAGGTGTGTTAGTTGACCTTATCGAACCGCCAAGCATCCCTCATAAGCCCGAAAAGATTTTGGATTCTCATGAGCTTCGCACCAGACTGATATCATGTCAGACGAGAGGTGTTGGTAAATTGGCTAGATAGACCTGAAGAAGGTTCTACATGGGAGAATGTCTCCACACTTAAGAAACGTTTTCCTATGTTCATTTTTTAGGACAAAAACGATTCTCCAAGGGGGGTAATGTAAGGACATTTTGGAGAGGATCGCCTAGAATTACGCCATGTGTTGAGTATTATGTTTTATGAATGGTTCTAAAATCTAAATTTGTATCCATTGGTTCACTGATTTGTGGTACTGAAAATAACATGCATGGCATAATTATTTTATTTCACAATTGTTTCTATTGTGTCAATTTACCCTTGGACTTACTCGGATTGTGACTTCTCTCGATTTTCTTTGCTCGATAATGAGAAACCCCCAGCCTAGCACCCACAAACGCCAAAATGAAATAGCAAATTCAACTATTATTGATCTACTAAAAGCTTATGTTACAAAAGTAGATCAAAGAGATCAATGGGAAAAATATTTGCTTTTAGTGGAGTATGCGTACAATAGCATCGTCCATACTTTTACAAGAAAGGCACCCTTCAAACTTATTGAAGAAAGATCTAAGATCCCATTGATAATCAAGGCACTTGGGAAGATCTTTGTTGTTGATGAGTATAACAGAGACCTTAAAGAATCTTTTGATAAGATTAAGGAAGCTATATCCATCACGCAACAAAAGCAAAAGGGTACTACTAATAAGTAAATAATATCCTTGACCTTCAAAGTGAATGATTGGGTATTGCTTAAGTTTCCAAAAGCACGCCTAAGCCATACAACATGCAAGGAGACACAAGGACACTCAATGGGTCATTAGAAATAATATGTTTAGTTAGCAAAAAGATATTATGGCCCATTTGAGATCATTGAGCCAATCAATGAATCAACTTATAAGTTAAGGTTACCAAGCACTTGGCTCATTCATAGATATTTTCATGCAATCCTTTTAAAGAGTGAGCCACTTAAAGACCTAGTAATCAAAGATCCATCCACGTTTGAAGGCCAGGAAGAGATCTTATAGCCAAAGAGAATCCTACAACATGAAGACAAGGTTTTAAGAAGTGGTAAGACTATGTGGAGATATCTTATTAAGTTTAAAAATTATCCTTTTTGAAGATGCAAGATGGATGCAAGGCATTCAATTAAAGGATAATGCAAACCATGTAAATGCTTACAATGACTCATGTTAAAGGTAAGAAGCAAGTATGAACAAACATGTCTCATAAATAATTCTGCCTTATTTTGAATAAGATTTCTTTCAAATGATCATAAGTATTTTTTATGCTTACAATAAATCATATTTACGGTTGTTGACATGTTTCTCTCAAGCATCAAGTAGACTTTGCCAGTGTACCATGAAAGATGATTAGTGCTAGGTAGATTGCATGCTTGTCGTAGCATAGTCTCTCAAGCGCCAATTAGACCTTGTCAATCTACTTTGGAAGATGTAAGGGCTCTCTCCCCCCTCTCTCTCTTCATCTCTCTCTCTCTCTCTCTCTCTCTCTCTAGACTCTCTCTCTATATCTCTCCACTCTTGTCTCTCTCCCTCTTATTTTTCTCTCTCTTCCTCTCTCCCCCTTCTCTCTCTATATATATAGTTATACATCTCCCACCCTCACCCCCTCTCTCTCCCCCTTCTATCTCTCTTTCTCTCCTCCTCTCTTCGTGCCTCTCTTCCCCCCCCCCCCCCGCCCCTCTGTGTTTCCGTGGGAATCCACTAGTGCTTGGGGAGAGAGAGAGAGAGAGAGAGAGAGAGAGAGAGAAGAGAGAGATAGAGAGATTGGAAAGAGAAGGAAGATTGGGGGAAGAGAGAGAGAGAGAGAGAGAGAGAGAGAGAGAGAGAGAGAGAGAGAAAAGCTCGCTCCAATTGCTCCAATCACTTCATGAGCAAGGGTTTTCTGTAGAAGCGCCATCTAGGGTATATCCCAAAAAAAATCATTCCAAAGTTCACTCGAAACCAATCCCCAATATTTCCTAGTCAAGTTAGAGTTAATTAATTGCAAGAGAAAATTGTTTCATGTTTTAGAGTTGACCGTAGGCTACAACTAGAAGAACCCCCCCCCCCCCCTTGGCTGACCCCCAAAAGTGTTTTCAATATAGATTTTGTGCAATGTAGAGCTATTTATTAAATTTTGAGCTCATTTTTTTAAAATTTTAATAAAGTGGCATGTTGGTTTGCACTCATGTATCTTTGGGGGGTTATCCTGACATTGTTACTCTCCTAAGGCTCATTACAATAGCCAAATTTCCTTTATAGTACTCAAGCTAAAGGGCAAGAGGGATTAAACCCACTAGAAAGCACCGACACACAACATGCAACGCTTTATACTATCAGTCGAGCAAGAGCCTGAAGTGACTATGAAGAATTAGGAAGGCATCTTTCTACGGTATTAAAAGAAGATCTCTAATGCTCTACATTGGTTAAATTAGTTCAACAGTAATTCTTGATTAATAAACCTAAACAAGGGACTATGAAGTTAAATTATATAGAGTCTAAACCAAATTTTAAGAAGGTATGTTAGATAAGTTGCTACTGATTACTCTTGAAATAGACAAATATGGATGCTTGAAAAGCAACAAAGATATAAGAATAGACAAGAAACACTTGTTTTGTGTTGGCATCAATTCCTTGATGCGGTTTGGTACGGATCTAGCAAGGATCTCATGATGCTAAAGAGTCAAGCTATTGCAGTGTTTTCATGTACACATTAGCAAACAATAGACGCATCAGCCATTCTAACTCCTCAAAATTGTCCTCACATGCTAGATTAGCTAGCAGATTCCATTTGGAGGTAGATCATGTGAAATACTTCAGAAAGGTAAAGAGGATACTTTCATCAAAAGTAGAAGTGGATGACTCTAGTGACCTAGCCATGTTTTCATTATTCTTTTTCATAGTTTTAGTCATGGGTTGGGCTTGCCGGTCCCGCAAGTTTATGGTCAAGGGTTGGTGATCGTCGATGAGAGGTGCACCATACTTATTTGATGTTGAATAGCCGAATGTGGGCACCCATATATGAAAGGGATACACCCATAGATAAGGATTGTAACCATAGTTTTTCCTCATTTTAAAGGTACAAATCCTTGTTCTTAACTTATCCTCTTGGGTTGTCTGTCTATGAGAGTGTGAGAGAGAGAGAGAGAGAGAGAAGCGAAGGCGTAGGCGATCGAGCAATGATGAGTACTGTGGTAGTAGCGAGGAGAATGGGCAACAATAGTAGCTTCTTCCTCTCAGCGTGCACGAGATTTTCTCAGCGATAACAACACATGAGATGAGTGACACACTATTTGTTGTTGTAGAGCTTGTATTTGCACAGGTTGTGTGCTTGTAGCCACTGTGGCTCGCCCACGGCGTTGAGCAAGGTCTCTGTAGTCGACATTTTTGGTGCCATTATCAGGGAACCACTATGCACCAAGCTTCGACCATAGCCTACATTCTGTGTGTTGAGGTTACTTTTGTATGTTTGAAAGGTCAGGTAGTGTGTGTATGTTGTCTGTATGTGCAGATCTGTATGTGTTGTTGCATATTAATGTCGATTGTTCTGCTGATGTCCAAATTAAATTATGGGATGTATAGAAGGGAATGAGAAGATTTTGTTTTGGCTTCAATCTCACTTAAAATATATCTTGTTCTTTGGTTTTTTTTTTTTGTTACTTTATGCTCTGTTTGTGGTCAATTTTTGAATTGCTTTATTTTTGTTCACAAACTCCAAAAAAACTAATTATTAAAAAAACCCAAAAAACAAAAATGCCACACAAGCTAAACCCGAACTTGAGGATGAGCACGGTCTTGGTCTTGGTCTTTTGATAGTTTTTATGCTTGAGTTTATATATATACCCTGCTCCTTGAAGGGGGGAATGGGGCATGTAGGATAAAGGCTCCACCTTTCCCTTCACAAGCATCCCTTCAACTTTCACTTCCACCACTTGCCTATGTAGAACTCGCTTGTTTTGAGGGTCACGGGCACCTCAAGTGGTCAAAAGTTGTGTTGTAAAGTGCACCAAGATCCCCTAAGTGATATGCTCATTTTTAGTTATTTCATGCCCCAGTCCGTATAGCGAGCGACCAAAAAAACAAAAACAAGAAAATGACTAGAAAATCAAAACAACAAAACACAAAAGAAATGTTGAATGAAAGTGTTTTGAATGCTTACCAATGCTTGCAAGACATTGAAATCATATGTACTTATGCTTTGGAGGAGTGCTAGAGTCTAAGAAATTAGAGAGTGTCACAAATTACACGGGAACCGTTATCCACTCACATTAGGTTTCAAGGCTTTGGTTGGGACCCAATGTAGTGTAACCCAAGCCCCACACATCACGGTGGCTAGTGACTCTTCATCCAATTTTGATATGATGGAGGGACACTCTACCCCATACCCTACAAATACAAACCAAGAAGTATCAAGTGTGTTTAGTCGCCTGATGGAAATTATTAGTCGAGCCACTCGTTTGGAGCCTATGACTAGTGAAGTAAATAAAGGCGACACGGAGGTAGATTCACCTTTCACATCTCATGTGGACCCCATACTCCCCAAGTGTGTCCATGTCGATATCCTACCCCCTGTATTCATTGAAGACCCTATAAAGCAATCACCCTTTGAAGTTCTACTACTCGATGGTAGGAGTCTTACGGAAGTACAAGAAGTTGAATGATATATGCAAGTAGCTAGGGAGAAGAAAAATGAGAGCTTACCTATGATAGAACAACACCAATTCATGAAGGCAAAGGTCTCTAAGACAACAATTATCAGTCAAGAAATTGAGTACTCCCAAATTAGCAGTCACTGAGGGTCAGACCATTGGGAGCCACAATGCCTCCACTTCAAGGGAACCTCTAGCATCCCAAGCTTAGAGGGGGTATTTCTCAATGAAAATTGGGAATATGACTTGCAAACCAAGACTTTTACCAACCTACATGGGCTACACAACGCATACCATGTGGGTTGGTTAGATATTGTACAATCCACGTCTAGTGCCACAAGTCTGGAGGAGCGGCAATGGATAGTTTGTGATGTCATCCATAGGGTTGTCCAATTGGAGCAAAAAAACAAGGGGATTAACATTCCTTCAGGGAAGGTCAAACAACCCACCTTATCACATGGAGACTCCCTCAGTTGAGTCACATGGATCCTTCATAAGTTGTTTCACCTGGAGTCTCTATACAGTCTGAGCCCACAAGCAATAGTTTTACCTTTCCAAATTTTGTTCATCTTTCTCTCAAAGACGCTATGGCTTACATGCCTACCCTAGTGATGAGCATGGCGAGAAGTACACCTTGTATGTCATTCATTAGTAAAGCACCGCTACCTAGTAGCACAATGCCTACAATAGTACCATGCCTACCCCATTGATGATCATGGCAAAACGTAGATCCTAGACCTCATTTGTTAGTAAAACACCGCTACCTAGTAGTATAGTGCCTACAATAGTACCTACAAGTGTGTAGCAATCATATGTACATGTTGCCCCTCATGCTCATGTAGCTCCTACACTCCTAATTATGCCAACAGCTTATGCTCCACGATGGCATTATCCGAGCTCCTATTCAAGTGGGTCATTCCAGTTAGCAATAACATGACATATCTTGTACTTGTTATGCCTAGGGCCACACCTATGAACTTAAGACCACTGCATGGTACACTGTACAAATTATGGGACCCATTGACCGTGCATATGCCAAGACCAAGGCCAACCCCCATTCCACATGTAGTTACAGGCACACCTACACCCACTATACCTGCTCATTTAGGAGATTTGGCAGTGTTTTTGGTCAATCTATTATGGATAATATGCATAGTGTACTAAGGGAGATCCTAGAAGTAAGGAGGTACAAGTGGCCAAGCTCACAAATAAATTCAACGGTGGCGGAGATGTTAGAAATCATATTGAGGTATTTGAACACTTGTGCAATTCCCTAGAAGAGAACAATGAGCTACATAAGTGTAAGGCCTTAAGCTTGACCCTGAGTGGGAAGGCTGGAGATTGGTATAGAAAGAACCTTAGGGGTTGAAGAGTGCACGCATTACCCTTGAAAGAGTACATACAAGAGAGTGTACTTTGGGGCGTAGCATCTCAACTCCAAAAAGGCAAAAGAGAGAAAGGGGAGTCAGTGTGGGATTTTAGTAATTGTTTGGAGCATTTGAATTCTTGTTGTACCCCAAATGAGCATTTCAACAGTAACAAGCTGCTTGATTGATAGATTCATTAGAGGATTGCAACATGAAGGTATCTACAATGGCCTAGTCATTAGAGGTATCACTACTTGGGAAGCAGTCACTACCAATGCAATTTAACTCGAAGACAATTTAATGATCTCAAGAACCAGGGTATCTTTTGAACCAAGGTCTACTAGCTCAGAAGCATCTGAGCATGAGCCAATGACAATAAAGATAATCATAAAAGGGAAAAAGATATCTGAGATGACTTTGGCCGACCTCATTAAGGTTATCCAAGAAATTATTAGGGGTAATTATACTCCACAAAACAATCATATGTATCCAAGAAGGGAGCAACAATGGTGCTCTGTTTGCTTGGGACCACATAGCACTAGTGAATGCCATCCCTTTAGAGTGAAGTTTAATGGGACTTTCCATGTGCGTGGTAGTTATGGCCACCAAGCTAAGGATTGCCTAATGCTTAAACGGATAATGGAAAATAGACCACCCTTAGACTGGACAGACTCACCTCGAGTTCCTGCATTAATGCATGCCCCACCTATTGAGAAACCATCGTAGCACATGGTCCCTAGAACCCAAAATGTTGTACAAATCACACCATTACCTCCTCCACTTTTAGAATCATAGTCTCTACATCCAATATTTACCCCTACGAACCAAGTATGTTGTGAGTCATCTAGTACTTATTTGGACTAGGAAGATGACATAGACTCTGGTATCACCAATGGAGTCGATACGCTTGAGGCGTGTCCCCATTGCTACATGGAGGACCATTAGGGACAAGTCAAGCTTGTATTACAAGCTAATGTTCTTGCAACAAGAGGCCAAAACATCAATATCATTGCTAGGAGATTGCCTCTTCAATGCTACGAATGTGGTGGACCACATTGAGTAGCTAAGTTTCCTATTAGAATGCAGAGGAATGTTGCACCAGTGTAAACAAGATAATGCCAATACTCACTTGTAATCATTGTGGCATAGATCAGTTGATTGCCTAATGTCCTAATAATCCAAATGCACCAACAATTACACCATTGAACTTGAACAAGATTATCGATGGGACACCACAAACTACACCTGTAGTACTAGTGAATGCACTCACACGGTTGATGCTCCAAAATGAAAATTCCATCCTCGGAGAGAGAGATGTTGCATCAATTGGCCAAGCGAGGAAGAAGAAAACACAAAGGAAGATATCACTAAAAGCTACAAATTAAAACCCTAGTTCAAAGACCAACATACAGACTAGTGATGACCCCATGTACATGAACGATCTTGAAGATGATTCCAATTCACTAGAAACCATGGAGACCAAAATTACCATCATAAGGGAGAAAACCAATGAGGATCACCACGAGAGGAAATCAAGCAAAGACACAATTAGGAGAACATAAGAAAACCACTTCCATACCACCAATGATGCAACAAGTGTCTTCAAGGCTAACCGAATCGGGTGAAAACCTTCGAGAGAAGCCACAGGGACCAAAACCCAAGGAAACCACAAAGAAAATTGGGACTTACGCAAATGCTATAGAGGAGATTGAGCGAGTTAGGCATTTAATAATTTGGGTAGAGGAGACCCAAAGAGGGCTTGAGCCAGAACCTAGTCGTATTAGAATTATGGATACAGTGTTCCCCACACAAGCTCAACTTCAAGTATTTCCCAACCCACTGGCCATACCTAGTATCATCTGGGAAGAAAGTGAGTTCAAAACATCAAAAAGTGGGCATACTCCTTTCTTGATTGAAATAATGGCTAGTGAGGGAATACCTGACCCCATCAAAGTAATGGATATCCCATCTTCACCAGCCTTAGGTCATGGACTAAAATCTCAAAAAAGCCCTTGAATCTTGCCAAATTAACAAATTTCATGGCTTCTAAAGTCGAAACCTCTATCATGTCTAAATTGTACAGGGATCCATAGTTATTTCTAACTGCTTGGGTATTTATCAATGGAGAACTGAAAGTCGACCTACGACAATTTGCATGGGTGAATAGGCCCAATGAAATCCCAATTGAGGAGGTACACTTGGACTGACAACCCAAACCAAATGAAATCTCAATTACTAAAATACATGTTAACAAGTTGGGCAAATACTTTGAAGGCGATTAATCACTTCTAAAGGATTAATTGTGAAGGGAATCCTTGATGGTGGTGCGGGAGGCATTGTAACAAAAAGCTATTGGGAATCTATGGGAAGACCTCATCTTGAAGTCACAAACATAGTGGTAAAAATGGCCAATGGATCTATCTTTACGCCTATTTGAATGCTAAAAGATCTCATGTATCTTGGAGTGAAGAAGATACAAATGAGGATGAATCCAGTGATTCTATGCCAAAAGAAATCCAAAATTGAAAACCATACAAAAGGAATAAGAGATATAAGAGCCAACAATATAGAGCAAATGTACGTGCTAGGATAAAAGAAAAGAGATACACCGCAAAATGGCGCAGTTATGTGGGGGCATGTGATGCTCATTGAGAGAAGTTGGTAGAAAATTGGGGTGAATATCTTTAGAGTGTCATGTGGTATAGTCTGCGAACCCTTGACCTTGCACAATTAGAGATTAGAGAGAAACCAAAAATGAGTCGTACTATAAGGAGATGTCAAAACCAAGAGTTAGCTCTACAATAAAAGGAAGCAAAAATTCAAGCAAAGACCTTAGCACAAGAAGAGCCCGTAGACTTACATCATGCACCTGAACATTTAAAATCTTATACCACAAGGGAGCAAAAAGTTGTGTATGTCTATGATAGTCTGGCAGTAGTTAAGGAGATAGAATTGGTAAAATGAGGTGAGGAGTCTAAACCAATTTTTATTGCTCAAGACCTTACTGAGATTGAAGAGGCTATACTTAAAGAGCTTCTCAAAGAATTCAAGGATATATTTGCTTGGACATATCATGATGTGAAGGGTGTTCCACCTTCTATGGTGTAACATACAATTCCCATGATTAGCATTATTATACCAATCCAGCAACAACCATATCCAATGAATCCTATCCAAAGATTGTTCAAGAAAATATTGAAAAACTCATCCAATGTGGATTTATATTCCCTATTCATCACTCAAAATTTGTTTCTTTGATAGTCATTGTGTCAAAAAAGAATGGGAAACGCAAAGTGTGTGTGGACCTCAAGAAGATTAATGCAACCACTAGGAGAGATCATTATCCCTTGCCATGTTTGGTGCATGTGCTTGAAAGAGTTGCAAGCAAGGAAGCGTATAGCTTTTTAGATAGGCAATCTGGTTACAATCAAATCATGATTGCACTAGAGGACCAAGCTAAAACTGCTTTTATAACAGAATTCGGAGTGTTTTCATTTTGTGTTATGGCCTTTAGCTTGACCAATGCCCCTACCACATTCCAACGATTAATAAGCACTACGTTCAAGGAATATCTAAGGGAGTTTTGTGAAGCTTTTATGGATCATCTTTGTGTTTATTCCTCTTAGGAGAAGCATCTATCATGTTTACAAAAAGTGTTTGAAATGTGCAGATTATATCACATCTCTTTGAACCCTTTCAAATGCCAATTCTTAAATATGGAGTCATTTCGGGGAATATAGTGTCCAAGAATGGGATTTCCACAGGCGAGAGCAAAATTAAAGCCATTGCAAATTTGCCACCACCTACAAACTATAAGGGAGCTCAAAGATTCATGGGCCATGTTGGTTATTATCGATGGTTTATTTTATACTTCGTCATCGAAATAGCGCATCCATTGTATAAGCTTCTTATCAAGTTTCATTGGACCATTGTTGGTTATTATCAACAATTTATTTTAAACTTTGTCAAGATAGCTCGTCCATTCTACAAGCTTCTTATCGAGTTTCATTGGACCAAGGAGTGTGATCATGCTTATGAATTATTAAAAAAGGCCCTGACAAGTGCTCCAATCCTACGAGTGCCCGATTGAAATGTACTTTTCCATGTGCATATTGATGCATCAAAATTTTCTATTGGGTGTGTTCTAACTCAACCAGGAGAACATAAATTGGACTACGCTATTAGCTTTGCAAGTTGCCAATTAAATGATGCCAAGATGAACCACACCACTACAGAGCAAGAAGGTTTATCTATGATTCATGATGTAAAGAAGTTTTGATATTACCTTCTTGCTACCAAGTTTGTGTTTTATGTTGACCACCAAGAATTGTTCTATCTAGTAAGCAAACCATGTTCCACGAGAAGAATTACATGATGGTTATTAATTCTTCTTGATTTTGATTTCATTATTGTTGTAAGACCTGGCAAAAAACATGTTATGGATGATCATTGATCTTGCATACCCAATGGTGAAGTCCCTACTGGAGTTGATATGAATTTCTCGTCACTTCCCTATTCATAATTGAGACAATTCCTAAATGGAGTGAAAACATTGTTGACTTTTTAGTCAATGGTTTTTCTCCCAAAGAGCTCCGAAAGGATTTATCTTGAAAGTTAATCAAGAATGCGAACCTTATTGCTTGATTGTCGAAACTCTCTATAAGTGAGAAAAAGATGGAATTTTTATGCATTGTGCCCGTGAGGATAAATATTTATACATTTTGCTGCAAGAAGCACATTTGGGCGTAGCTGGTGGTCACTTTTCAAGATACTTGACTACTATAAAGATATTACAATCAGGCTATTGGTGGCCCACTTTATTTAAGGATGCATCACTCTTTACAAGGGGATGTGATGAATAACAACGTTATGCAAAACCATAAAGAAAAGATAAGATGCCTCAACATCCTATTAAGGTGACCCAACCATTTGAAAAGTGGGGCTTAGAGTTTGTAGGTCCAATTAGTGCAGTAGTTTGTAATACTCAATCCCAATATATCATTGAAGCTAAAGCTACACGCAAGGACAACAACTAAGTTTCTCTTTGAAAACATCATTACATGATTTGAATATCCCTTTGAGATTGTGAATGACAATAGTATCCATTCTATAAATGAAGTGATAAAAGAACTCACATCAGATTTCATGATATCCCACCATAAGTCTACACCTTATTATCCACAAGTGAATTGCCAAGATGAGAGTACCAACAAGACTCTAATTTCTATTGACTAATTTTGGATGTCTTTTTGAGATTGTGAGTGACAATGGTACCCATTTTATAAATGAAGTGATAAAAGAACTCACATTAGATTTCATGATATCCCACCATAAGTCTACACCTTATCATCCACAAGTGAATAGCCAAGTTGAGAGTACCAACAAGACTCTAATTTCTATCTTGACTAAGACGGTAGAGACTCATCGTACAGATTGAGACTTGAAGCTTACATAAGATCTATGGGCTTATCATAATGCTTATAAAGTGGCTATTGATTGCACACCGTTTAAAACGGTGTATGGTCAAGAAGTAGTAATGCCATGGGGGTTTGTCATTACTAGTCTTCCAGTAGCTTCTCAAGAAGATTGGGATGGTAAACCATTAGTCGAGCATTTGTATATCCTCAAAAGGCTAGAGGA
This sequence comes from Adiantum capillus-veneris, assembly GCF_014529385.1. NCBI lineage: Eukaryota > Viridiplantae > Streptophyta > Polypodiopsida > Polypodiales > Pteridaceae > Adiantum > Adiantum capillus-veneris. The sequence goes on along the minus strand of NC_140959.1, from coordinate 117,725,549 downwards.
AGAGAGGTAGTTGGCTGTGTAAAATGCCCTTGTGGAGAAGGATAGAAGAAAGAAGTGGTTTGAACACCATTCAAAGAACAAGGACATCAAAGTCAGTGATAAAGTTCTTATGTATGGAGTGCATAACAAAAAAAAAATTTGAAATATGTTGGCAAGGGGCCATATGTATGCAAAATTACCCCACAAGGTACTCTTTGTGTGGAGACTCTAGACGAAGTTGAAACCATTGGGTTCCTCAATGGGAGTAGATTCAAAAGATACTATGATCCCCTAAGCCAAGAGGAATTACATGCCATCCATTAAAAGAAAGTAGCAAAAGAACAAGGTAAGCTGAAAAAGATACAAGCCAGCATTAAGCTCGAGAGTGACAACAACGTATTAGATGCCAACAAGAAGCTAATCTTGGAGTTACACATTCATTCCAAGTTGAAGGAGATGACGATTCTATAGACTCTGAACCGCCTCTATGGTACCCAATTGTGTTGAATAGATCCTATGGAAAAGTAATATATGATACATTATTGGACACATGAGTTCAACATAATTTGCTATTTTATAGAGTGTGGTGTCAGCTAGGAAAACCACCCTTATCCACAAGTACCATCCAAGTCAAAGGTTTCAATAAGAAGAAGACCATTGTTTTTGGAATCCTACATACTCCTATCATTTATGACAACGAGACCGTGGTTCAAATCTTTTTGGTCATGCATGTTGGCACTATGGAGGGTAACATAGACCTAGGGTGTAAGTGGATGTTTGCAACTAAATGTAATATCAATTGGGGGACCGAGAGTATCATGGCACAAAAGCCAACTCTTATCCCTACTACTCAAGGAACAACATCTAAACTATCACCTCCTGATAACACAAAGGACAACAAAATGTTGCAAACCCAAGAAACATCCTTGCATGTAGCACAACCCTCTAAAGCTTCAACCTCCATGTCTATGACAGACATTGTTACACCCAAGACTCCACTTGATTGGACAAAGGATACAGGTCCCCAAGGCATTGTTACCAAACCCTCCTACAATTAAAGCTCATTCACAAAAGAAACTTCAAAAGAATACGTCCACTTAAATTAAGAAATGCAAGGTTAAGTTGTGTTGGGTTCCTAAACAACTATTAGGCTACCATGGCAAAATTGACTAAATCTGGGTACCTAAACATAACTTTTGTTCTTCCTTGACACCGTCAAATCCATGTGAAACAAACCTTGTAACTCCAAAGCCGATTGAAGACCGTGGGGGGAAGGGAAAGATCATGGAATGCTACACACTTTTTCTAGAGCTAGTTTGGGTTCCAAAGTGACACCAATCTATTCCACCTAGCTCAAGAAGGGGGGAGTCACATGAAGCTTCTAGCTCCTCATGTAATGCATCCATAGATGTGAAATCTAATAGGTGAGGATTTTAGCCAATAGTTTTCTATTAACTTAGGTGCCTCATTGAGCTGCAAGTGTGGCAAGGTATTTTCCCAGGAACAAACTTGAAGTGGTTTATTAGGAAATAATTTAACAATGGGAGTTGTAGGACCTCTTGAAATTTGTGGGGAATCACAGTGGTAGATGGAACCAACTAAAATGATTGGTTTCTTAGGGTGATAATATCTTTTTAGAAGGTATGATCTACCCAAAGAGAGAAATACAAATTACCATGTATCTTCTTGTGAATTCCCACTCATCCTTCCTTCCCTCACCTTTTAACCTCCAAATCTTAGGGAATGTGTGTGTGTATATATATATATATATATATATCCTTATACTTAGACTAGCCAAAAATGGTTTTTTTTTAATAAAAGAAGTCAAAGAGAAAGAGCCATCTATAACGAGAATAAGACATCAAAAATTCACAAAACTCACAATCCCAGATCATGCACACCGATGCCTTAGAATTACTCGATCCTATTCAAAATCTATCTGTGTTCACATCCATGGACAGTTCACCAAAGTCATCCACTTCTACACTTAATGAGAGGTACCATCTTTACTTTTCTCAAGTGTTTCACATGATCACCCTATGCTTACATTTGAATGGGATTTGGTAGCTAAACTAGCGCGTGAGGAAATTTTTGAGGAATTAAAATGGTTGATACGTCTATACTGACCACGAGTGATCCCCACTCGATAGAGAACGTATTTTTGATTGCACAAGCTTATCCTTTTGAGCAAGAGGAATATCCACGCCTAGTGAAATTCTTTAGTGAACATATGTAAATGGGATGATGAGGAAGATTTATCAGATTTCATGGATGAAACCCATGGTCTCCCTGAGGATGACTTTATTTATCTTGAAGGCGATGAGGATGGAGGTTTAGCCTTAGGGCTACTAGCCAATCTATAAAATATCATTTTCTCTTGACCTTGTAGTGTGGTGCGGATAGATAGGTTAGGGTTCTATATTTTGTTTTAATGTTGTTCAATAACTGGTTAATGGCATTGATACTTGTCTGTTTCAAGTAATCCATAGCAAAGTCTCTAACATACTTGCTTAAGTATTCTACCTTAAATTCAATATAATTTTACCTTATAGTCCTTGTCTAGGTTTTTTATTCAAGAGTTCTAGTTGAGCTAGTTTAACCAAGGTAGAACGTTCAATATCTTCTCTCAATACCGTAGGAGATGCCTTCCTAATTCTCAGTGGTAACTTAGGCTCTTAATCCGATATTATGAATCATTGTGTGCAGTGTGTCAATGCTTTCTAGTAGCGGGTTTAATCCCTCTTGATCGTTAGCTTAAGTATTGTAAACAAACTTTGACTATTGTGATGAGAGTAGGAATGGTAACACTATTAAGATGACCCCCCAAAGGTACAAAATCAAAAATCAACAAAAGGCAAAGCCACTCAAAAAATGGGAAAAAAAGAAAACAGAAAGAGCTCATAAAGTAAATTAAGGCTCAACGTGGAAACAAAGTCTATAGCACAAACACTTTAGGGGGTCAACCAAAGGGAATCAATTCAGGTGATGATTTCATGTGTGATTTCCTTTATCATACCTTAACTTGAGGGTTTTCTAGGTATAGCCTCTAGTCAACCTTGGGATATGAAACACTCTGCTCTCACGATAAAACATTTTAAGTGACTATGGAGAATTAGAAGAATTGACTATGGGATTAACATTTGACCTTTATTGCGTTACTTCTAGTGAAACTAGTAAAGTTAGAGTCCTTGATTCGTTGACCTCTACAAGTGCTAGTGAGTTTAATTATATTGGGTTTTACATGTGTATTTAAAATCTTGTCATTGATTACTCTTTATATTTACTCATTGCATATAATTTTTAATTTACCATATTCCCATGAGAATGTAGTCAATGTGTTATTCTCTTGATGATTTTGTCGATTCCAGTTGAGGAGTCACGATATTGCAAAGAACATGGTCATGTCTTTCAACCAGGACATCTTCATTGTGAGCACGTCTATGGGCTACTACTCTCATCAAGATGTGCACTACTGCTCACCATCCTTGGTACCCTTTCCAACTACCACACTTATAGCTTCTAAGGATGGAATCTACATCAGGAATGGGGACATGTTAACCCTTGATTCCATTATTATCCTTTTTCAAATTTTTAGTCTTGGACTAGGCTTTTCGGTCCTGTAGGTTTATGGTCAAGGGTTGGTGATCACCGATGAGAGGCGCATCAGACTTATTTAGTGTTGACTAGTTGAATGGGGACACCCATATATGAAAGGGATGGACCATGGATAAGGATTGCAAACCTAGTTTTTCCTCATTCTGAAGGTACTAAGATTTTCTCTTGTATTATCCTCTTGGGGGGGGGGGGGCGTTGAGTGTGTGTGTGTGTGTGTGTGTGTGTGTGTGTGTGTGTGTGTGTGTGTGTGTGTGTGTGTGTGAGAGAGAGAGAGAGAGAGAGAGAGAGAGAGGGGGGGGGGGGGAGAGAGAGATAGATAGATAGATTGAATTATCATCCATGGAGGTCAGATATGACCCATGGGACCAAAAACAAAACATTACAATGGCTTTTCTAAGTGGATGCATCAGATACATATCAGTTTAGGATTGAGATTCCATCAAGAAGGTAAACAAAAAGAAAACCTAAGGGGGATCAAGTGCGGAGAGGGCTGGTTTGGGATTTCAAAATTCTTGGATGATGGATTTCCCACCGCGATAGACTGCCCATTTCCCTTGCTTGCGAGCTTCATGCATCTTCTTGAGTTTGCTTGATTTGATCTTGAGTTGCGCTATGGTCAATTCCTTGGCAATCCAAAGCTTTGTGCCCTTTAAGAGTCGGGATTGGCGTAGCAACTTCATCCGTTCTTTTTTAATCCTTGAAAGTGAGGATACATTGCTTGGATGGCCCTTGCTTGTGTGTGTCGTTGATTCAGGACACAGTTTTGGGCTTAATGTTAATTGGTTGAATAATGTCGTTAAGCTTGATTATTGATTATTCTAAACTATCCTCGTCGGTGCACCATGGTGGGTCAAGCCCCCCAATTCTAACTTTGAGCCCAAAAGACTCTTGAAGTCGGCATTCTTGCATGGTTGCTTCTATCTCAGCATTAATCTTTTGATGTGCTACATCGTGGGCTCCTTTCTCGATGGCCATGACAGTCTCGGTGAGGGAAACCTTGGCTTTGTCTACTTCAGCAAGGATAGCCTGACTATCCGATTCATTCCCATCTTCGAGTTTGCATAGGCGCTCCTTTACTTTTTCATTTTCCTCAATGAGCTCTTGAACTTTGGCCTCCAAATCTGTAATCCTTGCTTCTTGCCGAGTGCTGGGGTCTTTCCTTGTCGTAGCTGCCATCGTAAGAAAACTATTGCGGGTGTTGGAAGCCAGAGTACCAAAGGAGGACATTGTGTCGGGGTGTGAACGGGTTATTACGCTTAATGAAAAATTACTTTGATAGTTTAAGGTGAAGAAGGTGAAGGTTTGAAGGCTGGCAACGAACAACTAACTCACAACAAGCAGATGGAGAGACGAGCAGACGGAGCAAAGGCAAACGCAGGGGCTATTTGCGATGAGTGAAGCAAGGCAACCGCAGGTCATGTGCAGGGCACCTGGCTACTGCTTCTGATGCATCCACAGGACGTCGCACCGGATGATGCAGAGAGAGAGAGAGGGTCGCTTGATGACAGATGGGCAAGGCTGAGGGCTTAACGGCCCCCACAGGGCTACCCTCGCCCAGGGGGACTTCGGGAGAGGAGGATGGAGAGAGAGAGAGAGAGAGAGAGAGAGAGAGAGAGAGAGAGAGAGAGAGAGAGAGAGAGAGAGAGAGAGAGAGAGAGAGAGAGAGAGAGAGAGAGAGAGAGAGAGAGAGATTTTATTATCGTCCTCGGAGGTCAAATATGACCTATGGGACCAAAGTTACATGTGATGTAGTATGTGTATGGCTGATGAGTGACTCTCGATGCTCCAAAATTGTAGTGATGAGAGTCGCAATGGAGAGCCCACACTTTGGCTGGGAGAGGAAAGTGTGTAGGTCTAAGTTATGGCTGAAAATGTGAGAGAAGCAAGTTCGGATGTGACCAAAAGCTGAGCACTCTAGTAGTGTGTGGTACTCAGACTCTCGAACTTGCAGTGAGCATAATGTGCACAATCGATTTGACTCTTCTCCATTGCCCCAACGCCCTATCTCGCATCGAAGGAAATGGGAGCTAAGCCGAATCACTGCAATAGTGCGTATCGCGGACAAGGGAATAGGCTCAAGCATGTAAGTGTGAGTACGGTTTCCTCTCTCAGCGAAGAACATGGTTTTGTAGTTGGGGGCAATATAGGTGGTGTAATGTATGAAACGTGACCCACTGGATTTCTCCCAAGCCGTAATACATTGGCGTTGTAGAAAAGCTTCATTCACTTGAGAGTCAATTGAAGCATCATGTAGCAAGTGTAATGCATCCCATCTCCCAAACCACTTCTTTATGTCTTGCATCCATCCCGTGCTCAAGGTCTTGCTTTTATGCGTCTTTTGAACTTTTTTGCTTGTTCCCATGCAATTGTAGGAAGTCGATGTGAGGGGTTTTGACGCATCTTTATCATGTACTCCACAACCCTTTCCATGCCCATAACCTCAATTGGAAGAGATCCCGACTCAATAAGTAGGAGCATATATGGTGTTTGTGTCTTAACTTGGAGAAAGTTTGTAAGAAAACGCTTTTGGACATTCTCAAACTCTTTCCAAGTAGACTTTGAGATGCTCCCGCCCCACACTTCAACTCCATAAAGAAGAACCGGTGTCACCAATGCATCAAAAAGATACTTCTTGAGAACCCAACACTTGATGTTTCCCGCATTACACATGTTCTCAAATGCATAATATGCTCTCTTTCCCGCTTCCAAACGATGCATAGCACATTCATGCCACTTGTGATTGGATGGAACCTCAAGGCCAAGGTACTTAAAGCTCTAAACAACTTCAAGTGTCTCATTGTTGTACACAATGCATGGCTTCTCCTTATGGTTGGTTTTCACAAGCATAACCTTTGTTTTGGATTCATTTACAATCAGCCCACTATGCAAGCAAAAGTTCTCAAGGACAACCATAAGCTTTTGTGCATCTTCTAAAGTGTGTGCTAGAAGCACTATATCATCCGCATACAACAAAAGCATGATTACCTCATTGCAAATAGTGACCTCTTCAATGCCTTCTTCTTGCATAAAGTCAAGTACCTTTTGGAAAGATGTCGTCACTTTTTGAAACCAATTGTCCCATGATGTAATAGGTGAGGACTTTGGTCAATAGTTTCCTTCCACCCTAGGTGTTTCATCCAATTGCAAGGGTGGTAAGGTACTCTCCAATGAACTCACTCAGTTCCTTCAAGTGGAAAAATTACAATGGAAGGCAAAAATTATTGGTGCTTTTGTGAAGATTGACAACGGTAGGTGGGGATTGTGTAGAAACGTTACATCTATAGATGAACTACATGAGGAGCTAGTAGCTTCATGTGGCTCCCCCCTTCCCAAGCTAGGTGGAACAAATCATTCCCACTTCAGGGCCCAAACTATCTCTAGAACATGTGTAAAGTAATCCTTGATTTTTCCCTTCTCGTGGTACTCAATTGGCTTTGCAGTTACAAGATCTAGCTTACATGGTTTTGTAGGCGACAAGAAAGAACACAACTTATGTTTAGGTACCTAGATCTTATCATTGTTGCTTTGATAGGCATGTCGTATTGAGCGTCATGATTCTCTCACTCTTTGTTAAGTATTGGCTCTTGAGTCTCTTGAGTCATCTCTGAGTAGAAGTGATCTCTCTCTCTCTCTCTCTCTCTCTCTCTCTCTCTCTCTCTCTCTCTCTCTCTCTCTCTCTCTCTCTCTCTCTCTCTCTCTCTCTCTCTCTCTCTCTCTCTCTCTCTCTCTCTCTCTCTCTCTCTCTCTCTCTCTCTCTCTCTATGTGTGTGTGTGTGTGTATGTGTGTGTGTGCAAGCGCATGTGTGTGCTTGCATGCAACAGGTTAATGACATTGGAGTAAAAGGCAGTCACTTTGAGCTCCGAACTCGCACTCAAAGCTACAACCCTCTAATACACACTGCCTTTGCCTCGGAACCTATATGTGGACAGTAGGTATCTCCTTTCTTACTATCAGTTTCTTTGTTGTCGCTTCCAACCATGGTGCCTACTCCATTGATGTGTGTATGTGTTGGGAGTCTTGCAGTTTCTTGTTGTTTTATTCAAGAGGGAACAAAGCCATGCATGACTGTGCACCTTAAACGGCCTCAAGTAGAGCCATGGCTTGTTGTGTTGTCCATCCATTGTTGGCTATCTACTAACTGCAACTTGATTTCCATTTGGAGATGCAAAAATGAGCTAAGAAAGAGGAGACCAATGTAGGCTTTTGTAGAGTGCAAGACAATGCTCTTGCATCATGTTGATCTTTGGCATCCCTCGTGTCCTTGCCATCGACTAATCATCATACAACATCAACATCACACTTGTAGGTACTTTTCGTATCGACACCCTTACGTTCTGTTTTGACATACAAACATCCTCCTAACATTGATGAGAGAGTGGCAAGGTGTATTTGAGAGCTACCATGGTGTAGTCTTGTAGTGGGAGTGTACTTTCTCTCTCATAGAGTCTTCCAAGAGAAAGGGAAATCCATTATGAAGTTTGATCCTCTAAAGAGCAGTGTGAAGATTGAGGATCTCAATGTAGTTGAGTCTCCACCAGCTAAGGTTATTTCGGACATGCCACAACGATTAGATGTGTTTCTTTTCACTACTAATTTGAGTCCAAATGCATTGTTGGCTCTAGATGACTATTATGCACAAAATTGGATCATTGATTCAGTTTTCATGTTACTCCACATAGGGAGTGCCTCTACAGTTATTCTCCCACACATGGTTTGATCAATCTTGTGATTTCTATCAACTTAAGATTTGTGGCATTAGACATGTGAAAGTGTGTATGCATAACAACACTGATTTTATGCTTTGAGGTGTCATACATGTGCCAAAGTTGACTAAAAGTTTGATGTCAGCCACTCAACTTGATTACTTGGGCAACACTATTGTCTTTGAAAATAGATCTTGGACAATTCACAAAAGGAACATGGCTATCTTGGAAGGCCAAAAGTTTGGCTCATTGTATTCTTTGCATGTATCTTTAATGAAAGAGAATTTCATCTATGTTACCGAGTTGCCTTCCATTGAGTTGTGGCATAGCCAGCTTGGTCATATGATCAAGAAAGGAATGAAAAAACTTCAACATTTGAGCTACTTACTTGTGTTAAATTATTGTGATTTTAGTTTGTGTGATCACTATATATATGCCAAGCAGACTAAGCTTTCGATTTCAAGAGGGTCTTCAATAACTAGTTCACTTGGTGGCTCTCCTTGTATGGCTTAAGTAGGCTCACATGAAAACCATTGTGTATGAGCGAGTGGTTGGGTAGCTTGAGTTGATAAGCCATCTCATTGATTGGCTTCAATATTTGAACAGGATTATAGTATCTTTTTGCTAGTTTAATGTAACATTTAATGGCCTAATAACTTATGTGTAGTGGAAATTAGCATGAACATAGTGGGCATTTCATTAGAATGGATTCCTAATGAGAATTACAAGAGTGCTTGGGTGGAGAGAGCAACAAAAAGCATAACACCTAGTTAGATAGCATGAACAATACCTTCAAAAAAGAGAGAAATTAATCAATTGACAACAGTTGAGGACCGGATTTGCATGGAGCCGGTCCCCCCTCCAAAAGGCTTTGTATTATGGTTTCTCCCTTCAAGAGAGACATTGTACAATACAATTCTTTGTGTTCCTTCAAGACTAGCTAGTGCAATTAAGATGAAAGCTTCATGCACCAAGCAAAACACTTAGCAAACACAACTTTAATCAGACCCAAGACCTCACACACCTTCGAAGATGGTGAGAGCTAGCAGGGTATGAGAGTAGATTGAGAGGAAGAAGGAGTATCTTACGAGAAAGATGTACATCTCCTCACATAATCACTCATATTAGCATATCTTAGCTTAGTAATTAGCATGGTAGAGGAGATGAGCATGCATTGAAGCTTGGCTTGGTTGGATTTGCATCCACATGCCAAGAGTGTGTCGATGTAGGCTTCTAACTCACAAGCTTGGAGTAGGTGATGAGCTCTCCACCATTAAATCTTGGGAAGAGATAGTCTTCTTTACTTCTCACATAGGCTGTGTGAGAGTGTGTGTGTGTGTGTGTGTGATAATTCCTTGAAAAAATCAGCCCCCTCTCTCTCTTGGGCAAGCCGTCTTGCTATTTGCTCTTGCAGGCTCCCCATTGGACCTCCCCAGGGCTAGCCTATCACAATTAAGCAGCATAAGTGATAGCCTTCTGACATGTGTCCCCCTTTCCCCTTTTGTGAGAGCTTAATCAATTAAACTTAATTGATTTAAATGAATTAAATCCCCATTGGACCTTTCCCCATTCTGACCAATAGGAATTAAGTAGCCCATTGGGCTGCTCAATTCCTATTGGACCCCTTCACGGGCTGTCCAATAATCATCCAGGAGACTTAATTTTCATTGGTTCTTTTGATTAAGTGTTTTAAAATTAATTAGGCTAAATTTACTCTAGCCTACTTCTCATTGGTCCACTTCAAGGGTCATCCAATAGGAATTGGGTACACCTTGTGGGCATCTGGCCTAGGGAGCTGACATGTGTCCCTCATTCCCTTTGTGTAAAGGAAGCTTCTGTGTGTGTGTGTGTGTGTGTGTGTGTGTGTGTGTGTGTGTGTGTGTGTGTGTGTGTGTGTGTGTGTGTGTGTGTGTGTGTGTGTGTGAGTGTGGCTTTCTCTCTCATCCCCTAGAAGAAAGGCTCGCCCCCTCCCATGTAGGGATATGCAAGACTTTTTGGTTACACACAAAGCATCCAATTTCCCCTAGGGTTGACCTTTGGACACAACCTTTGAATTTTGGAACCTTAGCATTTTGGAAGTCTTAATGGGCTGAACCTTAGGGTCTTTATAGCCCATTGTTTCACATGGATCTTTTGCAGATGGCCCCCCCTTTGGATCCCTATTTTCCCTCCTTTGGATCCCTACTGTGGCCGGTCTGCTAGCTTAACCAATATTCTAGCTTTTTCTCCCCTAGCACTTCCCCATATTAAATGATCAGTTTAACATGAGAAATTCATTTAGGAGAATTAGATATTGATTATTATGACATTTAGCATAATACTTTTGATGGCCCATAGGATTTTTTCCCGTCGTTTGCCTTAATCGAGCCTTGGGAAACTTAAATAAGACCCAATCATTTTCTTTAAACGTTAAGGCCCTTCTATGCTTGTCAGCACGCAGCTTTTTGCCATTGTTGAGATATGGATATAGCCTCCTTAATATTTTGGAAAGATTCTTGTAGATCATGGCTATACTCATTGTCAGCGAAGATCTTCCCATGTACTTTTAGTAGCAAGGGACATTTAGGTCTTCCCCCTATGATTTCAAAAGGTGCTTTTCCCATAGAAGTTTGGAGAGTATAATTGTATGCATACTCTACAAGGGGTAAGTACCTTTCCCATTGTGAGCATTGATCTACTTCTATAACATTGATCTACTTCTACTTCATTCTAGGATCTCTATCTGACACTATGGACATTGGCAAGCCATGGTACTTGAAAATTTGTGAAATGAAGAGGGTTGCCATTTGATGGGCTTTGATAGTCGTTTTGACAGTTATAAAATGAGCTTGTTTACTGAACCTATCTACTATCGTCCATATTCCCGTATTCCCATGGATAGACTTAGGCAATCCAAAGATGAAATCCATGGATATGCTCTCCCATGGTGAATTAGGGATTGGCAAGGGTTGAAGCAATCCAAGTTGCTTCCCTCTATCAAATTTTGTCTTTTGCCATACCAAACATTTAGAAACATACTCTTGTATGTTCACTTTCATGGTAGGCCAATAGAAATATGTTTCAATTCCCTTTAAGGTAGACTGAATCCCCCTATGCCCCGCATAAGGTGGAGCATGAGATTCATACATTACTTTCTCACGTAGTGAGTTAGTAACACATAGTCTATTGCCATAGAGAAGATAACCATCTTGTAAAGTAAATGGTTCTTCTTTCTTCCCTAATGCAAGGACTGAAATCACATCTCTGAAATCGGGATCAATAGCATACTCATCTATCATTGAAGATAGATCATTGTGAGTTGCTATGGAAACCGCATTCACTCTCGGCCGTCTTGAGAGTGCATCAACTACTTGATTATGCTTGTCAGCAATGTGAGCAATATGAAAATGAAATTGCGAAAGGAAATTTGCCCACCTCATTTTTTTGTCGGAGAGCTTGGTCTACGTCATGAAGTACTTTCGTTCGCAGAATGAAAGGAGTCCCCAATAAATAGTGCTTCCATGAGTCTAAGGCATGTAGAACTGCAAGGAGTTCCTTTTCATATATGCCTAGAGCTTGCTCAACAGGGTCGAGCCTTCGACTCTCATAGCCTATGGCATGCCCTTCTTGGAGCAAAATAGCTCCAAGGAAATCACCACAAGCATCACATTGGACCTCAAATGGTTTTGAGAGATCCGGTAGTGTAAGCACAGGTTGAGAGATAAGCTTTTCGAAAGCATTGTTCTCCTTAGCAGGCCATGTATACCTAACTCTTTTCTTTGTTAGGTCATGTAATGGTCCCACAATTTGTGAGAAATTTTCTATGAAGCGTCTATAGTACGCACACATACCTATAAAGCTTCTTAGTTCATGAAGATTCCTTGGTTTAGGCCATCCTTTTATTACCTCTAACTTGGATGGATCCATTTGGATGCCATCTTGAGAGATAATGTGACCTCAATGATGAATCTCTTGCAAGAAAATTTCACTTTTCTTTCGATTAACATAAAGTTTATTCTCTCTCAAAACTTGAAATATTACCTGGAGGTGTTGCTTGTGTTCATCTAATGAATTAGAGTAGATGATAATATCATCAAAGAACACTCCAATGAAGGTTCGATGAGGCCTGAACAGCTTCTCCATCAAGCGGTTGAATGTGGCTGGTGCATTGGTCAAGCCAAAAGGCATGACAATGTATTCGTAAAGACCAAATGTGGTGCGAAATGCAGTCTTTACAATGTCTTGATCAACTATCCTTATTTGATGATAGCCACTTTTTAGGTCAATCCTACTGAAGTAGGTCGATCCTTGTAGCTTATCAAATAGGTCTTCTACCCATGGAACGGGAAACCTATTCTTGATAGTGATCCTATTTAGTGCTCTATAGTTGACACACATACGATATGTGCCGTCTTTCTTTTGCACTAATAGCACAGGTGAGAAAAATGGAGATGAGCTAGGCCTAACCATGCCCTTCTCAACTAACTCATGCACTTTCCGCATAATCTCCTCTTGTTGAGCTTGAGAAACTCTATAAGGAGGTTTATTAGGCGGTGAACTTCCTGGAAGAAGTTCAATTGCATGGTCATCATTACCTCGTTTAGGAGGTAGCTCACAAGGGATGTCGTCAATAAAAACATCTTGAAACCCCTTGAGAAAATTGGATAACTCTAATTCCTTTTGGTTGCTTTTATTTTCTTTTGCTAAAGCATTAGGTTCATTTTGAGAATCTTTGACAAAAATCATGTACACGGAAATAGAGCTCTTTATTGACTTGTTGAAAGCTGGTGTATGTACAATGGGGATAGTGTTACCCATTTCCTTAGCATCTATATACATGTCTGTTTCCCTAAACTTAAAGGAGATTCTCCTTTCAGGAAAATTAACATCGGCAGCCAAGCGGTCAAACCATGGTGCCCCTAGGATTACATCCTCATGAGTGATAGGAGAGATAAAGAAGTCCTCTTTGTCCACATAGCCTTGGACATGAAGCCTCAATTTCCTGATTAAGGGAGTGACTGAAGCTTCTTGCCCCTTGAAGGCACTGTCTGTGGGTAGGACATCTCCCATCTCGTAGGCCTGTATGCCTAGCTTGGTGGCCAACTCTATAGTATAAAATTGTGAGTAGAACCAGGGTCAAAGAGAATAAAAGCATCATGTTCTCTTACCTTTCCCCAAGCATGGCATAGAGGAGATCCTTTGTGATGAGTTTGGTGAGTCTCCTCCTCTTGGATTTCAACCAAGGAAGCTCTAGGAGGATCTTGGCGGTTGTTTTTTTGGGGACAAGCGCGGTACGTATGCCCTTGTTCGTCGCACTTGAAACACCGGTTATCCTTGCGATAATGCTCAAGCTCTTCAGGAGAGAGTTTGTTCTTACCTTTGTAAACTCGCTTCTCTTTAGCTTTGTTGGAGTTTCCCTTAGGAGACTTTTGGACATTCCCCTTAGGCTCATTGGAACCCTTGTTTTCTGGGGGCTTATTATTTCTTTTAGCCCCCGTTTGGAAATTGATTCGAGAGGCCACCATAGTATGGTGTATTACTGCCGATATGGTGCGTGGCCTTTGGGAGTTGACATACTCCGCCATTTCTTCGGTTAAGCCCGCACAAAATTGTTGCTTTTGCTCTCCAAAATCCAACTTTTTGAAGACAGTGGCTTTGAGTTGTAGGTCCCAAAACTTGTCTACATATTTGTGGATGGATTCATAGGGAGAGAGCTTTAGGCTTCGCCATTCGGTGAGTACTTTGTCTTTGGCATCGGTGGCCAAAAACTGCTTCATAATGGAAGCTCTTAAAGCTTTCCATGTTCGTGGAGCTTCACCGTTGGCTCGTAGGCTAGACCACCATTGCCTGGCGGACTTTTGAAAGTGCATAGCTACATGGCGTAGCTTAGAGGACTCCGTGAAGCCCTCATCTCCAAATGCCGCATCGAACTGTTGGATAAAGGCCAAGACTTTGTCCGTAGCACCAAAGGTACCATCATAGGTAAGGAAAGAGATGCTCTTCCCTCCCTCTTTGAATTTCTTCAACTTGGACGACCTCTTCCATGCGGCATAGGATTTCCTATGGCATCTTCTTTTTGATGGTTCAAAGGTTGCACCATCATTTTCTTCAGAAGGTGAAGAATTTGAAGAAGGTGGAGAAGAGGGTGACCTCTTTCTCGTCTTTTTCTTGTCTTGATCTTCATTGTCTTCACCATCACTTTCATAAGAGGAAGAGGATGAAGAAGATGGAGAAGAGGGTGTCCTCTTTCTCGCCTTTTTCTTCTCTTGCTTTTTATCATCCCTCTTTGAATTATGGCGTGGAGAAGAGTGTGATGGTCTTCTCCGCTTTGGTGGTGATGGAGAGCGTTTAGCCTGCCGTCTTCATGGAGCCATCTCCGCCGAGGTGGCGAGAGACTCACTTCTTTCTCGTTCCTTCGGTGGAGGCCCTTGAGTTCTCCTTTGGGAAGGAGATGCATCATCAAGAAGTGAATTCTTGAGCCCTTCGTACGGATTCTCTTCTTCTTCCCGAATTGGAGAGAGACCTCTTTTGGGAGTCTCACAAGGAGGCTTCCTAGGTGTTCTCTCGTCATGGTGATGAGCTTGGAGAATCCCGTAAGCACGGAGCTGCCGTTGCACTTCGCTTTGGAGAGATGGATTGCCCATGGCTTGTTGAAGCCTAGAAACAAGATAGTTAACAAGCATCGAAGCATCATTAGTAGCTTGCTCATGAGCAAAATCAAAGTTATCAACATTAATTTCACTCTCTTTACTATTGTCAGCCATTCTAACAACTTTTAGGTGTACTTTGGCACTTCAAGCCCTAGTTGCTAATCCTCTTTACCCCTTTAGAAAAAGCACTCAAGCTACTATACCCGCGGCTCGAATACTATTAATTGCAAGGAATAGAAGAGAGGGTCTTTCGACACCAAAATAGCACCGGCTTCTAATAGCTCAATAGTGGTTAATCCGTAGTCAAGACCCGTAGGACTCCACTATTAAGACCATAGCTCTCGACGGTGATGCCCCGTTAACTGCACGAAGGTTGGCGCACTGCAAGGCTGAAAAATTCCTATTCTACTTACTCACAGGCAATTAATAATACCAACCATTTATAGCTAGCTTGAGTACCTCCCTCCTTGAGGACCTCCCTTCTTGAGCACGAAAACAGAAACCTTGTGCTCTGATACCAATGTAACATTTAATGGCCTAATAACTTATGGGTATAGGAAATTAGCATGAACATAGTGGGCATTTCATTAGAATGGATTCCTAATGAGAATTACAAGAGTGCTTGGGTGGAGAGAGCAACAAAAAGCATAACACCTAGTTAGATAGCATGAACAATACCTTCAAAAAAGAGAGAAATTAATCAATTGACAACAGTTGAGGACCGGATTTGCATGGAGCCGGTCCCCCCTCCAAAAGGCTTTGTATTATGGTTTCTCCCTTCAAGAGAGACATTGTACAATACAATTCTTTGTGTTCCTTCAAGACTAGCTAGTGCAATTAAGATGAAAGCTTCATGCACCAAGCAAAACACTTAGCAAACACAACTTTAATCAGACCCAAGACCTCACACACCTTCGAAGATGGTGAGAGCTAGCAGGGTATGAGAGTAGATTGAGAGGAAGAAGGAGTATCTTACGAGAAAGATGTACATCTCCTCACATAATCACTCATATTAGCATATCTTAGCTTAGTAATTAGCATGGTAGAGGAGATGAGCATGCATTGAAGCTTGGCTTGGTTGGATTTGCATCCACATGCCAAGAGTGTGTCGATGTAGGCTTCTAACTCACAAGCTTGGAGTAGGTGATGAGCTCTCCACCATTAAATCTTGGGAAGAGATAGTCTTCTTTACTTCTCACATAGGCTGTGTGAGAGTGTGTGTGTGTGTGTGTGTGATAATTCCTTGAAAAAATCAGCCCCCTCTCTCTCTTGGGCAAGCCGTCTTGCTATTTGCTCTTGCAGGCTCCCCATTGGACCTCCCCAGGGCTAGCCTATCACAATTAAGCAGCATAAGTGATAGCCTTCTGACATGTGTCCCCCTTTCCCTTTTGTGAGAGCTTAATCAATTAAACTTAATTGATTTAAATGAATTAAATCCCCATTGGACCTTTCCCCATTCTGACCAATAGGAATTAAGTAGCCCATTGGGCTGCTCAATTCCTATTGGACCCCTTCACGGGCTGTCCAATAATCATCCAGGAGACTTAATTTTCATTGGTTCTTTTGATTAAGTGTTTTAAAATTAATTAGGCTAAATTTACTCTAGCCTACTTCTCATTGGTCCACTTCAAGGGTCATCCAATAGGAATTGGGTACACCTTGTGGGCATCTGGCCTAGGGAGCTGACATGTGTCCCTCATTCCCTTTGTGTAAAGGAAGCTTCTGTGTGTGTGTGTGTGTGTGTGTGTGTGTGTGTGTGTGTGTGTGTGTGTGTGTGTGTGTGTGTGTGTGTGTGTGTGTGTGTGTGTGTGTGTGTGTGTGTGTGTGTGTGTGTGTGTGTGTGTGTGTGTGTGTGTGTGTGTGTGTGAGTGTGGCTTTCTCTCTCATCCCCTAGAAGAAAGGCTCGCCCCCTCCCATGTAGGGATATGCAAGACTTTTTGGTTACACACAAAGCATCCAATTTCCCCTAGGGTTGACCTTTGGACACAACCTTTGAATTTTGGAACCTTAGCATTTTGGAAGTCTTAATGGGCTGAACCTTAGGGTCTTTATAGCCCATTGTTTCACATGGATCTTTTGCAGATGGCCCCCCCTTTGGATCCCTATTTTCCCTCCTTTGGATCCCTACTGTGGCCGGTCTGCTAGCTTAACCAATATTCTAGCTTTTTCTCCCCTGGCACTTCCCCATATTAAATGATCAGTTTAACATGAGAAAATCATTTAGGAGAATTAGATATTGATTATTATGACATTTAGCATAATACTTTTGATGGCCCATAGGATTTTTTCCCGTCGTTTGCCTTAATCGAGCCTTGGGAAACTTAAATAAGACCCAATCATTTTCTTTAAATGTTAAGGCCCTTCTATGCTTATCAGCACGCAGCTTTTTTCCTTTGTTGAGAGATGGATATAGCCTCCTTAATCTTTTGGAAATATTCTTGTAGATCACGGCTATACTCATTGTCAGCGAAGATCTTCCCATGTACTTTTAGTTGCAAGGGACTTTTAGGTCTTCCCTCTATGATTTCAAAAGGTGCTTTTCCCATAGAAGTTTGGAGAGTATAATTGTATGCGTACTCTACAAGGGGTAAGTACTTTTCCCATTGTGAGCATTTATCTACTTCTATAACATAGGTCTTTAGTAGATTGAGTATCGTAAGATTGGCTATCTCACTTTGGCCATCCGTTTGTGGGTAATAGGCCAAAGAGAAATTCAATCTTGTACCTAGATTTTCAAAGAGACCTTTCCAAAAATTAATGGTCATTCTAGGATCTCTATCTGACACGATGGATGTTGGCAATCCCTAGTGTTTGAAAATATGAGATATAAAGAGAGTCTCCATTTGGTGTGCCTTAATAGTCTTTTTGACAGGAATAAAGTGTGCTTGCTTGCTAAACCTATTGACAGTTGTCCATATTCTCGTATTCCCATGGATAGACTTGGGTAATCCAAACATAAAGTCCATGGATATACTCTTCCATAGTGAATTACTGATTGGTAATGGCTGGAGTAATACATGTTGCTTCCCTCTATCATACTTAGTCTTTTGGCATACCACACATTTTGAAACATACTCTTGTATGTCTACTTTCATGGTAGGCCAATAGAAGTATGTCTCTACTCCTTGAAGAGTAGGTTGAATCCGTCTATGCGCCGCATAGGGAGGAACATGGGATTCATTCATGACTTTCTCACGAATGGAGTGGGTAACACATAGCCTATTTCCATGGAGAAGATAACCATCCTACAAGGTGAATGGTTCCTCTTTCTTCCCCAAAGCAAGAGCTAACATGATGTCTTTAAAGTCAAGGTCAGTAGAATACTCATATATCATCGAAGATAGATCATTGTGAGTTGCTATAGACATCGCATTAACTCTTGGTTGTTGTGAAAGTGCATCGGCCACTTGATTGTGCTTACCAGCTATGTGAGCAATATGAAAATAAAATTGTGAAAGAAAATTTGCCCACCTCATTTGTTTGTGAGAAATCTTGGTTTGCATCATGAAGTACTTGAGACTTTGGTCGTTTGTTTGTAAAATAAATGGTCCCCAATAGATAGTGCTTCCATTTGTCTAGGGCATGTAGAATAGCTAAAAGCTCTTTTTCATATATGCCCAAGACTCGTTCATCAGCATTGCCTTTGGCTCTCATATGCTATGGCATGCCCTTCTTGAAGTAAGACTGCTCCAAGGTAATCACCACAAGCATCACATTGGACCTCAAATGGCTTTGAGAGATCCGAAATCATAAGGATTGGTTGGGAGGTAAGCTTCTCTTTGAGCTTGTCAAAACCATTTTGTTCCTTAGAAATCCATAAGTACTTAATGTTCTTCTTTGTTAAGTCATGTGCTATTTGAGAGAATTTTGCTATGAAGCGTCTATAGTATGCACACATACCAATAAAGCTTCTTATCTCATGTACATTCCTTGGCTTAGGCCATGCTTTTAATTACCTCCAATTTTGATGGATCCATACGGATACCATCTTGAGAGATAATATGACCTTAGTATTGAATCTCTTGAAGGAAAATTTGCTCTTCTTTTGAGTGATAAAAAGCATGTTCTCTCTCAAAGCTTGAAAAATCACCTGGAGGGTGTTGCTTGTGTTCCTCCCAGGACTTGAAGTAGATGATAATATCATCAAAGAACACTCCAATGAATTTGCACTAGGTCTAAATATTTTCTCCATTAAACGATTGAACGTGGATGGTGCATTAGGCAAGCCAAAAGGCATGACTAGATATTCATAAAGACCAGACGTTGTACGAAACACGGTCTTTAGGATATCTTCATTCACTATCCTTATTTGATGATAGCCACTTTTAAGGTCAATCCTACTAAAGTGGGTAGAGCCTTTTAGCTTATCAAACAGATCTTCTACCCAAGGTATGGAAAATCTGGTTTTGATAGTGATATGATTTAGTGCTCGATGATCCACACACATGCAGTATGTACCATCTTTCTTTTGCACTAAAGTATTGGAGAACAAAAGGGAGAGGAGCTAGGCCTCACCATCCCTTTGTCTACTAATTCTTGTACTTGCCTCATAATCTCCTCTTGTTGAGCTTGGGAAACTCGATAAAAAGGCTTGTTAGGCGGTGAGTTTCTTGGTAGGAGCTCAATTCGATGGTCATCATCCCCTCGTTTTGGAGGTACGTCCATTGGGATATCATCGATGAACACATCTTGGAATTCATTTAGAAAATTAGACAGGTCAAACTCTTCTTAATTCCTACCATTTAAATTTGATGAAACATTAGGACCTTTTAGGGACTCATTGACAAAAATCATGTATACAAAAACTAAGCTTTTCATTGATTTATCAAAAGCAGGATGATTTGCAAGTGGTATAGTACGACCAGACTCACTAGCATCTATATACATGCTATTTTCCCTGTAGGTGAAGTAGATTCTCCTTTCAGAGAACTTCATGTTGGCAACCATGCGGTTGAACCATGGTGCCCTTAGGATAACATCCTCATGTTGGAGAGGAGAGATGAAAAAGTCTTCTTTGTCGACGTAGCTTTGGACATGAAGCCTCAATTTCCCAATCAAGGGAGTAACAGAGGCTTGTTGTCCCTTGAAAGCTCCATCGGCAATTACAATATCTCCCATCTTGAAAGCTTGAATGCCCAAAAACTTAGTGGCCAACTCCATGATATGAAGTTGTGATTAGAGCCAAGGTCAAACAAGATGAAGACATCATGCTCCCTTACCTTTCCCCAAGCATAGGAGAGAGGTGATCCTTTGCAAATAAGCATCCTCTTTTGGAGCCTCGATAGTGGAAGCTCTAAGAGTCTCATTGCGGACATTTCTTGTGAACATTTCTCTTGGGCCAAGAACAATAGCCATGACCTTGCTAAGTTGCATTGTACGATACACTTTAAACGGACGTATTATAAGACACCTATCTTTATTCGTACGTATTATATTGTGCCACATCAACAAAAACATCGTATTGTACAATTTCTTAGAATTTCAATCGAAATATTTATTTCAATCAAAATAAATATTTTGATCGAAATATATCCCTCTATATACCATGAAAACGGATTGTTTTCCTCATTCTATTGATCTCTCTTCCCCCTTATCTCATCTATAGGTGAGATTTACAACATCAAAATATATATATATATATATATATATATATATATATATATATATATATATATATATAAAAACCATTTTAAATTTAGTTATATAATTTTTTAGTAAAAATTTAGAGCGTAGGATAAAAAGCTAAATTAGTTAAATGTGGTTTTTTCAAGACTTTGGAGTTTTGAGTTTAAAATTTATTTGCTCTGTGTGAAGTATATCTTACACTAAGAGGTAAATTAAGTAAAGTGGTTAGTGATTACTTGCCTTGTGTAGAGGAAACTCACACTTGGAAGTGATTTAAGATAGTTAAAGTTAGCAGTTATTTGCTTTGTGTTAAACTATGTTCACACTTAGAAGTAACTTAAGTTAGATAGTTAAAGTTAGGAGCTACTTGTTGTGTGTTGAACTGTGTGCACAGTAATACTCACACTACAGACAATTTAGGTAGATTAAATAATAATCTCTTGCTTTGTGTAGAGGTATTCTCACACCTAGAAGAGATTTAGATAAGTAGTGAATTTTTATTGCTTGCCATGTGTGGAGTTACACTCACACTTGGAGGTAATGTAGGTAGGTTTTTTAAAGATATCTTGCTTTGTGTAGAGTTTACTCACACTTGGAAGTTATTGAGATACATTAAGCAATTTATTTATCATGATTCAGGTATAGAGTGAAAGCTCACACTTGAAAAAAAAATGTATTTATAATTTAAATAATTTAAAGAAGTTGAAAAGTTATGTTTTGTTTTTTAAACGTTGGCGAATAAAGTAATGTAAATGGTATTAGAGTTCAATTTTAGATGTGTATTTACTAATTAGTCCTGTTTGAGTTTGTAGATCTTAAAAAGATGGTGAAAGGATATGAGTGGAACTACGTAGACTGTGCGCGTCTGTCACACGTGTCAATGCAAGGGACTTACCGTACACTATGTGCGAGCCACAAATGGCTGCAAGCACACAACCAGACTAACCTAGCAAGCTCAAGAGAGCAAGGTGTGTCACTCACCACCCTATGCTCGCCTTCGTGGAGGATTCCTCGCCACGCAGAAGAAGGAGCTACAGCCGTGCCGCGCTCAACCGCCTCGTCGTCGCCTTTCCGTCGTCACAATGCTCTCTCTCTCTCTCTCTCTCTCTCTCTCTCTCTCTCTCTCTCTCTCTCATACACACACAGGGAGATGAAGAAGAAGATGGAGATGGAGCAAGAGCACTCTTCAATTGCACAAATGAGAGAATGAATGATTTTTAGGTTTAGTTGACTTTTATATGAGCTCGCCCATTCACACTTGGGCACCCATGCTTAGCCAACTAACCCTTGAATGTTCCAGTTAGATTGCACCTCTCATCAACGATCACTCTTATCCTTTTCCTATTCGACCGACAAGCCCAGCCCATGACCATTAGAAGTGGACATTGGTGGTTAACATGTTCCCCTTCCTGATGTAGATTCCGTCCTCGGAATATAAGAGTGTAGCATCAGGATCCACGATAGGAGTACCTGTGTGTCAGAAGAAAAACAACATTGTGAAAGCTCATGTGCAAGCGTGCAATAAGTGAGATGCATACATGATATTCTAGGAAATGCAAAAAAAAAATCATGAATTGTAACATTGCCAACTAGAGCAAGCGTAATACATGAATGAAATGCAATTGAGTTAAGGTCTATTAGGTTGGCTCTAAGAGAAGTACACAAGTGCTAGGGCTAAAGTAAGTACTAGATTGACCAACATTAATTAAAAAATATCGACTAAAGAGTAGTTAACCCTAGGAATGCTCGTCTGGGTTTAAAGACTAGTGATCTTGTTACTTATACCACTTAAGTGTGATCAACATAAAATACAAGGAAGTTTGTGCTATTTGCTTTCTCTTTTCTCTTTCTTCTTTTTTTTTTCTTTTTTGTTGCTGTCATAGTTGCTACAAGTAGCTAGGGGACTCGAGGTCTCAAATACCAGCTTGAGCATAAACTAGCCGGGAGACTCGAGGTCTCAAGTACCAGCTTAACACATGGACTTCCAGAACACAACCCACACTTAGGTGGAATAAGCTAGAGAGAACTATATCCTCATAGCCTAAAACATTACTAAAGTTACTACAATTAATAGACTATTTAAGAATTAAAGTCAGCAATTAAGTGGCCTAGTTTAGCCTAAGGTCCTGATACCTACTTAAAGCCAACTAATAGACCAAGCTCAAAGAGAAGAACAAGGTACTAGAAGTTTGAAAAGTTTATAGCATCTAAATTGGCAATGTCACAACTTCATAAATTTTATGCATTGTTAGAAACTCAAATGACAAGATGCAAACATGTAAGTGTGGAAAGCATAGATAAAAGAAATTAGTACACCTGATATAATGGAGAACATCCTTGTAACATGTAAACATCCATTGTCGTTGTCCTTTGAAGGCATCCTTATGTAGTCACAAACTGCACAATAGTCACCACCAAACATCCACCTTCCAGAGGCACATCAGTGGGAAGAGGTACCAACCCTTATTGAACACAAATAAAAACCATAAGGAACCCTAACCTAATTATTTGCACACTCCCTAGAGAGTCAAGGGAATAGGATATAGTAGAGATTCGTGGGAAACCCTAAGGCTAAACCCCTATCCTCATCATCGAGAAAAACAAAGTCATCATCCGTGGGTGATAGCATGAAAAGGTGATGCAAAAAGTAGTACTTCTTGTGTGGCACTTATGGATGGTGCTTTAGCACACTTTTTTAAGGTTCTTGTGAAGACTAATAATTCTAAGTTTTTTAAAACTTTTCCGCCAACGAATTTAACGATTTCTTGGCTTTTGTCTATCCGTCTGCCTTTCATGCGTGCTGCTGTAGCTGAGCGCCTCTCTTTGGAGTCTGAGCTCTCTTTCCCTCTCCCTGGAGTCTGAGCTCTCTTTCTCTATCTCTGCTTATATTCCATGCAACAATCTACAACAATTTGCCTCCATAATCTGCCTCCATCTCTCAGGAGCCTTCTCTTGAAGAAAGCAAGCATGGCTTGTGTAACCCTCTGCCTCATTAATGTCTACTTGGCTTGATGTAAGCCATATTACAGTTGACAGGTATTGGTATGGCTGGAGAGAATCATGGCTAGAGAGAATCATGGCTAGAGAGAATCATGGTTGGAGAGAATCTGCAGCAGGGTATTGGTGTGGCTGATCAGAGTGGCAGCAAGAATTTGAACAGCACCAGCAGCCTTCTCTCTACTCTCAATGTGGATGGCAGCCCATGAATAGATGCATCAGCAGGTTGGGAGAGGAAATTCAGCACCAACATGTTTATGAGGGTGAGAATAGCTTGGAAGAGGAGGGGATATTGCACCAGAGCACTGGAAACCCCACACGAATACACGCACCAATAGGTTGGGAGAAGAAATTCAGCACGAGTCCATGTGTGTAGGTGTGAACAGTTTGGAAGAGGGGATTGTGCACCAGAATCATTATCTACACAATTTGCAACTTGCGATGCATCCCACATCTACGGAGGCAGCAATTGGACACCAACAACATCCAAATGTAGATCACATTGGATGGCAGCCCATGATTGCAAACAATGAGTTTGGTTGCAATGAACAAGCTTCAAATCCAACGGAGTGGTCTCACTCATCTGAAGATCATGTAGAAGACAATCCAATACATGATGGGCTGCCCCCTCATGGCCACACTGAGTACTCAACTTCAATTCACCAAGAAGCCACACACAGGATGCGACAATATTGGGCCATGAAAAAATGAGAGAGCCATCAAAGGAAAAGAGAACGTGATGCATCATGCTTGTCAATGCCGGAAGATATGAGTACAGTTTGCACAACAATGGTGCTTTGCTGGCAAGAAGCTACAAAAGGCATGAATTGTGAAGCTAAGAAAGCCACCTTTCGATTGCTTTTAGAGAAGCCATCTTTTCAACGATTACACCATGGAGTAGAGAAATCTATACTCTCCAACATACAGGGTAGAGTCACCAAAGTCAAAGCATCATTGTCTGAAGAGGAGCTGAAACTTAAAAGGGCTTTATGCATGATGCTGGTGAATAGCGAAGGGGATCCATCAAGGTCTATAAGCAATTCGGAGATGGCGAGGTTCACAGGGCTGCATCGATGAAATTTTGCAACAACTAATGAACGATTAAAACAGGATGAGGCGGGAGCATTTCCATTGCAATTATGCCGACGCCAACAGCCTCAAAGCCATTGCATCACACAGGAGATAAGAGACAATGTTTTTTCTTTTTGGCAAACGGAGACGCGAGTGTCGCCAAACAAAAAGGATGTGTGCTGAAAACATCTCGGACAAAAATCTTACATTAAGCATCCAATACATTTGCTTGGCGAGTCACAGGTATGCTCTGAAAATGCTTGAATTATATTGTTCTCTTGTATGCAATAGTATAGGTACCATGCGTACATAGGTAGTAACTACATATAGGTAGTATTACATCAAGTATAATGTTGTCTATCAAGCCCGAGAGGTGTGTAGGCTCCAAAAGGTAATCTTTTGGTACTCCTAGAGGACTAGCATTCATGAGGGGAGTCAAGTACCTCAAGTATACATAAAAGCAATCAAAGGTGCCTTGGGGCAAGCTGATAGACTCTTCAATACTACCAAATTTTCTATATGTTACTTTGTAGGTGTATATTAGCTTGAAGATTACCTTGAGTACCTACATGTAGATGGTAGTAATACTTTCCTGTCACACAGGGGTTGGTGCTCAAAAGCACCAATGTAAACTCATAAGTCCTATTTGGGTACTTTTGGATGACCAATGTAAACTCATAAGTCCTATTTGGGTACTTTTGGATGACCAATGTACATTCAATGGTAGTTTAAACAACCGTTGTGAACTCATAGGTCCTTTATAACCATGCATGTATACTATTAGGTCCTCTTAGGGTACTTGGAAGCTTCAATACCTTGAGATTAGGTAGAAGCTACCATGAGACCAAACATGTACTTCCAAAATACCAAATCTAGGTATAGGTACTTTAGAGGTAGTCTTTGTGGTGCTTATTAAAGTACCAATTGCAGGGGCTTTAGGTACTTTGCAGAAATTGATACTTCTTAAAGCTAGCATGAGACCAAACATGTACTTCCAAAATACCAAATCTAGGTATATAGGTACTTTAGAGGTAGTCTTTGTGGTGCTTATTAAAGTACCAATTGCAGAGGCTTAGGTACTTTGCATAAATTGATACTTCTTAAAGTACCATTTATAGTGTCTAAGGTACTTCGGTACCTAATGAAAGGTCTAGGAAAGTACCATGTTAGGTAGCAAATTCAAGTTACAATGACTTTGACCTTGTTTTGACTACAGATTTTGATGAGATTTACTTTTCATTGGACAGGTGGAGCTCTATAGGAGATCCGAAATGCAGTATTCACACATCAAGATCTCTCTGAGATGTTTTGAAGGATTGAAGCCTTGGTTTGTTCGCAAGTTGATGGATAGGTACACTTGCTGATGTATTGCTCAAATATAGATGATATACATCAAGGAAGCATTCAACCAGATGAGACAAAACAAGACAGGAGTGCATAGTTAAGGGTGTGACTGTAGTTGTGATAGATGCTTCACAGAAGAGGTCCTAGGAAAGTGTGGAGCTGCTGCGTACACGCACAGTAGCATCAACAGCTTGGCTGAGATGGTATTATGCCCAAATCCAGATGAGTCTAAGTTTCATAAACTGTCTTGCTTGAAGGGAGAATGTGATCAATGTGGATCAAAGTTGTTAGTGCTCTGTCCAAGAGAAAAATTTGAAAATGCATTCCAGATTTCAGTAAAGGTGTTTGAAGATGTTACATCAGCCCATCAAGAATGCAAGAAGCGCAAGGATCTACTGGTCAAGGAGATGGGATGCAAGGACTTTACATCCTTCCTTGAAAATCATCTAACCATCTACATCAAACACAATTTTATTGCCAAGTGGCAATCTCAACAATTCAAAGACTGCATTCAAAGGTTTCCTAGAGACGTGGTAGTCTCTGTTATAGACTTTGCTGAAAATTACTCTTTATGAAATCCAATCAATGCATTGGTACTCTTCACAAGTCACCATCTTGGTGCACATCACTTATGTTCGGAACGAGGCTGACAGGGTCTTAAAATATATACATTTTTACATATTTGATGACAAAGAGCATGACACATTGTTTGTACAGCATTGTATGCAAGTTCATAGTGTGTGGCTACAGGAGCAAGGTTTCAACTTCTTGAAGTGGCACTGGGTCTGGTCAGACGGATGTGTTGCTCAATTCAAGGCATCTAGACCATTTTTCTTTGTGTCAAGGTATGCTAGCTTCCTTTGACTCTTAAACAAGTGTGCGAGTTTTGTGTTCTTGCCTAGTCTTTGAGACGTGTGATTGATCTAGGTACTACTCTTTGACTGGCATTGAGATGCTATGGAGTTTCTTTACATCGGGCCATGGCAAAGGAGAGCATGATGGGGCTGGTGCTATCGTCAAAAGGGCTCTGACACATGAGAAATTGAAACCTGACGCTTGGCACATGAAGTGTGCCAAGGATGTGGTCAATTTCTTGAAACATAAATTTCATGATGAAAACACCCAGTCAGAGGTGACTCGAATTTTTTGGGATGTCGAAGCGGCTGATGTACCTAGGGAGAGGAAATGGAATTGCAAGCGAGTGGAAGGGTCACTCTCATTGCATTGTGTGAATAGACACTCTAGGAATGACAAGTGTGCACTGCGCTACAGAGCTCTCTCATGTTTTTGTTTGTTTTGTATGTCACAACGCTGG
The DNA here is from genome assembly GCF_014529385.1 of Adiantum capillus-veneris. NCBI lineage: Eukaryota > Viridiplantae > Streptophyta > Polypodiopsida > Polypodiales > Pteridaceae > Adiantum > Adiantum capillus-veneris. The sequence goes on along the minus strand of NC_140959.1, from coordinate 117,698,270 downwards.
AGGCGATGCCTTAACAACACACATGTCGAGAACCGGAAGTACATCAACATCGAACCCTTGGATGGCAGTGATGGAGAAAGTGATCAATCAAGTGATGACGAAGGATCATATCTGCCTATGTATGGTGGACATCACGATGCAATCAGTGACGCTCTGCATGTAGGTGACAGCTTTGCCACAAATGCGAACGAAGATGGAGTAGACTTCTACCTCTTGAGGTGCTCAAAGGAGAAATACAAAACGGCACGAGCGCTAAGAGATTCTTGGGACGATTGCATTTTTCCAAATTCATATCTGGTTGAGGGATACTACTATGAGCTAGTTGATGGTACCGAGGATGTTTATTACATCCCTCCTGAACAGCCAAAAGTGTTGTTGGCATCACACTTGGTTTGATCCATCAAGATACCCTTGGAACCCTTACATGGTGAGCCACATAAGTTCAGATTATCTGCAGAAGTTTATGAAAATGTGTACAATAGCATGCCAATGGTCTTGTAGGTCTTTCTATATTGGAGCCTGATAAAAAGTTGTTTTACTGCAATTACTGTTCGTTGTATTTGAGTCCTCCAAAAACACATAATCACAAATGTAGCCTCCTGATTCTTACTTTTATCTTTTTGCAACATATCATTAAATTTGGTACTTTAAGTACTATAGTTCAGGTTTCAAGAACTTTATTGCTTGTTCACGTACTTATAGGGGGTATCTAGGTAGTCTTAAAGTACCAATCATAGGTTCTAAGTGCATGTTCTTCATTGTAGACGTGTGCAGATTAGGTACTTTAAGTATCATGAATGCACCATATCTGTAAATTTGGTACTCTAAGTACCATTGTTGGTAGTCTCCCAGCATTGTCACATGTATTTGTCTGAAGATAGTGTACCATTGTGGGTGGTTACACAGTCCCTTTTTAAAATACTTGTTTGCACATTGGGTACACCAAGTACCATGGTTGGTACTTGTAGTGCTACTTTCCAATGGTAGAATGCTAAAATAGCATGATTGTAATGACAAGAGGTCTCCAATCTTGAAACATAGCATGGTAGTAGAAGCCTTCATTTGCATGTCTCACACACCATCCACAGCCACAACCAAGCACACACTACCCACAAAATAAATTGAGTCCAAAATGACAATGGTGACATAATGGAATAATTATAAATTCAATTTCTGTGTTGCCGACTAGTTACATGTTAGGCAGTCAGTACAGAGGCATTCTGAATGTTGCCAGAAAAAACATCCCTCATGGAAAGTAGGCATATACATGGCTTTGTGGAGAGTTTAAGCTTACAAATAGGTAGCTGTAATGACAAGTCTGCTTATACAAGGGGTTGCTACAAAACTTGGCTTCACAAAATTACATAAGTTCTTTACAAATACACCACTACATGACAATGTAGAGACACTAGTGCTTAAAGAGCATTGGCATCAATTGTGGCCCTTTCAAGTATTTTTCATAACTGGTCATCTTTCCACCATGCCGAAGTGCAGCTTTAACATAGTCGTCCTCCGATGTAGGCTTCACATTATTGAAGGTGACAGCTTTGGCTGACCGATCTGTAGCATCACGCCATTTCACAAGAGCCTCCTTCATGTCCCTGGACAAGAAGTCACTATGCCGCTCCTCTAGGCTAGGTACAATGATGTAGGAACCGGGAGGATCATAATGGTATTTATTGTGCACGTATGTCGCACGTGTCAATGCAAGGAACTTGCCGATACACCGTGTGCGAGCCACAAATGGCTCCAAGCACACAACAAGCCTAAACTAGTAAGCTCATAGATGACGTTGGTGTGTCACTCACCGCTCTACACTTCCTGTCGTGGAGGATTCCTTGCAGCGAAGAAGAGGGAGATGCCGCTACACCACGCTCAATAGCCTCGCCGCCGTCGTACCGCCACAATGCTCTCTCTCTCTCTCTCTCTCTCTCTCTCTCTCTCTCTCTCTCTCTCTCTCTCTCTCTCTCTCTCTCTCTCTCTCTCTCACGCATACACACACACAAGGAGATGAAGAAGAAGAAGATGGAGATGGACCAAGAGCACTCTTCAATTTCAGAAATGAGAGAATGAGTGAATTTTAGGTTTAGTTTACTTTTATATGATCTCGCCCCATTCACACTTGGGCGCCCATGCTTAGCCAACTAATGCCTTGAATGTTCTAGTTAGAGTGCGTCTCTCATCGGCAATCACTCTTACCCTTTTCCTATTGGACCGACAAGCCCGGTACCTTACTCTACCAAGTAAATAATACAACATCCGTCGTAGGTGATAGGGAGTCTGTGAGCCGTGAGGGTTAACATGCCCCCCTTCCTGATGTATATTCCATCCTCGGAAGCTATTGAGTTGAAGCGCGTTCGTCGAGGTGGAAGAGCATTTGAGATGAATGTCCTTAGCCTTCTTCAGTCCGTGAGCCGTGAGGGTTAACATGTCCCCCTTCCTGATGTAGATTCCATCCTCGGAAGCTATTGAGTTGCAGCACGTTCGTCGAGGTGGAAGAGCATTTGAGATGAATGTCCTTAGCCTTCTTCAGTCGCTACAAAATCAAACAACATTGGTACAGTAATTGTATTCTCATATACAATTAAAAAGCATATGCAGTTGTAGGCAGACAATGTGATTGGTAACAGAATTTTAACCCATTTGTCAGCATAAAGATTAAATTGCAATATAATCAAATGCATAAACAGATGTAAAGGTAAAAAATTAAACAAGTCTGGGGTCACTAATTTAACGATCGAAAGGCACTAGAGATCGACTATTAATACCATGGGTAAGCTTCTCAATTTTCTCTGGTCAATTAAGTTGTTTAATCACGAGAGCTAAGTATTTCATGTTCGAGGGCTGACTAGAGGCTATACCTAGAAGACCTTGTAGTTAAGCTACAATAAAAGGAATTTCTCATGAAATCATCGTCTAACTAATTACCTTTTCTTTGACCCCCCAAAAGTCTTTTCTCATTGATTTACTTTTGATGTGTGTGCTTATTTTGTATGCCTTGGGTTTTTTGTTTTTCAAGGAAAAGCGCCCACACTAGGAACCTCTAGGGCTGTAGTACCATAGGGGATACATGTGAGTGAAGTACCAAATCAAGCTGAGATTTCTCTTCCAGCTTAAGATTTTACATTGTGGCACTTTGATTTTTTTTCTGTTTGTTCGTTTTCAACATTTTAATTTTGTAACTTTGGGGGATCATATAACACTGTTACACCTCCCCAGGCTCATCACACTAGTAAACTCCCTTTATAATACTTAAGCTAAAGGTCAATAGGGTCAAGCCCACTAGAAAGCCCTAGTACATTTCACACAATGCTGCCTGAATCGGATTAAAAACCTAAGTAACCATTGATTATTAGGAAGGCATTCCCCATGGTATTAAGAGAAGATCTCTAACACCTACCTTGGTCAAACTAGCTTAGTCGGACTGTTTGATTTTTAAACCTAAACAAGTGATTATGACAAAAAATTACATTGAATTTAATGTTTGATACTAAGCAAATGCACTGAATATTATGCTACCCATCACAATATAAGCAGACAAACATGGATACAAAAAAGATAAGAGGCAATGCTAATGGACAAGAAACACCTGTTTGTGTTGATGGTCATGCTTGATTTAAAGTGTGAATGAGAGAAAGATTCCATGAAGGTCCAAATCCTAACAACAGCAACACATTCCTCTACACACTAGGAAACACAAAGAATACCTCTAGGAGGCACATCAGTAGGAAAAGGTACCAACACTTATTGAAAACAATTAAGAAAAACATAAGGAACCCTAACCTAGTTATTTGCACTCCCCTTAGATAGTCAAGGGAATAGGATATTGTAGAGATTGGGGGGAAACCCTAAGGCTAAACCCCTATCCTCGTCGTCGAGATAAACAAAGTCATCATCCATGAGATCATATGTGCCATCCATGTAGTCATGTAAACCTTCTTCTTCATCATAGGTACCCATGTTTACTAAGAAGGTACCGATGTAGTCATGTAAACCTTCTTCTTCATCATAGGTACCCATGTTTACTAAGAAGGTCACTAGACGCCTATAGTCATCTTGGTCAAAAGGGTAGGCTTGTGCAATGGGAGAAACGCTCTCTACTAAGTATGGATCAGTCGTGGTCAAGAGACGTATCAGCCATTCTAACTCCTCGAAATTCCTCTCACATGCTAGCGTACCTACCAAATCCCATTCGCATGCAAGCGTCGGAAAGACCATGTGAAACATTTGTGAAAAGTAACGAGGGTACCTCTCACCCAAGGCAGGAGTGGATGACTCTAGCGTACTAGCCATATCTATACATGCAAATAGATGATGGTTAGAGTGCAAATATTACAAGGGTCGTGTTCTTGTGCATAATGTGTTTTTATGATTTTGTGTTATGGCTCTTCCTCTTTTACTTTTTTATCTTGTTTTTGTGAGTATAAGGCTTTATATATACATTCCCTAAGATTGGAGATTAAGAGGTCAGGGAGGAAGGTTGAGAGGGAAGCAAGTGAATGATGGATGTCAGTAAACACTCCCCCCTTCCTTAGGTAGATCGTACCTTTTGGAATGATGTTGTCACCCTTTGAAACTAGTTGTTCCAAGTTGTTATAGGTGAAGGCTTTAACCAATAGTTTTCGACCACTCTATGTGTTTCATCTAGTTGCAAGGGTGCTAAGGTACTCTCCCATGATTTTATTTGCAACATTGTTGTGGGTGGTGAACTTACAACGGGAGGTGCAAACTCTTTCTTGCTTGTATGGATATGTACAATGGTAGATGGAGGTTGTGTTGAAGCTCCTATTTCCGTATAGGAACTACACAAAGAGCAAGAAGCTTCATTTGATTTCGTTGTTCTTGAGCTAGGTGGAACAATTCGTTCTTTCTTTGGTACCCAAACTAGCTCTGGAGCGGGTGCGTTGCATTCCGTGATTTTTTCCTTTCCGCGATCTTCAATTTGTTTTGGAGCCACATGATTGAGCTCACATGGGCCCGGTAACAAGTAAGAGCACAGTTTACGTTTTGGCACCCAGATTTGATCATTTCCTTTATAGTAGCCTTGGGCTTCCAATAGTTTTTTAGGAATCCAACACAACGTTTCTTTACATTTCTTGGGGCGAACGGGACGTCTCTTACCAAGCTCTTGTCTTTTAGCACTAGCTATGGTTGCTAAAGAAGCTTTAGGGACCCACTTGTATGTTTTCTTTGTTATATTGGGATGGGTCTTGTGTGTCTCAAGCTTTATTTCAGCTACATCAGTTGAAGCTCTAGAGAGTTGGGGTATGGGGACATATGGTTCAAGCTGTTGGACATGCAATGTTTTGGGTTTTATTTCCTTAAGAGGCAATATCTCATGGACTATGGCTTGAGTGGCAGGGCTAAGAGTTGGTTTCTGTGTTGTGACACCCCATGTCCCCCAATCAATAGTGCATTTGGTGGCTATCATCCACGTGCGTCCTAGGTTTATATTACCCGCCATAGTTCCAGCAGGCATGACCAAAAATTCTTGAGCTACAACCCCATTGTCATAACTGACAAAAGTGTGCCAAATTCCAAAAACCGTAGTTTTTTTCTTGTTGGACACCCTTGACTTGGATAATACTCTCAGATAGAGGTGGCTTCCTTAACTCACACCACACCCCATATGATAGCAAATTATATTTAGCACCCGTGTCCAATAAGGCATTATATAGCACTTTTCCATAGGTGTTGTTTAGCTCAATAGGGTATCGTAGAGGTGTGTCAGAGTCAAACCAATCCTCGTCGGTTTCAACGTGGAATGCATGTGTGACTCCAAGGTTAGCCTCTTGTTTTCGTCTTATGCGTTGTTGTCGCTCTGTAGCCTCAGCTTGAGCTTGTATCTTCTTCAATTCTCTTTGTGCCTTGGCTGTCTTTTTTGTATGGATGGCATGTAGCTCCTCTTGGCTTAAAGGATCATAGTATCTTTTAAATTTGCTCCCATTGAGGAATCCAATGGTTTCAACTCCATCAAGAGTCTCCACACGAATAGTTCCCTGTGGGGTGATCTCACATACTCTATATGGTCCTTTTCCCGCATATTTCAACTTTTTCTTTTCGTTACACACTCCATACATAAGGAATTTATTACTAACATTGATATCTTTGTTCTTTAGATGACGGTCAAACCATTTCTTCCTTCTATCTTTTTCCACAAGTGCATTTTGCACAACTAATTGTCTTTCTTCATCTAGCCTTTCAAGGATATATAATCACTCAACTAAGGGGTTACCATCTCAACCTTCTTGAGAAGCTACTCGAAGACTAAGAACGACAAACTCCCATGGCATAACCGCTTCTTGGCCATACACCATCTTGAATGGCGTGCAGTTAATGGCAACTTTATACGCAATACGATAAATCCATACAGCTGTGCGATGAGCTTCCACCATTTTGGTCAAGATAGAGATTAAGGTCTTATTGGTGCTCTCAGCTTGGCCATTTGCTTGTGTATAATAAGATGTGGACTTATGGTGAGCTATCATAAAGTTGGTAGTGAGTTCTTTGATTACTCCATTTATAAAATGAGTACCAGTGTCACTCACAATCTCAAAGTGACAACCAACCAAATCTTGTAATAATATTCTCAAAGGGAAACTTGGCAGTTGACCTCGCATCGGCCTTACGTGTTGCCTTGGCTTCCGCCCACTTTGTCAGGCAACGATAATATATCGAGATTGAGTGCTACGAGCTGCCGGACTAATTGGGCCTACAAAGTCCAAACCCCATTTTTCAAATGGTTGAGTCACTTGAACAGGGTGTAAGGGCATCCTATCCTTTCGTTGTGTGATCTTGTAACATTGGCATTCATCACATCCTTTTGCAAAAAGTGATGCATCCTTAAATAAGGTTGGCCACCATGATTGCAACACCTTTCTAGCTGTTAGTTCCCCTCAGAAATGTCCTCCGGCTATACCCATGTGTGCTTCTTGCAATATGTATAAATACTCATCCTCACGGGCACAACGTCTAAGAATATCATCCTTCCCTAGCCTGTAGAGAGTTCCTGCAATGAGAGAGTAAGGTTCACATTCTTTTAATTTTTTTCGAGCTTCGTCTTTACGAAGCTCTTTGGGTGGAAAACCATTAGCTAGAAAGTTCACAATCTTCTCACTCCATTCAGGTATGGTTTTGACTAGGAATAGAGAAGTATCGGAAAACTCATCATCGACTCCAGTAGGGGCTTCACCATTGGGTATGTGAGACAAATGATCCGCCATGACATGTCTTTTACCAGGTCTCACCACAACACTAAAATCAAACTCAAGGAGAACTAACACCATCATGTAATTCTTCCCGTGGAACAAGGTTTATTTACTAGATACAACAAGGCTTGATGATCAACATAGAACACAAACTTGTTGGCCACAAGGTAGTAGCGAAATTTCTTCACTGCATAAATCATACCTAAACCGAAGCTAAATAGCGAGAACTCAACCAACAACAGAATTTGTCAGACGAGGACGGAGCTTGACCCGCAGGCGCATGGAAACAACTAGGTGGGTGTCAAATCACCTACTCGACCTTCTAATGACAATCACTACTAAGGAAATCAAATCTAAGTTCTAAAATACGCAAGTGACTGAAATCCGTACTACGAACGAATGCTATACGAAACAAGATCCAGAATCATTGAATCGATCTCAAACTCAAGGGGAAGTCTATACACTAGGTAAGAACAACACCCTAAAGACTTGAACTGCAAAATCAACCTATAACCACTCCGTGCGGAAAATGCGTATGAAGACAGGCCAAAATATACAGGTGACCGAAACTTGACCCCGATGGTACTAATGTGTAGCTCTACTCGTTGTGGTTCTATAAATATGTTGCACGCTCCATTCCGACACACGAGTTGGAAGAAAACTCACACCGAAGCTCGTAGGAACTTACCACACATAGAAGCCGATAGCGCGCACTCTTGGTATCTGTGCGTAGCTCTCGCCGTTGCTAACACAATGGCGGTGTCGCTTCTCCAATGGCGGCTCCGTAGCTCGCGTAGCAAGTAGATAAGACTCTCACTCTCTCTCTCTCTCTCTCATACACAGTCACGGCGCTCAAAAACTCACTTTGATTAATAATCTGAATCCCTTAGGTTACAAAAACTTTGGCTTATATACCTCAGCCTTGGAGGTGAGAACATCTCTAACTAATTACATAAGCAAGTGAAATTACTTCAGGATTACAAGATGGAAACTCAATTGAGTCCCGTTACTTAATGAATGGCTCAAATCAAAATTAATGTCAGAAAGACATTTATTACAATCAATGGTTACAAAATGATGAGTGTGAGCAAAAATGTGGGTGTGATCCTCTGCTGGCTCAACACTCCCCCCCTCCGCGTTCATGTCGTCCCTGACATGACTTTTATGCTTGGTCAATAAAGTCCTGTCGTCTTGAGCATCTGCAAATCTGATTCCTATCGTAGGTTTCCGATGGTCAAGGTTGGGCCGAATATTTTTCTTTCGTGGGAGAAAAAGCCGGTGTAGAAAGCTTCTTCGAATGTTTGCATGTGGAAGCTAGGCAAAAACATAATCCTTTGGTATAGGAGGTGTAACACTTTTGGAGAAGGTTGCAATGAAAGATCGTACATCATATCAGTCACTGTGTCGACCGTCGATAGTAGACTCGAGGTCGTGGCTTTATCTGGCGCGAACACTTCAATGCAAGCTAAGAGAGTCCTGCAGATTTTTTTGAGCATCTGACATGAAAGGTCAGGAGAGCCAGTAAAGAGCTTGATGGTGCCCGTTAGGGTTTTCACCATGTAGGCTTTACCTATTCTCTCTCCTGCCTTTAGTCCTGGCATCCTGGGATAATTAGGCCAATTTGGCTTCTTTTTTGCAATCCTGCCATGCTCTTTCCAGTTTCTGACTCTTGGCACCGGGCAGAAGGTTGCATCCTCCCGAATCTCCTTTGGTGCCTCCACCAAGTAGATGAGGTAGGCTGGGTATTTGTTCAGCCAACCTTTCCTCCATCTAGGTTGTGAATCTACTATCTTCTTTGATTGTTCCTCCTTTGTGATGTCGCCTTCGTAAAGAGCGACATAATGCTCCTCTTCTATTCTCTTTTTCGTCTTTAGCACTTCAAATTTCATCAAAGGGAAAGGCAGGCTGGGTTGCATCCACTGTTCATGGAGCACTTTTGTGTCTAGCCCCTGAAGTCTAATGGAGATTAGGAGTCTCCTCTCCCATTCCATTTCCGCCTTGGCACTCTCCTCTGCTGACTTTTCTATTTGGTCATGGAGCCTTTGTTCTTCTTCTTCAGAGATTCTTGAAGTCGAGGCCACCTCTTGAGCTCGGGCTGGATCTTCAATTGTGGTTGCCTCTCCAGTTTCTGGTAGCTCTATGGCTGCTCCACCTGATTCTTCTTGTGGTGTCTCTGTCTCTCTTCTTTGTTGCTCTTGTAGATCTTGGAGCTGTTTGCGGAGGGCCTCATTCTCTGTCCGTAGTGTTTGATTTTCTAATGTGAGCCTCTCCTCTGCGGCCAATGATCCCTCCGCAATGTGCAACCTTTGCACTTGCTCTAATCTCAGCTCTCTTTGTAAGCTTCGGACCTGGTCTTCCAAAGCTGGTATGATAGCTCCCTCTTGTTCGGTTCCTGCTGTGCTAGCTCTAGGGGTAGTCCCGATTCTAGTGATTGTTCTTTCTTGGAGCTCGACTCTCTCCCTTAGCTCAATGAGATCATCCTTGGCCGCCTCCAACTCATCCTCTATCCGCTCCCTTGCTTCCTGTGCACTTGTTACTTCTCTTGAAGCCTCGGCTAGCTGGAGTATCAAGCCGTCCCTCTCGTTTTCCGCGTCATAGAGTGATGCTTTATGACTTTCAGATTCAGTCATAGCATTCTCTAATTTTCTCTGCAACTCCGCTTCCCTTTGTTTGGCTGTCTCAATCTCTACTTCCTTTGCCTTGGACCTTTCTTTTATCTTGCTGAGCAGTTCATGCACCATGTGCATGTCTTTTTCATCATCATCTGTCAACTCTAAAGCTCTTTCCGCCACCACCTCCACTAGCTTTGGCTCTTCTAGTACTTTCGGTTCGTCCAGTTTCTCTTCACTTTCTTTTTTACTCTTTGTTTTTTCCTCCGTTCCTCTCCGTTCATCTTGTTTTTGTAGGGTGATCCCATAAACTGCCTCAAGGGCCTCTTCTTCGGTGTATCCTATCTCTACCAGATCCTCATAATCATTTCTCTTTAGCTGAACTGGATCTATCTTCTTTTCTTTGGTCTCGACGTCTAGCTTTTCCAAATCATCTGTGTCCACCTCTACTGTGGTCTCCTCCACAATTTTTTATGTCTTCTTAGGGCTTGGTACATCAGTCATAGAGGGATATCTGTCCTCAGCTTCCTTGGCTTTCCCTTTGTCGGCTTGCCCATCTTTCTCTTGAGGCTTAGTAGACTCATCTACATTCCTTTTCCCCTTGTCCTCTTTTTTTAGCTCAGCTTTTAATTGTTGTACCTCCTCTTCAGTGTATGGCTCGACACGTTGTTGCTCCAGAATAGCCTCTGACTCCTCATAAGCTTTAATATATTGATCGTATTGATCAATATGTGGCCCGGCTGAGCTAGTTCCGACTTTAGTGGGGTCTGGCACCCACTTTTCTTCAAAGTCACCCTTTAGAGCTCTTTCCGCTCTAAACTGCTCCACTAGTCTTTCCATTCTTGCCGCTTTCTGACTTTTGGTTTGCTTGGGAGCAACCTTATTCTTTACTTTCTTCTTAAGCGGCTCTTCCACATCCTCTGCAAGTTCTGAAACTACTTCTAGTTTCCGACGTGCTCTTGTGGATGCCCTCTTGGATACTTCGGGCTGTTCTTCCTCCTCGTCGGCTTCTCTAAGCCACTCATTCTGGGAGGGAACCTTTGGCCACTGATCTCTGGCTCCAATAGCTTCATAAGCTATTCTTGTCAGAATTTCCGCTCCTCCTATGTACTTTGGCTTCTCGTTGTGCATGGCAATTACTTGCTCGTGGATGTGTTGAGCGTAATTCACCTCTTTTGGCATATTGCTCTTTAATGCCCATGTGATGGTGGTCGCAATGGCATGGGGTGGTGTCGTATACTTTTGCGGTCTTTTACTGCAAACATGAAGAAATTGGTTGTACAGTCGGCAAAGGGTTGCCGCTCTTGGGTCCGCCATATCTTCATAGGTTGCATTCTGCTTCTTGGGCCCATAGACCTCTATGGCCTCTCTTCTTTCCCTGACCGAGCTCCCTTTGTTGTGCAGCTTCAATGCGTCTGCAATTAGCTGTGGAGTGATCTGTACTTCTACCTTCTCTCCATCCATGGCTGTCAATGTGGCTTTTCCATCCTTCTGAATGGATGTTGCCAACTCGTACACTCTTCTTGTATCCACACCTGATGGTCTAGAGGTGAAGAAACTGTGCAAGTCTGCCCTTTCCAGGTACCTGCTGATGTCTTCTGACCTGCTATAATCTACCAATTCTTGTGGGATCATCGGTACATCCACCGCTTGTCCTTGAGGATCTCTGAAAGTCCCCTGGTAGATCTTTATTCCCTCTTTCTCCAATACTGCTTCCTCCACCCAAGTTTTGGTTGGCTTGAGGGTTTCTGCTGGAATGTCAAAGGGTTCCGCTTCTGCAATAGCATCTTTGATTGTCGATCTTTTTCTCTTCGTTGCCGATGACTTGGTGGAATCCATGGATCCTGTAACTCCAATTTCAGAAGTTAGCGTCTTTTTAGTACTGAAAGCCGAAGTGAAGCTTTTAACTATCCAAATGACTTGAAAATTGAAACATGAGCTATTCAGGGCCTAAGGATGCAAGGTAGGTGAAAAAATATGCAAAGTGGGCTCAAAATCATGCTGGAGACATCATACACGTATGATGTCTTTTGTGTCAAAATGACTTCATATTGGTTGTGCTTGTAGCTGATAGTGTATACATGATTATCATATGCTTGGATTTGAGTTTGGATCCCATTTGGTCAAGTTTTGGCCAATTTAGTCCAGTTCCGGCTCTTGAAAAAATTTTGAAAGGGAATTGGATTTTATGATCCAAATTGGATAAAACTTGGTGGTTCACTTTCAAATGGCATGTAGATCACTTCTGTTTGGTGGTTGAAGCCCTGAGGTGCCAAAATCACATAGTGAGACATCATACGCGTATGATGTCTTTTAGTGTATTTTTGGATCAAATTTCTCTATAAGCTTGGATTTGGCTTTAGATAGGCTTAATCAGTGGATTTATGAAAGTTGGATAGATTTTGGGCTAAAAATGGCTCTGGAGACATCATACGCGTATGATGTCTTTTTCATTAATTTTGCATGGGATTGGTTCTGTGGACTCCCCATGTACTAGTGAAGGATTGTCTCTACTCAAATCTTGTTTTGGACTTGAGTATGTTGGATTTGGGCCAAAAATAGGCTTTAGGTGAAGGATTTTCCCTCAATTGGGCTAATGGGGTGATCCTCTTGACCAAATGGTTCCAAATTTCATATGTAGCATGTATTAGATATATATAATGGATGTATGATGACAAATGAGCAGTTTTGGCTCTGTAAGTGCAAATAGACATCATACGCGTATGATGTCTTTTGTGTCAAAATGGTGCTTTTTGGTTCCAGATAGCTTGTAGATGTGTTAATCAACAATCCTACAAAGTTTCAATGAGTTTGGAGTTATTTTGACAAAATTAGGACCAAAAATCAATTTTATGGCCTACTTTGCATATTTTTTGGTTTTCCTTGGGTTTTCTAACTCCAATTCTCATGATACTTGGTTCATAGGATGTGATTAATATGTGGAATGAGGCTATGCACTCAAATGTTGAAATGGATGTGAAATTCATGCTGTGAGACATCATACGCGTATGATGTCTTTTCTTGAAATGTTGGTCTTTTTGTGCAAAGAATGCTTTGTGTTAGTGCCCTAAGCCCTGCTAACTAGTTTTCAACTCAAAAAGTCATCAGTTTAGCTAAAAAGCCCCCTTATAGGCATTTCAGTCTCCGAAGTCGTCTTTTTGCCTTGGAGTTGAATTTCTTCAACTTTTCTTCTCGAGAGTTGCATTTCCAGCTCATTGGATATGTTGTGAAGCCATCTATTTGGTTGAACTTGACTTTGGCTCCCCGTTCTCCATCTTTCTCCTTTTGGTTGCCCGAAAGCGTCTTTTTCACCATCGGTAAGTGAATCAGCTTTCTTTTGGGTTTTGCTTGCAAACATAAGTCATCCATGTATATTTGAAGCTGCTTGTGAAGTTTCATTTCATTCGGTCGTCAATTTCAGCCGTTATGCCAAAATGACACTTTGTGTGTCCGCAGCCGAATCGGTTGTTTTGACCCACTTTTGGTGGTCCAAACCTGAAGATACTCCATGGTTGCATTGCCCTCGATGTTGTGAAGCTTCCTGAGAAGTTTTGTGTCGTTTCGAAAACTTTTTCCTGTTTGCCTCTTGCAGGCTCTGTTGACCTAGGGTTTTTCCAGTCGTTCTTTCTCGAGCTTTGAGTGTTAGAAACCCATCTTCTATACTAGGGTAACCCACCTATAAGTTCTTGCAAGGTTTGGTTAGGCGGTTGTGCCACTACCTAGCATTCTACCGCATTCCCCGTCTACTCTTGTTTCTTGGTTTTGGTCAGTTTTCGCGACAAAAGTTAATGATAAGCATCAAAAGCTTATGGCAACGAGTCTACCTCTCATGTCTGGTGTCCTCTGAGCTCTCGTAGCAGTCGTAGAAGGTTGTAGAAGGTTGGATGCTCCTGTGTGCTCTTTGCTCTCTCCAAGAAGGTAATAGTGGAAATGAGCTTGAAAGTGATGTGAAAAATACTTAACTTCGGACTTCCCGGATCACTTGTTACCAAATTTGACATGTGCTCCTATCTCGTCGTGAAATGCACTTTAGGATTTGAAATTTTTCAATTTGGACTCCGTTTGACCTGTTTTTGAGAAATCTGTCCACTTTGCCAAAATTCTGTCATTTCGGGCTTTCCGCAACTTTCTCGAATTGTACTCAATTTTTACCATGGGTTGCCCTTGTCATTAGGATCATCACCATCTATTCTTTTCTTTTTTCTGATCTCGTTTCACCTGTTTTTTTATTTTTCTTTTACTTTTATCAAGAAAATCATAAAAAATAAAGGAAAATAGCAAATTGAAGCCAAAAATTTCCAAACATACACGATAAATAGCTGGTAACCCTGTGTATATGAATATACACTTATTTGTGATTTCTAGACTTGGATTACCACTTTTTTCCACTTTTTAGCTCCAAAAACACTCTTATTTAATGATATTTACACGTCTAGAGACCCAAATTCATCATTTGATCTCTTCTTGTTGCAAAACAAGGTATATAAGGGCATAAATATTATCAATATCCGCAATCAAACATAAAAATTGCAAAATCATGTAAGACACTGCCCTTGTAATATAATTTTTGTTTTTCTTTGTTTTTTTTTTCTCGCTTGTAGCTGCTTTGTAGCTCCTGTATACCTGTATACCTCCCCCCCTCCTAGTCTGAGTCCTCCCGGACGACTATGAAGTGTCTGTGGGCGAAGCATTGTAGTTGTTTGGGTCATAAGTTCCCAATGCAATTGTAGAGCGATGATACAACAGTCTTTCCAATAAAGCTGCTCTTTGTTTGATTGAAGGATTGGTGGTCGGGTTTTGGGTTGGTTTTGGCACTTAGGTAGTAGAATCAGTAGATGGATTCTTCTTTACCTTGTTGTTCTTTTTCACAATCCAAATCTGCTTCCGCTTCGCTTGTGCTTGCCACAAACTCTTTGCGACCCAAACTTGCTTTGTTCTTTGTGTTGATTTCCTCGCCTTGAAATACCTAGGAGTTTCCGTGGATTGTACTGAAGGGAGTTTCTGTTTACAAATCCTTGGGATCCAAATTTGCTTGCTATAGCTTTGTGCCGTCATGAACTTCTTTGGAATCCAGATCTGTTTCACTGTCCTTGCTTGTCCGGAATCACTCTATTGTCTGGTATTAAAGACTCTGTTTTCCACCTTTGTGTTCTCTGGCACAACCTTTTTTGGTCTCCATACCAACTTTGACTCCGTTTTTTCCCAAGGTTGAGCTGTTATATTATTGCTTGTCTTCCTTATCCAATGTTGAGAGTTCCTCGTCGAAGAGCAATCCAGTTGTATAGAAACTTTTGGTTGCCATTGCTTCTTCTTTTTCTCTGGTTGTTGTTTACCTGTGTTCTTGGATTCTTCCTTTGGAGTTGGCTCTGCTCCTTTGGTGAACTTAACTGATTGACTTTCACCTTCGTATTTGATAAGCACTGATTTAGAACTCCAATCAATCATTGCATTGTATTGCTTCTGCCATGGTTGTCCTAGCAATAATGGATGTTGTGTAGCTTGGTCTTCAACCACGTAAAACATATGAGGATACACATACTGGTTAATCTGTGTATGTAAAACTGTGCATCCGACAGTTTTGATTGAATTCTCAGAGTAACTCTTTAACTCTTGCTTGGCAGTTTGTAATGTAGTGTCATTTGTCAATTGTCTATACAAACTGAGTGAAAGTAGGTTAGTTTGAGCTCCTGAATCCAATAGTGCTCTGGCTTTGATTTGGTTGGTTCCTACTTTGCATTCAATGATGGGTTCTTCTTTGTCATTATCCATTTTTGTTATACTGACTGCGTTTATCCGTATTGCTCCTTCATTGCGCTGTTTCTGACGTAGTAGTCTTCTTTTCTCCATTCTTTCCTTCGCCTCGGCTTGCGCTTCCTCCACAATCTTTTTCTTTTTCTGGACACGCAGCTTTTCTTGATGTATTTTGAGAAGCATGTCTTGGGTTAGCGGCAAAAGATACTTTTTCACTCTGCATCCACTAATCCAATTGGGCATTTCTTCTCCGTCTAATGTAGCAAGCTTGACGGCTCCACTTGGTGATAGATCTTTAATCACCAGAGGTCCCATCCCTCGCTTTTTAAGCTTCTTAGCATGCTGTTTCAGAGTGTAAACTAGGACATAGTCCCCAACCTTAAACTCTTTAGTCCGCACATGCTTATCAAAAAATTCCTTTTGTCGCCTTTTTTGAGCGTAGATAGAAGCTACTACTTTTAGGCGAAGCTCGTCTAGCTTTTCCAGGTCATCTATTCTATCAGAAAGCTCGTGCCCTGTCCACTCTAGATCCTTAGCCACCCTTAAGGTTGAAATCAAGAATTCTATTGGTAAGATAGCATTTAGCCCAAAAACCATGTTATATGGGGTCGTTCCTATTGATGTTTTATATGCTACCCTATATGCCCATAATGTTGAATGCAACTTCTGGTCCCAGTCAGTTCTCGACTCAGATCCAATCTTCGTAAGGACCGTGCATATGGTTTTGTTTGTTGCTTCAGCTTTTCTGTTTGCTTGTGGATGATACGGGGCTGATTTCCTATGGATTACCATGAATTCATTTAGAAGGATATCTATCACTTCATTTATAAAATGTGTGCCTCGATCACTCACAATTTCTATTGGCAATCCATATCGTACAAAGATGTATTCATATAGAAATTGTGTCGTGGTCCTGGCATCTGCTTTTTGAGTTGCCTTTGCTTCGACCCACTTTGTTAGATAGTCTGTAGCCACAACGATGTATTGTGCATGAGTCTTATATGCAGGAGGTGAAATGGGTCCGACATAATCAATCCCCCATTTTGCAAAAGCTCTTGCCCCCATCATTGGTCTAAGCGGCATATCATCTCTTTTAAGTGGTAATTTGGTCCGCTGACAGTCATCACACCGTTTAACGTATTCCTCAGCGTCCATATGTAATGTTGGCCACCATATTCCTGCGGCTAAGACAAGTTTTGCTGTCTTATCACCTGAGAAATGGCCTCCACCTACTCCTCCATGAGCTTGCTCCAGGATTATCACATACTCAGACTCTGATGCGCAAATCCTAAGCTGGTTGTCTTTACCTCTCTTATAGAGTTGATCTCCTATTAAAGCATAATCTCTAGCTTCTGTCTCTACAGATTTCTGACGAGCTTTTGACGTTCCTTCTGGGAAAGTTCTATTTGTGAGATATTCAACAATATACTGACTCCATTCCGGAGCTATCATTATCTGATATAATGTCGAATACTCTGCTGGCGGTTTTGATGAACATACAATACATATAGTGACATATTCATGTACGCTTTCTTTCATTCCTGGCCAATAGACTCCCAATTGTAACAAATTTCTATATGTGTTCCTTCTTGAACAATGAAATGCACATTCCTGAACATGTGCTTCGTAAAGATATATATTATATTCCTCAGGATTGATGCATAGTCGTAAAACATGATCATTTCCCAATTGATACAACCTTCCTGCAACCAATTGAAGATTCTTGGATTGTTGAATAGCAATATGTTTCTGGTTGTATTCTCTTCTATCAAACTCTCCTCCATAGGTTAATAAGCTAACGACATTTTGAGACCACTTCGGTATCATTTCTATGTTGAACAAGTACGCGTCTGGCATGTCGTCATCTACTCCTATAGGGTCTTCCCCATTCGTCAATCGCGAAAGATGATCAGCTCTAAGATGTGTTTTTCCTTTCTTTACTACTACCGTGAAGTCGAATTCCAGTAAGATAATGAACCATCTCACTATTCTCCCGGTATTGCATGGTTTATTCATTAGGTAGAGCAAGGCTTGGTGATCCGTAAAAAACACAAAATTGTTGGCTAGAAGATAATGCCGAAATTTCTTCACAGCATATATCATTCCTAATCCTTCTTGCTCTATTGTGGTGTAATTCTTCTCTGCATTTTTGAGCTGTCGACTGGCGTAACAGATAGGAAAATCCATGTTTCCTTCTTCTGGCTGAGCCAGAATGCATCCTATTGCATATGCCGAAGCATCTATATGCACATGGAATATCTTCTCCCAATCTGGTGATTTCAAGACTGGAGCAGTAATGAGTGCCTCTTTCAATTTCTTGAATGATTCCTCACACTCCTCTGTCCATTCAAAGTTCACTATTAGACTATAAAGTGGTTGGTCTATTATAGCGTACATATAAATGAATCGTCTATAATGTCCGCAATGTCCCATAAAGCTCTGTACTTGTTTCGCATTGGTTGGTCTAGGCATATCCACTATAACTTTTATCTTCTCTAAATCCGTGGATATTCCGTTTTGTGAGACAATATGTCCCAGAATTCTGCCCTGTCGGACCATAAACACACATTTTTCAGGATTGAGACAAATGCGATATGTCCTACATTTCTCAAATACTTTTCTTAGGTGTTCTAGATGCTCATCTCTCAGAAGAGAATGTACACATAAGTCATCCATGTATATTTCTAGAAACAACCTTAAGTATTCTTTGAAAGCATGCGTCATCAGCCTCTAGAAGGTTGCGGGAGCATTGGTTAGACCAAAAGGCATAACCCGATAAGCATAAATTCCCCACTCTGTTGCAAAAGCTGTTTTATGTTGATCTGTCGGTGCTATGGCTAGCTGGTTATATCCTGAAAAACCATCAAGAAAGGAGTATGCTGTTTTCCCTGATACACGCTCTAGAACATGATCAGTTATCGGCAGGGGATAATTGTCCCTGATTGTTGCAGCATTCACTTTCTTTAAGTTGACACACACTCGGAGTTTTCCGTTCTTCTTGGGTACCACCACAATCGGAGATACCCAATCGGTGTGTTCAATCTCGTATATGAATTCAGCTTCCATTAGCTTATCTATCTCTTCTTTGATTTTCTTAGCAAACGTATCATTATATGCGTATGGTCTCTGTCTGCTAGGCTTTGCATCTTGTTTTAGTGGGATTGTGTGTTGGCATATCGATGGGTCAACTCCCTTTAAGTCCTTATAAGACCATGCAAACACATCTCTGTACTCTCTGAGAAGACTCAAAAGTCTCTCTTCCTCGCTTGGAGACAAATCTGTGGCTATGTACACCGGTCTAGGTGTCTCACCTCGAGCTACTAAATCCACTTTTTTTGCATCCTCCGGTCCGTCATAAGATTCGTTCTCCCTTCTCTCTCGAATAGGTTGGGTTAATACCACCTTCCTATCCTCAATTGTGAATTTCCTGTAGTGAGAGGGAACATCCATGTTTTCCTTGATTTTGGCGTTTTCGTCCTCTCCACTCTCAATTTCTGTCGTCCAAACTTCTTTCAGAGTTTTCTTGAGCTCTCTGTACTTATTTCTACGTTCTAACTTGGACTCCGTGTGTTCTCTATTGCGCTTGTTCTTTTCTGATTTTTTTGTTTCAGTTTTCGTTTCATTCCTTTGAACTTGATTTCTTGAGCTTCTTTTGTCTTTTCGTAAGCTCTCTAGATCATTGCCTTTCATTCTTCCAGAAATCTTGTCCTTAACACAATCTTCCGCCTTTACTAGCATCAGGAATTGATTTTTTCCTCTTATTCTAGGCATCGGATTGGTTCTAATCCCCTTTGTTTTTCTCTTTGCTCTATAGCGTTTCTGGCATTGTTTAGTTTGGTTCGGAAAATCATAAAATCTGACATCCATTATAGTTTCTTCGTTTCTGCTTGAATTTTCCGTTGACTCATTGTCTGCTTCATTTCCCCACTCTGGATGATCGGGAATGTCGTGAAACACCTCTTCTTCATCTTCCTTTTCCAGTGTATCGTTCTTTTCAGTTTCTTTTTCGAGTATAGTTCTCAGCATGAAGTACGGAACCACGTCGTACCCGTCCTTGTCGCAAAATTTCGTTGTGGGACCATCCGGAATTGCACAAACATCTAGGGTTGCTAGAATGTGTGTCCATTCTAATGGTTCAAGCGTGTCCTCTGGAAAGGGTTCTCCCATATAAGCTTCATCTTAGATAGCCCTTTCTAAAACATATTCTTCTCGCCTCAGACTTCCACATTTCGAGGCTCCACACATCCATAACTCCCTGGGCTTACCTAACCAAGCTGGAAATTCGGATCCCGCCAAAGTAGTTGAATCAAACTCCTCTACCGGTGTTCGGTTCACATCTTTGTAGCTATGGTCTTTCAGGTTCACACGTGTAGTGGTTTCCATATTTCTTAGGTATATGTGATTGTAGCCCCAATCCTGGACCATTTTCAATTGTCTCATGAATGGTCTTCCCAGTATGATATCATAGTTATTCTCCTTGCCAAAATCGACAATAGCAAAAGTATGTTCGTATTCAATGCCGCAAGAAGTCACTACGACTTTCTCTAATAACCCCATAGGTTTCTCCATGTGTCCATCTGCTAATTGGAGTTTCAACCTAGTCTTCCTTATTGCTGGTTTCCCCCATTTTTTCCAGATTTCTTTTGTAGCAATGGCTACCCCAGCTCCGCTATCTAGTATTGCCATCGTGTTCACACCTTGGAATTCAACTGGTAAGGTTGTATTCCCCTCTTCACCTTCGCAATACTCTCTGACCTTGTTTAAGGATACAGGCTTAGCGTTCTTTTGTGGTTGGCTCAGCTCTTGTATACCCTCTTGCAGTCTCGATGTTGGGTCTTTTATCCCAAATTTCTCCAAGCATTTTCCTACAGTGGTCCACATATGTGGTCTTAGCCTCAAAAGCTCAGCTAGAGTGATAGTGCATGTCACTGGTGTTGACAAGATCTCTATCAATCCTTGCGAGTCCATGACTTTTTCTGATGAGATTCTTCGTGAGGGAAGTGCTCTAATCTCGGATTTTGCTTCATACTCTCCTAAGTATGAAGGTAAGGTATTCAGTGAATGAGGTTTGCTCTCCATTGTTCTAACAGAGCCCCCATATCCCCAGTAAGATTGCAGATCCAAGTCCACTTGAGATCCTGCCTCAAATTCCACTATGGGAGGATTCCTGATGTCCTTTTCCCAATTTGTCTGATTAGCTTGGCAACTTAGCTCATTTGTAAAGTTTGCCTCTCTCACTTGTTTCCAAAATTCATTGTAATCCTCATCTCTTCCGTAAGACCTCTATATGACTGGATGAAAACTCTCTATCTCCTGATCGGTTGTGTTCAATACTATGCGGTCATCCTTGTGTGTATTTTCAGGCTTTTGTGCACTGGGAGTCTTTTCAGCTACCCGTGAAATGATAGTCTCTTGCTGAATCGGGTTTTCCGTTCCACAATTCAATATTTCTCTTGGTGGTTCTAATAAGGCTTGTGCAGTCTCGATCATTCTCTGGCACATTTCAAGTCTCTGCTTTTCCAATTCCGCGTTTGGGTATGTCATCCACCTCTGTTCTTGTGTTTGGTTGTTCTTTAACCTAGCTTCGTAAGCTCTCATCAGTGCGTCCAATGGTTCGTGTACTTTGTCGACTAGCACTGATCCCCCTGAGCTTAAGCTCGTTGTTTCTTTGATACTCTTTTGTTTCGTTCTTTCCGGGCTCATCTCTCGTTTCCCGTTTTGACTCTCAAGTTTTTCTAATCTATCTTTAGTTCGCTTTAGTTCCTCAGCTAGAATAGCGTCTTCACGTTCTTTTCTCAACTTCATGCGCGCTTTTCTAGCTTTCCATGTGTTTCTCTGACTCCGCGGTCCTTGACTAACCACTTCAGTCGCTAACTTTCCATTCTCAGGTTCTCTAGTGGTTTTCTTAGCTTGAGCTCTAGTAACAACTTGCGTTGGTATCAGAGTTTCATTTTCAGACCCACTGCTGGTAGGAATAGTTTCTAGCATATTCAATGTCGTCTTTTGCACTTTGTTTGGATTCTTTGAACAATCCTCAATGAAGTGAGTAACCCCACACTCAGTGCAATAAGCGTTAATTCTAATGATTTCCGTATGTGGACAAAAATTCATCAGATGGTCACCTCCACACTTGTAACAGGGTCCTAGTGCTGGTCTTGGTCCCATTTGATTCGTCCTTTGTGGATAGGATGGTCTTTGTCCTGTTAACCCTCCATGAGCTATGAACATCAATTTTCTTGCATCCAAATTGTATCTCTCTTCATTAGAAGCACTTGTAACTGTTGGTATTCCAACATTCCCAATCATGCCCCATGGTTCTGGTTGTTTGGGTTCTTCTGGTGGGTAATACACAGTTGGAAACATGTGTGCACCAGATTCTTCATAATAGGCTTGAACAGGCACTAAGGCTTGTTCTTCCTGATTCTCTAAGGTTGGTGCATATCTAATGCCCACTGGTCTTGCTCCTGGTAAAGGTGGTTGTTGTCCCAATACCGGTTGCGGTCTTTCTATCCCCATAGGTCCTGGTACATTTCTCGTTGGGTATCGAGGTACTAGATGTACCTGAGGTGGTGCTAATTGGGCAGGAGGTGCATACTGACGCTCCCTTACATACCCTTTGTTGTAATAGCACTCCTCTGTTGGATGGTTTGCCCATTTTTGTTCAATAGCACACCATTTCAGTGGTTTTGGCAATGGTTTTTGGTATGGTGCCATCCTTTTTAGAGCATCTTCTATCATTTGCTCTACATTTGGCATGGTTGTTGTTTGAACATTCTTTTTAGTGGTAGTCTCGCTCGCTACGGAGGAAGAGCTACTGGATGCAAAATCTGTATCCGCTGACACCTCTCCATAAACCGTACAGTTATCCACTAAGTACAATGCTTCTCTCGTTACTTGCTCGAAACTTGTACAAGCTTTCAAGTGCAAGTCCTTCTTGAGAGTGTCGTTTCTCAATCCTTCAATAAAGAGAACAGATAGTCTGTCATCTTGTGGTCGTTCACGTACTGGACATCTCTCAATGTATTGTTTGAAGCGAAGTGAAGCTTCCTTCACTTTTTCGTGTTCTCTCTGTTTAAAAACATATATTTGTGAGACCGTATTGTGCTTAATCCCTCGTTTTGAGAATTCCTCAGCAAACTCTCTTAGCAAATGGTCAATGTCATGGAATCCCCCTATGTTCAGTGGTTGAAACCATGTCAATGCCGTACCTTCTAGTGTAAGACCAAATCCCTCGTATTGTGTATGGAAATCTGTTATCTGCTCAGCTCTTAAGACTTGCTTAAAGAGTGACACATGTGCATACGGATCTCCTGAACCACCATACTTCTTTGGCATACACTTGACTACTTGAGATGGTCTCATACGTCTATGGTCTGCTACCAATCTCATTGCTCCTGTGTCCCAGCTAAAGCTTTCTCTAGCATCATGGACTTCATGGGTTACCCTTGTTGGTTCCCCTGCCCTGAATCTACTACTAGGAGGTAAATGTGATAGTTCCGCTTCGAACCTTGGACCTAGAGTGGTATATGTGGGGATTGGAACTGCACTACCTCGATTCGTATCCATTGACTCTCTGGAATGTAATGATCCCATTGGTCCGGGCTTCGAGTACTGAGGTTGACGGAAAGAGTCAACAACCTGAGTTCTTTGTCCTCCTGTTGTCATTGGGTTTTGCACTCCATTTGTTGGTGCTGGTCTTTGTGAGCTAGAAGTAACATAATACTGATGTAGTGGTCCCCCAAAGTATGTATATCCTTCTAATTCTTTCTTGCCCATTGTTGAGTATTGCCTCCCATACTTGTCGTAAGCGGAAATTTTCACTTCCGATCCCTCTGTGTAGGTAAAGACATAAAGTCTTTTTTGGTCTGTCAACTCTCCGGTGTAGGGTTCTTCACATCTATAATAGAGATCTTGCTCCCCATTATTATATTTGTAGAGCCCCACATAGATGTTATCAGTGTTGATCCTTGTAGTTTCATTCTCTCTTCTTAACCTCGCATCAGGGAAGTTCATTATTGGTGCTTTCTCCTCAAGTTCTTCATCTACTTTGGCTTTGGTGCCCATCAATCCCCACTTGTCCACAATGTTAGGGTTTAGGACTACCAAGTACATGGTACCCTTGTCATCTAGATATCTATCTCCGCTATAGCTCACAGGCACTAAGTCCTTGAACTCACTAGGTCTATCTTCTATCTTTACACAATAGCGGTCCATTCCATCTTTGTAGATCTTGGCACCTTGCTCATTGTCGTACTGGTATTTTATGAACAATAGCTTCATTGTGGCGGAAGGGTTTGATGATCTTGCTGCCATATTTTCTCTGTTGTTCAGGTTCAAGTGTTCCAAGTGTTCGGTGAAAATCTCGTAAGATCTCTCCGAAGAAGTATCAGAAACACTTCCTTCAAAGATCGGCTCTAATGGTTGCACCCAACTTTGGTTTACACTTCCCTCGGTTAATATGACACTTGCTTGTTCTCCTTGTTTTGGTTGGTTATTCTGGAGATTCCTGCCCGATCTCAAATTCATCAATTCCCCTAAAGGACTTTAACTTTTCCGTCTCGGCAATTTGTTTTCCCAAGTTTTTGTGGTCAGAATTGATCCAAACTGATTGATACTTGGTCAATTGTTTAATCTTGTCAGTTGGACAACTTCTGTTTCATCAAGTGAGAATTTTGCTGCAGTCATGCTGAAAAAGACATTATACGCGTATGATGTCTTTTTTCACAGATTTGGACTATTTTGGTTATGCTCACTCTCAGTAGCCCCCTTATGCTCTGTCCACTCACAAAATTCAGTTTGAACTCTGTTTGAGCAAGTTATGGCTAATTTAGGCTTTTCTTGGCAATTTTCCGCTTTTGACTTGTTTTGGGTCAATTGTGATCCAAATGGGATGAAACTTGAAATATAACCTGTAGACAGCTATTACAATGGATCTGTGTTGGAAAAGTATCAAAATGTATCCAAAATTAGGTCAAAGACATCATACGTGTATGATGTTTTTTTCATCAATTTGGGTCAAGACTTGATATTTATGCTTTCTACAGTGTTTGTAACAATCTTGTCAGGTCGGATATCAAAAATAAGCAGTGGATGTGCTAAAAGAAATTATACGCGTATGATGTCTTTTATCCCAGATTTTGACTATTCTTGGTTTTAAGCCTTCTCCAATGTTTATAATTGAGTTTCAAGTGTTTTTGTCAGGTTTGAATGTAAAAACAAGATCTGAATCCAAAATTTCCTATTCTTTGCGTTTCTTGGACTCCGGATTGTCTTTTTGGGTTTCTTTGAGTGTTAATGCTCTTGTTTTAAGTTGAAATTAGGGTATAACCCCCCTTTTGAACACTCTGGTAAAGTCAAAATTTCTGTTTTGGTCTCTGTTTGGTCATTTAGACATCATACGCGTATAATGTCTACAGTTGCAGATTTCCAGTTTTTTGGCACAGAATCCTTCCTAAAGCTTTCTCAAGTGCTCAGCAGCTCCCAGATACACAGAAAATTTCTCTGACTTTTGTTTATTGCAAGTTTCACTACTAACTCGACGGTTTAGTGATCTAACATGCAATCAACCATATCAAGCAAATACTCCAATGATTACTAGCTCTAGATCAGGATCAAATGAACTCCTACCTAAGCTATTCCTAATCATAAAATGGGTTTGGTAATTGTGATTTTAAAGAGATCCACTGCCACTCACGGACTAGCAAATTCTTCTTCTATTAACAACTACTCAACACCAACAAAACAATAAACAAATCTAAGCTAAACTAAAAATACTGTCAATGTTAACCCTCACGGCACACGGACACCCTATGATCTATAAACGTTGTATTATGTATTTGGTAGAGTCAGGTACCGGGCTTGTCGGTCCAATAGGGAAAGGTAGAGTGATCGTCGATGAGAGGCGCACTTTAACTTGGACATTCAAGGGATTAGTTGGTTAAGCATGGGCGCCCAAGTGTGAATGGGGTGAGCTCCTATAAAAGCCAACTAAACCTAATTTTTACTCATTCTCTCATTTGTGCAATTGAAGAGTGCTCTTGCTCCATCTCCATCTTCTTCTTCTTCACCTCCTTGTGTGTGTGTGTGTGTGAGAGAGAGAGAGAGAGAGGGAGAGTGTGTGTGCGATCGAGCATTACGAAGGCACGACGGCGGCGAAGCGGTTGAGCGCGGCACGACTGCAGCTTCTTCTTCATCGCGGCGAGGAATCCACCACGAAGGCGAGCGTAGAGCGGTGAGTGACACACCCTTTGTTTTCTTGAGCTTGCTAGTTTAGGCTTGTTGTGTGCTTGGAGCCGTTTGTGGCTCGCATACGGTGTATTGGCAAGTCCCTTGCTTCGACAGTGCGGCAAGGAGCGCACATTTTTGGCGCCGCTGCCGGGGATATGCCCTACACTAAGCTCGGTTAGCACTTTACGCTTTCTTCTGGTGCAATTTCTATCATAGGAAAGGCAGGGAAGGAGTGTGTGGAGATTTCTGTTTTTTGCGTTTTTTACATTTGCTGTCAAGTATCAATTTCTGCTATTGTCAAAGTTTTTTCAATTTCCGCAATTTCTGCATTTTCAAGTTCGGCGTTTTCAATTTCTGCAATTTTCTGCATTTCTGCAATTTTCTGCATTTCTGCGTTTTTTCTGCAATTTCTACAATTTATGCAATTTCTGCGTTTTTTCTGCAATTTCTACATTTCTGCGTTTTTTAAATTTTCTGCAATTTCTGCATTTCTGTGTTTTTCTGCATTTCTGCGTTTTTTTCAATTTCTGTATTTTCTGCATTAACAAAAAAAAAATTAAAATAATGTTTGTAAAAAAATTTGGAAATCAAAACGGGCGGCTAAATTTTTTGAAAATAAAAAACGTGACTCTTAAAACGGACGGGTTGGTTTGTATAAAAGATAGATCGGGATCGGTTTCCCAAGCCCAAGCCCAAGCCCAAGCCCAGGCCTCAGTCCTCAGTCTTATGATACATACTAGACTCACTCTTATATATATACCCTACTCCCTCAAGAGAGAATGAGAGCATGTGGGACAAGTCCTCCACTCTCCTCCTTTCTCTTCCCACTTGCACCCTTAGACTTTTTAGTTTGGGCCTAGTTCCCTACTGGGAATTGACAGTTTTAGGGATTCCGAGGGCATAGAGTGACCAAACGGAGGGCTGTAAAGCACGGCACGACCCTCTGACCGATACGCTCGTTTCGAGCTATCACACGGCC
Source organism: Adiantum capillus-veneris (assembly GCF_014529385.1). Classification (NCBI taxonomy): domain Eukaryota; kingdom Viridiplantae; phylum Streptophyta; class Polypodiopsida; order Polypodiales; family Pteridaceae; genus Adiantum; species Adiantum capillus-veneris. Next base: position 117,671,496 of record NC_140959.1, on the reverse strand, counting down.
CATTCCACGACACGCTCTAAAAAATCTAGCAAAAAAACAAACAAAAAACACGCTAAAAACTAGTCACAAGGCCTCCTAGAGCAGCTTTTTGACACCTTAGGGTATCAGAAGCACATGCACTTACGCTCTGGGCGGGTGCTAGAACACGAGCATATTGAGGGTGCCTCTGTTCATACGGACACCCATTACCCATCCACGATAAGCTCTAGACCCTCAGCGGGGACACAAGGTAGCACCACCCAAGACCCTAAAATAGCCGCTAGTGATTCCTCCTCCGACTCAGAAATCATGGAAGCATACCCTACCCAAAACACTGAGAGAGAAGGCCATGCACCTCCCGAAGCTCCACAGCCTAGTACTAGTATGTTTAGCCGTTTCATGGAAACATTAGGTAGAGCTACTCGCTCGGAACCTGATGCAAATGAAGCACACGAAGGGGGTGGGGAAGTGGAATCTCCTTTCACATCGCACGTGGACCCCACACCCCCAAAGAGTGTCCATGTGGATATCCTGCCAACTTCTTACCAAGAAGGCCCTGTTGAGCTGCCTCCTTCAGAAGTTCCCTCTAGAGTACCGTTGGTGACAAGTAAAACCACGGGGAGCAACATTGCTTCTACCTCACAAGAAACCGTTAACACGTCGACTCTAGAAGGATTGTTCATTAATGATCATTGGACATACGACCTCCACACTGAGGTGTTGACGGATCTACACTCTGGCCACGCCTACCATGTAGGATGGATAGAGATTGTACAATCCACCTCTAGTGCCACGAGCATCGAAGATCAACAGAAAATGATCTGTAATGTTATCCATGGCATTATTCAATCAGAAAGGCAAAACCGAGGGGTAAATATACTCTCAACTGGCCCCATGAGATTTCTGGATACGAGCAAGGCTCAACAACCTACTCTATCACAAATGGAGACTCCTCTAATGAGCCCCATGGACCCATCTTACGTCATTTCACCTGGGGTCTCTATGCAATCTGAGCCTCTGAGCGAAAACTTTAGCTTCCCTAACTTGGCTCAACCCTCTATTAAGGAAAACACAGTGCTCACTTTAGGGATAAGCTTGACAGAGAATGTACCGATGACATCTACGGTTAGCGCAGTGCCACTACCTAGTGTTGTGGCCTCGACCATATGTGCCTCTAGCCCCTTATGCACACATGGCCCCCACACCTCCAATTGTACCACTTGCTTATGCTCCTCGAGTGTCGCTCCCTAGCCCTTATCCGAGTGGACCTATGCCCGGTTATGTTCCATATCCTGCATCATCCACACATATGCCAAGACCGGTACCCGTTCCGCTCCCACATATGATTCCAAGAGTACCTCCACCGGCCCTACCTCCTCACATAGGTGACTTGGCAGCGTTTGCTCAAACCATAGGTCGATCTATCGCGGAAAATATGCGTCACGCATCTGATAGAGAGCCTAGAAGTAAGGCAGTACAAATTGCCAAACTCACGCAAAAATTCAATGGGGACGAAGATGCTAGAAAACACATTGAAGTGTTTGAACAAGTATGTGATTCCTTAGGGGAACGCAACGAACTACATAAGTGCAATGCCTTAAGCTTGACATTAAGTGGGAAGGCTGGAGATTGGTATAGGACCCTAAGGGTGGATGAGAAAACAATCTACCCTACCCTTCGAAGGTTGTTTCTAAAGGAGTACATACGAGAAGGTGTGCTTTGGGGTGTAGCATCTCAGCTACAGAAGGCCGAACGTAAGGAAGGAGAGTCAGTAAGGGACTTCATTAGTCGTCTAAAGCACTTAAACTCTCGCTGCCCTGTAAATGAGCGCTTCAACAATAACCAACTGCTTGATCGATTCATCCGCGGGTTGAGGAATGAAGGAATCTATAATGGACTAGTGATTAGAGGTATCACAACCTGGGAAGATGTCACTGCCAATGCAATCCAATTAGAGGACAACTTGATGATAGCAGGCATGAGGGTGTCTACTGACACGAGATCCACTAGCTCACAAGCCATTGAGTATTAACCCATGACTGCAAAGCCCATTGCCAATGAGCCAAAGGTATTTGAGACATTCTTGACAGACCTCACCAAGGCAATCCAAGAGTCTCTTAAGGATAATCGACCCCCTCAAAATAGTCACATGTATCCAAGAAGGGAGCAACAATGGTGTTCCATTTTCTTAGGTCCACATAGCACTAGTGAGTGCCCTACGTTTAGAGTAAAATTTAATGGAACTTGCAACGCATGTGGTAGGTATGGTCACCAAGCTAAGGATTGTTTAATGATCAAACGTATGATGGCAAATAGACCACCTGTAGCCTGGACGGATGCGCCTCGAGCTCCTGTATTGATGCCTACTCCACCTGTTGAGCAACTACCGCAACACATGGTCCCTAGATCTCAAAATGTTGTACAAGCTACACCGTTACCACCTCCTGTGCTAGGACCGCAGCCCCCGCATCCAAGAGTCGCCCCTATGAACCAAGTGGGTTGCGAGCCATCAAATGCTTATCCAGATGGCTGTGAGGAGGAAATAGACACTAGTATTGCCTACGGACTTGATACATTGGAAGAGTGTCCTATATACTACATGGAAGATTGTTGGGGGCAAGTCAAGCCAGTTTATCAAGCTGCTGCTCTCGCATCCAGAGGTCAAAATATCAACACCCAGGCTAGGAGGCCACCTCTTCAATGCTACGAGTGTGGTGGACCACATCGAGTAGCGGAGTGCCCTATTAGGCTGCAAAAGAATGCTGCACAGATGCAAATGAATCAAGGGAGCACGTCTGCAATGCCAATACTCACATGTAATCGTTGTGGCATAGATCACTTGATTGCCCAATGCCCCTATAACCCAAATGCGCCTAAAATCACACCCCTAAATTTGGTCGAAATTGCTAGTGTGACATCGCCAATACCACCCGTCGCACCTGCTTATGCGATTACACGGTCCATGCTTCAAGGGCCAGGACATATCCTCGAAGAGAGAGATACCGCGTCAATTATCCAAGCAAAGAAAAAGAAGACACGAAGGAAGAAGTCGCAGAATACGGAAAATTCAAAGCCAAGTTCCAAAACAAACATAGGAACAGGAGATGACCCCGTGTATATGAATGACCTCGAGGATGATTCAGATTCAGTCGAGACAATGGAGACTAGAACCAATACCACAAAGAGAAAGACCGACAAAGAAAACCGTAACATGGAACCAAATGAAAACCGAATAAGAGAAAACCATAAAGAGCCTCTGAAAACACCACAAGTGTTTCCAAATCCAATCCAAGACCCCCAAGATAAATCGCAGGGGCAAAAAGGGAAAAATCGTAAAAAGAAGATTGGGACGTACCCAAACCCAGTAGACGAGATTGAGCAGGTGAAACATCTAAGAGGTTTAGTGGAGGAGACTCAAAGGAAACTAGAACCAGAACCCATGCAGGTCAGAATTCATGACACAGTGTTTCCCACACAAGTTCATCCACCCCACATGAACCATAGACCGTTAGCCATATCTAGTATCATCCAAGAAGGGAGTGAGGACGGGACATCAGAAAGTGAGCATACACCCTTCTTGTTGGAAAGGATGTTTAACGAAGGAATACCTGATCCCATTGAGGAATATGAGATTCCATCCTCACCAGTTCCTAGTCAAGGACCTACACCCCGCAAAACGCCAATGAATGTTGCCAAACTAGTGGACTTCATGTCTTCTGAGGTTCGAACCACGATCATAGCAAAGTTGTATGGAGATCCTGAGTTATTCCTTGCACTTCGAGCATTCCTTAACGGAGAGCTACGAACGGGATTACCGCAGTTTGCGCAACCAAATAGGCCTGACTCGATTATGATTGATGAGGAAAATCATGTGCAATCACTTGACTTAGATGGACACGAGTCTGTGATCGAGGTACCCATTAACGAATTAGGGCAGTATTTTGAAGGCGACGAGTCTAATGCGACCCTACCCATCACTACCAAGGGATTAACTATAAAGGGAATTCTTGATGGTGGTGCAGGAGTTAGCATCGTTACAAAAGATTGTTGGGAATCCATGGGAAAACCCCGCCTCAGTGTTACTAACATTGTGGTAAAGATGGCAAATGGTACCATAGCCAAACCTATGGGGATGCTCAAGGCTCTTAAGATCAAAGTTCTAGGACACAAGGTACGACATACGTTCATTGTAATAGATTTCTCTAAACACCTTATGTCATATGAAATGATTTTAGGACGACCATTCATGAGGGAAGCACAAATGGTTCACGATTGGTCTAAAAATCATGTCTATTTGCAATTCCAAGACTCTGTCCTTAGAGTGGATTTGGTGACTGGTAAGGTACACCCCTTAGGGAGTAAAACCATTATTGATCATCGCTCTGACACCACAGTTCACTCGGCCCCACTACAATATTGTTACACTTGTAAGAAGGATACAGACATTGGCCAAGATTCTCCTTATATGGATATCCTACCTGGGATGACTGAGTCGGACAATGTGGATTGGGTCCACCTAGCATCAACCATAGACACTTGGGGAAATAGGGGGACGACCTGGGTAACACCTGAGGGGGATGAAATGCATGTACCCTTAAATATGCTACAAGCAATGCATATCGCTTCTGACAAGACTCATCCTAATGTAACGAAGAAAACATACAAGTGGGTCCCTAAAGCTTCTTTAGTGACCATAGCTAGTGCTAAAAAACAGAAGCCTTGTAAGAAACGTACCACTCGCTCCAAGAAAAGTAAGAAAATGTTCCGATGGATCCCTAAACGACTATTGGAAGCCCAAGGCTACTATCAAGGAAATGATCAAATCTGGGTGCCAAAATGTAGATTGTGCTCTTACCTATCACCTGGCCCAAGTGAGCCCAATCCCATAGCTCCAAAACGAATCAATGATCGTGGAAAGAAAAAAATCACAGAATGCTACACACTTAGTCCAGAGCTAGTTTGGGTACCAAAGAAAGAACGATTTGTTCCACCTACCTCAGGAAGGGGGGAGTCCCATGAAGATTCTAGCTCCTCATGTAATACATCCATAGAGGTAAAATCTTCTACACAGCCTCCATCTATAGTAGTGGACCTCCATGAAGCTAAAAAAGAATCCACACCTCCCAGTGTTCAAGAATCACCTAATGAACCACTTCAAGTTCGATCCTGGGAGAGTACCTTACCACCCTTGCAGCTTGACAAGGCACCTAGGGTAATAGAAAACTACTGGCAAAAATCCTCACCTATTACCAACTGGAACAATTGGTTTCAAAGGGTGACAAGCTCATTTCAAACGGTATGATCTACCCAAGGAAGGGGGGAGTGTTTGCTGACAGTCATCATTCATTTGTTTCCCTCTCAACCTTTTTCCCTGACCTCTCAATCACCAATCTTAGGGAATGTACATATAAAGCTTTATACTCACAAAAAAAAACAAAAAAAAAAGAGCAAGAGCAATTAGCAAACGAGTATGCACATTAAAGTCAAAACATTAACTCAGACCTACACATGTCACATTTGGTACAGTGAAACAGAAACCTATGCCATAAAACACCTTTGATCCTCATCACTTGAGTGATGGAGGGTAGGTAAGATTAGTACGATAAGAGTGTTTCTGTTTTAGAGTTGAGTGATTAGCAAAGATCTCTTTTCCCACTGATGTGCCTCCTAGAGGTATTGTTTGTGTTTCATAGTGTGTACAGGAGCGTGTTGCTATTGATAGGATTTGGACCTTCATGGAACCTTCAAATCAAGCACGACCATCAACACAAACAGGTGTTTCTTGTCCATTAGCATTGCCCTTATCTTTTTGCATCCATGTTTGTCTGCTTTGATTGTGATTGGTAGCATAATATTCAGCGCATTGGCTTAGTATCAAACATTTAATTCCATGTAGTGTTTTGTCATAATCACTTGTCTAGGTTTAAAAATCAAGCAGTCCGACTAAGCTAGTTTGACCAAGCTAGGTATTAGAAATCTTCTCTTAATACCATGGGGAATGCCTTCCTAATAAACAATGGTTACTTAGGTTCTTAATCCGATTTAGGCAGCATTGTATGAAATGTACTAGGGCTTTCTAGTGGGCTTAACACTAGTGACCTTTAGCTTAAGTATTATAAAGGGAGTTTACTAATGTGATGAGCCTGGGGAGGGTAACAGTGTTATATGACCTCCCAAAGTTACAAAATTAAAATGCTGAAAATGAACAAACAAAAAATCAAAGTGCCACAATGTAAAATTTTAAGCTGGAAGAGAAATCTCAGCTTGATTTGGTACTTCACTCACATGTATTGCCTATGGTACTAGAGCCCTAGAGGTTCCCAGTGTGGGCGCTTTTCCTTGAAAAGAAAAAAACCCAAGGCATACAAAATAAGCACCCACTTCAAAATTGAATCAGTGTGAAAAGACTTTGGGGGGTCAAAGAAAAAGTAATCAGACAGGCGATGATTTCATGAGAAATTCCTTTTATGGTAGCTTAACTACAAAGTTTTCTAGATATAGCCTCTAGTCAGCCCTCGAACATGAATACTTGGCTCTCGTGATTAAACAACTTAATTGACCACATAAAATTAAGAAGCTTACCCATGGTATTAATATTCGATCTCTAGTGCTTTTCGACCGTCAAATTCGCGACCCCAGACTTGTTTAATTTTTTACCTTTACATCTGTTTATGCATTTGATTACATTGCAATTTAATGTTCATTGCTAACAAATTGTTTGAAATTCTTTTACCAATCAATTTGTCTACCTAACACTACCTATGCTTTTTAAGAGAATGCAATTACTGTGCCAATGTTGTTTGATTTTGCAGTGACTGAAGAAGGCTAAGGACATTCATCTCAAATGCTCTTCCACCTCGACGAACCAGCTTCAACTCAATAGCTTCCGAGGACGGAATCTACATCAGGAAGGGGGGCATGTTAACCCTCACGGCACACGGACACCCTATGATCTATAAACGTTGTATTATGTATTTGGTAGAGTCAGGTACCGGGCTTGTCGGTCCAATAGGGAAAGGTAGAGTGATCGTCGATGAGAGGCGCACTTTAACTTGGACATTCAAGGGATTAGTTGGTTAAGCATGGGCGCCCAAGTGTGAATGGGGTGAGCTCCTATAAAAGCCAACTAAACCTAATTTTTACTCATTCTCTCATTTGTGCAATTGAAGAGTGCTCTTGCTCCATCTCCATCTTCTTCTTCTTCACCTCCTTGTGCGTGTGTGTGTGTGAGAGAGAGAGAGGGAGAGTGTGTGTGCGATCGAGCATTACGAAGGCACGACGGCGGCGAAGCGGTTGAGCGCGGCACGACTGCAGCTTCTTCTTCATCGCGGCGAGGAATCCACCACGAAGGCGAGCGTAGAGCGGTGAGTGACACACCCTTTGTTTTCTTGAGCTTGCTATTTTAGGCTTGTTGTGTGCTTGGAGCCATTTGTGGCTCGCATACGGTGTATTGGCAAGTCCCTTGCTTCGACAGTGCGGCAAGGAGCACACAGTCAACACGGAAGACCCAGGAATACCCCACTTCCTAGTATCTCTCGAGATCCTCGGAGTCCACCACTCCTAGATCTTTTCTAACTAAAGTATACAAAGTAGTTTATACGACTCACCTCGTAGGATTAGTCTAAGGTCACCTACTTAGGGCTCTCGTCCTCGGCAGCGGCGCCAAATGTTAAGGCGGTTACGCCGCTAGCGGAATCTAAATAACGAGAACTCAACCAACAACAGAATTTGTCAGACGAGGACGGAGCTTGACCCGCAGGCGCATGGAAACAACTAGGTGGGTGTCAAATCACCTACTCGACCTTCTAATGACAATCACTACTAAGGAAATCAAATCTAAGTTCTAAAATACGCAAGTGACTGAAATCCGTACTACGAACGAATGCTATACGAAACAAGATCTAGAATCATTGAATCGATCTCAAACTCAAGGGGAAGTCTATACACTAGGTAAGAACAACACCCTAAAGACTTGAACTGCAAAATCAACCTATAACCACTCCGTGCGGAAAACGCGTATGAAGATAGGCCGAAATATACAGGTGACCGAAACTTGACCCCAATGGTACTAATGTGTAGCTCTACTCGTTGTGGTTCTATAGATATGCTGCACGCTCCATTCCGACACACGAGTTGGAAGAAAACTCACATCGAAGCTCGTAGGAACTTACCACACATAGAAGCCGATAGCGCGCACTCTTGGTATCTGTGCGTAGCTCTCGCCGTTGCTAACACAATGGCGGTGTCGCTTCTCCAATGGCGGCTCCGTAGCTCGCGTAGCAAGTAGATAAGACTCTCACTCTCTCTCTCTCTCTCTCTCTCTCTCTCTCTCTCTCTCTCTCTCTCTCTCTCTCTCTCTCTCTCTCTCTCTCTCTCTCTCTCTCTCTCTCAGACACAGTCACGGCGCTCAAAAACTCACTTTGATTAATAATCTGAATCCCTTAGGTTACAAAAACTTTGGCTTATATACCTCAGCCTTGGAGGTGAGAACATCTCTAACTAATTACATAAGCAAGTGAAATTACTTCGGGATTACAAGCTGGAAACTCAATTGAGTCCCGTTACTTAATGAATGGCTCAAATCAAAATTAATGTCGGAAAGACATTTATTACAATCAATGGTTACAAAATGATGAGTGTGAGCAAAAATGTGGGTGTGATCCTCTGCTGGCTCAACAAGTAGTCTAGTTTATGTTCTCCTGGTTGAGCTAGAACACACCCAATAGCAAAGTTTGATGCATTTTTATGCACATGGAAAATTACATTCCAATCGGGCACTTGTAGAATAGGAGCGCTAGTCAAGGTCTTTTTCAATGACTCATAAGCATGGTCACACTCCGCAGTCCATTGGAACTCGATAAGAAGCTTGTACAAAGGACGAGCTATCTCGGCAAAGTTTAAAATAAACCATCGGTAATAACCAACATGGCCCATGAACCTTTGAACTCCTTTATAGTTTGTAGGTGGTGGCAATTCTGCAATGGCTTTAATTTTGCTCTCACCTGTGGAAATCCCATTTTTGGACACTATATTGCCTAAAATGACTCCATGTTTAACCCAAAATTGGCATTTGCAAGGGTTTAAGGAGATGCGATACAATCTACACTTCTCAAAAACTTTTCGTAAGCATGATAGATGTTATTTCCAAGAGGAATAAACATAAAGGTTATCTAAGAAAGCTTCACAAAACTCCCTCAAATATTCTCTAAAAGTAGTGTTTATTAATCTTTGAAAGGTAGCCGGGGCATTGGTTAAGCCAAAAGCCATAACACGAAATGCAAACACTCCAAATTCGGTTATAAAGGTTGTTTTAGCTTGGTCCTCCAGCGCAATTGTGATTTGATTGTAGCCAGAGTACCCATCTAAAAAGCTATAAGCTTCCTTCCCTGCAACTCTTTCAAGCACATGTTCTGAAAATGGCAAGGGGTAACGGTCCCTCCTAGTGGCGGCATTGACCTTCTTGACATCCACGCACACTTTGAGTTTCCCATTATTTCTGGCACAATCACTATTGGTGACACCCATTCTGAGTGCTCAATAGGGTATATGAATCCGCATTCCACAAGCTTTTCAATCTCTTCTTGAACGATTTTTCCATATTTAGGATTCATTGGGTAGGGTCGTTGCTGAACTGGTTTAGCCATGCTATTCATGGGGATTGTGTGGTGCACCACGGAAGGTGGAACACCTTTCATATCATGATATGTCCAGGCAAATATATCCCTTAATTCCTTGAGAAGTTCTTTAAGTACACACTCCTCAGTCTGGGTCAGATCTTGGGCAATGAAAACAGGTTTAGACTCTTCTCCTGGGTCTGCTTACTCTATTTCCTTAACTATCGCTGGACCGTCATAGACTCCATTGCTCCCATCGATAGGTTTTCATTGAGCCTTTGTATACACAACCTTACGTTCCTCTGTGGTATAGGATTTGAAATGTTCAGGTGCAAGGTGTAAGTCTGTGGGGTCCTGTTGTTCTGTGGAATGTGATTTTACTTCCGATTCCTTTTATTGTTGAGCTAACTCTCGATTTTGTCGTCTCCTTATAGTACGGATCAACTTTGGCTTCTCTGTATCCTCTAGTTGTGTGATGTCAATGGGTTGTGGACTACACCACATAACGCTTTGAAGGTATTCACCCCAGTTATCTACCAACTTTCGATGAGCATCACATGCCCCTATATGATTAAGCCATTCTGCGGTAGATTTATTTTCATTTATTCTAGCATGCACATTTTCTCGATATCGTCGCCTCTTATATCTCTTACTTTTCTTGTTTAATTCTTGTTAACCCTCACGGCTCACGGCTCACGGACACCATATCACCTACGACGGACGTTGTATTATTTACTTGGTAGAGTCAAGTATCGGGCTTGTCGGTCCAATAGGAAAAGGGTAAGAGTGATCGTCGATGAGAGGCGCACTCTAACTAGAACATTCAAGGGATTAGTTGGCTAAGCATGTGCGCCCAAGTGTGAATGGGTTGAGCTCATATAAAAGTCAACTAAACCTAAAATTCACTCATTCTCTCATTTGTGCAATTGAAGAGTGCTCTTGCTCCATCTCCATCTTCTTCTTCATCATCTCCTTGCGTGTGTGTGTCTATGTGTGTGTGTGTGAGAGGGAGAGAGAGAGAGAGAGAGAGAGAGAGAGAGAGAGAGTGTGTGATCGAGCATTGCGGCGGCACGATGGCGGCGATGCAGTTGAGCGCGGCGTAGCGGCGTCTCCCTCTTCTTCGTGGCGAGGAATCCTCCATGACAGGAAGCGTAGAGCGGTGAGTGACACACCAACGCCATCTTTGAGCTTGCTAGTTTAAGCTTGTTGAGTACTTGGAGCCATTTGTGGCTCGCACACACTGTATCGGCAAGTTCCTTGAATTGACACGTGCGACATATGCGCATATTTTTTGCGTCGCTACCGGGGAATGCCATACACTAGGCTTGAATGGCACTTTGTGCTTCTTTTCTGGTGCAATTTCAATTGTAGGAAAGGTAAGGAAGGAGGGTGTGTGTGTTGAGAACAAGGTTTTGTGTTACTACTGTGTATTTTTTATTGTTAATGGAGTTTTCAAAGGTACTGTGTTTTTTCTCTGTGTAAGGTGTTAGTATTAAGTTTGTTAGTTCTGTGTAATGTAATGTACAGTAAGTAGGAAGTAGATCTGTGAGAGATAATAGAGTGTGTTAGTGTGTAACAGTAGGTGTATTAGTTAGAAGTAGGTAGGTAGAGTGTGTGTGTGCTCTCGGGCAGGCCTCGGCGACCTTATCCTTTTTATAAAATAAATAAATAAAAAATTAAAAAATTAAAAAATTAAAAAAAATTAAAGGTAGGACCAGGATCGTGAATATCTCCCAGACCCAAGCCCAAGCTCACGCTCAGGCTTAAACATCTATCGCCCTTTAAAATTACGAATTTTAGCTTCACACGTAGCTAAAAATCGATTTTTTGAGGACCAACAGAGCTTCACGTGACCGAACGTTGTACTGTAAAGCACACCGCGACCCTCTGAGTGGTACGCTTGTTTTGAGCTATCACACACTTTAATCATAAAATCCATCATTCAAAAACATTAAAAACGTAAAAAACACAGGTGAAAACGGACGCTTAAAAAAGTAAGCAGTTAACCTTTGAGGTTATTCGCCGACGCTTGTAGGGTGCCAAAGGCACATGCATCTGCGCTCTGGTCGTGTGCTAGAGACGGAGTAACTAGAGAGAATTTCGACTTACACGAGTTCTCAATATCCACCTACTTTAGGTTCCGCACCCTCGACGGGGACCCAAGGTAGTACAAACCAAGACCCGAACATAGCGGCTAGTGACTCTTCCTCTGACTACGACGTCATGGAGGGTTTCCCAATGCCTAATCCCAATAGCTCAAGCCAAGACATCCATGCCATGGGCCCACGGTCCGGGCCGAGCGTGCTTAGCCGTCTGAAGGAAAACTTTAGTAGAGCCACTCGCTCCGAACATGGAGCTAATGATGTAAATGAGGGGGGTGGGGAAGTAAATTCTCCATTCGTGACCAACGTAGACCCTATACCCTTAGAGAATATGCACGTGAATACTTCATTCACAGCACCTCCTGACTCTTCAGAGTTATTTCCCGCCGAGGTCATATTACCCGATGGTAGAAGCCTTGCCGAAGTGCAAGAGGTTGAGCAGTATATCCTTTCTTACGCAAGGCGGAGCAACGAAGAGAGTTAAAAGCGAAAGCCCCTATGTCAATATCCTTGCTTAGAGATCAATTGAGTGCTCCTGACTTAGCAACCGCTAAGGGTCACCCCTAGAAAGCAACATTGCAACTAGCTCAAGGGACACCCCTAGCACCTCAATCCTAGATGGAGTGTTCTTAAATGAGAACTAGGAGTATGAACTACAAACTAAAACTCTGACCGACCTATACACAAGTCACACCTATCACGTGGGTTGGTTAGATGTCCTACAATCCACCAAGCCCGGTACCTGACTCTACCAAATACATAATACACGTCCGTCGTAGGTGATGGGGTGTCCGTGAGCCGTGAGGGTTAGCAACAGTCTCCTAAGAGTAGGGTAAATCGTTTTTTCTTCCACCCATAGGGTTCTATACCAATCCCCTACCTTTCCACTTAAGGTTTGGCTTAAAGCATTACTCTTATGTAGGTCATTGTGTTCTCCTAGAGAATTGCATATTTGTTCAAACACTTCGATATGCTTTCTCACATCCCCATCTCCACTAAATTTTTGTGCGAGTGTGGCTATTTGTACTGCTTTACTTCTAGGCTCTCTATTAGGCGTGTTACGCATATTCTCCGCAATAGATCGACCAATAGCTTGAGAAAATGTTGCCAAGTCACCTAAGTGAGTAGGAACCGTGGGTGGAGGTGCTCCAGAGACTACATGTGGAGTAGGTATTGGCATTGGGCTTGGCGCATAGGAAGCCCTTCGGTTCCACGTTGGGTACAATGTTGTGCCATGTGGTGGCCCAAAGTTCATATGTGTGGCCCTAGCCATAGCAGACATTGGATGTGACATGCTAGTGCTAGCTGGTATAGTCCCATGGAAATAAGAGCTTGGATGTTGTGGTTGTGGAGCATAGGTAGTTGAAACAATGGGAGGAGTAGGGACTACATGAGTACGAGGACCCATGGGTGTATACGATTGGTACACACTTGTAGGTACTATTGCAGGCATTGAGCTACCATGTAGCGGTGCTTTACTAACAAATGAGGTCCATGGCGTGTTCCTTGGCATGCCCATCATTGGGGTAGGATGGGTAGCCATGGTGTCATCAAGGGAAAGATGAGCTAGACTTGGAAAGTTTAAGCTATCACTTGTGGGCTCAGATTGCACTGAGACCCTTGGAGAAACAACATATGGAGGATCCATCGGACTTACTGAGGGAGTCTCTTTTTGCGATAAGGTCGGTTGACTAGCCTTTCCTGTATCTAAGAATCTCATGAGATCCGTTGAAGGCATGTTGATCCCCTTGTTCTATCTCTCTAACTCAATGACCCTATGGACCAATAGGAAAGGGGTAAGAGTGATCGCCGATGAGAGGCGCACTTTAACCGGGACATTCAAGGGATTATTTGACTAAGCATGGGCGCCCAAGTGTGAATGGGGTGAGCTCATATAAAAGCCAACTAAACCTAAAATTCACTCATTCTCTCATTTGTGCAATAGAAGAGTGCTCTTGCTCCATCTCCATCTCCATCTTCTTCTTCTTCACCTCCTTGTGTGTGTGTGTATGAGAGAGAGAGAGAGAGAGTGCGATCGAGCATTGTGGCGGCACGACGGCGGTGAAGCGGTTGAGCGCGACGTAGCGACGTCTCCTTCTTCTTCGCGGCGAGGAATCCTCCACAGCAGGAGCATAGAGCGATGAGTGACACACCATTGCCCTCTTTTGAGCTTACTAGTTAAGTTAGTTGTGTGCTTGGAGCCGTCTATGGCTCGCACACAGTGTTAGGCAAGGCCCTTGCTTCGACAGTGCGGCAAGGAGCGCACATTTTTGGCGCCGCTGCCGGGGAATCGCCCTGCACTAAGCCCAAGAGGCACTTTGTGCTTCTCCTATGAGTTGTTTGTAGTAGGAAAGAAGAGGAAGAGGAAGAGGAATGAGTTGTTTTTCTGTGAGTTGTTAATTTCTGTGTTGTCTGCAAGTTCTGTGATTTCTGCATAATGTTGTGTTTTCTGTTTGCACACAGTCTTTGCACAATTAGTAGGCGTTAGCTTGTTTGCAGTGAATGAATAAGTAGGAAGGCAGTTAGCAATTTCTGCTTGCACACAGTTTTCTGTCAAGGTTTGCCTGCACACAGTCTTTGCACAGTAAGGTAGTGAGAGAGGAAGTAGGTGGACAGTTAGCTCACTGTCAGTAAGCAGTTAACACATTAGTCAGTGGTTAGCAGCACTGTTAGTAAGTAGATAAGGTAGTGAGCTGTCTGTGAGCTATTGACTGGGAGGTTAGGTAGGTGACAGTGTGTGTGGCCAAGAAAGGGTCACCTAAACCGCGCGCGGTCATCGCCTTTTTTTTTTTAAAAAAAATTATATTAAAATTTTTTTTTAAAAAAAAACCGAAAATATTTAAGCGTGAGTGACTGGGGGGCTACACTAAAATTTTGGGGGGCTACCCAAGCCCAGGCCCAGGCCCAGGCCCAGGCGTCAGTCCTCAGTCTTATGATATATACTAGACTCACTCTTATATATATACCCTACCCCCTCAAGAGGGAATGAGAGCATGTGGGGCAAGTCCTCCACTCTCCTCCCTTCTCTTCCCACTTGCACCCTTAGACTTTCTAATTTGGGCCTAGTTCCCTACTAGAAATTGACGATTTTAGGGATTCCGAGGGCATAAAGTGACCAAACGGAGGGCTGTAAAGCACGGCACGTCCCTCTGACCGAGACGCTCGTTTTGAGCTATCATACGTTCTATTCTATAGCTGGGTCAGAAAAAAAGGACCAAAAAATCAAAAAATAAATAAATAAGAAAAGACTTGGGTTGCAAAACACCCAAAATTACCAGGTGAGCAGCCTTCACGGGCCCTCACTGACACTTCTAGGGGATCCAAGTCATATGAACCTATGCTCTGGACGAGTGTTAGAGCACGAGCATATTGGTAGTGCCTCCATTTACGCGGGCACCCATTATTCCTCCACCCTAGGTTCTGGACCTTCGGCCGGGACTCAAGGTAGCGCGACCCAAGATCCTCATATCGCGTCTAGTGATTCTTCCTCTGACTACAAAGTCATGGAGGGGTATCCTACACCAAACCCTGATAGTTCAAGTCAAGACATGCATGCCATGGGCCCACGGCCCGGGTCCAGCGTGTTTAGCCGCTTAAAAGAGACCCTTAGTAGAGCTACTCGCTCCGAACATGCGGTTAACGAAATAAATGAAGGGAGTGGGGAAGTAAATTCGTCATTCATGCCTAAAATAGACCCTATGCTTCTTGAGAGTGTGCATGTGAATGTTCCATCCACTGCACCTCCTGATCCTTTAGGACTATCTCCCTCTGAGGTTCTACTACCCGATGGTAGGAGTCTTGCCGAAGTGCAAGAGATTGAACGCTATATGCAAGCAACAAGGGAGAGGGAAATTGAGAACCTACGAAGGCTAGAACAAAGTCGAGCCCTAAAAGCAAAGGCTCCTATGACAACAATCATGCAGCCGAGCAACCGAGTGCTCCCAAGGTAGCAGTCATAGAGGGGCAAGCTATGGGGAGCAATAATGCTTCCACTTCAAGGGAAACCTCCTGCATGCCAGGCCTAGATGGGATATTCCTAAACGAAAATTGGGAGTATGACCTACAAGCAGAAGCTTTAACTGATCGGTACACAGGACACACCTATCACGTGGGTTGGTTAGATGTTCTACAATCCACATCGGGTGCTACTAGCATAGATGAGCAACAACAGAAAGTCTGTGATGTCCTCCATAGAATTGTCGAGTTAGAAAGACAGAACACAGGGATCAACATGCCTTCAACAGGCCTAATGAGATTCTTGGATACAGGGAAAGGCCAACCAATCAACCCTATCACAAATGGAGACTCCCTCAGTGAGCCCCATTGATCCTCCATATGTTGTTTCGCCAGGGGCCTCAGTACAATCTGAGCCCACAAGTGGCAGCTTTACCTTCCCAGATCTAGCTCATCTTTCTCTTAATGACACTATGGCTACCATGCATATCCCAGTGGTGAGCATGACAAGAAATACACCATGGAGTTCATTTGTTAACACTGCGCCGATGCCTGGTAGCACAGTGCCCCCAACTATACCTACATGTATGTATCAATCATGTGCACCTGTCGTACCTCAGCCTCATGTAGCTCCTACACCTCCGATTATTCCAAGAGCTTACAATCGGAGGTGTAGGAGCTACATGAGGCATGTTATTATTAAATGGCATGGCTTCACTTGTATAAGAGCTTGGATAATGCCATTGTAGGGGTGGCTCAGATTCTAATGAGTCGTCATCTGTGTCCTCGAAAAATGCTTGCGTGATTCCCAGATTAGCCTCTCGTTGGCGTCTAAGACGTTGTTGTTGTTCTCTAGCCTTAACTCTTGCTTGGATTTTTTTAAGCTCTGCTTGTTCCTTGGCAGCCTTCTTTTGATGGATGGCTTGCAACTCTTCCTGGCTTAGAGGATCATAATATCTTTTGAATTTACTCCCATTAAGGAATCCAATGGTTTCAACTCCATCTAGAGTCTCCACACGAATGGTACCTTGCGGGGTAATTTCACACACTTGATATGGTCCCTTACCAGCGTATTTCAATTTCTTCTTTTCATTACGTACCCCGTACATAAGAACTTTATCACCAACCTTGATGTCTTTATCCTTTAAATGGCTATCAAACCACTTCTTTCTCCTATCCTTCTCTACTAGAGCATTTCCCACAGCTAATTGCCTCTCTTTATCTAGCCTTTCCAGGATATATAATCGCTCCACTAAGGGGTTACCATCCCAACCTTCTTGAGAAGCTACTCGAAGACTAGGAATGAAAAACTCCCATGGCATAACTGCTTCTTGGCCATACACCATCTTAAACGGTGTGCAATTAATAGCAACTTTATACGCAGTACGATAAGCCCATAAAGCTGATGTAAGCTTTAGGTCCCAATCAGTGCGATGAGCCTCGACTGTCTTTGTCAAAATGGAGATGAGAGTTTTGTTGGTACTCTCAGCTTGGCCATTTTCTTGGGAATAATAGGGTGTAGACTTGTGGTGTGATATCATGAAGTTTGATGTGAGTTCTTTTATTACTTCATTTATAAAATGAGCTCCATTGTCACTCACAAGTTCAAAGGGGCATCCAAAACGTGTGATAATGTTCTCAAAGAGGAACTTAGCTGTTGTTTTTGCATCCGCCTTCCGTGTTGCTTTTGCTTCAGCCCATTTGGTTACATAGTCGGTAGCCACAATGATATATCGTGATTGCATGTTACGTGCAGCCGGACTAATTGGTCATACAAAGTCTAAGCCCCACTTTTCAAATGGTTGGGTTACCTTGATGGGATGTAGAGGCATCCTATCACTTCTTTGTGGCTTCTTGAAGCGTTGGCATTCATCACATCCCTTTGCAAAAAGTGATGCATCCTTAAACAGAGTGGGCCACCAATAGCCTGACTGTAAGATCTTTTGGGCAGTCAAGTTTCCTGAAAAGTGACCACCAGCTACGCCCATGTGTGCCTCTTGTAGAATATATAAATACTCATCCTCGCGGGCACAGCGTCTAAGAACATCATCTTTTCCTCTCTTATAGAGAGTTCCAGCCAGTAAGCAATAGGATTCGCATTCCTTGATTAATTTTCGAGCTATATCTTTTCGCAGTTCTTTGGGTGGAAAACCATTAACTAAGAAGTTAACAATCTTTTCACTCCATTCAGGCATGGTCTCAACAATGAACAAAGGAGTATCAGGCAATTTATCATCAACCCCCGTAGGAGCTTCGCCATTAGGCATACGAGATAAATGATCCGCCATGACATGTTTCCTCCCAGGCCTCACAACAACGGTGAAGTCGAACTCAAGAAGAATTAACAACCATCGTGTAATTCAACCTGTGGAACACGGCTTGTTTACCAAATATAGCAATGCTTGATGATCAACATAAAACACAAACTTGGTAGCAAGAAGGTACTAGCGAAATTTCTTTACTGCGTAAATCATAGCTAGACCTTCACGCTCTGTAGTAGTGTAGTTCATCTCGGCATCATTTAATTGGCGACTTGCAAAGCTAATAGGGTAGTCCAATTTATGTTCTCCTGGTTGAGTTAGAACACACCCAATAGCAAAATTTGATGCATCAATATGCACATGAAAAGGTACATTCCAATCAGGTGTTCGCAGGATTGGAGCACTTGTTAGGGCCTTCTTTAATAACTCATAAGATTGATGACATTCTTCCGTCCAGTGAAACTCGATAAGAAGCTTGTACAATGGACGCGCTATCTTGGCAAAGTTTAAAATAAACCTTCGATAATAACCAACATGGCCCATAAATCTTTGAACTCCTTTATAGTTCATAGGTGGTGGCAAATCGGCAATGGCTTTAATCTTACTCTCATCTGTGGATATCCCGTTCTTGGACACTATATGCCCTAGAATGACTCCATGCTTAACCCAAAATTGGCATTTGAAAGGGTTCAATGAGATGCAATAAAATCTGCACCTTTCAAATATTTTTTGTAGATATAACAAATGCTTCTCCCAAGAAGAATAAATACAAAGGTCGTATAGGAAAGCTTCACAAAACTCCCTTAGAAATTCTTTAAACGCAGTGTTTATTAATCGTTGGAATGTAGCAGGGGCATTCGTTAAGCCAAAAGCCATAACACGAAATGCAAACACTCCAAACTCTGTGATAAAAGCAGTTTTAGCTTGGTCCTCTAATGCAATTGTGATTTGATTGTAACCAGAGTACCCATCTAAAAAGCTATGAGCTTCCTTGCCCGCAACTCTTTCAAGCACATGTTCTGAATATGGCAAGGGATAATGATCTCTCCTAGTGGCTGCATTAACTTTCTTGAGGTCCACGCACACTCTTAGTTTCCCATTCTTTTTTGGCACAATGACTATTGGAGAAACCCATTTTGAGTGCTCAATAGGGTATATGAATCCACATTGGATAAGTTTTTCAATCTCCTCTTGTAAAATTTTGGCGTACTTAGGATTCATTGGATAGGGTCATTGCTGGACGGGTTTAGCAGTGTTGATCATGGGAATTGTATGTTGCACCACGGAAGGTGGAACGCCCTTCATGTCATGATATGTCCAAGCAAAGATATCCTTGTATTCCTTGAGGAGCTCCTTAAGTACAGCCTCTTCAGTTTCGGTAAGGTCTTGAGCAATAAAGACTGGTTTAGACTCCTCACCTGGTTCTGCTAATTCTATCTTTTTAACTACCGCTGGACCATCATAGACTCCACTGCTTCCATTGGTAGGTATTCGTTGGGCTTTGGCATACACAACCTTTCGCTCCCCCGTGGTATAAGATTTAAAATGTTCAGGAGCCGTATGTAAGTCAGCAAGCTCTTGTCCTGATGGAGACCTTACTTTTAGTTCTGCCTCCTTTTGTTGTTGTGCTAACTCTCGGTTTTGACGTCTTCTTATAGTTCGACTCAATTTCGGCTCTGTAACCTCCAATTGAGCGAGGCCAATGGGTCGCGGGCTGCACCACATGACACTCTGGAGATGTTCACCCCAATTGTCTACTAGCTTTCGATGAGCATCACATGCCCCTAGATAACTAAGCCATTCTGTAGTAGATCTTTCCTTGTTTATCCTAGCTCTCACATTTGCTCGATATCGTCGTCTCTTATATGACCTTTGTTTCTTGATAAGGTTTTGATTTTGGTAAATGTTTGAACTCGACTCGCCTGATAGGTCTTCGCTTGTATCTTCTTCACTCTCATATGAATTACCATAGATGGTCGTACTAGGCCTTGAGTGTTCAGTTTCTATACTTGGCTCACTCGATGTTTCCTCAGGTTCTGAATCCATTTCTTTCTGAGATTCCGTTTCCGATGTGTATTGGCCTGAAGCCTTTGAGGAATCATCAGTTTCACTCTCAGGTAGGTGTGCCTCTTTCTTATCATCGGATGTTACATGCGCTACACCTAACATGTTTACTGGTGCAATGTGTGGTATCTCTTCCCCATCTGGTGTTACCCAGGTTGTTCCTCTAGCTCCCCATGTATCTATAGTTGCCGCTAGGTGTACCCAATCGACATTGTCTGACTCAGCCATTCCGGGTAGGATATCCATATAAGGAGAGTTCTCCCCAATATCCGTGTCTTCGTTACACGTGTAACAATACTTTAATGGAGCTGAGTGAATTGTTGTGTCTGATCGATTATCAATGATGAATTTATTCCCTAGAGGATGCGTTCGACCACTTAAAAGATCAACTCGAATGACAGAGTCTTGGAACTGTAAGTAGACGTGGTTTTTGGACCAGTCATGCACCATTTTTGCTTCCCTCATGAATGGACGTCCTAAGATCATCTCAAATGACATAGGATGCTTGGAAAAATCCATAACAATGAAAGTTTGCCTTACCTTGTGTCCCAAGACCTTGATTCTGAGATCCTTTAGCATTCCAATAGGCGTAACAATAGATCCATTAGCCTTTTTTACCACTACGCTTGTGGCTTCAAGGTGAGGTCGCCCCATAGACTCCCAACAACTCTTTGTCACCATGCTGACTCCCGCACCACCGTCAAGGACCCCCTTTACAGTTAATCCTTTAGTAGTGATTGGTAGAGTAGCATTAGATTCATCACCTTCAAAGTATTGCCCCAACTTGTTAACGGGTACTTCAATTACAGATTCATGTCCCGCTAGGTCAGATGGTGGTGCTAAATGTTCCTCATCATTCATTAACAAGTCAGGTTTGTTCATATGTGCAAACTGTGGTAATCTGGCCTGTAATTCTCCATTGAGGAAGGCTCAAAGAGCTGAGACTAGCTCGGGGTCTTTATATAGTTTGGACATGATGGTGGTTCTAACTTCTGAAGACATGAAATCCATCAATTTGGCAACATTTAATGGCATCTTGTGGGACGTAGGACCTTGACAAGAGAATGGTGAAGATGGAATCTCCACTTCCTCAAGGGGGTCGGGCATTCCCTCACCAAACATTCTCTCTAGTAGGAAAGGTGTGTGTCCACTTTCAGATGTCCTACCCTCACTCTCTTCCCGAATGATACTGGGTATAGCTAACGGCCTGTAGTTCTTGTGAGGTTGAACTTGTGTGGGTAACACTGTGTCCGACATCTCGATATGTTTGGGTTCAGGTTCTAATGTTCGTTGAGTTTCTTCCACCAAACCCCTCAGTTGTTGGACTCGTTCAATTTCCATTGTTAAGTTTGGATAGGTTCCAATCTTTCTCTTGCAATCCTCATTTTTTGTCTCTCGTGGCTTATCTTGGGGGTTCGCAACTGGGTGGTTTAACTTTGAATACTCTTTTGGTGTTCGTCGTAATTCCCTCTCGTGATCCTCCTCACTGGCTTTTTCCTTTGTAGTAACAGTTTTGGTCTCCGTGGTCTCTATCGAATCTGAGTCATCCTCAGGGTCATTCATATACACTGGATCCTCTCCTGTCCCTATGTTAGTCTTTGAACTAGGTTTTGAGCTAGAAGCATTAAGGGATTTCTTTCTTCGTGTTTTCTTCTTTCTCGGTCGGCCAATGGATGAAGCATCTCTCTCTTCGAGGATGTAATTTTGCTTTTGGAGCATCGACTGTGTGAGTGCATTCACTGGTGCTATGTTTATAGTTGGTGGTGTCCCATCAACAATCTCTATTATGTTCAATGGTGTGATTTTCGGTGCGTTTGGATTGTTAGGACACTGTGCGATCAAATGATCTATGCCACAATGATTACAAGTGAGTATTGGCATTGCCAATGCACTCCCTTGACTTGTTTGCGTTAGTGCGGCATTCTTTTGCATTCTACTGGGGCACTCAGCTAATCAATGTGGTCCACCGCATTCGTAGCACTGAAGAGGTGGTCTCTTGGAAAAACTATTAATGTTTTGTCCTCTTGCTGCTAGCGCAGTAGCTTGATATACCGGTTTGATTTGTCCCCAATGGTCTTCCATATAGTACATGGGACACTCCTCAAGCATGTCGACTCCATAGGTGATACTAGAGTCTATGTCCTCTTCGCAATCTACATAAGTACTAGATGACTCGCAACCTATTTGGTTCATAGGTGTAACTCTTGGATGAGGGGGTTGCGGTCCTAGCACTGGAGGTGGCAACGGTGTGGTTTGGACCACATTTTGGGTTCTAGGGACCATGTGCTGTAATGGCAACTGTTGCTCCATGGGTGGGGTAGGCATCAATGCATGAACTTGAGGTGAGTCTGCCCAAGCTATAGGCGGTCTATTTTCCATGATGCGTTTAAGCATTAGGCAATCCTTCGCTTGATGGCCATACCTACCACACGCGTTACAAGTCCTGTTAAACTTTACTCTGAAAGTAGGGCATTCACTTGTAGTATGCGGGCCCAAGCAAATTGAGCACCATTGTTGCTTCCTTCTTGGATACATATGAGTGTTTTGTGGAGCACGATTACCCCTAAGGCTTTCTTGGATGGCCTTGGTGAGATCTGCCAAAGTCATCTCAGATATCGTTTGCTCTTTCACGATTGGCTTTATCTTCATTGGCTCATGCCCTGATGCTTGCGAGCTACTAGACTTCGGCTCGGCAGACACTCTTTCTCCTGCAATCATTAAATTATCCTCCAATTGGATTGCATTCATGGTGACTGCTTCCCAAGTAGTGATACCTCTAATGACTAGGCCATTATAGATACTTTCATGTCGTAGTCCCCTAATGAATCTATCGAGCAATTGGTTGTTGTTGAATCGCTCGTTTGGATTGCATCGAGAATTCAAATTCTTTAGGCGACTAATGAAGTCTCTCACGGATTCACCTTCTTCTCGTTGGGCTTTCTGGAGCTGAGAGGCTACACCCCAAAGTACTCCCTCTCGTATGTATTCTTTTAAGAACAGTCTCCTAAGAGTAGAGTAGATCGTTTTCTCTTCTACTCTTAAGGTTCTATACCAATCTCTAGCCTTTCCGCTTAGGGTCAAACTCAAAGCCTTACACTTATGTAGCTCATTGTGCTCTTCCAAGGAATGGCACACATGTTCAAAGACTTCCATATGCTTTCTAGCATCTCCGTCTCCACTGAATTTCTGTGTGAGCTTAGCTACTTGAACTGCCTTGCTCGTAGGCTCTCTATCAGGTGCACTACGCATGTTTTCCGCAATAGAGCGACCGATAGTTTGAGCAAATGCTGCCAAATCTCCTATTTGAGCAGGTATAATGGGTGTATGTGCTCCTGGAACCACATGTAACATGGGAGTTGGCCTTGGCCTTGGCATACGTGTGGCTCTTGGGTCCCATATTTCGTATGGTGGTGTACCAGACGGTGGTCCAAAGTTTACAAGCGTGGCCCTAGGCATAGGGGGTGCCTGATATGGCATGTTATTATTAAATGGCATGGCTTCACTTGTATAAGAGCTTGGATAATGCCATATTGAGCTAAATAGCCCCTATGAGAAAGTACTATACAATGCCTTATTAGATACGGGAGCTAAACACAATTTGTTATCCTATGGAGTTTGGTGTCAATTAGGGAAACCGACCCTATCCCCGAGTACGATGCAAGTCAAGGGCATTAATAAAAAGAAAACTGCTATTCTTGGAGTCCTTCAGACCCCTGTTGTCTATGACAATGGAAGCATAGTGCAGAGGTTTCTAGTCATGCCCGCGGGAGCTATGGAAGGCAACGTAAACCTGGGACACACGTGGATGTTGGCAATCAAATGCACTATTGATTGGGATACTGGTAGTGTCACGACGCGACCACCGACTCTTACCCCTATCATTCAAGTAAAGTCACCTACGTTGCAAACTCTAGCAAAGTTGAAGGATAGCCAACATTCACAAGCCAAGGTGGTTAACTCGTCTTTGCCGGCTACCCATGAACCTAGCACTTCAACACTTGTAGTTGCAGCAAGCAGTAATATTGCAAGTACTCAACCTGCACGACCTAAGAGTACATATCAATGGGTCCCCAAGGCCTTACTTCCAACTACCTCAACCCTCCCATCCATTCCAAGAAAAAATTTCCTGGGAAAACCAAGAGCGCGCCCTAGGAGAGTCAAGACCAAATCACGATGGATTCCAAAACAACTATTAGAAGCCCAAGGCTACTATGATGGAAATGAGCAAATTTGGGTACCGAAACGTAAAATGTGTCCTTCCCTATCGACAACAAACCCATATGAGTCAAACAGTGTAACGCTAAAGCCAATGGCAGACCGTGGGAAGGGAAAGATCACAGAATGCTACACACCTAGTCCAGAGCTAGTTTGGGCTCCAAGGCAAAACCAATTTATTCCACCTAGCTCAGGAAGGGGGGAGTTCCATGAAGCTTCTAGCTCCTCATGTAATACATCCATAGAGGTAAAAGCTTCTACACAGCCTCCATCTATAGTAGTGGACCTCCATGAAGCTACAAAAGAATCCACACCTCCCAGTGTTCAAGAATCACCTGATGAACCACTTCAAGTTCGATCCTGGGAGAGTACTTACCACCCTTGCAACTTGACGAGGCACCTAGGGTAATAGAAAACTACTGGAAAAAATCCTCACCTATTACCAACTGGAACATTGGTTTCAAAGGGTGACGACATCATTTCAAACGGTATGATCTACCCAAGGAAGGGGGGAGTGTTTGTGGACATCCATCATTCACTTGCTTCCCTCTCAACCTTTCTCCCTGACCTCTTAATCTCCAATCTTAGGGAATGTATATATAAAGCCTTATACTCACAAAAACAAGATAAAAAAGTAAAAGAGCAAGACCCATAACACAAATCATAACAAATTATGCACAAGAACACGACCCTTGTAATATTTGCACTCTAACCATCATCTATTTGCGTGTACAGATATGGCTAGTACGCTAGAGTCATCCACTCCTGCCTTGGGTGAGAGGTACCCTCGTTACTTTTCACAAATATTTCACATGGTCTTTCCAGTGCTTGCATGTGAATGGGATTTGATAGGTATGCTAGCATGTGAGAGGAATTTTGAGGAGTTAGAATGGCTGATACGTCTCTTGACCACGTCTGATCCATACTTAGTAAAGAGCGTTTCTCCCATTGCACAAGCCTACCCTTTTGACCAAGATGACTATAGGCATCTAGTGACCTTCTTAGTAAACATGGGCACCTATGATGAAGAAGAAAATTTACACGACTACACGGATGGCACATATGGTCTCATGGATGATGACTTTGTTTATCTCGACGACGAGGATAGGGGTTTAGCCTTAGGGTTTCCCCCAACCTCTACAATATCCTATTCCCTTGACTCTCTAGGGGGAGTGCAAATAATTAGGTTAGGGTTCCTTATGTTTTTTGTTGTGTTCAATAAGTGTTGGTACCTTTTTCCACTAATGTGCCTCCTGGAGGTATTCCTTTTGTTTCCTAGTGTGTACAGGAGCGTGTTGCTATTGGTAGGATTTGGACCTTCATGGAATCTTTATCTCGACTCACTCTTCAAATCAAGCGCGACCATCGACACAAACAGGTGTTTCTTGTCCATTAGCATTGCCCCTTATCTTTTTTGCATCTATGATTGTCTGCTTTAATTGTGATTGGTAGCCTAATATTCACCGCATTTTCTTAGTATCAAAAATTTAATTCAATGTAATTTTTTGTCATAATCACTTGTCTAGGTTTAAAAATCAAGCAGTCCGACTAAGCTAGTTTGACCAAGTTAGGTGTTAGAAATCTTCTCTTAATACCATGGGGAATGCCTTCCTAATAATCAATGGTTACTTAGGTTCTTAATCCGATTTAGGCAGCATTGTGTGAAATGTACTAGGGCTTTCTAGTGGGCTTGACCCTATTGACCTTTAGCTTAAGTATTATAAAGGGAGTTAACTAGTGTGATGAGCCTGGGGAGGTGTATCAGTGTTATATGACCCCCCAAAGTTACAAAATTAAAATGCTGAAAATGAACAAACAAAAAATCAAAGTGCCACACTGTAAAATCTTAAGCTGGAAGAGAAATCTCAGCTTGATTTGGTACTTCACTCACATGTATTGCCTATGGTACTAGAGCCCTAGAGGTTCCCAGTGTGGGCGCTTTTCCTTGAAAAGAAAAAAACCCAAGGCATACAAAATAAGCACACACATCAAATTGAATCAATGTGAAAAGACTTTGGGGGGTCAAAGAAAAAGTAATCAGTCAGGCGATGATTTCATGAGAAATTCCTTTTATGGTAGATTAACTACAAGGTCTTCTAGATATAGCATCTAGTCAGCCCTCGAACATGAATACTTGGCTCTCGCGATTAAACAACTTAATTGACCACAGAAAATTAAGAAGCTTACCCATGGTATTAATATTCGATCTCTAGTGCCTTTCGACCGTCAAATTAGCGACCCCAAACTTGTTTAAATTTTTTCCTTTACATGTGTTTATGCATTTGATTACATTGCAATTTAATGTTCATTGCTGACAAATTGTTTGAAATTCTTTTACTAATCAATTTGTCTACCTAAAACTGCATATGCTTTTTACTCACTTATGAGAATGCAATTACTGTGACAATGTTGTTTGATTTTGCAGTCACTGAAGAAGGCTAAGGACATTCATCTCAAATGCTCTTCCACCTCGACGAACGAGCTTCAACTCAATAGCTTCTGAGGACGGAATCTACATCAGGAAGGGGGGCATGTTAACCCTCACGGCTCACGGACACCCCATCACCTACGACGGACGTGTATTATGTATTTGCTAGATTCAGGTACCGGGCTTGTCGGACCAATAGGAAAAGGGTAAGAGTGATCGCCGATGAGAGGCGCACTCTAACCGGGACATTCAAGGGATTAGTTGGCTAAGCATGGGCGCCCAAGTGTGAATGGGGTGAGCTCATATAAAAGCCAACTAAACCTAAAATTCACTCATTCTCTCATTTGTGCAATGGAAGAGTGCTCTTGCTCCATCTCCATCTCCATCTTCTTCTTCTTCACCTCCTTGTGTGTGTGTGTATGAGAGAGAGAGAAAGAGAGAGTGCGATCGAGCATTGCGGCGGCACGACGGCGGTGAAGCGGTTGAGTGCGACGTAGCGACGTCTCCTTCTTCTTCGCGGCGAGGAATCCTCCACGGCAGGAGCATAGAGCGGTGGGTGACACACCATTGCCCTCTTTTGAGCTTACTAGTTAAGCTAGTTGTGTGCTTGGAGCCGTCTATGGCTCGCACACAGTGTTAGGCAAGGCCCTTGCTTCTACAGTGCGGCAAGGAGCACACAACTGTTCTTGAAAGAATACATACCAGAGGAAGTGCTTTGGGGTGTAGCCTCTCAGCTCTAGAAAGCCCAACGAGAGGAAGGAGAGTCGGTGAGAGACTTTATTAGTCGCTTGAAGCATTTGAATTCTCGTTGTAATCCAAATGAGCGCTTCAATATTAATCAATTTCTTGATAGATTCATTAGGGGATTACGACATGAGGATATCTACAATGGCCTAGTCATTAGAGGTATCACCACTTGGAAAGCAGTCACCACCAATGCGATCCAATTGGAGGATAATTTAATGATTCAAGGAGAAAGAGTGTCTGTTGAGACTAAATCGATTAGCTTGCAAGCATCAGGGCATCAGCCAATGACCTTAAATCCTATTGCTAAGGAGCCAAAGATATCTAAGATGACTTTATTAGATCTCAGAGACAATCCTGCTTCGCAAAACAATCATATGTATCCAAGAAGGGAGCAACAATGGTTCTCAGTATGCTATGGACCGCATAGTACCAGTGAATGCCCTACTTTTAGAGTAAAATTCAATGGGAACTGCAATGCCTGTGGGAGGTATTGTCATCAAGCTAAGGATTGCATAGTATTTAAGCGCGCAATGTCCAATAGACCAACCTTAGCATGGACAGACACACCTCGAGTGCCTACATTGATGCCGGCCCCACGTCTTGAACAAACAATACAACACATGGTCCCTAGGGCCCAAAATGTTGTTCAAACAACACCTTTACCACCTCCAGTGCTAGGACCGCAACAACCACATCCCAGAATCACTTCAGTGAATCAAGTGGGTTGTGAGTCATCTATTGCTTGTTTGGAAGGCTGTGCGGAAGATATAGATCCTAATATTGCCTATGGGATGGATGTGCTTGAAGAAAGTCCACAATACTACATGGAGGACTATTGGGGACAAGTCAAACCTGTATATCAAGTAGCTGCTCTTGCGGCAAGAGGCCAAAATATCAATTACACTGCTAAGAGACCACCTCTTCAATGCTATGAGTGTGGAGGCCCACATCGTGTAGCCAAGTGTCCTATCAGGCTACAAAAGAATGCCACCCTAATGCAAACCAATCAAGCGATGCCGATTTTCATGTGTAATCGATGTGGCATAGATCATTTGATTGCCCAATGCCCAAATAATGCAAATGCACCGAAGATCACGCCATTGAACTTGATTGAAGTTACCGAGGAGCCATCACCAAGTACACCTATGGTACCAATAAATGTACTCACACGATCGATGCTCCAAAAACAAAATTATATTCTTGAGGAAAGAGACACGGTATCAATTGCCCGATCCTAGAAAAAGAAGAAAATACGAAGGAAGAGATCGCAAAAAGCAGCGAACCGACCCCAGTTCAAAGACCAACATAGGGACTGGTGACGACCCCGTATATATGAACGATGCTGAAGAAGATTTTGATTCAGGTGAAACCATGGAGACCAAAACAACCACTAAGATAGAAACCAACAAGGAAGATCTTCATGAGCCACAATGGCTAGGATCCAAGAAGAAGATAGGTACTTACCCAAACCCTATAGAGGAGATTGAGCGAGTTAAGGAATTAAGGAGTTTGGTAGAAGATACCCAAAGGGATCTAGAACCAACACCTAGGAAGATCCAGATTACAGGCAGCGTGTGCCCTACGCAACAACAACCTCACAGACCCTTAGCCATACCTAGTGTCATCCAAGAAGAAAGTGACTTAAAGTCATGGGAAAGTGGGCGTACTCACTTCTTGATGGAAAGAATGTTTTCAGAGGGACTACTTGATCCTATCAAAGAAATGGAGATCCCATCTTCCCCACGTCAAGGGACTAAAGTCCAAAAGGTTCCGTTAAACATTGCCAAATTTATGGATTTCATGTCTTCAGAAGTTAGAACCACGATCATGTCCAAACTATATAAAGACCCTGAGCTAGTCTCAGTTCTTCAAGCCTTCCTCAATGAAGAACTAAAGTTTGGGCTACCACAATTTGCACAAATGGATGGAGCTGGGGAGATGCCAATAGAGGAGGAACACTTAGATCCACAACCCAACCTAGATGAGAACCTTGTTATAGATACATGTTAACAAGTTGGGACAACACTTTGAGGGTGATGAATCCAATGCAACCATACCAATCACTACTAAGGGATTAACTATGAAGGGAATCCTTGATGGTGGCGTTGGGGTTAGCATTGTGACTAAAAATTGATGGGAAACTATGAGAAGACCTCACCTTGCGACCACAACTATAGTAGTGAAGATGGCTAATGGGTCTATTGTTAAACCTATTGGGATGCTAGAAGATCTCAAGATCAAGGTCTTTGGACATAAAATAAGGATTACCTTTATTGTTATGGATTTCTCCAAACACACTATGGCATCGGAGATGATCTTAGGACGTCCTTTCATGACGGAAGCAAAAATGGTGCATGACTGGTCTAAAAACCATGTCTACTTGCAGTTCCAAGATTCTGTCATTCAAGTGGATCTTGTGACGGGTTGAGCACATCCCCTAGAAAACAGGTTTATAATTGATCATAGATCTGACACCACAGTTCACTCGGCCCCATTGCAATTTTGTGACACGTGTAAAGCGGACACTGATGTTGGGGAAGATTCTCCTTATATGGATGTACTACCTGGGATGACTGAGTCCGACAATGTGGATTGGGTCCACCTAGCAGCAACCATAGATACTTGGGGGAATAGGGGGACGACGTGGGTAACACTTGAGGGGTATGAAATACCACCACTTGTACCCTTAAATATGCTAGAAGCAATGCATATACCTTCTGATGATCTACAAGATGAAAGTTTGACTGGCATTGGAACCAGTAGCACCTCACAAGACTATAGCCCACACGATTTGGGGTCAAAATCATCAGGTGAAATTGACTCTGAGGACGAAGAATCTGAGTTAAACCTTAGTGCAAATGTGGGGACAAACCATTCAAGGGCCAGTGGTACCCTAGATGACAATCTATCCAAGGGAGCAGGTGATACAAGTAGTGATTCATCTAGTGACTCTTCACTAGACATCGGCCGTAATCAAAAATTAAACAAGAAGATTAAGAGATATAAGAGGCAACGATATCGAGCAAATGTGCGTGCTAGAATAAATGAAAAGAAATCTATCGGAGAATGGCTTAATTATATAGGGGCATGTGATGCTCATCGGAAGTTGGTAGATAACTGAGGTGAATACCTTCAAAGAGTTATGTGGTGTAGTCCACAACCCATTGACATCGCAAAACTGGAGGCTATAGAGAAGCCAAAGTTGAGCCGTACTGTAAGGAGACGACAAAATCAAGAGTTAGCTCAACAACAAAAGGAATCAGAAGTGAAATCACAATCCACAGAACAACAGGACTCCACAGACTTACACCCTGCACCTGAATATTTTAAATCCTATACCACAAAGGAACGTAAGGTTGTGTGTAAAAAGGCTCAAAGAAAACCTATCGATGGGAGCAATGGAGTCTATGACGGTCCAGTGATAGTTAAGGAAATAGAGTTAGCAGACCGAGGAGAAGAGTCTAAACCTGTTTTCATTGCCCAAGATCTGACCGAGACTGAGGAGTGTGTACTTAAAGAACTTCTCAAGGAATTCAGGGATATATTTGTCTGGACATATCATGATATGAAAGGGGTTCCACCTTCCGTGCTGCAACACACAATCCCCATGAATAGAATGGCTAAACGAGTTCAGCCAACGACCCTACCCAATGAATCCTAAATATGCAAAAATCATTCAAGAACAGATTGAAAAGCTTGTGGAATGCGGATTCATATATCCTATTGAGCACTCAGAATGGGTGTCACCAATAGTGATTGTGCCAAAAAAGAATGGGAAACTCAGAGTGTGCGTGGATCTCAAGAAGGTCAATGCCGCCACTAGGAGGGACCATTACCCCTTGCCATATTCAGAACACGTGCTTGAAAGAGTTGCAGGGAAGGAAGCTTATAGCTTTTTAGATGGGTACTCTGGCTACAATCAAATCAGAATTGCGCTGGAGGACCAAGCTAAAACAGCCTTTATAACCGAATTTGGAGTGTTCGCATTTTGTGTTATGGCTTTTGGTTTAACCAATGCCCCTGCTACCTTTCAAAGATTCATAAACATTGCTTTTAGAGAATATTTGAGGGAGTTTTGTGAAGCTTTCTAAGATGACCTTTATGTTTATTCCTCTTGGAAAGAACATCTATCATACTTACGAAAAGTGTTTGAGAAGTGTAGATTGTATCGCATCTCTTTAAACCCTTTCAAATGCCAATTTTGGGTTAAACATGGAGTCATTTTAGGGCATATAGTGTCCAAAAATGGGATTTCCACATATGAGAGCAAAATTAAAGCCATTGTTGAATTGCCACCACGTACAAACTATAAAGGAGTTCAAAGGTTCATAGGCCATGTTGGTTATTACCGACGGTTTATTTTAAACTTTGCCGAGATAGCTCGTCCTTTGTACAAGCTTCTTATTGAGTTCCAATGGACTACGGAGTGTGACCATGCTTATGAGTCATTGAAAAAGACCTTGACTATCCTACTCTACGAGTGCCCGATTGGAATGTTATTTATCATGTGCATATTGATGCATCGAACTTTGCTATTGGTTGTGTTCTAGCTCAACCAGGAGAACATAAACTAGACTACCCCATTAGCTTTGCAAGTCGTCAATTGAATGACGCCGAGAGAAACTACATCACTACAGAGCGAGAAGGTTTAGGTATGATTTATGCAGTGAAGAAATTTTGCTACTACCTTCTGGCCAACAAGTTTGTGTTCTATGTTGATCATCTAGCCTTGTTGTATCTAGTAAATAAACCTTGTTCCACGGGAAGAATTACACGATGGTTGTTAATTCTCCTTGAGTTTGATTTTACCGTTGTGGTGAGACCTGGTAAAAGACATGTCATGGCGGATCATTTGTCTCGCATACCCAATGGTGAAGCCCCTACTGGAGTCGATGATGAGTTGTCCGATACTTCTCTATTCCTAGTCAAAACCATACCTGAATGGAGTGAGAAGATTGTGAACTTTCTAGTTAATGGTTTTCCACCCAAAGAGCTTCATAAAGACATAGCTCAAAAATTGTTAAAAGAATGCGAACCTTACTCTCTCATTGCAGGAACTCTCTACAGGCTAGGGAAGGATGATATTCTTAGACGTTGTGCCCGTGAGGATGAGTATTTATACTTACTACAAGAGGCCCACATGGGTATAGCCGGAGGACATTTCTCAGGGGAACTAACAGCTAGAAAGGTGTTGCAATCAGGTTATTGGTGGCCAACCTTATTTAAGGATGCATCACTTTTTGCAAAAGGATGTGATGACTGGCAACGTTACAAGATCACACAACGAAACGATAGGATGCCCTTACATCCTGTTAAAGTGACTCAACCATTTGAAAAATGGGGTTCGGACTTTGTAAGCCCAATTAGTCCGGCAACTCGTAGCACTCAATCTTGATATATTATCGTTGCCACTGACTATGTGACAAAGTGGGCGGAAGCCAGGGCGACACGTAAAGCCGATGTGAAATCAACTGCCAAGTTTCTCTTTGAGAACATTATTACAAGATTTGGTTGTCCCTTTGAGATTGTGAGTGACAATGGTACTCATTTTATAAATGGAGTAATAAAAGAACTCACTACCAACTTTATGATAGCTCACCATAACTCCACACCTTATTATCCAAAAGCAAATGGCCAAGCTGAGAGCACCAATAAGACCTTAATCTCTATCTTAACCAAAACGGTGGAAGCTCATCGCAGAGATTGGGATTTAAAGCTTACATCAGCTCTATGGGCTTATCATATTGCGTACAAAGTTGCCATTAACTGCACACCATTCAAGATGGTGTATGGCCAAGAAGCGGTTATGCCATTTGAGTTTGTCGTTCCTAGTCTTCAAGTAGCTTCTAAAGAAGGTTGGGATGGTAACCCCTTAGTTGAGCGATTATATATCCTTGAAAGGCTAGATGAGCAATTAGCTGTGCAAAATGCACTTGTGGAGAAAGGTAGGAGGAAGAAATGGTTTGACCGTCATCTAAAGAACAAAGATATCAATGTGGGTGACAAAGACCTTATGTATGGAGTGCGTAACGAAAAGAAGAAGTTGAAATATGCGGGAAAAGGACCATATAGAGTATGTGAGATCACCCCACAAGGAACCATTCGTGTGGAGACTCTTGATGGAGTTGAAACCATTGGATTCCTCAATGGGAGCAAATTTAAAAGATACTATTATCCTTTAAGCCAAGAGGAGCTACGTGCCATCCATACAAAAAAGGCAGGCAAGGCACAAACAAAATTGAAAAAGATACAAGCTCAAGCTGAGGCTAAGGAGCGACAACAACGCATAAGACAAAAATGAGAGGCTAACCTTGGAGTCACACATGCATTCCATGTTGAAACCGATGAGGATTGGTTGGACTCTGACACACCTCTATGATACACTGAGGCTAAGGAGCGACAACAACGCATAAGACGAAAACGAGAGGCTAACCTTGGAGTCACACATGCATTCCATGTTGAAACTGATGAGGATTGGTTGGACTCTGACACACCTCTATGATACCCTATTGAGCTAAACAGTACCTATGGAAAAGTGCTATATAACGCCTTATTGGACACATGTGCTAAATATAATCTGCTATCATATGGGGTGTGGTGTAAGTTAGGGAAGCCACCTCTGTCTGAGAGTATTATCCAAGTCAAGGGTGTCAACAAGAAAAAAACTTTGGTTTTTGGAATCTGGCACACTTCTGTCAGTTATGACAATGGGGTTGTAGCTCAAGACTTTTTGGTCATGCCTGTTGGAACTATGGAGAGTCATATAAATCTAGGATGCACATGGATGATAGCCACCAAATGGACTATTGATTGGGGGACAGGGGGTGTCACAACACAGAAACCAACTCTTAGCCCTGCCACTCAAGCCATACTTCCTAAGATATTGCCTCTTAAGGAAATAAAACCCAAAACATTGCATGTCCAAGAAGTTGAACCATATGTCCCCATAGCCCAAGTCTCTAGAGCTTCAACTGATGTAGCTGAAATAAAGCTTAAGACACACAAGACCCATCCCAATATAACAAAGAAAACATACAAGTGGGTCCCTAAAGCTTCTTTAGCAACCATAGCCAGTGCTAAAAGACAGGAGCCTCGTAAGAGACGTCCCATTCGCCCCAAGAAATGTAAAGAAACGTTGTGTTGGATTCTTAAATAGTTTCCCAAAAGTTTCATTCGCAAACTTGGGTTTAGATGTGATTCTGACTCCCTATCAGGCTTGTAGTTATTTTTTAATGATGATTTAGCTCTAACTTGCATTGGTCATAGTTCTTGAGGCACTACCATGTTGGATTTCATTCACGTAGTTAGCTTTTATGTCATCATAGAGTATATGCATTGCACTTAACATGTTTACCAGTGCCAATTGTGCCACTTCGTCCCCCTCCAATGCTACTGAAGTTGTTTCTCTATTTCCTTAGGTGCCTAAGGTTGCTGCCAGTGCACCCAATCAACATTGTCCAACTTAGCCATTCCAAGCAGGACATCCATATAAGGCAAGTTTTTCCCAATGTTTGTTTCCTTCTTACAAGTATAATAGTACTATAGTGGGGATGAGTGAATCGTGGCATTAAATCGATTTTCAATTATAAATCTATTCCCTAAAGGATGAGCTTGACCATTCATAAGATCAAATCAAATGACAAAGTCTTAGAACTGCAAGTAAACGTGGGTTTTAGACCAGTCATGCACCATTTTTCCTTTTCTCATGAAAGGCCTTCCTAAGATCATCTCATATGGCATACGATGCTTGGAAAAATTCAGGCATGCCTTACTTTCTATCCAAGGACTTTGATCTTGAGATCTTTTAGCATTTTAATAGGTTCTGTAAGGATTCTATTGGTCATTTTATCACTATTTTTGTGACTTCAAGGTGAGGTCTTCCCATACATTCACAATAGTTTT
The DNA here is from genome assembly GCF_014529385.1 of Adiantum capillus-veneris. Classification (NCBI taxonomy): domain Eukaryota; kingdom Viridiplantae; phylum Streptophyta; class Polypodiopsida; order Polypodiales; family Pteridaceae; genus Adiantum; species Adiantum capillus-veneris. Next base: position 117,636,230 of record NC_140959.1, on the reverse strand, counting down.
TAGCTATAATGCTAATCCCAATGCCACCATCAAGGATTCCCTTCACAAATAATCATGTAGTAGTGATTGGTAGGGTCGGCATTAGATTCAAATCACCTTCAAAGCATTGACCCAACTTGTTAATAGGTATTTAAATAACATAGCTTTCATCTAGTTTCGTTTGTGCATCCAAGCATTCCTCCTCAATTGGAATCTCCTTGGGCCTATCTATTTGTGTACATTGTGGTAACCCGACTTTCAGTTCTCCATTGAGAGATGCCCAAAGAGCAAGGAATAGCTCAAGATCTCCGTACAATTTGAGAATGCTAGTGGTTCTGACTTTAGAAGCCATGAAATTTGTTAATTTTGCAATATTCAAAGGCACTTTTTGAGGTTCTTTTTTGTGACCTAAGACTGGTGAAGATGAGGTCTTCACTTCTGCGATGGGGTCAAGAATTCCCTCACTAAAACTTCTCTCGAGCAAATAATGTGTATGCATAGTTTGTGATGTCTTACACTCACTTTCTTCCTGGATGATACTAGGTATGGCTAATGATTTATGGTCTTTGTGAGGTTGAGGTTACATGGGAAACATTGTGTCTGTAATTTTGATATGCCTAGGTTTTTGCTCTAGTTCCCTTTGGGTCTCCTCTTCTTGGGTCCTTAAGTGCTTTACTCACTCAATCTCCTTTACAAGGTTTGGGTAGGTCCCAATCTTCTTCATGGTTTCCTTGGTTTTTGGTTTTTGTGTTTCCTCTTAGACGTTATCATTCATTTTGGCTACTTTTGAAGACATGTGTTGAATAATTGGTGGTATGGGAGTGGATTCCTTATGTCCTCCCCTAATGGTGTCCTGGATTGGCTTCCTCTCAAGATGATCCCCATTGGATTTTTCATGAGGACGATCGTCTTATTTTCCATGGTCACGATCAAGTTTGAATCATCTTCAGGGTTGTTCATTTACACAGGTTCATCGTCGGTTCCTATGTTAGTCTTTGAACAAGGGTTTGAGCTGGTAGCCTTCATCGATCTCTTCCTTCATGTTTTCTTCTTCCTCATTTGGGCAATTGACATAGCATCTCTCTTCTTGAGGATATAGTTTTGATTTTGGAGGATCAACCGTGTGAGTACATTTACTAGTACCACATAAGTAGTTTGTGGTGTCCCATTGAGAATCTCAATTAAGTTCAAGGGTGTGATGTTTAATGTGTTTGGATTATTGGGAAATTGGAAAATAAAATGATCTATGCCACAATGGTTACACATAAGTATTGGCATTGTAGATGTGCTCCCTTGACTTGGTTGCATTGGTGTAACATTTTTTGCATTCGAATAGGACATGATGTGGTCCACTACATTTGTAGCATTGAAAAGGTGGTCTTCTAGCTGTGATGTTGATGTTTTGCCCTCTTGTAGCAATAGTAGTTTCTTGATATACAAGCTTGACATATCCCTAAGGGAATCAGTGTCTATGCCATCCTCGCAATCCAAATAAGCACTAGATGGCTCACAACCTACTTGGTTTATCGGGGCAACTCTTAGATGTGGAGGTCGCGGTCCTAGCACTGGAGGTGATAATGGTGTGGTCTAGACAACATTTTGGGTTTTAGGGACTAGGTGGTGTGATGTTTGCTCAATAGATGGGACATACATCAAGACACAAACTCAAGGTGAGTGTGTCCACACCAAGGTGGTCTATTTTCCATTATGCATTTAAGCACTAAGCAACCCTTTGCTTGATGGCCATACTACCACATGCATTGAAATTCCCATTAAACTTTGCTTTAAAGTCATTCATTCAATGGTGTTGTGTGGACCCAAACAAACCGAGCACCATTGTTCCTCCCTCCTTGGATACACATGATTGTTTTCTAGAGTACGATTATCTTTGAGGCTTTCTTAAATAGCCTCGATGAGATCTACCAAAATCATCTCATATATCTTTGGCTCTTTAACAAAAGGCTTTATTATCATCGTCTCATAAGCTTATTTTTTGCTTTTTCTTCTTTTTCAAAAATTGAATTCTTCATAGCATTTTTTTAAATAAAGAGAAATTAAACTGTTAAAATTTTGACTACAAACAAAACAAAATTAATAAAAAAACAAAATAGAATTTACGACAAACAAAGCTGGATTAGCACAAATAGAATAGATAACAATAAAAAACAACAGATGTGAACTCCCAACAATAGAGCAGTGCAAAAAACATTTGAAAACGGCAGACATGGACTATGGACCACGTGTGCCGACAAAAACAAAAAAGAAACACCGTTCTTAGTCTTTCTTACAAAGTTGCAAAAAAACCTCAAAAAACAGCAACACACTTACACCTAGAGCTTGATTCACACTGCTCCCCGACAATGACACCAAAAATGTTGGATTGCAAGGGCCTCCCTATGCATTGTGTGTGAGTTACTCATGTTGCAAACACACAACATGGATGAACAAGCTAAACATATACAATTAGATTGCACTGGTAGTGACTACTTACAAAGTAGTGATACCTCTAGACTAGGCCATTGTAGATATCCTCATGTTGCAAACCTCTAATGAATCTATCTAGCAGTTGGTTATTGTTGAAACGCTCATTTGGGGTACAACAAGAATTTAAATGCTCAAAAAACTAATAGAATCTCTCACTAACTCCCCTTCCTCCGATTTTTCTTTTTGGAGTTGATAAGCTACTCCCCAAAGCACACCCTCTTGTATGTACTCTTTCAAGAAAAACCTCCTAAGAATAGGGTAATATGTGCGCTCTTCCATCCTAAAGATCCTGTACCAATCTTCAACCTTCTCGCTCAGTGTCAAGCTTAAGGCCTTACACTCATGTAACTCATTGTGCTCTTCTAGAGAATCACATACGTGCTCAAATACCTCAATGTGCTTTCTAACGTCTCCATCATCGCTAAATTTTTGGGTGAGCTTTGCCAGCTAGTAGAGTGGGTGAAAGTGAAAATTGATTGAAAACTTGTGTAGGGAAAGGAGAAGCCTTTATCCCACATGCCCCATTCCACTCTTGGAGAAGTAGGATATATATATAGAGAGTCATGTTTACCTATTATCATAAGTCCAAGACCAAGATCATGCTCGTGCTCGAGCTTGGGCAACCATGCTCGAGCTCGAGCTCGAGGATGGAGATGGGGATTTCTTTTCTAGCAAAAAAGTATTAGGTTCAAATTCCCTGGCGTGGTTTGTGTGGATGTTTAAATGTTTTTAAAAGCTTATGTTTTGCTTTTTCTTCTTTTTCAAAAATTGAATTCTTCATAGTGTTTTTTTAATAAAGAGAAATTAAACTGTTAATTTAACTACAAACAAAACAAAATAAAATTTATGGCAAACAAAGCTGGATTAGAATGAACAAAATAGATAACAACAAAAAACTACAGATCTGAACTCCCAACAATAGAGCAGTGCAAACAACAATCGAAAATGGCAGACATGGACTATCGACCACATGTGCCTACAAAAACAAAAAAAAACACCGTTCTAAGTCTTTCCCACAAAATTGCAAAAAAACCTCAAAAAAACAACAACACACTTACACCTAGAGCTTGACTCACACTGCTCCCCGACAATGGCACCAAAAATGTTGGATTGCAAGGCCTTGCTATGCATTGTGTGTGAGTTACAGGCTGCAAACACACAACATGGATGCAATCAAGCTAAACATATACAACTGGTATGTCACTCAGCTCTATGTAACCATCAAACAATGAGGGAATCTCAAGGACACAAAGAGGAACAAGCATGCCGTTGCCACTTGATCACCTCATTGGCATTGTAGCATTGTGTTGTTGTATTACTGCATTCTTGTCTTGTGCCACACACATTCATGCTCACATGCAGTAAGAAGATAATGTAGGAGAGAGGGAAAGAAAGGGCAATGTCAGTACATTCAAGAATGAGCAAAAAATTAGGTTACAAGCCTTTTGTGTCGGTTGCCCCATTCACATATGGGTGCACACACTCGACCAATTGGCACAAATAAATCTATGGTGCACCATTGGCGATCACCCAATCCCTCACCTTGCACCTATAGGTTTGACAAGCCCGACCCATGACTTAATATAAATAATAATAGAAATGCCATCTTAAGTCAACATGAAGTTAGTAGCTCCTCTGTCTACTACCACTAGCCATATATACATCACCATGCCCACTAGTATCAACAGACTGACGTCAAATTTCTTCTGTGAGCAAAGCACTAGTAACATCACTGAAAACAAGCTTGCCCTTAGGGATGGAGTTACTAATGGCACTGTTAAATGTATCCCGTGATGTAGACAAAGAACATAACAAGAAAATGGCTTTCATTTCATCATAAAAATTAATCCCCTTTGATGTCAATTGAGTATACACACTGTCAAACTTGTTCAGGTGTAAATTGACGCTCCTACCTTCCTTCATTCTAAGATGCAAAAGTTTCTTCATCAAAAACACTTTGTTCAATACACTCTTACCATCCCATGCTGAGCATAAAGACTCCCACAACTCTTTAGCATTGGTCTTGTCCATAATCATGAAGAATATAGAGTCATCAAGATGCAGCCTAATAGTTTCCATGGCACGAGCATCAAGCTCTTCCCACTGATCATCAGTGTACAAACCCTCTTTTTGCTCTTTCAATGGCATTGCAAGTTCTTTCTTGATCAGGACATCAAGCATTCTCTGCTTTTATATGGTGAAATTTGTGCCATCAAATTTGTTAAAGTAGTAATCTTCTTTCTCAAAAGATCCAGCCATACTGACAAGAGTTAACTAAAATAGAGTAGTAATGCTAAGAACTTATGGCAAATTTTTTGCAAAAATTTCAGTAGAGTCTCTTCTGTTTAGAGATAAACCTCAAGTAGAAACTCAACAAAACCACTGCAATGTCAAGGCAAAAGAGTGTTGTAGGCAAACTAGATGTTAGCAGCAAGCTAGCTCGGATAACATTTTTCGGGTTTTTATTGTAGAAACACTTATTATTTTGATAAATTGGGAATGTTGTAACTCCTACTTTCTAGATAAATAGTGTAATTGATGAGCTGGGGCTACAAGCTTCCAGATTGTATGAACCTATCTTTAGTTAGAGCTCCTAGATTATTAGTTTTGACCAAAGAAACTTTGGCTAAGGTATAAAAGCCAATTTTTGTAAGTATTTTGTAAGTTTTTTTTTATAATAGAACACAGAGTGAGCTAACGGAGCTTAATTCTCTCCTTCTCGCGCTTCCTACTCCCTCCCCGGTTGTCACATTGCAGTGCCGTCTGTTGCGTTGCAAACGAAGGTAAGCGTTGATGCATACATTTCATGGTAATCTGTAGCATTTGGCGTCGCCGACTTGCGGCCTAATTTCATATCATAAGTAGGAATTTAAGGTAGAAAATCATAAAATAAGTATAGGTGGGGTATTGGGGCATCATTGCTAAGCATTTAGATGCATTCTAGATCGAAAACAAGTAGGTCAAAAACTCACTGCTGTTAATTATTGCGATTTTTGCACTTGACCTAAAGTGAGATTTGAGACCATAAGCATGTGCGCTTAGGTCTTATATACATGTCCTAGAAGTTTTGTAGCGTTTGGATGTCGTTTGATGCTGTAACGATCATGATTTGTTTGCCGATTAGTGACTAGCTTTTGGTGACTTTGGTCATTTGAGTGTAGCTTGAGTTAGATGCGAGTTGTCTGTTGTTTTTCAAGAGATTGACAACCACTTGTAGCCTCTATGCACCAGTCGAGTCAGCTTTGTCCCATGGATTGACAATTATGTTCTTGGTTCTCGCTATGTCTGTAATAAGATAGGAGTGAGGTTAGAAACCCGCTCCACACTAGAGGACTCACATGAAAATTCCAATAGTCTCCTTTGTATAGAGATCAAAATCTCAACCAAAACTAAGTAAAAAATGATGCATAAACCAATAAAGGGTGCTGACAAGGCATAAACTGGCATATGCTACTCAAAGATACCGTCGAAAGGCTGCCAACTTGCCATCAAAGCACCTAAACATGTCGATACATGTCTTATGGTGAGGCCACAAATGGGGATCTCTAGCTACCTAGTCCACCTGACAATGGGTAACCCGGACCCCAATGCTCGGATTCAAAAACCCTCACGCAAAGACGCTCACAAAAAGCTATGCAGACTCAACTAGCCACAGTCTCAGAAATGACTCTTCCAGACCGAGTCTTGAAAACGACCAAGACTACCAAAGCAAGCCAAGATTGGCTCCATACTGAGGTACAATGGTAGTATCTGCAACATAGTGTACATCCAAAAACATAAAACTATTAGTGCAAGATCACAGGAGACCTCAAATAGGTGCCTATAAGTATGCAAGAAAAATCACAAAACCAGATTCTTGTGGGGAGTAAAATGCTCTCTCAAGTGCTAGTCACGCATAAACTATATACATTTAAACTCCCAATATAACTATAATGGTTGTCACTACCAATGATGCTCATAGATCTATTGTTTTTAGAGAACATGTAATTGTCCTTGTGCGTGTAAATCTCATGTAAATTTATATATGAAAGCTGTCTTTGAGAAGCCGTCAACAGAAATGCATAGGCAATACCATAGACACTACTACCAATGGAAATCTATAACCTGTTTCCCACTATCGACAAACTATCTCTTTGCATCTCCTTCTACAATGCCAGAGAGGGTGTGAAATTGGTAGTCAATGTCGCCAAAGTTGATGCCGATGTCGGGTGTCACTCCTCTATGGAAGAGGCACCTCACCTGTGCATGCCGATGTTGAAAAAGTGGGTGTCGATGTTAGGTGTCACTCCTCTATGGAAGAGGCACCTCACATGTGCACGCCAATGTCAAAAAAGTGGGTGTCAATGCCAAATTTCTTCATCAGAGGGAAGTGTCTCACCTGCACAAAAATGCTCGAGTCGTCAAAGCCAAAAATCGGAGTGTGTGTGTGTGTGTGTGTGAGGATACTAATGTTGTGTACATTGTTGCAAAAAATGTAATCAAAATTAGAGTAAATAGACACCACCAATGCATCCACAAAACCCCCAAAATGACTCCTAGGTTGCAAAGATTGGAGTCTATGTGGGGAAATTATGACCAAAGATGCGTTTTTTGGGCCAAAAATGCACTTGCAAAAACCTGTTTCTGCTAATCTCCCACATTGTGGGTTGAATAACCACATTAATATGGTCTTAAATCTTAGCAAAACTAGTTATTAAATGAGCTAAACACAAGCTGAAATCTCAACTCCACAATCCCATACATGGATGCAATTTGTTGCTCCAAATCTTGTTGTAAGCAAACACCAGTGCACTGCAATGTGTGTGCAATCAAAGGAAAGAAATCTGGCCGAATACTCTCCTCTGTAAGAACTCAAGAACGGCTGAAAATCAGCTCCAAGTAGTGCACAAAGCACTCACAACAATGAAGTTCTCTCACCCATAAAACCAATCAGCTCGGATACCATTTGTGAAGAGTGCATGTGCGGATCCGTGTGTGCTTGGCCTATTGTGCAAGGAGGAGAACACAAAGAGTTTATGTGGAGCTCAGGGTGAGGATTAGAATATCTCACTACTTCTTATTGATCTATGTTACCAATAAATAGAGATAAGGTTGATACGACTAGTAAGGTGGGTGTGTGACCAGTTGGCCTGAACACTAACACAATGCCCACACCAATAGCTACAATATCATCTGCCTTGGAATAAAAGGAGGAAATCCAAAGTCCAAGAAGTCATATCCGAGCAATCCAAAAAATCAAGCGACAAATGCGAGGTTTACCCAAGATAGGTAAGACACAGACAAGAAAGCCTCATGATATTTCATACCTCTAGCAAATAGAAACCAAAAAATAGCCACAAGAAAAAGTCTCTCTCACAAATAACATGTCTTTACCCCTAGATTCATATCCAAGTACTTTTAGATTGTCCAAAGGCAATATATATCCACCTTTATTCTAAATTACACGTAAGAGTGAAACATACATTTTTTATTACCATAAGCACAAAAAGGTCTTACTTAATCGTATATTTGTGACATACAAAATACATAATCCCACACGTCAAAATGACACTTGAAGTTTTTTTTCTTCATTGTGCTTCGATCCACCTTACACCTCTAAGGACTTGAAAAAGTTACGCCTTGCGCCAAGATATCATAACTAAAAACAGTGCTAGTCAAAAACTATTTTAAAATTTATTTTATTTAAAAGAATGTACTTAATGTGATGGCAACTGCTAATAAATAACCGTTTTTAAATGCACACGTAGGTGAACTCTGCTCAAAATGATTTTGTAAAGACTTCCATATAGCAACATTTCAGCTTTACTCCCCCGCGTTCATATATTGCTATACATTCATGTATTAGTGATAAGGACTAAAACCCACATGTTAGTAAACCTACATAACATTAACACTTATTTAATCATTTCTTATCTTATTCATTATTCAATATCACTAACACCTATTTTACTCCTTCCTAATCTTCTTCAGTATTCAGTTGATTCCACTAGATACGACGGTGACATGTTTTTTTGGATTAATAAACAGATAAATGGATCTCTCTCTCTCTCTCTCGCTCTCTCTCTCTCTCTCTCTCTCCCAAAACATAGAAAAGTCTTTAAATCAGGATAGCATACACCAACAGTCTTGGCTATGGAATGCAAATCCAACCAAGAGCCATGCTCCAATGCTTAAGGTCGCCATCTTCTCCATCTTCATTACTATGCTATTATGTATGCTAAGCAAGAAGAGTGATGATAAGTGAGGAATTAATTCTTTCTCGTATATTACTTCGTATTCCTCTTCCCTACCCTCATTCCTCAGTAGCTCTCTCCACCTTCAAAGGTGTTTGAGGCCAGGCCGGGGATGGTTAATGCTTTCTACAAAGTCTATATTATGCTTGTAATGCATGAAGCTTTCCATCTTCATTGCATCACCTAGGTCACAAGGAGCACAAAGATTGTATTGTACCAAGTCTCTCTTGATAGGAGAATCTATGATACAAAAGCCTATTGGAGGGGGGACTGACACCACATATATCCGGTCCTCAATTGTTGTCAAGTTCTCTAAACTCTCTCTCTTGCAAAAGTATTATTCATGCCAAGTTAATTAAGTATTATGGTTATGTTGCTACCGCTAATTAAGTTCACCCTCTATGTTCTCAAAGTAGTCTCACAAAAATGCTCACTCTAATTCTCCTAATTCCACTATTCTCAAAGTTCATAGGCCATTTCCATTACATTGGTATCAGAGCTATTGGTTTCTCTTTTCTTGCTTAAGAAGAGAGGTCCTTAAGTTGTCCATGAAAGGTTGGGCCTGTTTATTGCAATAGGGTAAGTGAGACAGAGATCTATTATCTTGGTTGAGAAGGACTTAGTTTGAGGTGCACTGTTGGGAACTATAGTCTTAATAATGGAGCCTCTCGGGGCTTGCCTTTGGCTTAACCATTATTGAGCTATGAGCAAACTCAATAGGAACCATAATTAACCAAGCAATGTTAGACCCTCTTCACTAGTCTTTGCAATCAACAGTGTCTAAACAATGGGTGTGGCTACTTGAGAGCCGATTTTTAAAGGTAAAGAAGAGTAGCGTCTAAGGTTTTTGAGGGTACCAAAGCACAAAGTAATCTATACATAAGTTTAAGTAGAATGGTTGACAATAACCAAGAGAGTAGAATGAACATTGATAACTTTGATTTTGCAGATGAAGGTGCTAATGATGATGCCCCCATGTTTGTCAATTATCTTGCTACCCTATTTTGCAAGCCAAAGTTACTCAACAACTTCGTGCTTATGGGATTTCCCTTCCTCTCCAAGAGGAGAGAGAGCTCAGGAGGCCTCTTGATGAGACCCCCAAAAGAAGACTCTCTCCCATACGAGAGGAGGAATCCAAAGAACAAGAAAGAAGCGAATCCCTAAGTTCCTTTGAAGATGTGGCTCCACAAAGACGGTGGTCTAGACAATCGCCAACTCCTCCCAAGAGGAAACGGTCAACCCATAGGAAGGGAGGAAACAAAGGAATCCTAAAGAATACAAGAAGGGAGGACATCGCAAATCTTATCATGCATGGCAAAGGTCCCAAAAGCTCAAGAAGTTCAAAGAGGGAGAAAAGAGTATCTCTTTTCTCACCTATGATGGCACCTTTGGTGCTACCAACATCAATTTATATGCGGCCTTTGGAGACAAGGGCTTCACGGAGTCCTCCAAGCTACGCCATGTAGCTATGCACTTTAAGAAATCTGCTCGTCAACGGTGGGCTAGCCTTCGTGGCAATGGCAAAGCCCCAAAGACATGGAAAACTCTACAAGTTTCAATCATGAAGCAATTCCTTGCAAGCGATGCATTGCAAGCGATGCAAAGGACAAAGTGCTTACTGAATGGCGGAGTTTGAAGCTTCTCTCTCATGAGTCTATCCACAACTATGTGGACAAGTTTTGGGATTTACATCTCAAGGCTAGCGTCTTTCAAAAGATAGACTTCGCCGAGAAAAAGCAACAATCCTGTGCAGGATTACCTGAAGAGATGGCCGAGTACGTCAACTCCCAACGGTCTGGTTCTATCACCGAGGTAATCCACCACACTATGGTTGCTTCACGCATCAATTTCCAACAAGGGGCTAGAAGGAATGCCAAGCCCATGGAAAGCAAAGACAAAAGTGATGCAAAGGGGAAAATCAATGCCCAAAATTCTTCCCAAGGCAATTCCAACAACAACAACAACCGGTCCAAGGAGAAGGGAGTTTACAAAGGTAAAAATAACCTCTCTCCTAAAGAGCTTGAAGCTTTTCGCAAGGACCACAAATGTTTTGAGTATGGAGAGCAAGGACACTAAGTTGCATTTATATGCCCGTATAACAAAAAGTGTACGTATATTTTGGTATAATATGTTGTATACCTATATTATACGCGTGTCTTCGAATATACCAGATTTTGATCAAAATATATTTCGATCGAACAATACTTCGATCGAAATATTGTTTGGTTTATAGAAAAAGGCACTGCGGCAGTATGAGCGAACTGTTGCTAAATTGACATCGCTGATAGAGACAGAGAGAGAGAGCGCACACACACACACACACACAGCAGAGAGAGTACCCATGCTGATAGCGACAGTGCCATCGCAATAGTCAAGTAATCTCTTCTTCTGCTTTTTAATGTTTTTTTTGTGGTAAGATGTATTTGCTAGCGTTGTTGTTGTGGAGCTTTGCTCGCACCTTAGTTTTAGTTAGGTTGTATTTGCTAGCGTTGTTGTTGTGGAGCTTTGCTCAAACCTCAATGTTAGTTTGTAGGTTTGTCACTCTCTTTGGTTGTGTTGAAACCCGTGTCACACTGTAAAGAGAGAGAGTTTAGACACCCATCCTTGGTTGTGTTGATCCTTGTGACACATTGCAAGGGGGGTTAGACTTTAGAGGCTTTGTCCTTGACTGCTGCTGACCTTCGTGTCGCACTGCAGGGAGTAGCTTAGGATAAGCAATTAGATTTTCCGTCTCTAGTTGTTGCTGACCACCGAGTCGTACTGCATGGAGGGATTAGCTATCTTACATCCTTTCTTCCTGGTTGTTCCTGACCATTGCGTCGCACCACTGGAGGATTGGATTTAATAGATTCTTTGTCTCTAACCGGTTGCTGACCACCATGTCGCACCGTAGGGAGGGGTTTAGGATTTTTAAATCCTTCATTCTTGGATGTTGTTGACCATTGCGTCGCATCTCAAGAAGATTGGATTAAATAGATTCTTCATCTCTGTCTGTTGATGACCACTGTGTCGCATTGCAGGGAGGGGTTTATGGTCGTCTAATCCTTCATTCTTGGGTGTCGCTGACCATTGCGTCCAACCGCAAGAAGATTGGATTTAATAGATTCCTTGTCTTTCGTTGTTGCTGACCACCATGTCGCACTGCAGGGAGGGGTTTAGGGTTTTTGAATCCTGGTTCTTACCTGTTGCTAACCATCGCATCGTACTGCAGGAAGATTGGATTTAATAGATTCTCCATCTCTGGTTGTTGCTGACCACCATGTCGCACTGTAGGGAGGGGAGATATATCTTACATCCTTCGATCTTGAGTGTTGCTGACCATCCCGTCGCACTGCAGGCTGATTCAATTTAATAAATTTCTTGTCTCTAGTTGTTGCTGACCACCATGTTGCACTGTAGAGAGGGGCTAGGTATTTTAAATCCTTAGTCCCTCATGGCTGCTGACTTCCACGTTGCATTGTAGGGAGATTTGTATTATATGCTTTTTCGTCTCTGGGTGTTGCTGACCACCGCATCGCACTGCAGGGAGGAATTATATCTGTTTAGGCCTTTCGTTGCTGGTTGTTATTATTGTCCCTGAAATGTTTTTGTTTAGATCTATTTACAATCATATATATCAAATTTATATCTATTCTAGATCTACCTTATTTATATTTGCTTCATGTATTTTCAGGCTTCAATCATGGTAGAGACAAAGTTAACGCGTTAGCATCGCAAAATCATTTGTGATGCTCTAGTTTTATCTCTCTATGGAGCTTTAGATGATCATTTGTGTCGGGCATTTGATACACTGTAGGCAAAGTTCGATGATTTTGTGATTGAACTTGTGGAACAGTGTTGGTGGCTGAAACTGTGCAGTGCATTCCCTGTTTCATTTGACCTAGCTCTACGCACTAATGGAGTAATACATAACACAATAAAGAAATTATTAGGCCAGGTCAATAGAAGCTTTGAGAGTATGGTTCATCCAAAAATCAAAGTCAAACCTGGAATCAAAGAGCGAATGTAGCTTGTGGTACAGCTACATTCAAAGTTGAAGAGCAAGGATAAGGTCGAAGGCTCTTCAAAACATCGTAGGACAGAAGAGGATGTGCCTCCTCCTTCAGGTGCCGAGCCCTTAGCTATACACCTGGATGTCTTCCTGTCCTACACTTACTTGGGGAACATTCTACCTTTCACTTGCAAGCACCCCAATTAGGTGAAGGACGTTTTGCAAATGTGAAACAAGTTTCAGTGGCCCATCCTCTCTTCAAAGATTCTATCTATGTGGCAAAGATCTACAAGGACCAGATAGGAAGCAAGCTGACATTACAAACAATGCTAGAGGAATCAACTACTACTACTGTTCAGCATCGTGGCATGATATTGCCCCGTGCTCTTGTTCGTTATAGCAAAAGGCCTATGTTGATCTTCAAGATTTGGAATGGAGGTCACCTTGAGCAGTGGATTCAAGCATGTCATCATGATGGAAGCAAGCCTGCAATCAAAGAGTTTTAGCACACATATGGAACTCTACAACAGTTGATAGACGATATTTTGCCAATCTGCAACACTCTTCTACAGATGATGAAATTCGTGTCACGAGTTCATTGACAACGATCTACACACTATAAATATTCTACTACATTTTGGTGAGCGAGGAGTGTATGCTGGAATCATGGACTGGGACAAAGTACACCATCAAACACTTTGGCAACATTTTCCAAGCTACCAAATCTCAACCGTCAAACTAGAGCTCAATTCGAACGAGATTATTTATGGATTGCCCCTGAAAATATCAGCACCAATCCTCCTCCTATCTACAAAGCATCTGATATATATAGTCTCTCATATATTCTTAGACGCTTGGTTGCGTGTATTCCGAAGCCCTCTGAGGTTCTCAACTGTGAATTTTTACAAAATGTAAACAAACATCTTGCTAGTGGAAAATTCTCCAAACTCTTAGATAGGCCTAAAATATGGGATTTAAGCCTTTGTTTGAATGGAGACCGTAATGTTGGCTATCATGCTGTAACCGAATCTGGCTTGAGGCATGTTGATGATTAGTCCAGTAACAATAATTTTATTCATTAATGGTGTGCAATGTGTGGTGATATTTCAAACTAGATCTTTAATCGTATTTTCAATTACATCTTTAAAATTCTTCAAGTTAGGGTTTTAAAATATTTCAAGTTGGATCGCAAAAATCCTCTAAACCATCTCTCTTTCCTAAGTGCTAAGGCTTTGCTCATTAAAATTTATTATTTTTCATTTTAGGTATGGAAAATATTGCTCCCGACCAGAATGCATAGTAGCCTAATGATCCTTTGCTTAATCATGCATTAACACAATAAATTTACAAAGAGAAAGAGATTCAGGTGGCTCAAGGAGATCTTAGCACTTTGGCTGCGTCCCAAGAAGACAAATCATAACTTCAAAGGGAGCCACTGAATTACAGGCAATGCAGAGAGCTATGCCCAAATCATTTTGTACACAATACATTAGTTTGAGTTGGTGGAAATGCTAAGGCTTCGGCTCCCTTAAAAGTTTCAGATTTGCAAAACATTGTCCTCGTGAGAAATATCCTTTCAAGATTTATCTAAGTATACAATCGCCAAGAAATAATAATCAAGTGGCAATTTACTTGGTGCAACAATGCTATTGTGATTATGTATTGCGTCTCAAAGTAGATTGGAACAATCATCCCACTACAGAAGGCGTCAGCAAGGAATGCCCAGTCGAGAAGATTCATGCACGTGAAGCCAATCAATAAGACCCTCCTTGCAAGAGACGTTACACATATTTTCTCAAAGAAATCATAGTCATTGAACAACTCGCAACCCAAGGTGTGGATTTGGCAAGTCAAGGAGAGACCCTTGCCATGCTGCACGCTCGTATAGTAGAGCGAGAAAGAAAGTTGGCATGGTGGAGGCAATATATGGGCCTATTATGGACCAAGAAGAGATAGGCAATGCGGGTTCAAGTGATCCATTTGGCAATTCAAAATTTCACGTATCTGATCTTTTAAGGGATCCAGCCCATGATTTAAATTAAATCTCCCAAACAATACTAAGCTCTTTTTGTATCTTAAATCTCAAGATTTGTAAACTGAAACCTCTTTTTGATACATAAATCTTTATTTGTTGGAACAAATGAACATGTCGGATGTTGTTGCAATTGTGTAAGTTTTATTCTCTCTCCCTCCCTCTTTCTGACAATGATAGAAAGAAGATGGAGAGAAAGAGAGATAATGAGAGAGAGAGAGAGAGAGAGAAGAGAGAGAGATTGTTAAGCGAAACTCCACACAACTTTCGCATTACAAAATTAATTGAGAATATAATACAAACTTTATAGCTCATCCGTCCTCTTAATCACAGGCATCATGTCATCAATTTCTTCAACATTTGAACATTTCGGATCAATATATTTTGGGTTCCATTCCATTTCATCATCGGAGTTGAGATCATTGGCAATTGCTTCGTGTGTTTAAAAGCGCTCAAAGATTTCTTCTATGGCACGTGTGGCTAACTTTGCTCAGCTTATGCATAAGTCGCATGTTACAAAATACATACACCAAGTCCGCAGCTCATTTAGGACTTAATCGATTTTGTGTTTTTTAGTATGCATGAAAGCAAATGATGACCAATTTCTTTCATAGCTACCACTTGAGGTGGCAACAGACAATACTCTCACAGCCACATGTTGAAGTTTTACTTTTTCTCCATCGTACTCTTTCCACCAAATTGGTGCACTCATTGTCTTGATAGCATCTATATGTCAAGGATCCCCAAATATTCCTTCTCTGCTAGTATATCATGTCTTCTGTGTGTATTCCACTTGTTGTCCATCCATATTTCCTAATAGTTGGGCACACACACTTTCTTGAAATCACTGATCATTGTTTGAAGATTGATCGTGCATGTGGAACTTGGGATCTAAGACAAACCCTGCTCCATGTATAGGAGTATGCAGCTGCTCCCATTGTCCTTTGACAAACAACATCATCATGGATTTCTCTTTTCCTTCATACAATGTATTGTCTTTTAACTTGCGAGAGGCTTCATGCATGTACCAGTAAACCTGTCCAAAGATAGAGGCTTCTTTGTCCACTGATCGTATCAGATGAGTGAAGGGTTCTGTGACAGTAACAATTTTGTCTACATTTCTCCAAAAAAACAGGAGAGTTTACAAGCTGATAGCATTTGGAAGCAGTAGGTTCATACTTGGGATATTTATCAAGCCAAATGTCCATCTTCTATCTACTACTATTTCAACAAGGGCTATTTTAACCTGCTGTAGTGTAGAGAGAACATAATACACTGTCTCGCAAAACGGGTCAAACAAAAAAATTGTAAATATTTTGTTGGGAACTTTGTTCTAAATAAAGCGTAAGAAAATGAATGCTCTCTTATAACCTTCACCAAGTGGTTTGCATGTAGAAGAGTTTGCTTAATAGAAGGAACTTTTCCAAAGTCCTTTAAGAGCAGATTCAAAGTGTGAGCAACACATGGAACCCATGTAATCTTCGGATACTTTGCTTCAATTTCTTTTCCAGCTGCTTTGTAGTTAGATGGATTATCTGTGAAAATGGCTGTCACATTTTTAGATCCCCTTGCTCTTTTGATTGAACACTCATATACACCAGCAAGATATCCACTAGTTTTCTATTTCAGGGACGTATCGATCGCTTCAAGAAAGATGGAACCTCTTGGACAAATCAACATCACATTCATCAATGGTTCTTCTGACAATTTTTCCAACCATCTAGAGGGATTGTGCATCCATACTGTGGCACATAATCAAGGGTTGTGCACTTTAAAATGTTCTCTGATGTAGTTTTCACTTTATCTAGTATGCATCTTATTATAATCAAGTACCACAAAACCCTCCTTCACTGTGCTCATTAAAGCATCTTTGAAGATAGAATTTCAAATGACATTAAAAGGAATTCCACATGCGAAAAATGCTTGCATCCACATAAGATGGACTTCAAGCAGCCATTGTTTATCAAATGCGTGATGCAAAGTAGAACCACTTGGTGCACGTTCTCCTCCAGTCCATGCTTCACTTTGGCTTATGTTAGTAGAGCTTGTGGCAAGATTAGAGCTACAAGCCCCATCAAAGGATGAATGAAACCCTCCTTGACCATGGGCAGGGGTCAATGGAGGGTTTTGATCATTCTCGAGTGTCATCTCCATGTCCCTAGCCATAGATGGAGCCATCATTTTGGGACCTCCCTTTTTTTTGCCCTCAAGATGTGATCTCTTTGCCCTGAGCGCCCACTCTGGAAATTTTTCTTTAATACCTCTTGGGGGGTTTTTGCAAGCTATCACGTTTCCAGGAATTTTGAGCACGTGTTCTTTTATCATGTGAGCATTTCGGCTAAAATTATGGCCGCAGGTCTTACACCTCAACTTTGATGTAGTCTTTCCACTGACCAATTTATCTATGTTAACCACCAATGTCCACTTCTAGTAGTCATGGGCCGGGCTTGTCGGTCCAATAGGAAAATCATAAGAGTGATCGCCGATGAGAGGTGCACTCTAACTGGAACATTCAAGATATTAGTTGGCTAAGGATGGGCGCCCAAGTGTGAATGGGTGAGCTCATATAAAAGTCAACTAAACCTAAAAATCATTCATTCTTGCATTTGTGCAATTGAAGAGTGTTGTTGCTCCATCTCCATCTCCTTGTGTGTGTGTGTGTGTGTGTGTGTGTGTGTGTGTGTGTGTGTGTGTGTGTGTGTGTGTGTGTCTGTGAGAGAGAGAGAGAGTGATTGAGCATTGCGACGACGGCCGGTGAGGCGCTTGAGCATGGCATGATGGTAGCTCCTTCTTCTTCGCGGCGAGGAATCCTCCACGAAGGCGAGCATAGGGCGGTGAGTGACACACGCTTGCTCTCTTGAGCTTGCTAGATTAGTCTGGTTGTGTGCTTGCAGCCATTTGTGGTTGGCACAGTGTACGGTAAGTTCCTTACATTGACATGTGCGACAAACGCGCACATTTTTGGCACCACTGTCGGGGAAATGCCCTGCATTAAGCTCGAGTAGCACTTTATGTTGCTTTGTGGTGCATTATGAAATGTAGGAAAGGTAGAGAAAGAAGGTGTGTGGCTTGTTGGGAAGGATTTGGTTTTGTTGCAGTGTATTGTTTTTGTTAATAAGGTGTTGCAATGTACTGTGGCTTTTGTTCATAAGATGTTAGAATTAAGGTAGTAGAGATATAATGTTAGTTCTGTAAGGTACAATAAGTAGATATGTTAGTTAATTAGTTGCTATAGTATTGTGTTAGTGTGTAACAGTCGATCTGCTAGTTGTAAGTAGGTAGGCTAGGTGTGTGTGTACTCTCGCGCACGGCCACGACGACCTTATCCCAAAAAAAAAAAAAAGTAAATTTTTTAAACAAATTTTTTAAAGGTAGGATCGGGCTCGGGAATATTTCCCAGGCCCAAGCCCACGCTTAGGCTCAGGCCTGAGTCACCCTTTAAAATTACTTATTTTAGCCTAACGCATAAGTAAAAATCGAACCTTTTGAGGACCAACGGAGCTTCCGATAACCGAACACTGTGCTATAAATCACACCACGATCCCCTGAGCAACACGCTTGTTTTGAGCTATCACACAATCTAATCCAAAAATCGATCATTAAAAAACATTAAAAGACATTAAAAAACATTAAAAGACATTAAAAAACATTAAAAGACATTAAAAGACATTAAAAAACATCAAAAAGCAAGTGAAAACGGGGTGCAAAACGCCTAAAAAATTAAGCAGTTAACCTTCAAGGTTATTCGTCAACGCTTGTACGGTGCCAAAGGCACATGCATCTGCGCTTTGGTCGTTTGCTAGAGACCGAGCAACTAGCGTGCACTTCGACTTACGCGAGTTCTCAATATCCACCTACCTTAGGTTCCGGGCCCTCGGCAGGGACCCAAGGTAGTACCATTCAGGACCCGCATATTGCGTCCAGTGACTCTTCCTCTAACTACGACGTCATGGAGGGTTACCCAATGCCTAATCCTGATAGCTCAAGCCAAGCCATGCATGCCATGGACCCACGGTCCGGGCCGAGCGTGCTTAGCCGCTTGAAGGAAACCTTTAGTATAACCACTTGCTCCAAACAGAGAGCTACCGATGTAAATGAGGGGGGTGGGGAAGTAAATTCTCCATTCATGACCAACGTAGACCCTATGCCCTTAGAGAGTGTGCACGTGAATATTGCATTCACTGCACCCCTTGACTCTTCAAAGCTATTCCCTCCGAGGTTAGATTACCCGATGGTAGAAGCCTTGCGGAAGTACAAGAAGCTGAGCGGTATATCATTGCGGCTGGGGAAAAGGAAATCGAAAGCGTACGCAAGGCGGAGCAACGAAGAGAGTTAAAAGTGAAAGCCCCTATGTCAATATCATTGCTAGAAGAGCAATTGAGTGCTCCTGAATTAGCGACACTAGGGGTCAACCCATAGAGAGCCACATTGCATCTAGTTCAAAAGACACCCCTATTACCTCAATCCTAGATGGAGCGTTCCTAAATGAGAACTGGGAGTACGAACTACAAACGAAAACTCTAATTGACCTATACATATGTCACACCTATCATGTGGGTTGGTTAGATGTCCTACAATCCACAGCGGGTGCTACTAGTGTAGAGGATCAACAACAAAGAGTTTGTGATGTTATCCATAGGGTTCTTGAGCTAGAGAGACAGAACAAGGGGATCCACATGCCTTCAACGGGTCTCATGAGATTCTTGGATACAAGGAAGGCTAAACAACCAACCTTATCGCAAATGGAGACTCCCTCGGTGAGTCCAATGGATCCTCCATATCTTGTTTCGCCAAGGGTGTCAATGCAATCTAAGCCAACAAGTGATAGCTTTACTTTTCCAAGTCTAGCTCATCCTTCCCTTGATGACACCACGGCTTCCATGCCGCATGCCAAGAAACATGCCATGGACCTCATTTGTTAGTAAAGCACCACTACATGGTAGCTCAATGCCTGCAAATTGTACCTACAAGTGTGTACCAATCGTATACACCTATGGGTCCTCATACTCATGTAGTCCCTACCCCTCCCATTGTTTCAACAACCTATGCTCCACAACCACAACTCCCAAGCTCTTATTTCAACGGGACCATACCGGCTAGCATTAGCATGTCACATCCGATGTCTTCTATGCCTAGGGCCACACATATGAACTTTGGGCCACCACATGGCACAACACCGAACCAAACTTGGAACCCAAGGGCTTCCTATGCGCCAAGCCCAATGCCAATACCTACTCCACATGTAGTCTCTCGAGCGCCTTCACCCACGGTATCTACTCACTTAGGTGACTTGGCAACATTTGCTCAAGCTATCGGTCGATCTATTGCTGAGAATATGCGTAACACACCTGATAGAGAGCCTAGAAGTAAAGCAATACAAATAGCCAAGCTCACACAAAAATTTAGTGGAGACAGGGATGTGAGAAAGCATATCAAAGTGTTTGAACAAATATGTGATTCTCTAGGAGAACACAATGACCTGCATAAGAGTAATGCTTTAAGCCTAACACTTGGGAAGTATTCACCACCAATGTGATCCAATTGGAGAATAATTTAATGACTCAAGGAGAAAGATTGTCTATTGAGCCTAAATCTATAAGCTCGCAAGCATCGGGGCATCAACCAATGACCCTAAAGCCTATTACTAAGGAACCAAAGATATCTGAGATGACTTTAGCAAATCTCACCAAGGCCATTCAAGAGAGTCTTAGAGAAAATCGTGCTCCACAAAAAAATCATATGTATCCAAGAAGGGAACAACAATGGTGCTCAATATGCTATGGTCCACAGAGTGCTAGTGAATACCCTACTTTTACAGTAAAATTCAATGGGAAATGCAACGCCTGTGGGAGGTATATTCATGAAGCTAAGGATTGCATAGTATTTAAGCGCGCGATGGCCAATAGACCAACCTTAGCATGGATAGACACACCTCGAGTGCCTGCATTGATGTCGGCCCCACCTCTTGAACAAACGTCACAACACATGGTCCCTAGGGCCCAAAATGTTGTTCAAACAACACCCTTACCACCTCTAGTGCTAGGACTGCAACCACCACATTCTAGAATCACTTCTGTGAATCAAGTGGGTTGTGAGTCATCTATTGCTTGCTTGGAAGGGTGTGAGGAAGATATAGATCCTAATATTGCCTATGGGATTGATGTGCTTGAAGAAAATCCACAATACTACATGCAGGACTATTGGGGACAATTCAAACATGTTTATCAAGTAGATGGTCTTGCTGCAAGAGGTCAAAATATCATTACACTACCAAGAGACCGCCTCTTCAATGCTATGAGTGTGGAGGTCCACATCATGTGGCCGAATGTCCTATTAGGCTACAAAAGAACGCCACACTAATGCAAACCAATCAAGCGAGTACGTCTACAATGCCGGTACTCATGTGTAATCAATGTGGCATAGATCATTTGATTGCCCAATGTCCAAATAATCCAAATGCGCCAAAGGTCACACCATTAAACTTGATTGAGATTACCCAGGAGCCATCACAAAGTACACATGTGGTACCAGTAAACGTACTCACACGATTGATGCTCCAAGAAAGAAATTATATTCTTGAAGAAAGAGAGATGGCATCAATTGCCCAATCTCAAAGAAGAAGAAAACACAAAGGAAGAGATCGCAAACAGCAGCGCAATCAGACCAACCCAAAGGGATCTAGAGCCAGCACCTAGGCAGATCCAGATTACAGACCACTGTTCCTTACGCAACAATAACCTCAGAAAGTCCATAGACCCCTAGCCATACCTAGTGTCATCCAAGAAGAAAGTGACTTAAAGTCATGGGAAAGTGGGTGTACTCACTTCTTGTTGGAAAGAATGTTTACAAAGGGACTACCTGACCCTATTGAATGAATGGAGATCCCATCTTCCCCATGTCAAGGGACTAAAGCCCAAAAGGTTCCGTTAAATATTGCGAAATTGATGGATTTCATGGCTTCAAAAGTTAGAACCACCATCATGTCCAAACTATATGGAGACCCTGAGCTATTCTTAGCTCTTTGAGCTTTCCTCAATGGAGAACTGAAGGTCGGGCTACCACAATTTGCACAAACGGATGGAGTTAGGAAGATGTCCATAGAGGAGGAACACTTAGATCCACAACCCAACCTAGATGAGAACCTTGTTGTAGAAATACCTGTTAACAAGTTGGGATAATACTTTGAGGGAGATGAATCCAATGCAACCATACCAGTCACTACCAAGGGATTGACTATGAAGAGAATCCTTGATGGTGGCACTGGGTTAGCATTGTGACTAAAAATTGCTGGGAAACAATGGGAAGACCTCACCTTGGGACCACAACCATAGTAGTAAAGATGGCCAATGGGTCTATTGTTAAACCTATTGGGATGCTAGAAGATCTCAAGATCAAGGTCTTTGGACATAAAATAAGAATTACCTTCATTGTTACGGATTTCTCCAACCACATTATGGCATCTGAGATGATCTTAGGATGTCCTTTCATGAGGGAAGCAAAAATGGTCATGATTTGTCTAAAAACCATGTCTACTTGCAGTTCCAAGATTCTGTCATTCGAGTGGATCTTGTAACTGGTCGAGCCAACCTCTAGGAAACAGGTTTATAATTGATCATAGATCTGACACCACAGTTCACTCAGCCCCATTGCAGTCTTGTTACACGTGTAAAGCGGACACTGATATTGGGGAAGATTCTCCTTATATGGATGTACTACCTGGGATGACTGAGTCGGACAATGTGGATTGGGTCCACCTAGCAGCAACCATAGACACTTGGGGAAATAGAGGGACGACCTGGGTAACACCTGAGGGGGATGAAATGCCACCACTCATACCCTTAAATATGCTAGAAGCAATGCATATAGCTTATGATGACCTACAAGATGAAGGTTTGACTGGCATTGGAACCAATAGCGTCTCACAAGACTATAGCCCACACAATTTGGGGTCAGAATCATCAATTGAAATTGACTTTGAGGACGAAGAATCTGAGTTAAATCTTAATGCAAACGTGGGGACAAACCATTCAGGGCCCAGTGGTATCCTAGATGAAAATCTATCCAAGGGAGCAGAAGACACAAGTAGCAATTCATCTAGTGACTCTTCACTAGAGATAGGCCGTAATTGAAAATTAGACAAGAAGAGTAAGAGATATAAGAGGCGATGATATCGAGCAAATGTGCGTGCTAGAATAAATCAAAAGAAAACAACCAAAGAACAAGCAGAGTTAAAAAAGATCCTAGCAAGAGTTGAGGCTTGAGAAAGACAACAACGTCTTAGACGTCAACGAGAGGCTAATCTGGGAATCACGGAATCATTTTTTGAAGACACTGATGATGAGTCATTGGAATTTGAGCCACCTCTACGATATCCAATTGAGCTAAATAGCCTCTATGGGAGAGTACTATATAACGCATTATTGGATACCGGAGCTCAACATAATTTGTTATCCTATGGAGTTTGGTGTCAGCTAGGAAAACCACCCCTATCCACAAGCACCATCCAAGTCAAGGGTGTCAATAAGAAGAAGACTACTATTTTTGGAATCTGTCACACCTATGTCAGTTATGACAATGGGGTTGTAACTCAAGACTTTTTGGTCACGCCTGCTAGAACTATGGAGGGTAATATAAACCTAGGATGCACGTGGATGATAGCCACCAAATGCACTATTGATTGGGGGACTGGGGGTGTCACAATGTAGAAACCAACTCTTAGCCCTACCACTCAAGCCATAGTCCCTGAGATATTGTCTCTTAAAAAAATAAAAACCAAAGCATTGCATGTCCAAGAGGTTGAACCATAGGTTCCCATAGCCCAACTCTCTAAAGCTTCAACGGCTGTAGTTGAAATAAAGCTTGAGAAAAACAAGACCCACCCTAATATAACAAAGAAAACATACAAGTGGGCCCCTAAAGCTTCTTTAGCGACCATAGCTAGTACTAAAAGACAGGAGCCTGGTAAGAGACGTCCCACTCGCCCTAAGAAATGTAAAGAAACGTTGCATTGGATTCCTAAAAAACTATTGGAAGCCCAAGGCTACTATGAAGGAAATGATCAAATCTGGGTGCCAAAATGTAAATTGTGCTCTTACTTGTCACCTAGCCTATGTGAGCCCAATCTTGTAGCTCCAAAATGAATTGAAGATCACGAAAAGGGAAAAATCACGGAATGGTACACACCCGCTCTAGAGCTAGTTTGGGTACCGAAGAAAGAACGATTTGTTCCCCCTAACTCAGGAACAAGGAAGTCAAATGAAGCTTCTTGCTCTTCATGTAGTTCCTATACGGAAATAGAAGCTTCAACACAACCTCCACCTACCATTGTACACATCCATACAAACAAGCAACAATTTGCACCTCCCGTTGTAAGTTCACCACCTACAACAACATTGCAAATAAAATCATGGGAGAGTACCTTACCACCCTTGCAACTAGATGAAATGCCTAGGGTGGACAAAAATTATTGGTCAAAGTCTTCACCCATAACAACTTGGAACAATTGGTTTCAAAAGGTGACGACATCATTCCAAAAGGAATGATCTACCCAAGGAAGGGGGGAGTGTTTGCTGACATTCATCATTCACTTACTCCCCTCTCAACCTTCCTCCTCCCTGACCTCTCAATCTCCCAATCTTAGGGAATGTATATATAAAGCTTTATACTCACAGAAACAAGATAAAAAAGTAAAAGAGCAAGAGCCACCAAACAATAATCTGGAAACTTACAAGTTCTATACCTAACACAAAATCATAAAAATACATTATGCACAAGGACACGACCTTTTGACACAACCCTTGTAATATTTGCACTCTAACCATCATCTAGCTGTGTGTACAGATATGGCTAGTACGCTAGAGTCATCCACTCCTGCCTTGGGTGAGAGGTACCCTCGTTACTTTTCACAAGTGTTTCACATGGTCTTTCTAGTGCTTGCCTAGTGGAATTTGGTAGGTACACTAGCATGTCAGAGGAATTTCGAGGAGTTAGAATGGCTGATACGTCTCTTGACCATGATTGATCCATACTTAGTAGAGAGCGTTTTGCACAAGCCTATCCTTTTGACCAAGATGACTATAGACATCTAGTGACCTTCTTAGTAAAAATTGGTGCCTCTAATGATGAAGAAGATTTACATGATTACATGGATGGCACATATGGTCTCACGGGGGTGATAGCATAAAAAGGTGGTCAGTTTTTGAGGAAAAATGGTGGATCACTTTGGTACTTTCACGTTGCGTGAGGATCTAGATTAACTTGATTAAGTGTACCAAGATTTGAAAAGGTTCATTTCAAGAATTCATCATTTTTTGAAATGCAAGCATACTGGCACTTGGGAAGTCCAGTGACCGTCGAGGAGCCTTCCATGCAAAGAGGCCCGTGAGCTTCGTATGACTTGTTGGAGCAAATTCAGCGCTACTCTCTGTTGTGAGACACTGCCACGATCTCCTTCATCCAACAGGCAAGCCATTTACTACTCAAGGCTGGTCAGAAGTGTGTGTGTGTGTGTGTGTGTGTGTGTGTGTGTGAGAGAGAGAGAGAGAGATGCTGCTTGATGGCTGCCTAGGTTTCTTTGTGCATGCCTCTCTCCCTAGTCCTTGTGTGTGTGTGTGTGTGTGTGTGTGTGTGTGTGTGTGTGTGTGTGTGTGTGTGTGTGTGTGTGTGTGTGTGTGTGTGTGTGTGTGTGTGTGTGTGTGTGTGTGTGTGAGAGAGAGAGAGAGATGTTGCTTGTCAGTTGCAACAATGCTGCGTCATGTCTTTGCAAATTATGCTCTCTCTCTCTCTCTCTCTCTCTCTCTCTCTCTCTCTCTCTCTCTCTCTCTCTCTCTCTCTCTCTCTCTCTCTCTCTCTCTCTCTCTCATGGTGTTGCATACATTTTTGAAGATTTGATGTTTTTTAATGGGTACACCAGAAATGAAGACGCCCCCACGAAAGTGCACCTTACCAAACAAATCGCCCGCTGAGGTGTCCTCCATCAGCTTGCATTCTAGCAGCAGCAAGCCCAAGAGTGGGGCAAGTATGTCGTCAAAGGACGCCTTTCATGTCTCTGATAAGAGCAATGGTAATCACATGTTTCCTTCTCATAATAGGCTCACCCTGTCATGATAGTACTTTGTGGTAAAAGTTGTGCCTGGTTGTTTTACATGCACGTTTGCTGTTTTTCTAATCCAATGGTAGCATCTCGGAAGGCGCAATATCCCAAGCAGACCAGATTCTACTTTACACGACATGACCTACATGAGGAGTACGGTTTGAGCTTGGAAGGCAAGCTATACCAGCATTTGTTTGATGAGGATGTGACAGATGAGGATTGGCTGTCAGTCTTCACAAAGAAAAGGGAGAAAGGTGGCAGTCTCTTCTTGCATCAAGTGCGGCCAGAATATGCAAAAGAATGCAGGTTATTGTTTCACAAAGTGTATCAAGCCATGCCAACCAACAAAGAAATCACGCACAAGTTTTCAACCCTTTTTGTATATGAGAGATGTCCAGCTGCCATGCAGAGTCCAAAGGGTCAGCGGAAGGTTGCATGGGCTGTTTTTGGTGAGCAGGTCCTAGACCATTGCAAGAAGCTCTCGGGTGGGATGGAAAAAAAGCTCAAGAATTGGGCTGATTGCAATGAGGGCAGTGAGCAGGTGACTCAGACCACACAGTTCACTCCGAAGTCTCGTATTGACCATGGGAGGATGACAGGAAAAGGCTCTATTTCTTGTAGTTTGGGCCCTCAGTCTAGTCTGAATTGCAGCTTTGTTAACCTCCAGATTTTGGCAGAAGTGGAGCAGATGTTGGCTGCAAGAAAGACAGAACTAGAGTGTGTGAAAAGCACAATAGGTGCAATCCAAATCCAACTACAAGAGAAAAGCCAAAGCATGTGGAAGATAGAGGGAACATCATCAGCTGCAGCCATGCTTCAAGGGCAATTGAGTGAGCTGCAAACACTACAGACCAGCATGAAGGGAGCAGGTGGTAACTCTGATTCTGAAGTTTTGGTGATCGATGCAAAGATCGTTGCTCTCTCAAGTGCGTTGACCGCCCTTGGGGCTGATGCAAGCCACTCCCAGATTAGAGGCGATGTTGATCGTATAGAGGTACGCGTCAAGACTGATACATTGTGTATTAAAAGTAAACCTTGTATTTAGGTTTTACATTATGTCTAAGCACCATAGGTATTTTAAAGGATAGTGTAAGTACCATGTTGACAAGATCAACTCTCAATATTCACCACTTGGCTGGGATTGTGTTTCACATGGTACTTTCTACAAGTGCCAATGGAGTCTTATTGGTACTTAACAAGGCATTGTAAGTAGATAGAACTACTTAAACTCCACCATTTCACAAGGGTTAAATATGACGGATTGCATTTCACATGGTACTTTCTACAAATGTCAATGGAGTCTTATTGGTACTTAACAAGGCACTGTAAGTAGATAGAACTACTTAAACTCCACCATTTCACAAGGGTTAAATATGACATGGTACTTTATATAAGTACCAATGGATCCTTATAGATGTTTCACTCAAGCTTAGCGATGGTAGAAATGAGGTAGAACTGTTAAATTTCACCGCGTGAATGCGATAATATACACCATGGTACTTTTTGTAGTACCCAATGAGACATTATTGGTGCTTTGTAGAGCTTAGGTGCGGTAGCAAATAGGTCATGCTCTGAAAATTTACCATTTGACAATGATTGAATAGATCATGGTACTTTTTGTATGCACCAATGGAAGTTTACTGTCCACCGCTGCTTCACAAAGTTGAGGGATACTGGTGGAAATCACAAAGTCCATGTATGTGACTATGATTTAAGGTACTTTTTGGAGCTGATTAATACGCAAGCTTTTTGTATGGTAGTTCAAATTGAAGGTGCAACCATGAGTACCACATAGACACTTGTACATATTGTTGTATTACTTGGTAGAATTTACAATACCTGTCATAGGTTTATTTAAGAAATCATATGCATTTATCTTTCAAAGTACATATTTCTTGGGCCCAAAGTACATATGCCTCTTTTTCAAAGTACCATGCATGTGTTTGTACATTGTGAAATTACATATGCCTTTTTCCAAAGTACCATCCATGTGTCTGTACATTGTGAAAGTACATATATGCCTTTTTGCAAAGCACCATGCATGTGTTTGTACACTGTCAAAGTACCTATTTCTTTTTTGCAAGTTCCATGAGTTCCACATAGGTTCTTTGTACATAATGTTGTATTACTTGGTAGATTTTAAAGTACTTGTCATAGTTTTATTGATAAATCATATGCATTTATCTTTCAAAGTACATATTTCTTGTTTCCAAAGTACCATGCATGTGGTTGTACATTGTGAAAGTACATATGCCTTTTTCCAAAGTACCATGCATGTTTTTGTACATTGTGAAAGTACATATTCCTTTTTTCCAAAGTACCATGCATGTGTTTGTACATTGTAAAAGTACATATTTGCCTTTTTTGCAAAGCACCATGCATGTGTTTGTACAGTGTGAAAGTACCTATTACTTTTTTGCAAAGTACCTTCAATGGTAAGTTCTTTTGATTGGTACTCTGAGCCTATCCTTGGTACTGTCATAAGTCCCTACAGTGTATCCTTGCTACTTTTTTGACAATACTTGCAATTGGTGGTTTCAACATACCCTTGCAATCCCTTGGTACTATATGTATAAGTAATCATGATAGTTCATTTAATCTTGGACAGATGGACTAATATTTACTTCCCCTTTGTGGTGCAGAAAGAACTGCTTGACCTGGTAGCATCAGAAGCTACATGTGCTGCTCAAGTCAATTTTTGTGAGAGCTTGCTAGTGCAAGTGAAGAGAGGTGATTCAATGTTGCTATGTCCCACAAGTGGCGAGCATGGGAGTCAACTGCAGGCCAAAGTGACTATTCCAGGAGCTTGTGCTGCATGTGGTTTAGGTTTTGTGGGTTACGACGTCGTGTGTGTGTATACCCTAGCATGTGGTGATACATACCATGCTTTGAGTTTTGTTGGATGGGCTGTGTCAGAGAAAGTATGTGCCAACCCCTCCTGTAAGCAGAGTGTACCGGAATCGGCAAAGTCAATGCTTGTGCATAATGGCTGGTTTTTTCTTCTCCATGTTTTCCTTGATTACTAGAGTTTGTTAAGAATGCTTTTAACTTATTTTGCACACTTTTGTGGTGCAGTGGTAGGTTCCAGTCATATGCCTTATGCAGCAACATTACCAGTTGAGGTGCCAATACGGAATGTTGATGCAACTCCCGACGCCCCCATTGTGGACACAGACATGCAGTCTGTTGGTCAGTCAACTCTAGCTGGTAGGGAAGGATCATCCTTGGCAGGTGACAAAACTCTGGGTGGCGAGGAAGGATCGCATGTGGCAGGTGACAAGACCCCATCTATTAAGGTGGAGCCCTCTGAACAGACAGAAGGTGAACCAAAACAAAAGGTAACTCAACCAATGGAAAATGTTGATGTTACTTTGACGGATGCTGTAGAGTAGGAGGGAGTGGAAGCCGTGCAAAAAATGGTTCACGGTGATGCAAATCCAGATTCCCCTATCTTCCTTAGTGATATGGTGAAGATCTCAAAGAAGCGAAAGAAACACGATGATGGTAAGTTGTTTTGGCCAGAGGACTTGGATCCCTATAGGCATTGAATGATTTTTATTGTCCCCCCTTTATGGTGCAGCTGGACAATCCAAAAAGGTGCTAGCAGCAGATATGACCCGTTCACAGCAGGAATCTAACAAAGCAGAGGATGAGAGTGATGGTGAGACCTCCTTTACGCATGAATTTTTCAGGAAAATCATCTTAGCACATAGAGGAAGTTTGTAGGTTCAAGCTCATTGATAGTGTCATTTCTGTAACTTATGTTCATGCTCAACTGCGTGTAAGTCGAGTGGGTCTTGGTTTCAGGTGGAGATGGAAAAGCGACGAGCAAGGAAGTTCCGGAGTCAGTGCCTCCCCCGAAGAAGTCCCCCATGAAACGGACTCCCCTCCGACATCCCAGTAATATTTCCCACCCCCCAAAGCCTCGTGTTTGCAAGAAACTGTGACATTTGTCACTTAGTGTCTTCACTCTCTTGTAATGTCAAGAATCTTTGATTCTTGCTTTTGGAATACAAATGAGAATTTATGTTGGCCTCCATTTGTCTTTTTTGCTTTATTGCAACATTCATGTTTGTATAGTGTTCGAAAGGTGCTTAGTCTATTCCTTTTCAATTTGCAACCATGTCTTTTACAGAGATACCAAAAGAAAACAGGACTCTCAAACTACCTGTCGAGGAAATAATAATCATCAGAGATCCACCGCCCTATGTTCCAAGCACAATCACATCGTTGCCATTCAATAACCCTACACGACCAGCATTAGTGTTTGATCTTAATGGTGTTTTCTGCGCTTCATGGTTTAAATCTAACCCTTCTGATTTGGGAACTACTGCATTCGACCTCATCCAAGAGGTGAGGGACAGGTTGATTGAGCCTTTTTCAAATTTTTTGCTATATGTATGATTTATGCATGCCCACTGAGCGGGAATTGTTGTAGTTTTCAGGTACCTCTTCGTTCCCAAGGATGCAAAACAGTTCTTAGCTTGGGCTGTGGGATGGGCAAATATTTACATCTGGGGTTCAACAATGCTAGAAAGAGTGGACAGAATAGTCTCTACAGGTTTTAAGGGGATTTGTGACTACTTCAGTGGATGGTCAGGACAACAGCTATGTGATGTAGCCACATTCTCCACGAGGTGGAAAACCAGTTTTTTCAAGAATTTGAAAAATTTTCTGAAGGTGGGTCGATGATACGGTGCGAGCAATGTGCTATTGATTAACAACAGTTTTTATAAATGTTAACCCTCACGGCTCACGGACACCCTATCACCTACGACGGATGTTGTATTATTTACTTGGTAGAGTCAGGTACCGGGCTTGTCGGTCGAATAGGAAAAGGGTAAGAGTGATCGCCAATGAGAGGCGCACTCTAACTACAACATTCAAAGGATTAGTTGGCTAAGCATGGGCGCCCAAGTGTGAATGGGGCGAGCTCATGTAAAAGTCAACTAAACCTAAAATTCACTCATTCTCTCATTTGTGCAATTGAAGAGTGCTCTTGCTCCATCTCCATCTTCTCCTTCTTCATCTCCTTGTGTGTGTGTGTGTATGCGAGAGAGAGAGAGAGAGAGAGAGTGTGTGTGATCGAGCATTGCGGCGGCACGACGGCGGCGAGATGGTTGAGCGCACCATAGCGGCGTCTCCCTCTACTTCGCGGCGAGGAATCCTCCACGACAGGAAGCGTAGAGCGGTGAGTGACACACCAACGCCATCTCTGAGCTTACTAGTTTACGTTTGTTGTGTGCTTGGAGCCATTTGTGGCTCGCACACGGTGTATCGACAAGTTCCTTGCATTGACACGTGCGACATACGCGCACATTTTTGGCGCCGTTGCCGGGGAATGCCATACACTAAGCTTGAATGGCACTCTGTGCTTCTTTTGTGGTGCAATTTCAATTGTAGGGAAGGTAAGGAAGGAGGGTGTGTGTTTTGAGAAGAAGGTTTTGTGTTACTACCGTGTTTTTTTTTTTTGTTAATGGAATTTTCAAAGGTACTGTGTTTTTTCTCTGTGTAAGGTGTTAGTATTCAGGTTGTTAGTTCTCTGTAATGTAATGTACAGTAAGTAGGAAGTAGATCTGTGAGAGCTAATAGAGTGTGTTAGTGTGTAACAGTAGGTGTATTACTTGGAAGTAGGTAGGTAGAGTGTGCGTGTACTCTCGTGCAGGCCGCGGCAACCTTATCCTAAAAAAAAATTTAAAATAAAAATTTAAAATAAAAATTTTTAAAGGTAGGACCGGGATCGGGAATATCTCCCAGACCCAAGCCCACACCCAAGCCCAAGCTCATGCTCAGGCTTAGGCATCTATCACCTTTTAAAATTACGAATTTTAGCTTCACACGTAGCTAAAAATTCACTTTTTTGAGGACCAAAGGAGCTTCAGGTGACCGAACGTTGTGTTGTAAAGCACACCACGACCCTCTAAGTGATACGCTCGTTTCGAGCTATCACACACTTTAATATAAAAATCGATCATTCAAAAATATTAGAAAACATAAAAAAACACAAGTGAGGACGCCTAAAAAAGTAAGCGGCTAACCTTCGACGTTATTCGCCGACGCTTGTAGGGTGCCAAAGAGGCACATGCATCTGCGCTCTGGTCGTGTGCTAGAGACGGAGCAACTAGAGAGAATTTTGACTTACGCGAGTTCTCGTTATCCACCTACCTTAGGTTTCGGGCCCTGGGCGAGGACCCAAGGTAGTACAAACCAAGACCCGAACATAGCGGCTAGCGACTCTTCCTCTGACTACGATGTCATGGAGGGTTTCCCAATGCCTAATCCTGATAGCTCAAGCCAAGACATGCATGCCATGGGCCCACGGTCCGGGCCGAGCGTGCTTAGCCGCTTGAAGGAAACCTTGAGTAGAGCCACTCGCTCCGAACATGGAGCTAATGGTATAAATGAGGGGGGTGGGGAACTAAATTCTCCATTCATGACCAACGTAGACCCTATACCCTTAGAGGATGTGCACGTGAATACTTCATTCACTGCACCTCCTGACTCTTCAGAGTTATTTCCCTCCGAGGTCATATTACCCGATGGTAGAAGCCTTGCCGAAGTACAAGAGGTTGAGTGATATAACCTTGAAGCAAGGGAAAAGGAAATGGAGAGCTTATGCAAGGCGGAGCAACGAAGAGATTTAAATCAAAAGCTCCTATGTCCATATCTTTGCTAAGAGAGCAATCGACTGCTCCTGACTTAGCAACCGCTAAGGGCCAACCCCTAGAAAGCAACATTGCATCTAGCTCAAAGGACGCCCCTAGCACCTCAATCCTAGATGGAGTGTTCTTAAATGAGAACTGGGAGTACGAACTACAAACAAAAACTCTGACTGACCTATACACAGGTCACACCTATCACGTGGGTTGGTTACATGTCCTATAATCCACAATGGGTGCTACTAGTGTGGAGGATCAACAACAAAGAGTTTGTGAGGTCATCCATAGGGTCATTGAGTTAGAGAGACAGAACAAGGGGATCAACATGCCTTCAACAGGTCTCATGAGATTCTTAGATATAGGAAAGGATAAACAACCGACCTTATCGCAAATGGAGACTCCCTCGGTAAGTCCGATGGATCCTCCATATATTGTTTCGCCAGGGGTCTCGGTGCAATCTGAGCCCACAAGTGATAGCTTCACCTTTCCAAATCTAGCTCATCTTTCCCTTGATGACACCACGGCTACCATGCCTACCCCAATGATGGGCATGCCAAGAAATACGCCATGGACCTCATTTGTTAGTAAAGCACCACTACATGGTAGCTTAATGCCTGCAACAATACCTACAAGTGTGTACCAATCGTATGCACCTATGGGTCATCGCACTCATGTAGTCCCTACCCCTCCCATTGTTTCAACAACCTATGCTCAGCAACCACAGTACCCAAGTTCTTATTTCCATGGGACTATATCGGCTAGCATTAGCATGTCACATCCGACGTCTGCTATGCCTAGGGCCACACATATGAACTTTGGGCCACCACATGGCACAACATCGTACCCAACGTGGAACCCAAGGGATTCCTATGCGCCAAGCCCAATGCCAATACCTACTCCACATGTAGTCTCTGGAGCACCTTCACCCACGGTGCCTGCTCACTTAGGTGACTTGGCAACATTTGCTCAAGCTATTGGTCGATTTATTGCTGAGAATATGCGTAACACGCCTGATAGAGAGCCTAGAACTAAGGTATACAAATAGCCAAGCTCACACAAAAATTTAGTGGAGACGGGGATGTGAGAAAGCATATCGAAGTGTTTGAACAAATATGCGATTCTCTAGGAGAACACAATGACCTACATAAGAGCAATGCTTTAAGCCTAACCTTAAGTGGAAAGGCTGGGGATTGGTATAGAACCCTAAGGGTGGAAGAAAAAACGATTTACCCTACTCTTAGGAGACTGTTCTTGAAAGAATACATACGAGAGGGAGTACTTTGGGGTATAGCCTCTCAGCTCCAAAAAGCCCAACGAAAGGAAGGAGAGTCGGTGAGAGACTTTATAAGTCGCTTGAAGCATTTGAATTCTCGTTGTCATCCAAATGAGCGCTTCAACAATAACCAATTGCTTGATAGATTCATTAGGGGGTTACGACATGAGGATATCTACAATGGCCTAGTCATTAGAGGTATCACCACTTGGGAAGCAGTCACCACCAATGCGATCCAATTGGAGGATAATTCAATGATTCAAGGAGAAAGAGTGTCTGTTGAGCCTAAATCTATTAGCTCGCAAGCATCAGGGCATCAACCAATGACCCTAAAGCCTATTGCTAAGGAGCCAAAGATATCTGAGATGACTTTAGCAGATCTCACCAAGGCTATTCAAGAGAGTCTTAGGGATAATTGTGCTCCGCAAAACAATCATATGTATCCAAGAAGGGAGCAACAATGGTGCTCAATATGCTATGGATCGCATAGTACCAGTGAATGCCCTACTTTTAGAGTAAAATTCAATGGGAACTGCAATGCCTGTGGGAGGTATGGTCATCAAGCTAAGGATTGCATAGTATTTACGCGCGTGATGGCCAATAGACCAACCTTAGCATGGACAGACACACCTCAAGTGCCTGCATTGATGCCGGCCCCACCTCTTGAACAAAACGCACAACACGTGTGCCTAGGGCCAAAATGTTGTTCAAACAACACCCTTACCACCTCAGTGCTAAGGACCGCACCACCACATCGAGAATCACTTCTGTGAATCAAGTGGGTTGTGAGTCATCTATTGCTTGTTTGGAAGGCTGTGAGGAGATAGAGATCCTAAATTGCCTATGGGATGGATGTGATTGAAGAAAGTCCACAATATGAAGAAAGTCCACAATACTACATGGAGGACTATTGGGGACAAGTCAAATCTGTATATCAAGTAGCTGCTCTTGCGGCAAGAGGCCAAAATATCAATTACACTGCTAAGAGACCACCTCTTCAATGCTATGAGTGTGGAGGTTCAGATCGTGTAGCCGAGTGTCCTATTAGGCTACAAAAGAACACCACACTAATGGAAACAAGTGAAGCGAGCACGTCTACAATGCCGATACTCATGTGTAATCGATGTGGCATAGCTCATTTGATTGCCCAATGTCCAAATAATCCAAATGCACCGAAGATCATGCCATTAAACTTGATTGAAGTTACCAAGGAGCCATCACAAAGTACACCTGTGGTACCAGTAAACGTAGTCACACGATCGATGCTCCAAAAACAAAATTATATTCTTGAGGAAAGAGACACGGCATCAATTGCCCAATCCCATAAAAAGAAGAAAATACGAAGGAAGAGATCACAAAAAGCAGCGAAGTCGGACCCTAGTTCAAAGACCAACATAGGGACTGGTGACGACCCCGTATGTATGAACGACGCTGAAGAAGATTCTGATTCAGGTGAAACCATGGAGACCAAAACAACCACTAAGATAGAAACCAACAAGGAAGATCTTCATGAGCCACAATGGCTAGAATCCAAAAAGAAGATAGGAACTTATCCAAACCCTATAGAGGAGATTGAGCGAGTCAAGTAATTAAGGAGTTTGGTAGAAGATACCCAAAGGGATCTAGAACCAGCACCTAGGCAGATCCAGATTACAGACACCGTGTTCCCTACGCAACAACAACCTCACCAATTCCATAGAGGAGATTGAGCGAGTCAAGTAATTAAGGAGTTTGGTAGAAGATACCCAAAGGGATCTAGAACCATCACCTAGGCAGATCCAGATTACAGACACCGTGTTCCCTACGCAACAACAACCTCACCAATTCCATAGACCCTTAGCCATACCTAGTGTCATCCAAGAAGAAAGTGACTCAAAGTCATGGGAAAGTGGGCGTACTCACTTCTTTATGGAAAGAATATTTATAGAGGGACTACTTGATCCTATCGAATAAATGGAGATCCCATCTTCCTCACGTCAAGGGACTAAAATCCAAAAGGTGCCGTTAAACATTGCCAAATTGATGGATTTCATGTCTTCAGAAGTTAGAACCACCATCATGTCCAAACTATATGGAGACCTTGAGCTAGTCTCAGCTCTTCGAGCCTTCCTCAATGGAGAACTAAATTTTGGGCTACCACAATTTGCACAAATGGATGGAGCTGGGGAGATTCCAATAGAGGAGGAACACTTAGAGACATCCACAACCCTACCGAGATGAGAACCTTGTTTAGTTGTACCAGTTAACAGTTGGGACATTACTTTGAGGGGTGATGTATCCAATCCAATGCGACCATACCAATCACACTAAGGGATTAACTGTGAAGGGAATCCTGGATGGTGTGGGCTGGGGTTGCATTGTGACTAAAAATTGATGGGAAACTATGGGAAGACCTCACCTTGTGACCATAACCATTGTAGTGAAGATGGCCAATGGGTCTATTGTTAAACCTATTGGGATGCTAGAAGATCTCAAGATCAAGGTCTTCGGACATAAAATAAGGATTACCTTCATTGTTATGGATTTCTCCAAGCACACTATGGCATCGGAGATGATCTTAGGACGTCCTTTCATGAGGGAAGCAAAAATGGTGCATGACTGGTCTAAAACCATGTCTACTTGCAGCTCCAAGATTCTGTCATTCGAGTGGATCTTGTTACTGGTCGAGCACATCCTCTAGGAAACAGGTTTATAATTGATCATAGATCTGACACAACAGTTCACTCGGTCCCATTGCAGTATTGTTACACGTGTAAAGCGGACACTGATGTTGGGGAAGATTCTCCTTATATGGATGTACTACCTGGGATGACTGAGTCGGACAATGTGGATTGGGTCCACCTAGCAGCAACCACAGGCACTTGGGGAAATAGGGGGACGACATGGGTAACACTTGAGGGGAATGTAATTCCACCACTCGTACCCTTAAATATGCTAGAAGCAATGCATATAGCTTCTGATGACCTACAAGATGAAAGTTTGACTGCCATTGGAACCAGTAGCACCTCACAAGACTATAGCCCACAAGATTTGGGGTTAGAATCATCAGTTGAAATTGACTCTGAGGACGAAGAATCTGAGTTAAATCTTAGTGCAAATGTGGGGACAAACCATTTAGGGCCCAGTGGTAACCTAGATGACAATCTATCAAAAGGAGCAGAAGACACAAGTAGTGATTCATCTAGTGACTCTTCACTAGAGATCGGCCGTAATCGAGAATTGTGCGCGTATGTCGCACGTGTCAATGCAAGGAACTTGCCGATACACTGTGTGCGAGCCACAAATGGCTCCAAGCACACAACAAGCCTAAACTAGCAAGCTTAAAGATGGCGTTGATGTGTCACTCACCGCTCTACGCTTCCTGTCGTGGAGGATTCCTCGCCGCGAAGAAGAGGGAGACGCCGCTACGCCATGCTCAACCGCCTCGCCGCCGTCGTGCCGCCGCAATGCTCGATCACTCTCTCTCTCTCTCTCTCTCTCTCTCTCTCTCTCTCTCTCTCTCTCTCTCTCTCTCTCTCTCTCTCTCTCTCATGCATACACACACACACACACACACACACACACACACACAAGAAGATGAAGAAGAAGAAGATGGAGATAGAGCAAGAGCACTCTTCAATTGCACAAATGAGAGAATGAGTGAATTTTAGGTTTAGTTGACTTTTATATGAGCTCACCCCATTCACACTTGGGCGCCCATGCTTAGCCAACTAATCCCTTGAATGTTCCAGTTAGAGTGCGCCTCTCACCGGCGATCACTCTTACCCTTTTCCTATTGGACCGACAAGCCCGGTACCTGACTCTACCAAGTAAATAATACAACGTCCGTCGTAGGTGATATGGTGTCCATGAGCCATGAGGGTTAACATGCCCCCCTTCCTGATGTAGATTCCGTCCTCGGAAGCTATTCAGTTGAAGCTCGTTTGTCAAGGTGGAAGAGCATTTGAGATGAATGTCCTTAGCCTTCTTCAGTCACTGCAAATCAAACAACATTGGCACAGTAATTGCATTCTCATATACAATTAAAAAGCATTTGCAGTTGTAGGTAGACACTGTGATTGGTAACAGAATTTAAAACCATTTGTCAGTAATAAACATTAAATTACAATATAATCAAATGCATAAACAGATGTTAAGGTAAAAAATTAAAACAAGTCTGGGGTCGCTAATTTAATGGCCGAAAGGCACTAGAGATCGACTATTAATACCATGGGTAAGCTTCTTAATTTTCTCTGGTCAATTAAGTTGTTTAATCGTGAGAGCCAAGTATTTCATGTTCGAGGGCTGACTAGAGGCTATACCTAGAAGACCTTGAAGTTAAGCTACGATAAAAGGAATTTCTCATGAAATCATCGCCTGACTGATTACCTTTTCTTTGACCCCCCAAAGTCTTTTCACAGTGATTCAATTTTGATGTGTGTGCTTATTTTGTATGCCTTGGGTTTTTGCTTTTCAAGGAAAAGCGCCCACACTGGGAACCTCTAGGGCTCTAGTACCATAGGCGATACATGTGAGTGAAGTACCAAATCAAGCTGAGGTTTCTTTTCCAGCTTAAGATTTTACATTGTTGCACTTTGATTTTTTTTTATTTTTATTTTTATTTTTCAACATTTTAATTTTGTCACTTTGGGGGGTCATATAACACCGTTAGCCTCCCCAGGCTCATACACTAGTAAACTCCCTTTATAATACTTAGGCTAAAGGTCAATAGGGACTAAGCCCACTAGAAAGCCCTAGTACATTTCACACAATGCTGCCTAAATCGGATTAAGAACCTAAGTAACCATTGATAATTAGGAAGGCATTGCCCATGGTATTAAGATAAGATCTCCAACACCTAACTTGGTCAAACTAGCTTAGTCGGACTTGCTTGATTTTTAAACCTAGACAAGTGATTATGACAAAAAATTACATTGAATTAAATGTTTGATACTAAGCAAATGTGCTGGATATTATGCTACCAATCACAATCAAAGCAAACAATCATAGATGCAAAAAAGATAAGGGGCAATGCTAATGGACAAGAAACACCTGTTTGTGTTGATGGTCATGCTTGATTTGAAGAGTGAGTCGAGATAAAGATTCCATGAAGGTCCAAATCCTAACAACAGCAACACGCTCCTGTACACACTAGGAAACACAAGGAATACCTCCAGGAGGCACATCAGTGGGAAAAGGTACCAAACACTTATTGAACACAGCAAAAAAACATAAGGAACCCTAACCTAATTATTTTCACTCTCCCTAGAGAGTCAAGGGAATAGGATATTGTAGAGATTGGGGGGAAACCCTAAGGCTAAACCCCTATCCTCGTCGTCGAGATAAACAAAGTCATCATCCATGAGACCATATGTGCCATCCGTGTAGTCATGTAAATCTTCTTCTTCATCATAGGTACCTATGTTTACTAAGAAGATCACTAAACGCCTATAGTCATCTTGGTCAAAAGGGTAGGCTTGTGCAATGCGAGAAACGCTCTCTACTAAGTATGGGTCAGTCGTGTTCAAGAAACGTATCAACCACTCTAACTCCTCAAAATTCCTCTCACATGCTAGCGTACCTACCAAATCCCATTCACATGCAAGCACCGGAAAGACCATGTGAAACATTTGTGAAAAGTAACGAGGGTACCTCTCACCCAAGGCAGGAGTCGATGACTCTAGCGTACTAGCCATATCTGTACACGCAAATAGATGATGGTTAGAGTGCAAATATTACAAGGGTCGTGTTCTTGTGCATAATGTGTTTTTATGATTTTGTGTTATGGCTCTTGCTTTTTTACTTTTTTATCTTGTTTTTGTGAGTATAAGGCTTTATATATACATTCCCTAAGATTGGAGATTGAGAGGTCAAGGAGGAAGGTTGAGAGGGAAGCAGGTGAATGATGGATGTCAGCAAACACTCCCCCCTTCTTTGGGTAGATCATACCTTTTGGAATGATGGCGTCACCCTTTGAAACCAGTTGTTCCAAGTTGTTATAGGTGAAGGCTTTAACCAATAGTTTTCGACCACCCTATGGGTTTCATCTAGTTGCAAGGGTGGTAAGGTACTCTCCCATGATTTTATTTGCAACATTGTTGTTGGTGGTGAACTTACAACGGGAGGTGCAAACTCTTTCTTGCTTGTATGGATATGTACAATGGTAGGTGGAGGTTGTGTTGAAGCTTCTATTTCCGTATAGGAACTAATTGAAGAGCAAGAAGCTTCATTTGATTTCCATGTTCCTGAGCTAGGTGGAACAAATCGTTCTTTCTTTGGTACACAAACTAGCTCTGGAGCAGGTGTGTAACATTCCGTGATTTTTTCCTTTCCAAGATCTTCAATTCATTTTGGAGCCACAGGATTGAGCTCACATGGGCCCGGTGACAAGTAAGAGCACAAATTACGTTTTGGTTCCCATATTTGATCATTTCCTTTACAGTAGCCTTGGGCTTGCATGACTTAGATGATTCCCGTCAATATAGCAACCTTGAACATGGTTTATGGATGGAAAGTAGTATAGAAGGAAAACATTATTCAACACATGGACCATGTTTCATATATATGTTTTGATAGAAAAGAAACAAATTTCTATGAAACATTAGGGCGTGCCTGCATGGCGGGGGTAGAACCCCAACCATTTGTCGTCACTTTTGTTGCATGCGAGGTAGCTGCTACCAACACAAAGGAGTTTTTGTCGAGGCGAGGCGGGGGTAGCCAACTTGTTTTCCAAATCTATTGATTTCGATCGAGTTGAGCCTCCCAAGCTTTGTTTGCTAATGACAGCGAGAACCTCCTCCTGTCCAAATCCACTCTTAGACTGTGCTTAGTGTTCTGCCAACATATTGCTTGATGGCAAAAACATACATCTGGCGTAGAAGCCGTAGAGGACTTCTTTTGAAGTTTGTCCACTCAAATCATAGCATAGAGTCTAGACCTTTGTTGCCTTCTAGAAAAGACATCCATGGTGCACCGGCTTGTTCAGGCTCATGAAATGTTTGAATCCATGTAAGCAGCATTTCTGCAGATTTTTACAGTACAGGAGGGAATGTAGGGTCCTTCTGTATGGTTGCAGGTGCTCTTGTGAATAGAATTAGGTATCTAGAGTTCTTGTTCAACGAGTTCTTTCTCTATTTGGGGTGGATATCATATGAGCCTTTTGCCTGCATATCCTTGTAAAGTCTTTCCTTAACCTGCAGTAGCTCCACCTTTAAGAATGGGTAAGGCACTTATTGCTGATGCCACATAGCATTGATTTGCTTGGGAGTGAGCTGAGTTACATTTACTAAGTGGAGAACTCTCCACTCCCAATCCATTGTTGCTTTCCATTCAACACCTACTTCTTGGACAATCTGCTCATTCAGTGCATCTTCTTCAGCTTTAGAAAGCTGGACCATTGGCATTTGCTTGGCTTCAGTGATTGGTACTTGAAACTCTGATTCTCCTTCTAGCCCTTCTGATGGGTGTGTTTCCATATCAGCAAAAGAGACTGATGCTATGTCTATGGTTGGTTGTTTAGAGGTTCCTGCCTCCTCCTGAGTTTCTGTATCTCCCTCTCTTAGCAGCTCAATTCTTCTATTTCCTTCAACAATTGCTCTTCTCTTTGTATCCGCATCAATGCAAGGTCTTGTCTTTGTGTTTGTTCCAGCTTCAGCTCAAGTTCAAGGTCTTTGTTCCTCTTTTCTAAAGTCTTATAGACTTCATTTGTTCCCTTGATTGAGGCTACGATGGGATTTTCTCTTATTTGACTAGAAATGTTGCTTGATCATTGATTCGTTGCTCGTAGTACTGCAAGGAGGCATTAGCTACATCTAGCTGCACTTGGATCTTTTGTACTAACAGAGTAGTGGTTAAAAGTTCATTGGTTACTTCTATCAGTTGTTGATCTTTGCATTTGCATGCATCAAATAACTTTGTTAGGATCTCTCCAAGCTCTTCCATTTCTTTCTGTTCTTTCTCCCTGGCAATCTGGTGTTGTTCTGTTTCATTTTTCAGCTCTTTAATCTGGCCTTGAAGATCTTCAATGATGTTCATTCTGTTGTCTAGCTTTTCTTGTAGAGCATCAATGACTTGTTCCAGCTCTTAAACCTTGGCAGTGCGGCTAAGTGCTGATGTTCTCATCTTGTCTGTCATCAGCTGCATTTGCTTTGCATACTCATTTACCTGCATGATGACTTCATCATTGGTTTCCCAGTCTTCAGGTTCTACCTGGAGTTGTTTAGAATTTTTTGTCGTTCGGTTTGTGGTTCGTTTGTTGGTGCAACGGTTTTTGCTTGTGGCCGTGGAGGTGGTTCTACTACTTCTTCTTCAGGCTTTGCAGCTGTAACCGCTTCTTCTTCTTGAGGCTTCGTGGATACCTCAGCTGTTTTTGCTTGAGCTGTTGTAGAAGAAGGTCCTGCTTCATCTATTTCTACTTGAGCTATTGTAGAGGAAGGTCCTGCTTCAGCTGTTTTGGCTTCCTTAGGTTTTTTGCAACTAGCTTCTTCCTGTCGCTCAGGTTCTTTTTACTTTGCTACGTCGCCTTCATTAGATTTATCTGTTGGTGAAGGACTTGGACTTGGCATGGGCTGATCTTCTTGTTTTGTAGTTGGTGAAGAGGGTCTTGGAGACATCTCTCCTTGATCAAAATGTGACTCGCTTTGTTGTGCAGCTTCCGCTTGTCTTTGCTGCTCAGTCGCTTCTTCCGTTGCTTTTCTTTGAGCTTCTAGAGCTTCTTCAATCTTTAAAGCTTCAACTTCCGCATACATCCGCTTGAGTAAATCTTTGGGATCCTCTGGAACCTTCTTTGTAGGGTACTTGGTTCTTGCTCCCTTTACCTCCCTTAGACTCCATTTTTTGGGGTCTTCACCTACAGCTTGGCGGCTCCTTTCGTATGTTTGCTTTTCTCTTTCAAATCTAGCCCTTTTTTGCTGCGGTTCCTCTTGGTGAGTTGCCACTACTTTCTTTTCAGTGCTTCCCTCCTTGCCCTGGTTTCTTTGTTGTCAGAGCTTTCACTGTTGTGGGCTCCATGGGAACTTTCTGCAGATTCCTCATCTAATTTATATGGTCTTTTTATTGATCTAGTGGTCCGCGGAGAAGGTTGAGCTGAAATGATCCATGTGTTCTGATCTGGGGCTGGCGACAACTTGTCATCCATTCCAATAGCATGATACATTATTCCTATTAGCACTTCTGGAGCACCCAGATATGTGATCTTTCCCTCTTTCTTCGTACCCTTCAGTGTTGTAAGCACGTATTGGTGCGTGATCTATTGCTTGCCTGGTTGTTGACTTCAATATTTGAGTGAAAGTAGTCGCAACTGCATGGTTTGGAGTTGTGTATTGTGGTGGTCTCTTTGAGAGGAAGTGGAAATGTTGATGGTAGAGACCATAGCCTAACCATAAGTGTTATACCATACAACCATTAATGTCACATACTGCCAAGCATAGCCACCCACATAGTGGGCCTCACCAGGCTAAGCAACAAGGTACACCAACTTGTAGCTTGCAATGTTGTGAGAAGTTCATTAAGCCTTATCATTTAGAGGAAGGAGAAGCCGTACAAGGTTTCCATAGGTGAACCTGCGAAAGGATGAGATAATCATTTGGGATAGGTAGATATAGATTTTATGACATTACCTCTCTCTTGAAATCATAGTCGTCCTCGATTTATGAGGTAGAGAAGGTAAACCTAGTCACTAGTCCATGGTTTCCTAGCGGGTAAAGGATCCCTTTCTATTGGCATTCTAATGGGCTTTTCCTACTCACCCCTTATGTGTAACTAGCTTACTTTGAGTATAAATGGTTTTATGGAGTGCTCACACCTTTACAATCCATCATCCGAAATGCTTTTAGAATTTTTATTGCATACTTTTGTTGAGAGACGAAGATGCCCTTTTTG
Organism: Adiantum capillus-veneris; assembly: GCF_014529385.1. Taxonomy (NCBI): domain Eukaryota; kingdom Viridiplantae; phylum Streptophyta; class Polypodiopsida; order Polypodiales; family Pteridaceae; genus Adiantum; species Adiantum capillus-veneris. The sequence continues at coordinate 117,592,629 of NC_140959.1, read as the reverse complement.
GATTGCCAAATCTCAATCCTCAAATGATAATATAAAAGTTGAGTATGGAATGGCCTAAGCCTGATAGTGCCTTGATCACATCAACCAAAAGGAGAATCGAGAGCTGGATTCTCCACTTGCCTTTGGATGAGATCAGAAAATGTGGCAGCAGCAGTATCCTTGGTAAAAGTACCTGTTGTCTTTCTATCCCTGGCCCGCATTGTCATTTCTTCTGTTGGCATCTTCAATGCCTCAATCACTATATCTTTAGTGATCACCACTTCAACCTTTTGCCCCTGTTGATTCGTGATTTGGACCGATCCATTTTCTTTGATCGTGGATAGCAATTCATATGCTTTCTGAAAATCCACTCCGCATGGTTCCTAGTTGTAGAAATCTCAAATCCCTAGCCTTCTCTTGGCTTCTTCGGTGTCTGGCTTTGCAGCTACATCATAAACCTCCTTAGGTAGCATTGGCGATTCTACCTGGTGTCCTTCTTGACTCTTGAATCTACCAGTGAAGACCGTGGTGTTGTTTTCTTTGAGTTGCTCTTTAAACAAGTAGGTTGCCTTTGCCGTTTTTACTGAGCCTGGATCTAACTGGTACGGTGGCAGATCTTGCAGCTTATCTTTCTGAGACACCCTTTTCCTTGGCTTCTCAGCCGCTTGCATTGCTCCTATTAGGTGAATATAATGTCAAAGTTAGAAAATTTTGCGAATTTCGCTCTGAAATGCCTCAAGTCTGAATGGTTGGCAAATGATGTCCATTTTGCTTCAAATCGATTTTGAATCATGCATAGATGCATAAAAACATGTAGAGATCAAAATCATGCAGTCCAGGCAAAATTTGCAACAAAAGTAAATAATCATGATTATTTATAGATGAGGATTTTTTCCAACTTTTTGCAGTTTTGACATCAGAGGCTTGAAACATATGGCATTTAGGTACTCTGAGTGAAGTGTGGGCTCATTTGAGTGCATGGGTGGGAATGGTGCTAGATTTAGGCTTTTAAACTCTGAAAGAGTAGATATAAAGAGTTTTTGAGTTTTTGAGCTCCAAACTTGCTCAAACTTGATTAGTGGGCTTGGGACATCATGTTCTTTGGTCCCATAAGGTCAAAGTTGCAAATTGCATGCATCCATTTTGGTAAAAAAGATAAATAATCATGATTATTAACTTTTTCATCAATTTGTACATTTTTTATTGGTTCTAGGCATAATGTAGAGTCTATGTGTGAGATATGGGGTGATTTGGATCAAAAAATGTGATACTTAACTCAAAAATTGGATTGAAAAGGCTGTGGTGTGTTTTGTGACAAATTCAGAGTTTTTCTTGATCATTTTGGCTCATACTTGACATGTGGCATGTAATAGATGTGTACAAGTGATCGGTGAAGTGAAGAGATCAGTTTCAAGCCAAACAAGCACAAAAGTAAATAATCGCGGTTATTTACAGCATTCACTTTTTTGCAAGAATTGACAATTAGATGACATGAACATCTTTAATACATCTAAAACGAGTCTTAAAATGAATTTGGTAAAGTTTGGTTGTGTTGGCATCACTTCGTGCTCTTGTCGACTCTGAAATCACCGATTTTTGTGACTACTTGGCATGTAGAGTTGGTTAGTCACTTTTGAAGCTATGGACTTGTCCGCTACATAGTCCGGATGCTACTCATCCAGTTTTGACCCATTCGGAGTCAGTTTGACTTCATATGTCAAATTTGATGCTTTGTAGCCTTCGAGCTATATTCTGCTGTTAGAGATCTTGCCTGGACTGTTTCCATGATACCATCTAGGTACATTGTGTATAGACCTCGTTTATAAACTGCCTGTGGAGTCAGAATCCAATTCTGGCATGTGGCAAAAACCTAGAGTATTTACTTGGGACCCCCTTGACCCCTGCCAAAAGGTCATTTGGTGATATGAAAGTGTTCTATTATATAGGGACATGCTATAGTTCAAGTTTGGTCCAATTCGGTTGAGCTGACAGGCCGCTATGGTCAATTTTGTGTCGTAGGACTTCGTGCACAGTTGGGTTTCTATGGTTTTTTCATGAGCCTAGACTTGCTACTTGGCCGTATAGAAATGTTCATTGATAAGTTTAGAACTTACCCCTCATGTCTCGTGTGAGAAGGTGCTATAAAAGGACAACTGTAGACTCCGAAAATCGCACGCGAAGAAGGCAGAAAGCTCTCTCCCCCAAGAGTGATTAGTGGAAATGAGGTGATTTGGGGCTACCTTGGATACCTATACTCGGACTTCCCAAACTATTTTTCCCAGATTTCCCTGTTAGTCCTACTAGGCCGTGAAATCTATGTTAGACTCAAAAATTTCTTCAATCGGATTCCGTTGGCTCATTCTGCAAGAATTTGCAAAAGTAGGCCTTGGCGGCCTAATTTAGGCTTCCCGCTTCCATCTGTCAATTTGATTGAAATTTTTTTTGTCTGTGCGCCTTGTCCTTCTGATCATCAGCGTATCTTCAGTTTCTCCATCTGAGCTCCTTTGCTATTTATTATTACTTTTTGACATGTTTATTGAAAAAATAAAAGAAAATAATAAATGCAATAAAAAAGCAAAATAAAAAATCAACAATTAAAAAAATCCATTGAGAAACACTGCTTGACTGTTTTTTGGCGGATTTCTCCATTTTTAAGTCCCAATATCAAGAAAAATAATGAAAATAAGCAAAAAAACAATTTTTGATATATTTTTTGATAGTATATACACTATTTACACTCATTGGAGAGATGTTATCGGTTGTTGATGATTTTTTAAAGGGTATTATTAGGTAATTTTGTAAAAAATCACACGTTAACATCCAACTTTTTCCTGCCTCTTCAAACATTGCCCTTAATTACTTAGTTCCCTTCCACACCTCCTAGATGGTGTACTCTGGGACGACTATGTACATGGGTTGAACAATCGTGTCTATGCATAGCCTTGGTTGGCTCTACCATGCTTCGAAGATCAATGCAATTTAAAACATTATGTTGTGCAAGAGTTGGGTCTTGAGTAATTAACTCAAGGGTTTCTGTGGTCGAGGTTTCTTGTTGCTGTTTCCCAAAGAGCAAATCTTGTAGCTTGTGTGCTCTTTGCTTTGTTGTATCGTCAAATTGCTTTGGCATGTTGAATTCATGAGCTGTCGGTATCAATGATGACGGTTGTTGAGCTTTAACTCACCACTGGTATCTTGGTTTTTCATTGATAAACTGTTGTAGTTGAGTGTTTTGAGACTTAACCCTCCACTACTTCATCGCTTTTACAGTTTGCGGAGAAGATAAGTGCTCCTTTTTTCTCCAAATCCATCTTGTGTTAGGTTCCCTGCTCAAAGATGCTCTTCTTTGTGTCTTCAACTTTGGAACCTTCTTCGGTACGGTAGATGATGTCATGGGCACCAAAATTTGAGACAGCTTGTACTTGAGTTGTGCTTTTGGTACCCAGATATGCCTGACTCCTTGCATGCTACTCGTAGCATTTGCTTGTTTAGAGGATGAAGAAAACTGATTGCTTTGTGGTTTCTTTGTTGGTAACCTCTTTCCATTCCTCTTTGCTTGGTGCAATTGGAACAATGAGTTGTCCTTGTTTAGGTGATAGCTTGAGTTGATTGGTATCCCAATCTGGTACTTCCTTGTACGTTCGCATCCATGAGATTCCAAGAATCATTGTTTCATTCATGTGTTCATCTGGTAAGCATACAAACTCATGAGGGCATGAACATCCATGTGCTATCACATTTAAGTTGACTACTCCCAATGCCAGTGATAGGTTCTTGTTGCATCCTTTGATAGCCGATATTCCCGATGTCAAAGAATGATTCATTGCTTTCTTGTACATGGAATAATTGACTGCATTTACTCGAGCTCCTGTATCAATCAATGCATTTATGCTATGATTGTTCAACTGTACTTTGATGCGAAGGTCCATTCCATCTAACCATTCATCATCTGTTGACACTACATCCTTCTATAATTCCCATAGTCGTTCATCTAGTTCCAGAGTGTTGATGGGAATATGTATTTGGTGATTTTTGAGAGAAGGTTTCCTTTTGAGTACTCGAAGCCGAGCTTCCTCTTGGGCTTCATCAATGACCTGTTGTCGTTTCATCTTTCTCTGCTTTGCTTCATGCATCTTCTTTAGCAATTCATTGGTTAGTGGAAAATTGTACTTCTTTAAACGGCATCCACTAATACAATTGGCCATTGGTTCACCATCTAGAGTGGACAACTTAATTGCTCCACTTGGTTTTACATCTTCAATGATAAATGGTCCGTTTTCTTTTTTCTTAAACTTGGAAATGTGTTGCTTAAGGGAGTAGACTAAAACTATGTCCCCTTTTTTGAAGATTTTTGTGACTAGATGGGAATCAAAAAACTGTTTTTATTTTCGCTTTTGTGCATAGATGTGAGCTACAGCTGTTAGCCTTTGCTCATTAAGCTTTTCTAAATCTTCGAGTCTCTCTGATAGTTCATGTCCAGTCCACTCAAGATCCTTAGCTACCCTTAGTGTCGGCAATAGAAATTCTATCGGTAGTATGGCATCAAGACGATAAACAAGGTTAAAGGGTGTAGCATTTAAAGCTGTCTTGAATGAAACACTATAACCCCATAGAGAGGCATGGAGATTAATTTCCCAGTCAGTCCGTCCCAAACCAACCACTTTAGTCAATACCGAGCTGAGAATTTTATTCGTGTGCTCAGCTTGTCCATTTGCTTGTGGGTGATAGGGAGCCAATTTGTTATAGATGGCCATGAATTCATTCATCAAATACTCAATTACCTCATTGAGGAAATGAGTTCCCCTATCACTAACAATTTCTATTGGCAGTCCATATCTTGTGAATACATTTTCATATAAGAATGCAGTTGTGGTTCTGGCATCATTCCTTTGGGTTGTCTTAGCCTCTGCCCACTTGGTCAAATAGTCCGTAGCTACAATGATATATTGAGCTTGAGTTCTATAAGCCAGTGGTTGTATTGGCTCGACAAAATCTATGCCCCATTTTGCAAAAGTTCTAGCCCCCGTCATTGGTCTTAAAGAAAGGCATGCTATCTACACAGGTTTGCATTTTTGCTCGTTGACATGCATCACACCTTCGAACATATTCTTTGGCATCTGCAAAAAGTGTTGGCCACCATATGACTGCCATTAAGATTGCTCTAGTGGAGGTTTAACCAGAAAAGCAACCTCCAGCTAATCCAACATGTGCTTGTTCTATAATGGGAATATATTCGTCTTCATTTGCACAAAGATGCAAATGTTGATCCTTTTCTCTTTGGTACAATTGGTTTTCAATAAGAGCATAGTCTCTTGCTTCAGTTTCAATTTCTCTTTGGCTGTGTGTACTCATATCCTCAGGAAACATTCGGCTAGTAACTAGATAGTTACTCCACTTAGGAACGAGTGAAATTTGGAACAATGTCACATGAGGTATGGGTGCTTGTTTCTGGCACTGAGGAAATTCTTTTACAAATGAGTTGTTGAAATTAGGGTTGCAGAGAAACACACACAACTTGGAGAAGACAAAGGAAGCTCAAAGCACACAATAGAGAGTTTGTTACTTAGTATGCAATGGAAAGATAGATAGCCCTAGAGTGATGGGCGTATATACAATGCTCGGGGGAAAACCCTCCTAAAGAGGGAAAAAATGCCCCGGCGGGCCTAGTGTGTCCACACACATCACTACCACATGTATATGGTAACAAATCCCCCCTGGAGTGATGCGGTGAATGAGAGCTGGCACATGAGTAAAGGGCAGTTCCATGCCCTGAGGACATGATCAGTCCACAAAGGGGAGTAAGCCCAAAGCTTTGCAGAAAGCTTCAAGCTTCTCACGAGACAATGCCTTTGTGAAAAGATCTGCAAGGTTGTCCTGTGTTGGCACATAAGCCAAGTTGATCTCTCCTGCTGAGAGCCTTTCCCTGACATAGTGGTAATGCACCTCAATGTGCTTTATGCGAGCATGAAAAACTGGGTTCCTCATAACTGCCAATGCACTCTGCCTGTCAGTGTAGATAGTGTTGGCAGTGTCGTGTCCAACACCCAAATAAGCCAAAAGGCGTTTGAACCATACACACTCCACCATAGCTGTGAAGACTGCCCTGTACTCAGCCTCACAACTCGAAGTGTCCACAATAGGTTGCTTCTTGCTCAACCATGATATACATGAATTGCCAAGCATGAAACAAAAACCACTTGTGGACACTCGCGTGTCAAAACAACCAGCCCAATCTCAGTCCGAAAAAGCATGTAAGTCTGGCGGCAATGATCGCCCCTTGGGATAAAACAAGCCAAGATGTAAAGTGCCACTAAGGTAGGGAAAAATCCTCTTGATAGCCTGCCAATGCTTAGACCCTGGGCTATGCATAAATCTGCTGACTTGTGAGACTACAAACTGAATATCTGGCCGCGTGTTGCATACATAAATGAGGCAGCCAACAGCAGTTTGGTAAAGAGTGACATCAGCAAGATCGCCAGCATCATGTAGACTCAACTTCAAACCTGTTTCCATGGGAATGGCAATAGGTTTGCAATCCTCAAGTCCAAACTTACATAGCAATGTCTCTATGTAGCTTTTCTGACACAAGGCAATACCACCATCACACTGCTTAAACTGTATACCCAAGTAATGATGCAACAGCCCCAAATCTTTCATCTTGAAAGTAGCATTCAAATCAGCCTTAAATTCAGCAATATGTCTCTCATTTGGTTCAGTGATCAGCAAATCATCGACATAAAGAACCACAATGAGAAGTACATCACCCTCACGCTTTACATACAATGTGCTTTCTGTTGGACTATTACGAAAGCCTCATTTGACCAAATGATTGTCAGCTTTCTCATACCAAGCACGAGGAGATTGCTTCAACCCATAAAAATCCTTCTTACATCTGCACACTTTGTCCTCTTGTCCTTTTATGACAAAACCACGAGGCTGCGTTACATAAACTTCCTCAAATATGTCACCATTCAAGAAAGCAATAACAATGTCTGATTGATGTACATCCCAACCAAAATGAGCTGCCAATGCACATAGAAAATGCACAGTAGTCATACGACAATTGGGAGCACAACTCTCTTCATAATCTATGCCTTTTTGCTGTGCATAACCCTTTGCAACAAGTCGAGCCTTATGGCGATCGATCTCACTATCCGGCTTGCGTTTCAACTTGTAAACCCACTTCGTACCAATGGCCTTTTTGCCAGGAGGCAAATCACATAAAGTCCATGTGTCATTTTCTATAAGTGCATCATATTCTGATTGCATGGCAGCCATCCAATTTTCTGAATTCTGTGCTTCATCAAAAGACAGAGGCTCTTCAACATCATGTAAGCTAGACACAACCAAAGCATAACAATCTGATGCATAAGATGTATGGCGAGAGCCTGAACGATTACGACCAGACAAAGGTGCATCCAATTTACTATCACGCAAAGTGTGCACCAACCATTTTGGCATACCTCTAGCCTGCTCATTTTCAGCCCTTCCCTCATCAAGTACATCATGTACATCTGCATCAGTAATAGGCTGATCTGTAACATTTTCAAAAACCCCCATACGTTGTACATTTGCCTCATTGGAAATTACATCCGTATTTCCACCACTGGAAAGAGGCAACAAAGTGTCATAAATGTCCTGTGAGCTTACATTACTGTCTCTAGTACATGACAACAAGGGCTGAACAGAATCTTCCACAAACACTACATCTCGTGAAACCAGAATACGTTTTGTTTGCGGATGATACAACCTGTAACCTTTGCTTTCAGCACTATAACCAACAAAAATACATTTGACAGCCTTATCATCCAATTTTTTGCGTTGTGTTTGTGGCACCAAAGCATATTCCAAACAACCAAAAACACGCATGTGCTCAATAGAAGGCTTTCTATCATGCCATGCTTCATATGGAGTAATAGACTACCAAGCTTTCGTAGGACACCTGTTAAGTACATAAGTGGCACACATGATGGCCTCAAGCCAAAAGAATGCGGCAAAGCTTGACTTTTGACCATAGATCGTGCCATTTCTGTCAGTAACCTATTTTTCCTCTCAGCAACACCATTTTGCTGAGGTGTATAAGGCACTGTACATTGGTGTTTTACCCCACAGCTAGCCAGAAATGCATTAAATTCATGAGACATATACTCCCCCCTCGATCGGAACGGAGGGTGCCCATAGTACATTTCGAAACATTTTCAGCCATAGCCAGAAATTTTTTGAAGCACATAAAAACTTCGGACTTGGCTTTAAGTGGAAATACTGTTGGACGGGCGAGACTCACACACCCATGAAGTGCATGCAAACACTACCTAGATCAACATAATGTCAATCGAGGACATAGATGACACGATAGGCACACGGAGGAAATCTCTTTAGCTTGACAAGCTAAGACCATCCTACACATACAACACTCTGGAAGGCCAACTAAACCACAATCAAGAACCTCACTGCTCTCAACTACACCACCTAGCCACATACACACATACGGAAGGTAACTCACCTAATCATGCCAGATTCATACGAAACTTAAGGAACACCATCCCCTCACTAGGATACACCTGTCCCTAAGCTTCTACACTCAAAACCCTCACTCTAAACCCGTCTGCGGAAAACGCGTAGGATGACAGAGCAAAATTTTGAAAGTGCCCGAAACTGAAATTTATGAGTACCTATGCGTAGCTTATGTCGCCACGATTCTATAGACTACTAGCACGCAGAAATCAGACATCATTTGATACACTTACGGCCACAAATAACTCGTAGATGCATTGGCGTGTGCGCTTCGTCTCGCGTGGAGTGCTTGGCGTTGTCGCGTAGCTCTCCTCGAGCCTACATCAATGGTGCAGTCGGATCTCCAATGTGTTGAGCGAGCCGGGCGTAGCAAGAGGATGAAGCTCACACTCACTCTCTTTCTCTCCCACACACAGTAGACGGCAGCGCTCCAATTTTTTATTATGATAAAAGTCTTTTTTACAAAATGACCTAGGTACCTTACATACTAAGGCTACCTTAGGTTTAACCAAAAATGGGGTTGAAAGGGTCAAATGGCTTTGTATTTACAATCTAGAAGTGCCATTGCACCCCGGCTTCTGAAATTGGAATAACTACTCATTACAAATGACGTTTATAGCCATAATCCGCAGCATTTCATAACTCGCAAAAGATAAGACTTTGGTATGAAACTTGAGTTATGTTGTGTTGTTGACCTGGCGGTCAACACACCCCCCTTCCACGTTCATGTCGTCCCCAACATGACCTGATTGTCGATGGCGATGTGGTATTTGCTCTCGTTTTGTTGTTGGAAAAAAAGTATAGACTATAGCCTTTGCAGTAGCTTGTCTTGTTCGTCCAATCCGATGTACATAGTCTTCACATGATTCAGGAAAATCATAATTAATGACGAACTTTAAGTCTTTCACATCCACGCTCCGAGCTGCAGCATCTGTTTCTATAATTATAGGTCTACTGCCAGATCTAAATTCAAAAAGAACCCAATGTCATTTAACTTGACTCTTATCATCATGGATAGAGAAAGCTCCATCCATCATTTGCTCCAACAAATCTGTGAATTCGGAGTATTTGTGATTCTCAGAAACAACTTCTACAATCTGTAGAATTGAGTGATTGGCTTTCTGATCTTGTGAGCCAATGACAACTTTGTAAGGATTTTGTAGAAATTGTATGGCTAAACCCTTAACTTCTTTAGGCCAAGTTGCACTCCAATGCAAGGTCTGTCTGTCAGGCCGAATCCAGGACTTAATTATTCTAATTTGAGGTTCAAAACCCTGCCGAGCATTCGATGCGCATTATCAAGGACAAGCTTTTGAGATCCTCTGATTACCCTTATGTTTGCTCTTTGTCATTGAGGACTTCTTTGTTTCTGTGCAATCATGTTGTTAGTGTTGTCTGCAGCTTCATCATTGTAGGTCATTCTTCGACTCGCCATTGAGGAGAAGTATTCTATGATCTGAAATTGGTGCTCCAATTCATTTGTCAATTGATTTGAGTAGCATTTCCTTATTGTTGATGTAGAAGGAATATGTACAAGAGGATGGTGATAGGTGTCTTTAGATTAGGGTCTAAAACCTGGATGACCAAAGGGAAAAAACCCGATGGGAAAAAAATGCCTTTGGTATACGCTCTTATTGGAGTTGAGCAGTTGAACGTGAAGTACATGTTCATGAAAGGTGAGTGCTTGGGTGAAACACGAAAAGAGTGCCTGATGCAAGTGCCAATTATGGGACACTCTATATGCATATGAGAAATTAGTCAACAAAAGCATGCAATGTGAAAGAAGGAGATGATGGGTGTTTCGAGGAATAAATGTAGCACATGAGACATCAAAAAATGTCTCAATAGCTTCCACCTTTCCAAGAAGGGTTTTCGATGTAGAAGTTTCTCCACTCTTATCTCACTGTGCTCAGTACGTGAGTGTCTTTTGGACCTTCTCCTTCTCTTCACCAGACTTAAGTACTTAGACTTCGACTCTTTTGCTCACCTATACCAGCATGAGCGACACAACGTAAATATGCTCAACTCTTCCAGCTTGAGTAGTACCTAGAATAGCTAAGATGCTTAGACCACAGAGAATATTACTTGAAGCTTTGGGACTAACACCTCACTCATTTTGTGGCTTAGCTACTCGATTCTGACTTTTATGACTTGTCGGTTGCATGTTGACACTGCTTTGTGACAAGCTCTTCGGCTGTTGTAGTGGCTGCTGAGACATACTTCGTGAAGTTTCATCGTTTTCCTGTACCTTCTTCTCTTTGTAGTGCTCAGGCCTCTCGTCAGTCTTTTCTTCATGTGGATTATGGATTTTTTTTATTTTTTCTTAATAATAAACAAAGAAAATCTTAAAACAACTCAACAAAAGAAAAATCATTCAAATAGAAATCTAAATGCTATGTACACTATACACATGTCCCTAGGGGCTCATATATGGATTTTGTCCCCATACTCCTCTATAACACTACTATGAAGGCATATACTCTAAATTTCGTCAAAAAATTATCACAATAAAACGCAAAAATTCAATGCATCTCACAAAACATTGCCCTCTAATAGTCATAATGTTAGGTCCGCATTCAGAATGCCTCCCCCCTTCCTATTTGGAGTCATCCTTTACGACAAGGTATCGCAAAGGGTATGTGTTGTGCTTGGGCAATTAAAAGTTGTGCCTATGCAGGCCTTGTAATGTAGCCCTATTATGCATACACAGTCAATGCATGGAAAAGATTTATGTTGTGCAAGATGTGGGTATAAGCAATTTGCTTATTGGCATTTGTTGGCGAGGCTTCCTATTCTAAGCAATGTAATGGTCTTTGAAGCTCTTGTATCGTTGCTTGATTGAAGCGACTTGCTCTCTTCTAATTGTACTGTAATCATAGGAAGAATTGTAGGAATTCAAGCGGCGATGCATTGACAGCAGTTTTGTTGTTCTTCTTTGGGACCCATTTCTTTGCAATTATTGGTTGTTTTGTTGCTGGCTCTCATTTGGGAACCCATAATTGCCTATGCTTCGTGTGTGTTTGAAGCGACTTCTTTGGGATCCACCTTTTTGTTGTGTGAGTCAACAGTGGTCTTTGCTTCAGCCCTTGTACGCTTGGTTGGGGACGGGATTTAGGCTTTGAAAGTTGATATTGTGGTTGTTTTGGAATCCAAATGAATTCCTGACTTGTTTGTGCTTGAATCAACTTCTTTGGAGCCCAAACCTGAGTTGTGAAAGCTTGCGACTTTGTGGTATTCTTACCCGTTCGTGCACGCTTTTCTTGTTTTTGTTTTGGTGTTGGATCTTGTGATTTGTCATTAGAGATCTTTGTCTTCTTGATCCATATCTGTTTTTGGCCGATCTGGCTTTTTGGTATCGAAATTTGTCGAGCTTTTTGGCTTTGACTTGTTGTCCTGTTCTTTTGACCTGTCATGGTTGTTGCTGAAGGGGTTGGTGATAGTGATGGCCTGAGTTGATGATAGGGGATATCGTAAGATTCATCGCTATCGCTACTATCCTCAACAAGGTTGACTTCTTGTACTTTCCCTTGATTTTTTGGATGGTAGTGGAAAGTTACTGTCTGTTTGCTCGTGGGTGGTAGTTTCTTGGATGACTTTTCTAGCCCATTGATTAGAGCATTGTTAGCTCGTTGCTCTGGTCGTATTCCTCCTAGTTGAGTCTTTGCATCCTTATTAGGAGCCATGTATGAGGATGCTTGTGGTGGTTGTGTCTTCACCGAGGACTTTGGAATCCACTTTTGATGCACTTTATTCGTGTAGCGATGACATTGATTCCCGGGTCATTGATCTTCTTGAAGCTCGAAGTGTTCTACAGAGTCATAGAACTCGTCGTCTTCTTCATCTTTTGATTCTCTACATTTCTTTGTTTGCTCCTTATTTCGAGAGCTTGTTGATTTCTAGATCTCTTCGTTTTCCTAGATTACACTCACTGCAAAATAAGGAACAACATCATAGCCATTTTCATCACAAAACTTTGTTGCGGGAGCATCCTCCACGGCGCACACGTCCAGAGTAGCCAAGATGTGTTCCCATCCAAAAGGCTCTAACTCTTCTTCAGGAAATGGTTCTGGGATATAGTCCTTATCTGTTGGGGTATAAAGCCCAATGTGGTCGCCCAGGTAAGTGGGCGGGCCGCCAGGTATGTACACATATTCTTTTGTAAAAACCTAATAAGAACTCACTATGCTCTACACATTACAGTACATCGAGTTCACCATATCGTCGTGCTCTTCTTCTCGCACTTTCTCTCACGTCACACTTCCGCTCGTACTCCTTCAACTGGTATCAGAGCTCAGATCGAGGCTCGGGGCAGCACTGCAGGAGGCTAGAGTCACCAGCTCATATTGGAGTGAAATTCGACAGGCGAAGACACGGCCCCAAATCTCGTGGGACAGCTCGAAGGGCTAGGTGTGCTTAGAATTTCATTCTGAGGTCATCTCGGTCACCGTTCGGCTTCGACAAAGGTCTGCGCAGGCCATTTTCGACTACGTGGTCTCGGCGGGTGCAGATCCGACTCTGCAAATTTGGGGTTTTCGGCCTACGACTGCAGGTGCTAAGGATATCGACACTCCCAGAGTGTTGATTTGTGGCTGTCTACACATCGAAGGACGGCTCACAGTTCTTGGAGGCGTGTCACATACGACAAGGACGCATCTACACACAGACTGTAGGCAACATCCACTAGTTCATCAGGTAGCTTGTGTTTGCCGCTTGATATTCCAGATTTCATCCTGACATTGCAGGTACTTCCACATGGGATGTATTGTCAGAGATGATGTATGTCTGTTGAGGGTTTGCTGGCTGTGAGTCACGCAGCAAACAACCGCTGCAGCGGTTACAGCATACAGTGGGAAATTTGTGGATGGATGACTTTGTGGGAAGTCTATGTACTGTCAGATTTATTGCAGCCTTTGTTGAGGGTCGAGTGCGGTTTTATTGAGCTGGGGGATTCTCGAATGTTGAGATCCTTTCGGTGATACAGGTCTTGGAGCGATCCCTCGAGCACCCTTAAATAGGCAGCTAGGATGTATTGACTGTGAGTTAGACCGTTGGGATTGCATCTTTGCTTTACTGCCGTTGAGGCATTGTCGCAGTCTATGCTTACAGGACAATCAGAGATAGTACAGGTGCAGGACAGGTTTACCCGCAGCTTACAGTGTCAGAGAGACAGTGTTTTTTGAGCTGTTTTTTGGTCTGTTTTTTAGTACACCAGAGCCATTTTATAAAGGAGACTCTGCCAAAATTTATGCAGAATCTGAAGCTTTCTTGGTTCATTTGACAGGTTGATATTGGTTCAGAGGGCAGTTTACAGGGGAAACTCTGCCAAATTTTTCCCAGGAAAGTAAACCACTGTGAAGCGTAGCTATGGCTGGATCACAGGACACTGCTCTTTACAATATCAAGAAGCTGGATGGAACCAATTTCCCATTGTGGAAGAAGCAGATTTGGCACGTGTTGGTACAAAAGAAGCAGATAAAACCTATAAAGCTCAAGGGGATAAAACCAGAAGATATGGACGAAGATGAATGGAGCGAAATGGATGAATTGGCACTTTCTACCATTATGCTGACTTTGGCAGAAAGCGTTTACTTCAATGTAGCAGACGAGATGTCGGCTTATCAAGCATGGTTAAAGCTTAGTGATCTTTATGAGAAGCAGAGTGCAGCTTCACAGGTATACTGGCTTAAGAAGCTTGTTGACTTGAAGATGAAAGAAGGGACACCTATGTCCAATCATCTGAATGAATTCAACACAACATATAGTCAGTTGTCAGCTCAAGGTGTCAAGTTTGATGAACCTGTTAGAGCTATGTTCCTGTTGATCACATTGCCGGAAAGTTGGGACACTTTTCGCACAGCTTTGAGTAATTCTGCACCTCCAGATGGTTTGAACATAGCAGGTGTAGAAGGAAGTCTGCTTACTGAAGAAACCAATAGAAAGACAATGGACAAAGCCAAAGGAACAGCCTTAGTTGTCAGGGGAAGGACCAAAGAAAAGTACAAAGGTGGAAAGAGGAATCAGTCTCGTAGCAAGTCCCGCAGTGCTAAAGGCAAGAGTGACATAGAATGCTACCATTGTGGCAAGAAGGGTCACATGAAAAGAGACTGCAGAGAATGGAAAGCAGAAAAAGGCAAAGAGAAAGCTGAAGACCATGGTGAGAAGAACAAGTCCTCAGTGAAGATTCAAGAAATACATGTGACAAACACTGTTGCAGTGGATGACAGTCTAGTGTCAGGAGACATCTACTTCTTGAAGAGTACAATGGACTCAGCTCTTCTTACAGCATCTGATGGAAATGCACTGAGTGACTGGATTATAGACTCACGGGCATCACTTCATGTGTCTCCAAACAAGGAGTGGTTTACCTCTTATGTGACCACTAAAGATCATGTTCGGCTAGGCAATGGGTAGACATGTGAGATCTTAGGTGTTGGAGATGTTCAATTGAAGTTTCAGAATGGCTCTTCTTTCACGCTGACGAATGTGAGACATGTTCCCGCAATTACAAAGAGCTTGATCAGCACAGGTTTACTTGATGATGCTGGCTACGTCACCACTTTTGGACAGAACATGTGGAAGATATCCAAGGGTTCTATGACAGTAGCACATGGAGTAAAGTCTGGAGGACTTTACATGATTTATGTATCAAATGTCTCTAAAAATGTAATCAATGTAACCGAGCAGTCGAACGTTTCTTTGTGGCATAGCCGGTTAGGACATATGTCCAAGAAGGGAATGGAAATCTTGTCTCGTTCTGGTTATTTGCCTGGCTTTTCATTTAATGATTTTGAATTCTGTGAACATTGCCTGTATGGTAAGCAAACACAGCAGCCACATAAGCATAGAAGCAGTAGAAGAGATACACAGTTGGCACTTGTTCATAGTGATTTGTGTGGACCTATGCCTAACCTATCTCTAGGGGGAGCTTCTTACTTTATGACATTTATAGATGATTACTCGCGGAAAGTATGGGTTTACTTTCTCAAGCACAAGGATGAAGCGTTTAGTGTTTTCAAAACGTTTGTGACACTTGTGGAGAATCAGAGTGGCAAGAAGCTTAAATGCTTACGCACTGACAATGGTGGAGAGTATGTTTCAAAGGCCTTTCAGGACTTTTGTGAGTCAAAAGGTATAAAACGTGAACTTACTGCTCCTTACAATCCTCCTCAAAATGGTGTTGCTGAGAGGATGAATATGACCATACAAGAGAAGGTCAGAAGTATGTTGTCTAATGCACAGCTGCCAAATGGGTTTTGGGCTGAAGCTGTATCAACAGTTGTTCATCTTGTAAATAGATCTCCTAGCAAGGTTTTGCAGAAGGATTCAATGCCAAAGATGGTATGGTCAGGTAAAATGCCCTCATACAAGTATCTCAAAGTCTTTGGTTGTGAGGCATATACTCACGTTCCAAAGGAATTTAGGAACAAACTTGAGCCAAAGAGTAGAAAGTGCATCTTTCTAGGCTATGGAAATTCTGGTGAGATGGGGTACAGACTTTGGGATCCCGAATCCAGAAAGGTTGTCCACAGCAATGATGTTCACTTTAATGAATCCAAATATCATTCTAAACCAGAGAGGGTTGAGGAGATTAGAAGAGTTGTCTTCCAAGAAGATGGACCTGCACGTGCAAGACAAAATGTCAGGGCTCAAGAGGAGCAAGGACAGGATAGATTGGAACCACAGGTTGTGGCTGAGCCTGAGCCACCTATTGTGCATAGATCTGGACGTGTCACGCGACCTCCTGATAGGTTTGTTCCATCTATGAACTATGTCATGTTGACTGATTGCAATGAGCCTTCGTGTTACAAGGAAGCAGTGCAAATGAAGGACTCCGGGAATTGGCAATTGGCCATGCAGTCAAAAATGACAGCTCTGCATAAAAACAAGACATGGAAGCTAGTTAAATTACCACAGGGCAAAAAGGCTCTACCTTGTAAATGGGTTTACAGGTATAAGATCACCGCTCATGATAGTCAGCCAAAGTACAAAGCAAGGCTTGTTGCCAAGGGCTTTAAGCAAGAACAAGGCATTGACTTTGATGAAGTCTTCTCTCCGGTGGTCAAGATGACTACATTGAGATGCTTTCTTGCATTGGTTGCCATATTAGATTTGGTGTTGCACCAAATGGATGTCAAGACAGCGTTCTTGCATGGTGATTTAGATGTGGAAATTTACATGCAGCAGCTAGAAGGGTTTGTTGAGAAAGGCAAGGAAGATTGGGTATGCCAGTTGTTAAAGAGTCTTTATGGCTTAAAACAATCACCGAGGGCATGGTACCATAAATTCCACAAGTTTATGCTTTCTCAAGGCTACAAACGTAGTGAGTTCGATCATTGTCTATATACAAAGAAGGCTAAGGATGGCAGTTGGCTGATCCTTATTTTGTATGTGGATGACATGTTGATTGCTGGCAAGCACTTGGAAGAAATTTCAGCTTTGAAGTCAAAGATGGCAAAATCGTTTGACATGAAAGACATGGGTGAGGCAAGTCATATACTTGGTATGCGCATTGAGAGAGACAGATCAAAGAAGTTGATTTGGTTATCTCAAACAGAGTATATTGACAAGGTTTTGCAACGTTTCAATATGGAGAAGGGAAAGGCACCGAGTGTTCCATTGCCACCATATGTGAAACTTAGCAAACAAGATTGTCATGTGTCTAAGGAAGAACAGGCTGAAATGGATAAGATTCCATATGCGTCTGCAGTGGGTAGTTTGATGTATGCAATGATTGCTACTCGCCTAGACATTGCATTTGCAGTGGGAGTAGTAAGTCGATACATGTCAAACCCAGGCAAGAAACATTGGGAGGCAGTGAAAGGAATATTGAGATACCTGAAAGCTACAAAGAGTATGCGTATATGCTATGGGAGTCAGGAGCTAAGTGTAGAGGGTTTTACAGACTCAGATTATGTAGGTGACTTAGACAACCGAAGGTCTACGTCAGGGTATGTCTTTACATTGGCTGGTGGAGCAGTATCATGGCGTTCTAGATTACAAGATTGTGTTACTTAGTCTACTACAGAGGCTGAATATGTTGCAGCATCAGAGGCATGCAAAGAATCAATTTGGCTTAATCGGCTAGTAACAGATTTGGGAATCAAAGAAGAGATGCCTGTGTTATATTGTGATAGTCAAAGTGCTATACAATTGGCTCGCAATCCAGTTTATCACTCAAAGACAAAGCATGTGGATGTGAAGTATCATTTCATCAGGGAAATGCTCGAGGATAAGCAACTTCAGCTTGTCAAAGTTCACACCACAGAAAATCCTGCTGATCTACTTACAAAAGGACTTCCCTCAGAGAGCTTTGCGCATTTTCGCAAGCAGTTAGGTGTAGGGTAGTACATCACTTCTCTAGATCTCTTGTATATTAGCTTGTATAGTAGCTTCTCTCACACTTAAAGTACCACATTGGACTTTAAGTGGGAGGTTGTTGGGGTATAAAGCCCAATGTGGTCGCCCAGGTAAGTGGGCGGGCCGCCAGGTATGTACACATATTCTTTTGTAAAAACCTAATAAGAACTCACTATGCTCTACACATTACAGTAGAGCGAGTTCACCATATCGTCGTGCTCTTCTTCTCGCATCGCACTTCCGCTCGTACTCCTTCATTATCCTCTATAACCCGCTCTAGGATACATTCCTCATGTTTCAAGCTACCACATTGTGAAGCTCCACACATCCACAGTTCTTTAGGCCTACCTAACCAAGCTGGAAGTTCTGATCCTGCAACTGTGGCGGAATCAAACTCCTCAACCGGTGTTCTCATCACATCCCTATAGCTATGGTCCCTCAAGTTTACCTTTGTTATGGTTTCCATATGTCTCAGGTATATATGGTCATAACCCCAATCTTGGACCATTTTCAATTGTCGCATGAATGGTCTTCCCAGAATGATGTCATAGTTGTTCTTCTTGCCAAAGTCAACAACAGCAAAAGTATGTTCATATTCAATGCCACAAGAAGTAACAAGTACTTTTTCTAGGAGTCCTAGGGGCTTTTCCTTGTGTCTGTCTGCAAGCTGCAGGGTCATTCGTGTGGATATCAAGGCAGGTTTTCCCCAATTTTTCCAAACCTCTTTGGTTGCAATGGCCACACCAGCTCCACTGTCAAGGATTGCCATGGTTTTTACACCATTGAATTCCATAGAAAGGGTGGTGTTTCCATCTTCTCCCTCGTAATACTCACCAACCTTGTTTAATGGCACTGGCCTAGTATTTAGTTGAGGCATTTCAAGCTCTTTGATGCCTTCCTCGATTTGAGTCATTGGGGTTTTTACACCAAATTTCTCTAGCCATTTACCCACATTAGCCCACATGTTTGGTTTTATTCTGAGAAACTCGGCTAACATTATTGTACAGGTGACTGGGGTAGATAGAATATCTACTAGCCCCTTTGAATCGATGGCCTTGTTGGGAGTCAGTCTCTGTGATGGGACTGCAACCACATCTGACTTGGTCTCGTACTCTCCCATGTAGGACGGTAGTGTTCTTAGCGAATGGGGTTGACTATCCATAGATTGTACAGATCCTTTGTCACCCCAATACGATCGCACGTCTATATTCATTTGAGATCCAGTCTCAAATTCCTCTATTGGTGGTAGAAACACTCCTCGTTCATCACCAGTCTTGTCTACTCGTCTTCTTAGGTCATCGGCTTCATTGGCCTCTCTGACTTGTTTCCACAATTCGTCAAGACCATCTATCTCTTTACAATCCTCAGGTATAGCTTGGTGAAATCCCTCGGAAGAGTTATCCGTGGTATTCAGTACTATCCTTGGTTCTAATTCTGGTTCTTTGAGGTTTGGTCTGTGCTCATGACTAGAATCTGGCTCTTTTAGTTCCTGGTTTGGTGGGATTACTTGTGTAGGCATGACACGGATCACGTCCTCGGGTTTTGCAACTGGTGGTTCTAGTAAAGCTTGGGCTGTTTGAATCATTTTCTGGCACATTTCAAACCTTCCGCATGGGGATATGTCATCCACATGTGTTCTTGGGTTTGGTTGTTTTTTAGCCTCACATCATAGGCTTTCAAGAGGGCATCTAATGTCTCATTAACCTTCTCTGCCAACACAGATCCTCATGAACTAGCACTTCTCGGTTTCTCATCCGTGGATGGTTCTTCTAGAGGTTTAACCATCTGTGTAAGAGAAGGTGCCTCCTTTTCCTCATGTTGTTTTATCTTCTCCTGAGCTTCGGTAAGCTTCTCAGCTAGGGATTTTTGCTCTCATTCCCTGCGTGCTTTCATCCTAGTCTTTCTAGCTTTCCAACTATTTCGTTTGCTCTTGGTTTTCGGACTAGGTGCATCTGTCTTTGGTCCATCATCTGTCTTTGGACTCATGTCACTTTTCGTGTTCTTTGTCTCTGGATTCTCATCAGCTTTCTTTTGAGCTTGTGCTCTTGTAACTACTTGAACTGGTACAACATTTTCATTTTCTGAGCTACTAGGTAGCTGAACAATCCCTAATACATTTGTCGTGCTTTTCCTGATTTGGTTTGGGTTTTTCGGGCAATCGGGGATCAAGTGAGTGATGCCACACTCAAGACAATAGGCATTTACTTCAGTGATCTCCGTATGAGAACATTGTTTGACCAAGTGGTTGTCACGACTCTTGTGACAATCTGTCTCTGGTTGAGGAGATTCTTTTAGCATTTCCTCTTGGCTATAAGCAAGCTTTGACCTAGATAAGCCGTTATTTGCAATGAATCGCAATGTCCTTTCGTCCATTTCATACCTTCTTTCTTTCGACTGAACCCCAGGAGGTGGAGGTTGTACCGGCCTCACCACTCCATGTGTTTCTCTCACATTTTGTTGCTCCGAAGGGTAGTACCCACTTTGGTTGCTATACCACATTGTAGCTGGTACTGGCGTTAATTTATTTGATGCTTCCATCATTGGCATGTATCTCATGTCTACCTGCATTCTAGCACCTGGCAGTGGAGGTTGTTGTCCTAAGACAAGCTCTGGCCTTAAAACTCCTACTGGTCCTGGCACATTCCCCGTAATGTATCTAGGTGGAGTAGGTGCTTCTGGAACAGGTTGTACATACCTCTCCCTAGCATTTTCCATGCTATAATAGCACTCTTCCCCCGTATGGTTCGTCCATTTTCTCTCAATTTCACACCACTTCGGCTCTCCCGAATCAGACCTTACAAGAGGAATCAACCCCTTGATCAAGTCGTCGATAAACTTTTCTTGATCAATAGGTGCCGTTGGCTTGGCAATGGACTCACTTATCTGTGAAACACTGTGCTGAGAGGATGTGTCATCTCCTTGACTCTTTAAGTCCTTTTCTTTGTATGCCTCACAGTTATCCACTAGATAAAGAGCTTCTTTGATCAACTCGTTTAGCGTCATCCTCCTTATCATATGCAGATCCTTCTGAAGGCCCTCATCTCTCATTCCCTGGATAAAGATCAGCATCAGTCGTGCTTGCGTAGGTAATTCCGCTCTCGGACAGAGCTTAACATATCTCTTGAGCCATAATGATGCTTTGCGTACTGATTCATTCTCTTTCTGTTTGAATCTATGGATTTGCGAGACCGTGTTGTGAGCAATGCCTTTTGGCGAGAATTCTTCAATAAACTCCTCAAACAACTCATCTAGGGTCTCAAAATCCCATTTTTCCACCGAATCGAACCATGTAGCTACATCATTTTCTAGAGTCAATCCAAATCCCGCAAACTGTGTCGCAAAATCTGAAACTTCCTCTGCTCTAATCACTCTTCTAAAAGCCGCTACGTGATCTCTCGGATCTTTATCTCCGGAGTATTTTCTGTTTACCCATTTCTGGACTTGGGATGGTCTAACTCGTCGATTGTCTACAAGTCTAACCAGAGACTCTCCCAATCCTTCTCTCGTTATCGCTCTTGAAGGGAATCTTGGTGGCTCTCTTCTTGGAACTCCTATAGGAATTCTCGTGTTTGGTGGAGGCATTTGTGGTCCTTCATTGACCAAATATCCACCTCTTTCTAGTACAGTCTGTGGATTTGTGCTTTCTACAACTCTGTATTCTCGTCCATACTTGTCGACAACTATAGATCTCCATTGACAGTCGACTCCGTATGTGTAGACATATAAGAGCTTGTAATCCGTTATCTCTTCTAGGTATGGATCTAAGCACCTATAAAGATTGACCTCATTGTCGTCAATGTATCTATATAGTCCTTCACTCTCATGACCAATCATCCAAACTCTCTCAACAATATGGATCTTTATCAATTGCAAGTTTGGAAGATCCATTGTGGGAGGATATTCCTCTATCGTCGGGATCTCCAAGTTTGTGTAAGTTGCGTTTGAATCTAGGGTAGACATGATTTCTGGGCTTAAGAGCTTTTGCTTGGTTCAAGTACACTTAGTCCACTGTGTTCAAGTTCTTTGGGTAGGGAAAAGTCGAAACTATGTCCAAAACCGCAACCGTTTCGTCACAATTCTCGCAAATTGTCGCTTTCAAACACCCCTAACTTGCCGATGAATTTTGAGGCCTCAAACGACGTTTTTTTCAAAGTTGACCTAAATGGTTGCCATGGGCATGCATTTAGTTGCCATGGGCATGCATTTAGTTCAAGTTTTGCTCTAAGATCTGTAGAGCCGCTCTCAGGCTACGTTTTGATATAAAAACTTTTCCGATCCGATATCGTTTGTGAAGGTTATGGCCAAAAGAGTGAAATGCAGTTTAGAATGGTCAAAATGAGTCCAAATTCAATTTTAAAAGAAGATTTGGGATCTCTGTGACACTGTGAACACTTCTGTATGGTCAAAAGTACAGTTGGACCCTAAAACTGGCCTAGAGACATCCTACGCGTAGGATGTCTATATGCTCAGAATTTAACAAAATTTGGTCCACAGACTCTCCTTAAGTCCAGCAACACAATGGTATGCTCAGAATTTTATTTGGACCTAAAAATGGCCTTGAGAGGATGTCTTTTTGCTCAGAATGATTTGAAATTTTCACCCCAACTTCTCCTTGATGTGCTGATCACAGTGGTGTGCTCATAATATGGTTTGGAGTCCTAAATCAAGCTGGAGACATCCTACACGTAGGATGTCTAACTGCTCAAATTTTGTCCAAACTTGATCTCAAGATTCTCCTAGTGCTCAGCAACCCAATGGTATGCTCAAAATTGAATTTGGATGCCAACAGGTCAAGATTTGGGCTGCAAGAGCTTCTAGTGCACTCTTAGAGTAGGATGTCTGGCAATTCTTGTCTTTTCTTGGTAAATAGGCCAAACAGGGTCCAAATTCACTTTTGAAAAAAGTTTTGGAATCCTTGAGACACTTAGAACCTGCCTATATGGCCAAAGTAGAATTTTGACCACTTTATGACCCTGGAGACATCCTACACGTAGGAAGTCTTTTTGCTCTGTTTCAGCTCAAACTTGCACTGTAGCTTCCCCTTGATGTGCTAAGCTCACAGCTATTTTTACTTTTTGATTATGACACCTATAGGTTGGTCAAATAATCAAGAATCTGTTCCAAAAGCTTGATGTCTGTTCTGATGAATTCCTAAGTCAAATCAACTCCAAATTGGACCAAAATTGACTAGGAGGCTTGCCTAAGGCTATACAACACCCTGCTATGTCCATAGTTTGAATTTGGCCTCTAAATCATGCCTTAGACATCCTACGCGTAGTATGTCTAACTGCCCAGAATTGCCCCAAATTTGAACCACAGACTCTCCTTAAGGTGCTGATCACTGTGGTATGCTCAGAATTTTGTTTAGAGTCCAAAATCACACAGAAGACATCCTATGCGTAGGATGTCTTTTTGGCCTGTTTGACCCCAGACTTGTCCCACAGCTTCCCCTTGATATCAGTAACCCAGTGGGATGCTTAGATTTTGGTTTGGATTTCAAAAGTTCCAAATTTTAGCTGTTCTTGCCTTTTGTCTGTCCAAAAATGCTAAAGTCTGTTCAATTTCACTTTCACTGACCCAAATGAGATGAAATTGATCACATGCACTCAATACAACATTTATAACATGCACATGAAGTCACCCTATGGTTTGGTCTCAAAATTATGCCTTGGGCACAATTTGAGTAGGATATCTGGCAATTCTTGTCTTTTGGCTTTGATCTGTCAAAATTTGGTCAAATTTCCACTTTCCAGGTGAAAATAGGGTACAACCTACCTTCTCAACACACTGGTAACCTCACATTTTCAAAATTTCCACCAGATCACCCTGTAGACATCCTACGCATAGGATGTCTACTGCTAATTTTTTGAGACTGAAGTGTCCCTTATGCTTCCTTATGCTCTCAGCAAGTGCAAGTATGCTTCACAATTGCAAAAACATGCAAAAATCACTCAATTTAAGCCTTTTCTGAAATTTTACGTTTCTGACTCCGCCTTTTGGCTTTTGATCAACAAAAATAGGGAAAAACACCCAAGTCAATATGTTACTAGGGTAAAACCTACCCTCTGAACCCACTAGTGCAGTCAAAATTTTCAAATTTGGTCTCCAGAACCCCCTTGAGACATCCTACGCGTAGGATGTCTATGTTTACAGAATTGCAGGTTTTCTTCACAGAACCCTTGCAAAAGCTCTTTTATATGCACAGCATCAGTCAGTCATACAAAAATGTCCACAAAAGCTTGTTTAATGCATTTTTACCCTCAAAAGCACACTTTTCAAATACAATCAAGCACTTTAGCAAATAATTCAGTGCTGAATAGCTCTAGATCAGAATCGGATCACTTACCTAAAGCTACTCCTACAAATCATATGGGGTTTTGCATCTATGAGTAGAAAAACGCTTCACTGCCACACACGGACTAGTAAACGCTTTCATCACCTCACAAATCACTCGACCACCAACAACTACTCTAATCCACAGATCCTAACTAAACCTATCTAGTCGCAGACCCCTGGCAAGACACACGCTTCCTGGCTATCCACTTGATCGCAGAATATCCTCTTCAGGATCCACTTAAGAAAAATGCTTTCTTTAGCCGAAACTAAATCAAGCAACCATCACACGAGTGTTAGTAGGAAACCTACTTAGGTCCTTGTGTCTCTGGCAACGGCGCCAATGTTGGATGGGCGAGACTCACACACCCATGAAGTGCATGCAAACACTACCTAGATCAACATAATGTCAATCGAGGACACAGATGACACGATAGGCACACAGAGGAAATCTCTTTAGCTTGTCAAGCTGAGACCATCCTACACATACAACACTCTGGAAGGCCAACTAAACCACAATCAAGAACCTCACTGCTCTCAACTACACCACCTAGCCACATACACACATACGGAAGGTAACTCACCTAATCATGTCAGATTCATACGAAACTTAAGGAACACCATCCCCTCACTAGGATACACCTGTCCCTAAGCTTCTACACTCAAAACCCTCACTCTAAACCCGTATGTGGAAAACGCGTAGGATGACAGAGCAGAATTTTGAAAGTGCCCAAAACTGAAATTTATGAGTACCTATGCGTAGCTTATGTCGCCACGATTCTATAGACTACTAGCACGCAGAAATCAGACATCATTTGATACACTTACGGCCACAAATAGCTTGTAGATGCGTCGACGTGTGCGCTTCGTCTCGCGTGGAATGCTTGGGATTGTTGCGTAGCTCTCCTCGAGCCTACAGCAATGGTGCAGTCGGATCTCCAATGTGTTGAGCGAGCCGGGCGTAGCAAGAGGATGAAGCTCACACTCACTCTCTTTCTCTCCCACACACAGTAGACGGCAGCGCTCCAGTTTTTGATTATGATAAAAGTCTTTTTTACAAAATGACCTAGGTACCTTATATACTAAGGCTACCTTAGGTTTAACCAAAAATGGGGTTGAAAGGGTCAAATGGCTTTGTATTTACAATCTGGAAGTGCCATTGCACCCCGGCTTCTGAAACTAGAATAACTACTCATTACAAATAACGTTTATAGCCATAATCCGCAGCATTTCATAACTCGCAAAAGATAAGACTTTGGTATGAAACTTGAGTTATGTTGTGTTGTTGACCCGGCCGTCAACAAATACCCATGCATGCCTGGAGTAATCATCAAGGAAAGTCACGAAGTAAAGGTAATTGCCCAAGGACGGAGTTTGCATGGGCCCACAAACATCACTATGCACAAGCTACAACCTGCATGTGGCCCGAACTGAACCATCCTTTGGAAACTTAGAACGCTACATCTTACCCAAAATACCTCCTTCACAAACATGTTTGACAGGGGCTTCAAGAGGTGGCAAAGAAGCAACCATATCAGATTTCTGCAAACGTAGAAAAATTCAGATGACCAAAACGTGCATGCCAAAGTTTTGCATCTGAAATAGCCCTTGAATCTGCAACAGCATTTGCAAAAAAAATTCCACACTTGTCATACAAAGTGAGCTTATACAGCCCACGGCACAAAAGTCCAGATGCAACAATTTCATCACCAAAATTGAGATCATGAACTATACATCTGTCATCCACAAATTTGACTACAATTCCAAGTCTAGCAAGTGCGGATACAGACAAGAGATTCTTCTCGATCCCAGGTACATAAAGTGCATCAACAAGTGTGAAGGAACTGCCATTTGCAGCAGTAAGAACAATCTTTCCAACTCCTTGAACCGGATAAGAGGCATTATTGGCACGAGTGACTGAATTCCAATGAGGGACAAATTCGAGAGAGGTAAACAATTCACAATGTGAGGTAATGTGCTTTGTAGCACCACTATCGAAATACCACACATGTGAATCTGCAACAACTGACAAGCATGCATCATGGACAACAGGATTGTAAGTGCACTCTGTGCTAAAAGCCCATTCTGCATCAACATCAACAACACAGTCTCCTTTCACAGAAGACTAAACAATGGCTGCATTTGTAGTGGAACCAGCATTTGCAGTGGAACCACCCTCTTTCTTCTTAACCTCTTTGGCCTTCAACTTAGTACACGACTTGATCAAGTGATCATTAGCTTTACAATAATGGCAACGCATCTTTTTTTTGCCCTTATCACCAGAATTGCCAGATGAAGTGTTGCCAGCAGAAGCATTGGGAACAGAAGTTTTGCCACTCGCAATAGAACCATAAGAAGTGGCTGCATTGCTGTTGCCACCCTTTCTTTGAGAAGCAATAAAAGCCTGTTCAACTGCACGCTGTCTAGTCCTGTTTTTTCTGGAAAGTGACTCTTGCAACAGCAATCTGCATAATGCATCATACTTGACAACTTCTGGATTTCCTTGGGTCATAAGTCTCCAAGTACTAGCAAAAGTCTAGTAAGAATCGGGTAAGGCATCAAGAGCAGTCTGCACAAGGGAACTGTCTGAAATGACTTCACCTGCAGAAATAAGTTGCTCATTGATATCCTTGACACTAGCAAGAAAAGTGTCCATATCATCTTCCTCATGCATAATCTTCGACTCCAGCTCTTTACGCAGCAAAGCAATTTTAGCCTCATTGCGACTTGCATAAAGACCAGCCAATATATCCCAAGCCTGTTTTGCAAATTTTGCTGAACGAATGTGAGGAACAATGGTGCGCTTCACAGACAACGTAATCAATGCATGAGCCTGCGCATCCTTTACATCCCAGCAAGATTGTTCTGCCGTAGGCAAAACAACTTTAATAGCAACAATCCTTGCAGCAAGACCTGCAACATCCTCAACATCGCCTGCATCCTCAGAACCGGGATGTACATCAATGCCCTGCACAATATTCCAGAAGCCCTTTGACACAAGAACGTGTTGCATCATATAAGCCCACATAGGGTAATTGTCCCCATCCAACCTATCCTCGGCAGCAAACATCTTGAAGACATATGTGTTGTTGTCAGCCATGGTAAATGATGCACCTGATGTGAAAACTGCCCAAAAATAGGAGAAACGGAGCGGGAACAACACGTGCTATATAGCACAAACCGTAGAAGACTAAAAGGCACCTGTTATGCAGAAAATGGCACTGACAGAAATTCTGCACAAAATGACGAAATTGCATGTGCAGACCTGCCTATAGTGGAAACGGAGGCCGAAATGAGCCCGAATCAAAAATTTGAACAGACTGAGCTCTAGGAGCCATCCCGAAATATTTGATGACCTGCGAACGCTTGCCAAACCTCACTGTAATCGGAGAAAGTGAGCAGGCGTGTGCTGGAGCAGGTGGCGACTAAGCCCGAGAGGACGCAACCTGCTCTGATACCAATTGTTGGAATTAGGGTTGTAGAGAAACGCACACAGCTTGGAGAAGACGAAGGAAGCTCAAAGCACACAATAGAGAGTTTGTTACTTAGTATGCAATGGAAAGATAGGTAGCCCTAGAGTGATGGGCGTATATACAATGCTAGGGGGAAAAAACCTCCTAAAGAGGGAAAAAATGCCCCGGCGGTCCTAGTGTGTTCACACACATTACTACCACATGTATATGGTAACATGAGTGAACATCACTCCTCATGGTTGGCCAAAATACTCCAAGTCTCAGGATCCGCTGCATAGTTTGGTCTTTCACAAAGTGAAGTCCTACTATGGTATATACGTGCTTGCCTTAGGTATTGGGTTTTATCCTCAGGATTAATACACAAGAGCAATATTCCATCTCAGTTTCTTTTGTATAGCCTTCCAGTTAGTAATTGATACATAGCCGATTGCTCAACTAATGTAGGTGTAATAGGTAGTGGTATTTGCGAATCCACTTGAGCTATGGTCATCAATGATACCATATTTTTTGACCATCGGGGTATCATTTCCACGGAGAATAGATATGCATCTCATAAATCATCGTCTACCCCTTTCGGTGGTTCTCCTGAAATAATCCTTGACAAATGATATGCTCTTTGGTGAGTGATGCCCTTTTTTACAACCACAGTGAAATCAATTTCCAAAAGAATGATGAACCATCTCACTATTCTTCCTGTGTTGCATGGCTTGTTGACCAAGTACAATAAGGCTTGGTGGTCCACAAAGAACACAAACTTGTTGGCTAATAGGTAATGTCTATACTTCTTTATGACATACATCATTCCTAACCCTTTCCTTTCGGTGGTTGTATAGTTTTTCTCTGCCACATTCAACTGTCTACTAGCATAAGAAATGGGTAAGCCAATTTTTTCGTCTCTTGGTTGACCAAGTATACACCCAATCGCAAAGTTGGAAGCATCTACATGTATGTGGAACATCTTATTCCAATCTAGTGCTTTCAATATTGGGGCTGAATTGAGAGCTTGCTTAAGCTTCATGAAGGATTCTTCACACTCATCAGTCCATTCAAAGAGTGTAATCAAGATGTACATGGGTTTTGCAATTATAGCTTACATGTAAATGAATCATCTATAATATCCACAATGTCCCATGAAAGCTTTAACCCCTTTGATTGTTGTTGGTCTAGCCAATTGAGCAATAACATGAATTTTATCCATATCAGTAGCTATGCCATTTTTAGACACTATATGTCCAAGAAATTTTCCTTATCTGCCCATAAATGTGCACTTTTTAGGATTTAAGCAAACCGTATAAAGTCTACATTTTTCAAATACCTTTTTGAGGTGTTCAAAATGATAAGCCCGGATTGACAAATGTACACATAGACCATCCATATATACTTCCAAGAAATTCCGAAGATATTCTTTAAAAGCATGGCTCATCAATCTTTGAAAGGTGGCAGGAGCATTAGTTAACCCAAAAGGCATAACCTGATAGGCAAAAATACCCCATTCAGTTGCAAAGGTAGTTTTATGTTGATCTTTGGGGTCAACCAAAAGTTGATTGTATCCCAAAAAGCCATCTAAAAAGTTGTAAGCTTCTTTTTCTACAACTCGTTCTAAAAAATGCTTAGTGATTGGAAGAGGAAAGTTGTCTCTAATGGTAGCTGAATTCACTTTCTTGAGATTTACACACACTCTTAATTTTTTATTTTTCTTGGGTACCACCACAATTGGAGACACCCAATCTGTGTGCACAATTTCATAATTGAATTCAGCTTCCTTTAGCTTTTCTATCTCTTCTTTGATCTTTTTGGCAAATGTTTCATTATAAGTATATGGCCTTTGTCTGCTTGGTTTCACATCATCTCTCATAGGTATGGTATGTTGACAGATTTTTGGATCAACACCCTTGAGATCCTTATAAGACCAAGCAAAGATATACAGGTATTCTTCAATAAGCTTAACAAAAGCTCTTCTTCTTCTTCAGTCAGGTCATTTGCAATGTAGGCAGGTCTAGGCTCTTCTCCTGGCTCGGCCAGATCTATCTTTTTTGCATTTTCTAATCCTTCGTAGGACTCACCCCGTTTTCTTAGTTCCCTGACAGATTGTTTGACTATAATCTTTTCGTCTTGGAGAGTATATTTCTTGTAATGGGATGGAACACTCATTACATATTTACCCTCTTCCTCGGTTGTTTTCATTTCAGTGGTATACATCTCCTTTAGAGCTTTCTTCAACTCTTGATACTTCTTTTTTCGTTCAACTTGTGTCATGGTTGAATCCTTGTCCTGGTATTTAGGTTTTGCTTGAGTTTCCTTTCCCATTTTTCTTGATGTTTTTTATATTTCTTGCTTTTTTTCTGAAGGATATCTACCCGTGATTTTGTCTTTGACACAATCATGTGTATCTATCTGCATTAGAAACTGTGTTCTATTAGAGACTAATGGCACGGGTTTAGATTTCATGTTTCTGGTGTATCTTTTTCTTATATACCATTTTTGTCTTCTCAGTTTCTAATTTGGAAAGTCAAAAAACTTTTCCTCCCCTTCTTTCATGAGTAGTTTAGCTCTCACATGTTCTTCTTCCGGCCCCGAATCATCAGAGGTAGCTGAATGTTCTTCTAGCTCGTCTGTTGCATCATAGTAGAGGTCTAAAAAGACTTGTTGAGCTTTCATTAAGTCATTGGGTTCTTGAATTTTGTCTTCAATGTGAAGGGTTGAAATCATTTATATGGGAATTATGTCATAGCCGTCCTCATTGCAAAATGGAGTAGGCATAGAGGTATTCACACATACATCCATTGTTGCCAAAATTTGAGTCCACTCAAATGGATCAAACAAATGCTCCGAAAAGGGTTCAGGTATATAGGCTTCATCTACAATCCCTTTATAAGATACATTCTTCTCGTTTTAGCTCCCGTTTTCTGAGGCTTCACACATCCAAATAGGTGTGTCTTTGTTTAACCAAGATGGAAGCTTCGTTTCACCCGAAGAGACTGAGTCAAATTCTTAAATGGGTGTTTGCATGACATCTCTATAAGTGTGATCTTTTAGATTAACCCTTGTTATTGATCCCACTTGCTTAAAGTACATGTAATTGTTTCCCCAATCCTGAATGAGTTGTACTTGTCGCATGAAAGGTCTTCCCAAGATGATTTCATAATTAAGTTTATTTCCAAAGTCCACTATTGCAAAAGTATGTTGATAATCAATTCCACAAGAACTAACTATCACTTTTTCAAGCAATCATAAGGGTCTTTTGATGTGTCCATCAACCAATTGCAATTTCATTCGAGTTTGTTTAATGGCCGGTTTTCCCCATGATTCTCATACTACTTTTGTGGCTATGCCTATGCCTACCCCACTATCCAGTATTGCCATGGTTTCTATATCATTATATCTCACTGGAAGGGTTGTGTTTCCTTCTTCTCCTTCGTAGTATTCTCCAACTTTTGTTCGGTGGAACGGATATAATCTCTTTGTTATCCAATTTGTGTTTCAATTTTCCCAATTTTTTTGCGGTTAGACCTGTTATCCCCACCTTCTCTAGAGTTTTCTGTAGATCATTCCATAAATATGGTCTGATTTTTTAACATTTCTACTAAAGTAAAAGTGCATTGAATGGGTGTAGACATGATTGAATGGATGTTGTCTACCTCTAGGGTCTGTTCTGCTCTTTTTATTTGAGTGGTTTTACACACTATGGATTCATCTTCATTATCTCCCAAGATTGAGGGTAGTGTTTTCAGAGTCGGTTTAGACATTCCTGAAGCTTCAAAGTTGCAATCCCCATACACGGATTGTGCATCCATGTCCATTCCATATCAGGAGGTAGATTGTCTAACCAAACTTCCTCTATAGGAGCTGACTTCAAAGTTATGCTCTCATCATTAATCTCACTCACTTTTTCCCATAAATGTCCTGGCCAGTCTTCTTCTACGAATGAAATTCCATCTAAGGCATCTTCATTGTCAGGCACTATGAATTCTAGCTTTTTAGTTTCAAGGTGGGGTTCTTCCACCACTTCGGATTTCTCTTTACGGGTTACTACCACAAGCTCCTCAAGTTTTTCTATACTCTCGAGCTTGGGTTTTTGTTTTTCCAGCATCTCTTGAGTAATTATTACCAGATTTTGATAAGCTTCAAGCTTAGCTGCTTCCATATGTGGAGAAGGATAGTTTTTTCATTTGTTTTCCATGTTTTGGCCTGCTTTAAGTCTCGCTTGTTGGTAAGCTTCCACAGTTGTATTGACTGGCTCAAAAATTTTGTCTACCAAAATTGATCCTCCAGATTTCATCGTGGTTTCCTTGATTTCACTTCCAGTTTCTTTCACTTTTTCCTGGAATAGTTTCTTGGCTTTCTCCTCGATTTCAGCCCTTTGTTTCTGTTTTCTTATCTCATACTTCTTCTCTTGGTCTTTTGAGAGGAAATTTTAGTATTCTCCGAGTCATCAAAGGAATTATGTTTCTTTTTCTTAGCATGGGCTCTAGTGATTACCTTGATTGGAAGAATAGGTTCACTCTCCGATGAGCTACTATGTATCACTTGGACTACGTTCACTACTGCTTTACCTTGTTTAAAGGATTTTTTGGACAATCTTCAGGGAAGTGTCCTCCCTTTTTGCAACATTGTATACAAAAATCTTCGACTGGCTTAATGTTCTTGTTTGGCTATGGGCATTTATTCTTCCAGTGATCATCTGCACCACAGTTATGGCTGTTTCTAGTTCTTGGCTTAATCATGGGTCTTACCATTGGAGGTCTAACACCTTGATTAGCTACATAGTACATCAGTGCAAGCTCTGGTGTAGCATAAGTCACAAGTTCTTCCATCCGTGGTGGATGTGAATTATAGCACTCTCCTTCTACCATTATTGTAGATGGACTAGGCTCAACATAGGGTGTAATAGGCACTAGTGCTTCTTCATCTATGATTCCCTCTGAATGCATGTACTTTACATGCACTGCATTATGTCCAGGATATGGAGGTTGTTGACCCAACACAGGTTGAGGTCTTTCCATACCCATCGGTGGTCTTTGAGTTGGGGCCATATTAGGCTAATATCTGTACATGGGTTGTCCTTGTGGCCTCATAGACACATGTTGAACATTTCCATCATACTTTGGTCGGTAATAGCACTCATTGGTCTCATGGTTGGTCCATTTATCATCGATTGCACACCATTTTTGTGGCCTAATTGGTCGTCCCTGTTGAGGTATCCCTTGCCCTGGTCCCCTCATAGGTGCTTTTTGCATGTTCTTCATAATTTCATTCATCCTTTTGAGCATGTCTTTCATGGCTGTAAGCGGTGTTGTAGCAGTCGTTCCCACTTGTGTTGGTTTGGTGGATGTTGTTTTCTCATTTAGATTATCCTTAGGGATATCTTCTTCATTGAAAATATCACAATTGTCTCCCCAGTCAATGGCATCCGATACACACTCTTCTAGGGTCATATGTTTCTTGCTATACAATATCGCATGAAGCTCTTTGTTTAGCAGTCCCTCTAGAAATAATGATACTAATCTTTCTTTTGCAGGTATTTCTAGTTATGGGCATCTTGCAATGTATTGTTTCATTTTAGTTGCACAATCCCTAACAGACTCACCTTGTTTCTGTTTGAAGCTATAGATTTGAGCTACCGTATTATGTTTGATCCCCGTTTTGGAACATGCAGCTACAATTCCTTGATCTAATGCATTTAAATCCATGGTTGACCTCGGTGGAATGTTTTGGAACCATGTAAGTGCTTTTCCTTCTAATGTCATTCCAAATCCCTCAAATTGAGTATGGAAATCAAATATGCATTCTGCTCTTGGCACTTGCTTAAAGCTTGCTAAATAGCCTTATGGATCCCCAGGTCCACTATATTTTCTGACCCATTTTTTAAAATCAGATGGTCTGACAAGTCTATTTGGTTCAACTCCAAGTCTCCTGGCAGTTGGTCGTCCCAAGTCCTTCAAACCAGTCTGTTGAAAATAGTGACTCGTGTAGCCCTGGATTGGCTTTAGTGTCATGCGGTTTTCTTTGTGATGAGGTAGATTCGGGTTTTTTAACAATGCTCCTAAAAGATCTCTCATGGAGTTCCTCTCTTGGTATAGTTTCTGGTCCTTGGCCCAATATTCAATCTCTTATGGAGTATCCTTGGTATTGGTTTGTTCCACCTCCTCATGACTCATCATAACAAAGTTATTGTTATAACAATCCCTAAAAAGGTAGGTTGGTAGATTTGTTGAACCCTTGTCTTTGATTTTGAAGATATAGATGATCTTCATGGGTGTTAATTGTCCTGATTTAGCATGAGAAGTCCATAAAAGATCTTTGACGTTTCTATCCTCCTAGGATTATCCATGCTAAGCCGTTTCAAAGGCTTCAAATCAACTTGATTGTATCCCTCGAATTCTAAAGTCGATGGTCCTTCTTTTGCTGCCATATTTGGAATGAGTGTATTCACCTCTAGTCCTCATTTGTCTATCACATCAGGGTTTCCAACTTTTAAATACTGAGTTTTGTTTCAATCCATATACATTTCTCCTTGGTTATTTGCTCTTATTTCCTCTTCAAACTCTATGTCATGGTCATCAATGCGAATAGCATACTCTTCATAAGGATCCAGGTAAACCTGAGCTCCATGGTCATTCATCTTATAAAATGTGAGTATGTGCTTATGTCACACTGTCATTTCGGTTCCTGAATGAGTCGAATAGAAAGACATTTCATATGTTGATTCTGAAAAAGTGTCCGACACTTCTTCAAAGATAGTGTTCAAATGATCGCCTTGATTCACACTCTTTTCGGTGAATACTCTACTGACGGTCTCTCCAAATATGCCTTGGTTTGCTAGTATACGACCAGAGAAGGTTCATATAGACTTGTGAAGCCCTAGATAGAGTACTTACCGTCGGATTGACTTGTTATCAGTTTCTTCCACTTGACTCGAGTGCAACTCCTGTCAAGCTTTCAATTCCTTGTCTGCAACTTGATTCTTGTCTCAGTTTTAATCAAGTTAGCTATTCTTTCACAAAGACTGTACAATTTTTTTTGCTAATTATTGTGACTAGTCTATGTATATCACTTCAATATGAGCTAAGTGAGTCAGCAATTGAGACTTTCAGATTCTAGTTTTGCAAAAAGCCAAAGGACTAATATGCAACGTGGAAACTGAGTGAACATGTACTAATTTGGATCCGATTGAACCCAAAATTGACCGGTGGCCTTGTATTATGTTGTTCTAACACTGTACAAGCTCAAAAGTCTAAAATTCTGTCTCTGTGTCTAAGAAGTAAATAATCGCAATTATTTACTTTTCTCAAATTTTTGCACGTTTTAGGCTTGTTTTGCCAGGCATTCAACTCTTATGGTCTCTGGACGAGTTTCACTGAGTTTGAACAAAATTTGTCCAAGTTATCAACTGTTTCGTGTCCGTAGACTCAATCTTCAAGAATCTGGCTTAAGTCTCACTTTTGTGATCCAAATTTCACCAAATTTGATTTGTGGACTCTACTTGATATGCTTTTCCTTGAGGTATGCTCAGATGTGCAAAAATGTCCAATTTGGTAGTAGATATAAATAATCACGATTATTTATTTTTGGTATTTTTGTGCAACTTTTTGCCACAATGTTGACACAGAATGGTTAAGCAGCTCAACTTAAGCCCCCTAGCAAAGTTTCATCAAGTTTGGATAATCCCTATTCAATTGGTCAGCAGTTTTTTGTCTATAGACTGACTTTACAAATTTGGCCACAATTTTCACTTCAATGATCCAAATCTTACCAAATTTAATTTGTGGGCTTAATATAACATGCTAAAACTAGTGGTATGCTGGGTTGGTCAAAAACGTTGAGAAAATGGGACAAAAGTAAATAATCGTGATTATTTACTTTTGCATCTTCTTGATCAACAAAGCATGTACACTTGTTTAACACTTCAATATAAGCCTCTGAGTCAAGTTTCATTAAGTTTGAACAAGATTTTCCCAAGTCACACTTAAGTTCTCGATAATCAGTACAGATTTCAGTTTTTATCAAGGTTTTGGTCAGTTTGGTGATCCAAATTTTATGGGCCTTTACAAAAGATGTTTGTACACATGCATAAAGTCTCTGGTATCAACCTTGGTCACTTTTGAGCTGAAAGTAAATAATCATGATTATTTACTTTTGGCCTAAAATGAACTTTTTTTTAAACTTTTTCAGTGGACAGTCTTTTTATGATCTATTTTAAGCCTCTGAGTCAAGTCAAAACTTGATTTGGCCTAAAATGTTAAGAAAAAGTAAATAATCTGAGTTTTTGCAAACTCTTGAAAATTTACCTCAAATGCGTCCTTAATCCAAGCACACACGCATCCGCACATGCACTCTTCACAAATGGTATCCGAGTTGATTGGTTTTATGGCCGAGAGAACTTCATTGTTGTGAGTACTTTGTGCACTATTTGGAGCTGATTTTAAGCCATTCTTGAGTGCTTACAAAGGAGAGTATTCGGCCAGGGTTCTTTCCTTTGATTGCACACACATTGCAGTGCACTGGTGTTTGCTTACAACAAGATTTGGAGAAACAAATTTGCATCCATGTATGGGATTGTGGAGTTGAGATCTTTAGCTTGTGTTTAGCTCATTTAGAAACTAATTTTGCTAAGATTTAAGACTGTTTTAATGTGTTTATTCAACCCACAATGTGGGAGATTACCAGAAACAGGTTTTTGCAAGTGCATTTTTTGGCCCAAAAAAACGCATCTTTGGTCATAATTTCCCCACACAGACTCCGATCTGTGCAACCTAGGAGTCATTTTGAGGGTTTTGTGGATGCACTAGTGGTGTCCATTTTTTATTACATTTTTTGCAACAATGTACACAACATTAGTGCCTCACACACACGCACACACACACAAACACGCACACACACACACACACACACACACACTCCGATTTTTGGCTTCGACGACTAGAACATTTTTGTGCAGGTGAGACACTTCCCTCTAATGAAGAAATTTGGCATTGACACCCACTTTTTTGACATTGGCGTGCACATGTGAGGTGCCTCTTCCATAGAGGAGTGACACCCAACATCGACACCCACTTTTTGAACATCGCCATGCACAGGTGAGGTGCCTCTTCCATAGAGGAGTGATACCCAACACCGGCATCAACTTTGGCGACATTGAGTACCGATTTTCACACGCTCTCTCGCATTGTAGAGAGAGATGCAAATAGATAGTTTGTCGATAGTGGGAGACAGGTTATAGATTTCCATTAGTTGTAGTGTCTATGGTATTGCCTATGCGTTTCTGTTGACGGCTTCTCAAAGACAGCTTTCATATACAGATTTAACGAGATTTACACGCACATGGACAATCACATGTTCTCTTAACACAACTAATCTACGAGCATCATTGGTAGTGAAAACCATTATAGCAGTTATAGTGCGAGTTTAAATGTATATAGTTTATGTGTGACTAGCACTGGAGAGAGCATTTTGCTCCCCACAAGAAGCTGGTTTTGTGATTTTTCTTGCATACTTATTGGCACCTATTTGAGCACGTCTCCTTTGATCTTGCACTGATAGTTTTATGTTTTTGGATGTACACTATGTTGCAGATACTACCATTGTACTTCAGTATGGAGCCAATTTTGGCTTGCTTTGGTAGTCCTGGTCGTGTTTGAGACTCGGTCTGGAAGAGTCATTTCTGAGATTATGGCTACTTGAGTCTGCATATATTCCTCTGAGCGTCTTTGCATGAGGTTTTTTCAATCCGACCATTGGGGTCCGGGTTACGCAATGTGAGGTGGATTAGGTTGCTAGAGATCCCCATTCGTGGCCTCATCATAGGACATGTATAGGTGCTTTGATGCCAAGTTGGCAGCCTTTCGACGGTATCTTTGAGTAGCATATGCCAGTTTATGCCTTGTCCACACCCTTTATTGGTCTATGCTCGTTTTTTTACTCAGTTTCGCTTGAGATTTTGATCTCTATACCTCTATTGGAATTTTCATGTGAGTCCTCTAGTGTGGGACGCGTTTCTAACCTCACGCCTATCTTATTGGAGACATAGCGAGAACCACGAACATAATTGTCAATCCATGGGACAAAGCTGACTCGACTAGTGCATAGAGGCTACAAGAGGTTGTCAATCTCTTATAAAACAACAGACAACTCGCATCTAACTCAAGCTACACTCAAATGACCAAAGTCGCCAAAAGCTAGTCACTAATTGCAAACAAATCATGGTTGTTACAGCATCAAACGACATCCAAACGTTACGAAACTTCTAGGACATGTATATAAGACCTAAGCACACATGCTTATGGTCTCAAATCTCACTTTAGGTCAAGTGAAAAAATCACGATTATTAACATAAGGGAGTTTTTGACTTAGTACATCTAAATGCTCAACAATGATGCCCCAATACCCCCCATATACTTATTTTATGATTTCTAGCTTAAATTCCTACTTATGATGAAATTAGGCCACGAATCGGTGAGCCAAAGGCTACGGATTACCATGAAATGTTTACATCAACGCGTAGAGCTCTTACCTCCGGTTGCAACGCAACAGACGGCACTGCAATGTGACAATCGGAAAGGGAGTAAGAAGCGTGAGAAGGAGAGAAGTGAGCGCTATTAGCTCACGCTGTGTTCTATTATCAAAAAAACTTACAAAATACTTACAAAAATTGGCTTTTATACCTCAGCCAAGGTTTCTTTGGTCAAAACTAATAATCTGGGAGCTCTAAAAAAAGATAGGTTGATACAATCTGGAAGCTTGTAGCCCCGGCTCATCAATTACACTGTTTATCTGGAAAGTAGGAGTTACAACATTCCCGATTTATACAAATAATAAGTGTTTTTCCAATAAAAGCTCCGAAAAATGTTATCCGAGTTAGCCTGCTGCTAACATCTAGTTTGCCTACAACACTCTTTTGCATTGACATTGCAGTGGTTTTTATTGAGTTTCTAGTTGAGGTTTTAATCTCTAAATAGAGGAGACTCTAGTGAAATTTTAGCAAAAAAATTGCCATAAGTTCTTAGCGTTACTCTATTTCAATTAACTCTTGTCACTATGGCTGGATCTTTTGAGAAAGAAGATTACTACATTAAAAAATTTGATGGCACCAATTTCACCATAAAAAGCAAAGAATGCTTGATGTCCTGATCAAGAAAGAACTTGCAATGCCATTGAAAGAGCAAAAAGAGGGTTTGTACACTAATGATCAATGGGAAGAGCTTGATGCTCGTGCCATGGCAACTATTAGGCTGCATTTTGATGACTCTATATTCTTCATGATTATGGACAAGACCAATGCTAAAGAGTTGTGGGAGTCTTTATGCTCAGCATGGGATGGTAAGAGTGTATTGAACAAAGTGTTTTTGATGAAGAAACTTTTGCATCTTAGCATGAAAGAAGGCAGGAGTGTCAATTTACACCTGAACAAGTTTAACTATGTGTTTACTCAATTGACATCAAAGGGGATTAATATTTATGATGAAATTAAATACATTTTCTTGTTATGTTCTTTGTCTACATCACATGATACATTTAATAGTGCCATTAGTAACTCCGTAGTAAGGGAAAGCTTGTTTTTAGTGATGTTACTAGTGCTTTGCTCACAGAAGAAATTCGACGTCAGTCTGTTGATACTGGTGGGCATGGTGATGTATATATGGCTAGTGGAAGTAGACAGAGGAGCTACTAACTTCATGTTGACTTAAGATGGCATTTCTATTATTATTTATATTAAGTCATGGGTCGGGCTGGTCAGTCCTTTAGGTGCAGGGTGAGGGATTGGATGATCGCCAATGAGAGGTGCACCATAGATTTATTTGTGCCAATTGGTCGAGTGTGTGCACCCATATGTGAATGGGGCAACCGACACAAAAGGCTTGTAACCTAATTTTTGGCTCATTCTTGAATGTACTTACATTGCTCTTTCTTTCCTTCTCTCCTACATTATCTTCTTATGGCATGTGAGCATGAGTGTGTGTGGGCGAGACAAGGGCGCAACAATAGAGCAACACAGTGGTACAATGCCAATGAGGCGGTCAAGCGGCAATGGCATGCTCCTTCCTCTTTGTGTGCACAAGATCCCTCATTGATGGTTACATAGAGCTGAGTGACATACCAATTGTATATGTTTAGCTTGCTTGCATCCATGTTGTGTGTTTGCAGCCTGAGTGACTCCTAATCCAGCTTTGTTTGCCGTAAATTCTATTTTGTTTTGTTTGTAGTTAAATTTTTAACAGTTTAATTTCTCTTTATTAAAAAAAAACACTATGGAGAATTCAATTTTTTTAAAAGAAGAAAAAGAAAAAAATAAGCTTTTAAAAAATATTTAAACACCCACACAAACCACGCCCAGGGAATTTGAACCTAATAATTTTTTGCTAGAGAAAACTTCCCCATCTACATCCCCGAGCTCGAGCACGGTTGCCCAAGCTCGAGCACGAGCACGGTCTTGGTCTTGGACTTATGATAATAGGTAAACATGACTCTCTATATATATACCCTACTTCTTTAAGAGTGGAATGGGGCATGTGGGATAAGGGCTTCTCCTTTCCCTATACAAGTTTTCATTCAATTTTCACTTTCACCCACTCTACTAGGTGGCGAAGCTCACCCAAAAATTTAGCGATGATGGAGATGTTAGAAAGCACATTGATGTATTTGAGCATGTATGTGATTCTCTAGAAGAGCACAATGAGTTACGTGAGTGTAAGGCCTTAAGCTTGACACTGAGCGGGAAGGTTGAAGATTGGTATAGGACCTTTAGGATGGAAGAGCGCACATATTACCCTACTCTTAGGAGATTTTTCTTGAAAGAGTACATACAAGAGGGTGTGCTTTGGGGAGTAGCTTCTCAACTCCAAAAAGACAAATGGGAGGAAGGGGAATTAGTGAGATTGGTATAGGATCTTTAGGATGGAAGAGCGCACATATTACCCTACTCTTAGGAGATTTTTCTTGAAAGCGTACATACAAGAGGGTGTGCTTTGGGGAGTAGCTTCTCAACTCCAAAAAGACAAATGGGAGGAAGGGGAATTAGTGAGAGATTCTATTAGTTGTTTGAAGCATTTAAATTATTGTTGTACCCCAAATGAGCGTTTCAAGAATAACAATTGCTCAATAGACTCATTAGAGGTTTGGGACATGAGGATATCTACAATGGCCTAGTCATTAGATTGGGGAAGGTTGAAGATTGGTATAGGACCTTTAGGATGGAAAAACGCAAGTATTACCCTACTCTTAGGAGATTTTTCTTGAAAGAGTACATACAAGAGGGTGTGCTTTGGGGAGTAGCTTCTCAACTCCAAAAAGACAAATGGGAGGAAGGGGAATTAGTGAGAGATTCTATTAGTTGTTTGAAGCATTTAAATTCTTGTTGTACCCCAAATGAGCGTTTCAAGAATAACAATTGCTCAATAGATTTATTAGAGGTTTGGGACATGAGGATATCTACAATGGCCTAGTCATTAGATGTATCAGTACTTTGGAAGTAGTCACTACCAATGCAATCCAATAAGAAGACAATTTAATGATTGTAGGAGAAAGGGTGTCTTTTGAACCAAAGTGTACCGGTTGAAAAGCATATGAGCATGAGACGATGATAATAAAGCCTATTGTTAAAGAGCCAAAGATATCTGAGATGACTTTGGTAGATCTCACCAAGGCTATTTAAGAAAGCCTCAAACATAATTGTACTCCAAAAAACAATCATATGTATCCAAGGAGGGAGCAACAATGGTGCTCGGTTTGTTTGGGTCCACACAACACCATTGAATGAATGACTTTAAAGTAAAGTTTAATGGGAATTTCAATGCATCTGGTAGTATGGCCATCAAGAAAAGGATTGCTTAGTGCTTAAATGCATAATGGAAAATAGACCACCTTAGTGTGCACAGACTCATGTCGAGTTTGTGTCTTGATGTATGTCCCATCTATTGAGCAAACATCACACCACCTAGTCCTTAAAACCCAAAATGTTGTCTAGACCACACCATTACCACCTCCAGTGCTAGGACAACAACCTCCACATCTATGAGTTGCCCCTATAAACCAAGTAGGTTGTGAGCCATCTAGTGCTTATTTGGACTACGAGGATGACATAGACACCGATTTTACCTATGGAGTCGATACGCATGAGGAGTGTCCCCATTACTACATGGAAGACCCTTAGGGATAAGTCAAGCTTATATATCAAGCAACTACCCTTGCTACAAGAGGCCAAAACATCAACATCATAGCTAGGAGACCACCTTTTCAGTGCTACAAATGTAGTGCACCACATCATGTATCTGAATGTCCTATTCGAATGCAAAGGAATGTTACACCCGTGCAACCAAGTCAAGGGAGCACATCTACAATGCCAATACTTATGTGTAACTGTTGTGGCATAGATCATTTTATTTTCCAATGTCCCAATAATCCAAACACATTAAACATCACACCCTTGAGCTTAATTGTGATTCTCAATGGGACACCACAAACTACATATGTGGTACCAGTAAATGTACTCACACAGTTGATGCTCCAAAATCAAAAACTATATCCTCAAGGAGAGAGATGCTACGTCAATTGCCCAAATGAGGAAGAAGAAAACATGAAGGAAGAGATCGATGAAGGCTACCAACTCAAACCCTTGTTCAAACACTAACATAGGAATCGACGATGACCTTGTGTATATGAACGACCCTGAAGATGATTCAAATTTGATCAAGACCATGGAAAATAAGGCAACCGTCATGAGGGAAAAATCCAATGGGGATCATCTTGAGAGGAAGCCAAGCAAGGACACCATTAGGGGAGGACATAAGGAAGACACTCCCATACCACCAATTATTCAACACATCTCTTTAAACGTAGCCAAAATGGATGATAACCTCTAAGAGGAGCCACGAAAACCAAAAACCAAGGAAACCATGAAGAAGATTGGGACCTACCCAAACCTTGTAAAGGGGATTGAGCGAGTAAAGCACTTGAGGAACCTAGTAGAGGATACCCAAAGGGAACTAGAGCAAGAACCTAGGCATATCAAAATTACAGACACAATGTTTCCCACGCAACCTCAACCTCACAAAGACCATAAATCATTAGACATACCTAGTATCATCCAGGAAGAAAGTGAGTGTAAGACATCACAAAGTGAGGGAATGCTTGACCCCATCGCAAAAATGAAGACCTCATCTTCACCAGTCTTAGGTCACAAACTAGAACCTCAAACAGTTCCTGTGAATATTGCCAAATTAACAAATTTCATGGATTCTAAAGTTAGAACCACTATCATGTCTAAATTGTACGGAGATCTTGATCTATTGCTTGCTCTTTGGGCATCTCTCAATGAAGAACTTAAAGTCGGGTTACCACAATGTACACAAATAGATAGGCCCAACGAGATTCCAATTGAGGAGGAACGCTTGGATCCACAACCCAAACTAGATGAAAGCTATATTATTTAAATACCTATTAACAAGTTGGGTCAATGATTTGAAGGTGATCTGAATCTAATGCGACCCTACCAATCACTACTAAAGGATTAATTGTGAAGGGAATCCTTGATGGTGGCACTGGGATTAGCATTGTAACTAAAAACTATTGTGAATGTATGGGAAGACCTCACCTTGAAGTCACAAAAATAGTGATAAAA
Organism: Adiantum capillus-veneris; assembly: GCF_014529385.1. Taxonomy (NCBI): domain Eukaryota; kingdom Viridiplantae; phylum Streptophyta; class Polypodiopsida; order Polypodiales; family Pteridaceae; genus Adiantum; species Adiantum capillus-veneris. The sequence goes on along the minus strand of NC_140959.1, from coordinate 117,549,363 downwards.
TGACCAACATAATTGTGACAAAACCTATTGGAATGCTAAAATATCTCAAGATCAAAGTCCTTGGACAAAAGGTAAGGCATGCCTGAATTTTTCCAAGCATCCTATGCAATATGAGATGATCTTAGGAAGTCCTTTCATGAGAGAAGGAAAAATGGTGCATGATTGGTCTAAAAACCACGTTTACTTGCAGTTCTAAGACTTTGTCATTTGATTTGATCTTGTGAATGGTCAAGCTCATCCTTTAGGGAATAGGTTTATAATTATAAATCGATTTAATGCCACGATTTCACTCATCCCCACTATAGTACTATTATACTTGTAAGAAGGAAACAGACATTTGGAAAAACTTGCCTTATATGGATGTCCTGCTTGGAATGGCTAAGTTGGCCAATGTTGATTGGGTGCACCTAGTGGCAACCTCAGGACTTGGGTAGCATTGGAGGGGGACGAAGTGGCACAATTGGCACCGGTAAACATGTTAAGTGCAATGCATATACTCTATGATGACATAAAAGGTAAATACGTGAATGAAATCCAACCTCGTAGTGCCTCAAGCACTATGACCAATGCGAGTTAGACACTAAATCACCATCAAAAAATAACTACACGCTTGATAGGGAGTCATAATCACATCTAAACCCAAGTTTGGGAATGAAACCTTTGGGGCATAGTACAACATTCTATGATAATTTGTCATGGAGTGAAGAGGATAGGGACGAGGATGAATTTAGTGAGACTGCATCTGCAACAATCTAAAACCAGAAACTAGACAAGAGGATAGGGACGAGGATGAATCTAGTGAGACCACAACAATCTAAAATCAAAAACTAGACAAGAGAAGTAAGAGGTATAAAAGCGACGATATCAAGCAAATGTACATGCTAGGATAAAAGAGAATAGATCCATTGCAAAATGACTTTGTTATGTGGGGGCATGTGATGTTGGTAGACAATTGGGATGATTACCTTCAAAGTGTCATGTGGTGTAGTCCACGACCCCTTCATATCGCACAATAGAGATTTACAAGAAATCCAAACCTGAGCAATATTGTAAGGAGATGCCAAAACCAAGAGTTAACTCAACAATAAAAGGAAGCAAAAATTAAAGAAAAGGCCCTCGCACAACAAGATCCCATAGACTTACATTTTGCACCTGAACATTTCAAATCATATACCATGAGAGAGCAAAAACTCGTGTACACTAAAGCCCAATGAACGTGTACCAATGGAAGGAATGGAGTCTATGATGGTCCAACGTTTAAGGAGATAGAATTGACAAACCTTGATGAGGAGTCTAAACCAGTTTTTATAGCCCAAGATCTTAATAATATTGAAGAGGTCGTGCTTAAGGATCTCCTCAAGGAATTTAGGGACATATTTGCTTGGACATCATGATATGAAGGGGTTTCCACTTTCCATATGCAATGAATCCTAATTATGCAAATATTATTCAAGAAGAACTTGAAAATCCTATCAAATGTGGATTCATATACCCTAATGAGCACTCAGAATGGGTTTCTACGATAGTCATTGTGCCAAAGAATAAAGGAAAGCTCAATGTGTGCATGGACCTCAAGAAGGTTATTGCAGCCACTAGGAGAGATCATTATCCCTTGCCATATTCGGGACATGTACTTGAGGGAGTTGTAGGCAAGGAGGCGTATAGATTGTATAATTGAATTCGAGATGTTTGCATTTTCTGTTATGGCCTTTGGCTTAACAAATGAGCTTGATATCTTCCAATGATTAATACACACTACTTTCAAGGAGTATTTAAGGGAATCCTGTGAAGCTTTCGAATCCACACTTCATGCTAAGTTTTGGGATTGTGTTTGTGTTTTGTCTTTCCTTGTAAGATTTTGTTGCAATATGAAAGCTGGAATGTATACCCTTTGTACTGGGACTTCAAGTGAGTCCCACGGCCATCATATAATATTAAACATTGTCATTGGAGAAGGTGTGAGATACTTGTGTTGTGTACATGCAAAAAGATGTTAAGGATCCCTTAGTTAATACCAACCAACACCCATGGTTGTGTCTTGAGTTCATGGCTCTATATATTAAGGTATTAATGTCATTAATAAGATGCAAGACACGACTACATACGCAGAAAGAGTTTAAGAGATGCACTAATGCGAACAATCAACTACGCTGGTGTCATGATTTTATATATTTGTATATTGAGATTACAAGGGTAGGATTGCAGGACTTAGATGATTCTTGTCAATATAGCAACCTTGAACATGGTTTATGGATGGAAAGTAGCATACAAGGAAAACATTATTCAACACACGGACCATGTTTCATATATATGTTTTGCACATGAGAATCATTGATAAAAAAGAAACAAATTTCTATGAAACATTAGGGTGCGTCCGCATGGAGGGGGTAGAACCCCAACCATTCGTCATCACTTTTGTCGCATACGAGGTAACTGCTACCACCACAAAGGAGTTTTTGTTGAGGCAAGGTGAGGGTAGCCAGCTTGTTTTCCAACTCTATTGATTTCGGCCGAGTTGAGCCTCCCAAGCTTCGTTTGCTGATGATAGCGAGCTGGGGTTCCACCCCCTCCCATGCAGATCCGCTCTTAGACTGTGCTTAGTATTCTCTCGCTTTTCCTTTCATTGCTCACTTTTTGTCTCTTGCTAGCTTTTCACTACTTGTTAAATAATAATACCCACGTTACCCTCTCCAAACTAAACAAGTAACACAAACTCTCTCTCTCTCTCTCTCTCACTCTCTCTCTCTCTCTCTCACACACACACACACACACATTTGACCTTTTACCTTTTCATATTAGAAGAGTAGGGAATTTCCACTTCTCACAGCTATCAAATATATTATTGCTCTCTCTCTCTCTCTCTCTCTCACACACACACACACACACACACACACACACACATACACACACCCAATTAGATACAGATTACATCAATTGTCCTATGGCCATTTTTCCTTTTCACATAGCTGTTGGCCATCACCCCTTACCTAGCCACTTGCATAATCGTTGCACTTGTAGGCACGGGGTAGCATCCTCAGGACTAAGTAACACACAAATTTAATGTGGGGTGGTGAGGAGATCCACGATTCACAAGTCCACACACAAAACCCTATGCAATCGCAGCCGTAGCTGTCACCTTCAAAACGGGCATGGATACAACATGTGTGTTTGGGTGAGTTGGTTAGCCCATATGACCCTAAACTCGAGGGAGGTGGCTGGTTCAAAACCGACTGACGGAGGGCCAAATTTTTGCGCTGCTCGGATTCCATTTTGCCTCGATTTTCGCATTGCCCGTGTTTAGCTCGCCTCGAGATCTTGTCTTGCACTTATGAGCCAACAATCCCCTCCCCCCCTTATTATTAAATGTTGTGTGTCACGTAGTTACTAGGGGGTAGCATTATATAATGAAGGCCTTTTGTTAGTTTGACATCAAGTGAGGATGATATGAAGGGTGTGATAGACCAATCTGAGGGGTGAAAGGTTATATAATAGTGTAGAGGCAACCGGTGGAAGCAAATGAGTGGAGTTAGGGGCTACAATTTGATCTTATGTGGCTTTGGAAAGTGAAAAAACTCACCATGAGATGAAGCTACTCAAGACACTTTCTTGTACCACTCTTGTAGCACCTCGGCTCTCGGATACCCAAGCCTCACAACCAAACAAGTTGCCCTTGCTCCAAAAGTTGTTTATGGACCCTCCATTGTCCAATCCTTCGACTTAAGAGTATCTGAGCTCAATCACTCACATCCTTTGTCTAATAGCAATTTACTGACGAGCTATTGTATATGTGTGAAAGGGCGTGGAGGAACCACACAAGATCGGGGCCTTAGTAGTAGATGATACTCTACTAGAAGAAGTAGCTCGTTTTGGGCAACATGGATTCCCTATTAAGGAGAGGACCCATGGTGGTAATTTCATAGGAGCCAATGAAAAGATCTGAAAGAGAGCATAGGTACCTAGTGTTTGTGTGTGTGTGTGTGTGTTGGGGGGGGGGGGGGGGGGGGGGGGGGGTTAGGGAGCATGTGCTTAGGATGGTGACCCAATCTAGGAGACCAGTGGACCACCCACATGGCTGATTGCCCATGAGGAGGCTGAGGCAATCAAATGGTGGGTCCCCAAAGTCGAGACTTTGTGCCAACCACGTCATCGTAATGCTCCCTCGCTGCCTCACATCATCCAGATAGCCTGTTTCCTCTTCTTTCCTTCTGTCTCCAACCTGGCTATGGCGACATCTCCCCCTCCTTTCCCTTCGGACGTGCGGCCATTCTCGGTGAACTGTCTCACTTCGGCGTTTTTCATCAGAGTCCGCACATAGTGATTGAGCTCCCCCATTTTTTGGATCCGCTGCCTTTAAGCTCTTCCATGCTTGTAGCTGTACTTAGAATGTATGATCTGCTGCTTTTTCGGGCGAAGACTGCTGAGGAAGTAGCTGGGCTCGCTCGTTTCAATTTCCTGCGGAGTCACTGAGGCAGGCCTGGTACCTCGCTATTCTCTACAAGTAGTTTAAGGTTTGATTTTTAGCATATTGGGACAGGTTACTTTTGTTTGAGCTGCCTGGACGCTCTGCAACAAGTGCAGAATGCCGCAGTTCACTCGGTGCTCCTATTTGCAGCAGCACACTGATTGCTTAGCGGGTATACTTTAGACTGTCGAAGGTTGGGCAAGCAGGTCTTGCCTATGATTCTATGGAAGATCTCAAGACCATGGATAGTGCAAAGTTTGACACCTGCAAGGTTATCATTGACGAGGTGGAAGAGGAGCTGGGTGCCCTTAACATGTCTTCGGATCATTCTTCAGCATCTCGAGAGGAAATTCTGGCATCCATTGAGACTCGACAGAAAGTTGCTGCTGCTAAGCAGTTCATAGAAAATCATTACAGAGCCCAGAAGAAAAATATGCAAGAGAGGAAAGAAAGGTACGCCTAGTTTGACTGATTTATGAGTTGCTTGATCGACACACTTGATAATAGATTCTGAGTTTTGACAGGAGATGGACATTGGAACGGAAGCTTAAGGATGCTTGCCTTTCAGAGGAGGACAACCAAACTCTCCTGAAGGACTTGGAGCGGAAGGAAACTGAAAACATGAGATTGCAAAGGCAGAAGCTGTGTTGTGATGATTTTGAGCTTTTGACTATAATTGGTCGGGGAGCTTTTGGGGAGGTAATGTTCATAAGTTTTAGTATGAGTGAGAGAGAGGGATATGTTAAATCTGTCTTCTTCACTATCTGTACCCACATGAAAATTTAATCTTTGGTTCCATCAGTTCCATCAAGATAGTCTCCTAAGAAGTTTTTTATCTTGGTTGCTTAGGCTCTCAATGACATTCATATCTTGAAACTAGAAAGTTGTAACTTGAAACGATTGTTATGAATTATTGGAACGTCAGATCCCTTTTATATGATTATCCTTTAAGCAGCTCTTCTGGTAAAGCTTCAATCAGGAATGTGGTTAGTAAGTTTAGATGCATCCATCAAGAATTAAATTAGGAGGATTTGTTGTACCGCCTTGGTTGAACCAGAGGATCGGACTGAAGTAATATACGTTACAAGATGCCGGAGCTTTGGAGTCAATGAGAGAGTCTCGTCAACGTTGTCCCATTTATTTGTGGGCCTGTTACTGTCAGATTGAGCACCTTTGGTGTGGCCGCCTTGAATTCAAGGCTATACACCTTTCGAGAATCCCTTATGCTTCAACTGGTATGACTTGCAGAGGAAGAGGGTTCGTGGGGACATATGTTGTATACCATCTGACATTGCTCTTGTGGGTCCTTGGTGCTCTGTTGTTGTGTCTCTCTCCTGCCTCTTCCCAGTTGCCTTGACATCTCAGAGCCTTAAATTGTTTAAGCCTAAGCCTCAAGGTTGCACCGAAATGATAGCAAGCAAGTTCTCTTTCTACTGAGCATGTGATTTCCCTCTCTTAATGTGTGAGCAACTGGAGTGGAAGTGCAGCAGTTGTTACACCTCTCAGCACAAACCGGTACCACAACAGTAGTTCCATCTTTGAGTAGTGATAGTCTGTTTGGTACATGGTGTAAAGTTGCATGTCACCAACAGGAGATTCCCTTTCTTCCCATTTGCGGCGATCTTTGCAATAGGTTCAGGCATTGTCATCTTCCAGCGCTCAACGTCCTGAACATGCAAAATAGTCAAACAGTTTGGTCTAATGGATAGATCATTGCTATCTCTTTCATAGAAATTGAAGCATAGAATGGATCTTCCAATATTTTGACAACTGGAGATCTCTTTCTATTGTCTTGATTGGCAATAAGCTAACCTAGATGGCACATGATATTCACCTATTTCAGTCGCCTGTCCTGATGGTGTCTAGTTCACTAGTGACATATTTGTTACATGACTGGATTGGGACACCAATTTGCACACGATTTTGTTGAGTGTCAATAAAACTGGCCATTCTTATGAGAGCAGTGGAACAAAGAACGCGTACAAGCCAATGTGAATTGCATCTTCTACTGCCTACTTTCATACTATGCTCATGCTTTTGCGTATTTTGTTATGTGCACATGACCTCCATATGACAACGTGAATATACTACTTTGGATTTAGTACCTTCACCATTGTGAGCTTGTTTGCTGGAGCTGCATGTACTCGATAAAATTCAGCTTCTTTCCTTGATTTTTTGGAGAGAAGTGAATGATGATTGAAGGTCGAATATGTTTTGACCTTGATAAAGAACACCAGGATTTTCTCCACACTCATGCCGATTGCTTTTCAGAGGGCCTACCAGGCAAGTTGCCATCAGCTCCTCGTGGGCAGAGGGAGGGTATACGCGCAGCTGGGCAGGCAGGGTTCAGGAGAGGTTTTTCTACTCTTGACCACATTCTGACACTCAAGAGCCATTATTGAGGAGAGTAGATCACATGGGAGGCGGATCTATTGTAGCTTTGTGGACTTCCGCAAAGCATTTGACACAGTGCCTAGAGCTAGATTGATACGCAGACTACAAGAGATGGGAGTACCCACAGAGCTGATTTGGAGGATTATGGCATTATACAGGTCAGTAGTGGGGCATGTACGCACTCGAGAGGGGTTCACTCCACTATCGGGGTGAAGCAGGGCTGCCTGCTCTATCCTACTCTATTTGGTATGTATGTGGATGAGGTTTCTGACTATATTGAGAGAGAGGGTGATAGAGATGCACAGTTGGCAGGGACATGGATCTTACTATTGTTATATGCTGATGATATTGTGTTGATCTCTGACTCTCCGGATGCAACATCACTTGGATGCTTTGCATAGGTTTGCTCACGACAGTGGTCTGGCTGTCAGTTTTGGTAAAACCAAGGTTATGGTGTAACACCACCCCACAGTGCGCCAGGAGATCAGTACTCACATTCACATATGGCCATGAGACAATGGAGTTTATAGATGCTTACACCTACCTTGGGGTGGTCTTTAGTGGACCAACATTTTCATTAAGGAGAGCACCAGACACTAGACACTAGACTGACTAGAGCACATGCAGCATTGGGTGGATTGGAGAGGTTGTGCTCACAGATTCAGTTTCAAGAGCCTCGGACGAAGCTATGGCTTTTTGACACACTAGTGGCTTCTGCATTGCTCTATGTAGTTCAGATATGGGGTCCTTCACTGGACCATCACGAGAGGTGGGTCGCAGTGATGGATGAGGAGACATGGAGAAGCCTCTAGTCTCTATGATCTCGCTGCTTATTAGAGTGAAGGCTTCAATACCACATCACATTATTCGAGCAGAGCTAGCTGCCCTCCCATTAGTGGTTGAGGCGCTTACTAGATTAGTCTCCTTTTTACACCGCTTGTGGGACCTCCGTAGAGACAGATATGCCCGCCTAACACTTGAGTCCTCTCAACAATTAGCTTTGCAGGGAGACAACATCTGGTATGGGGAGATGACGTCATGGTTTTGGGTACATGGTTTCAGCATGGACAAATTGCCCCCCTTCCAATACTCATTGGATGCACCATCTCTAACTCTTACACAGTCCGAGATCACCAGGCTCATCCGCCAAGACCTGACTCAGCTAGATACTAGGAGGACTTGGATACAGTCGGCACAGGAGTTGGGCACGAAGATGGCTTTCTATAAAGAGCATCTTCTCTAGCTTACTGAGGATGCTTTTGTGATGATGCCTAGATACATGGACACCCACTTATCTCATGGGATACGATGTGCTATTGGCCAGATACGCACATCTTCACATCAGCTTTGGATCGAGACTGGTAGATACAACGGAGTATTAGCAGAGGTCACGACATGTCCCCTATGTCACATGGAGCCTGAGACAGAGTTGCACTACACATGCCACTGCCCAGTTTACTATGAGATACGAGGCCGCTTTCACTGCCTGTTTAGAGAGGGCTTTGGACCTTCTCTAGAGTCATAGGTTATGATGACCAGAGATGTTTGGGTCTGTTTTTGCTCAAGCTGCGCAAATACAGAGAGAGCGTGATGAGAGGCGAGGCTAGCCAGTCTCAGAGACAGATCACAGACTTCTTTAGAGTGGACACTGGGCAGCCAGAGGAGCAGCTACCACAACAGAGCTCGCATTCTCCTCACACCAGAGGCACGTTGATCGGTCGAGCGAGCGAGATCTAGACGCCCACGACTACAGAGGACTACACAGCATCAACGGAGACTGCATCAGAGGATTCGGACCACTTTGGCCCGACAAGCACGACGCCCGATCAAACTATTGACCATGGAGGAGATTGATGAGATCCGCCAGCGATGATGGATCTCCTATGATTTATCTCTTTTGAGGATTGTACACCCTTCTCATCTTGTATCAGCCTTTGTATGAACTCTCACCCATTATATTCCCACACGCACACCCACATTGTGTTGTATTAGCCCAAGGTCACTACTTTCACCCCCCCCCCCCCCCCCCCCCCCCCCCCCACTCATATCCTACACATTTCCAGCTAGCTACTTAGTTCAAGATTTTAGTTTTTCACTTTACTTCATTTTATTTTTGTACCCAGACATTGTATTAGATCCACCAATAGTGTATCAGTTTGGTCTCTTAGGTCATTTTGACCTTCTGAAGATATTTAATATAACATTTCATCTCTCTCTCTCTCTCTCTCTCTCACACACACACACACACACTCTTTTGGTGTCACAATTTAAAAGATTTCCTGTTTATTTTTACAATGTATGAACTTTGCATGCAAGACGCCAAGGAAACTAAACATCTCATACTGTACTACAACGAGCTCAGATGGCGACATCTTCACAATTGCAGATGTGCAGAATGTAATATTGCAAAAATTGTGGGGCTTTATGTCCAAAACAAGCTAATGATCACTAGCTAATCCGAATCCACAACTTTCTCTTGCCTAACTGGACGCTCGATCTTTAAGAATAAGAACGGTTTTGTAGGCTCTTCTCATGTATTTGACTTACAACACTGCCAAAATAGCCTCCATGTTGCTGGAACATTTGTGGTAAAATCATCTTTAAAAAGAGCCTGCACGAAGTCTTCAAGACGATCGTTGCATCTGTGAGGCTTGGGCAGCTGCTGCAGCCCTCTCTCTCTCTCTCACACACACACTTTTTTTTGTAACAAACATACTTTTTTTTTTTTTTTTGTAAATCTTGATCTAATTTACAAGTGGGAAACCTCAAAGCGAGGAAACCCCACAGTAATGAAGTACAAAAGATGGAGCGTTTTGATGCTCCGAAAGCTAGAAAAAATCAAAGAAAATCCTGTAGGCTTCAAGAGAGATATCTCCCACATCATAAGCATAATGTAGGGCTTGTCCAAGTGAAAACTTGAAGTAAGGGAAAGGATCAATTTCTAATGCATGAAACATCTGAGAGCTACGTTGGTGCCGTATGGTCCACATAACCCTAAATCTGACCTAACTGAAGAAGACCTCAAATGTAGACCATGGCGGTTGAAGAACTCCAAAAGTCAAAACCGTCTATGAAAGATTCCGGATGGGAAACGAAGGCGCATAGCAGAGGACACTTGCATGATGAAAGTTTGGGAGCAACGGCAATCCCAAAGTAAATGTGTAACAAACTCGTCAGCCACATGACACCGAACACAATGAGAGGAGGCAATGTGTCACGTGCACATCTAACCCTATGTGTACGTGGACAAGCTACTTCATGACAGGGGTTCAATTCAGTTCAGTTAGTCTAGCTTAGGAAATGTGCTGGCACTTTTGTGAGTGTTCGCAGGCCGTGCATGTCCAGGCACTTAGAGTAGATGCATATCCTCAGGTTGCACACAACATGATCATCAGATTACAGTCAGAACCCATCAGGAGCATTTTTACAGTGCACAGACCTATTTTCCCTATTTTAGCCATTTTTCACTTATTATTAATAAGTGACTTTGTTGGGAAACTGGGTAGGGCAATTTTGACAAACATGTATCTAAGAAAACCTAGCGCTAGCACTTTCTGGCAGAAGAGGCAGCTGGAACCTGGCGTCCAACAGGGCACCTTCTCAGCAAGACTCCCCAGGTTTTCCAGCCAACAAACCAAAGACCAGCCTAGCGTTTTTCATCAAGATTCAACCATGGCGTTTTGCAGTTGCAGATCAGCCTTGGCGACAACAGATCTTTGCAGACTCCTTAGCGTTTTTGCATCAAGAAGCAGATCAGCCCAGTGTTTTTGCATTGCAGATTTACCTCAGCGTTTTGCAGATTCAGCCCTAGCAGTAGCGTTTTCAATTTTCAGCAGTCAGCATCCGTATAATAGCCCCCAAACCTCGCAGATCTCACCTTCCCGCAGGAGATCCTCGCCGCACGGTCAGATCAGCCAGTGTTTGCAGATTCAGCTTGGAAAACGCAGGTTTCAGCATTTGTGTTTTAAGTGCGTCGTCGTTGCATCGTCGTCATCGCCGTCGTCACCAACATAGAGGTAGAATTCAGCAAATACAAGATTTGCAGATTTCAGCCCTTAGCGTTTTCATATTTCAGCCCGTCTCGTCGTCGTCCTCATCATCGTCGGCAAGTCCATTGCATTGTAGAGATTTGTGCAATCAATAGTAGACCGCTCTCGCCATAGAGAGTGGGGCCTTCGGAGGAGGGTTTGACAACATTCTGGTGTCGTATTCTTCTCTCTCTATCTCTCAGTCTCAGCACCTTCATTCACAGTGTTTATCACTTTGTTTGTGATCATTTGCACTCTCTCACTAAAGGAACGAAAGGCTCTCCCTTCCGTAAGTACAAGGAACCTTGAGCACAGTTCGGAGCACTCATCTTGAGCAAAGTTCAACATTCACATCCGTTGCACCTTACACAGTGTCTTAGACGCAACAAAGTACCAACCGGTAGAGCACCCACCATAAGAAAATGCGTTCCTTGAGTGGTAAGTGATTCTTCCAAATGTGAGAGTGTCACCAGGAGGTGTATTTTTCCTGTTGCCTTCCGTAAATAAGTATTAGATATATTTTTTTTATTTTTACTTGTTTGTCCCAAAACCCTTGAAAAGGTGCAAGTGGACATTGCATGGCCAGTGTGAAACGGCTGCAGCCAAATGGGTTTCTCACATCGGAGATCTAGGTCGGTCAGACAGGGACTGCCCGGGCCAGTTAGCACTGAATTCTGATGAGTATGGAAGCTCGTGTGCGCCAAACTGGAATTTGGGCCACTCGTCAAGTCACTGCAACTTTATAAGTTGAAAGGGGCCAGTAAATTAACCCACATTGTAGATGTTGGTCAAATGGTAGTCTTCAATGATGGTCAGGAGACCGATAGGGACGCCATGGAAGCATCTCCTAAAATTTAGGGAACTGCTATTTTTGACCGGAAAATGTGTTCGCGTCATTAGCTCTGGAATGACAAGGGGAACATTTTATTGCTCTGCTGCCAAGTCAACCGACGCACCAGTTGAGATATTTTTAGCAGGGAAAGCCCAAACTCGGAAACTGGGCGACGTGTCAGCCTGTGAGCGATTCTGCCACTCTGGGAGGCAAAAACGAGCTGCATATCAACAAAGGGGGCGCCATTTTCAGCCTCAGGTGGATTGTAGCAGGTACAGAAGCTATGGAATGCTTACCTTGCCCTCTATGCACAGTATGGTGACGGGAGTGATGCCCCGCACGCTACATACTGCTCTCTTTCTCCCCTACGTACAGTATGTTATGCCCCACTAGTGGGCTTCTCATTTGACCTATGTATAGTTCTGGGGGTTTATGCGCGTTTGCCAAGGCAAGAGCCTTCTGAACAGGAACCGGATTAGCTAATTGCTAATCCCCCACAGGTACGCACAATTCCATCACGAAAGATTGCGAGTTTGGAGAGTTTTCTCGCGTGAAAACTCGTCCAATTCACAGGGGAACTGTCCCATTGCGTGCGGGAGCCCTTGGGACACGCGTAGGCGTGTTCGCTCCGCTAAAAACGATCCGAAACAGGGAATTACAGCCTGCTTGTTTTTCTGCAGGCTTAGGGTTTTGCACCTAAACTGCAAGGGAACATCGGGGGAGCCTCGTGAGAGCCTTGGGATGCGTGTACAGGCTTTTGGGCTCCCGGCAGTGAAAAACAGAGAATTACAGCCCGCTGAATTTCTGTGACAGCTCACCAGAAAGCTTCCAGATATCGAGGGAATCCGTCCTAGACCTGTGTTTTTGACCTACTGGGGTTTTTGCGCCGTTATGTTGTCGAAATCCGGTCGAATACCTGCGTTTTCAGCCCTCGCCAGGTTTGGACAGCTTTGTGAAAGGTTGTGCTAAGTGGTCGGATCGTCTACCTTAATTTGAATAAAGAAATATCGAAAGGGGCGCCAGTCTTTGGGGCCTACAGGGTGTCGGTGTCGTGTGCGCAGTGACATTCTAGTCGCTGGACGCAACTATGTTCTCTTCCCTTCTCAGTGCTCTGTGTAAAGTTAACAGGTAATTGAAATAGTACCGCCCTCTACGTTGTACGGGCCGGTTATATGGTTCCATCGACGGGATAGTCACTTTTTCTTCAAAAAGTGCAGCGTGGATTGTTGTGGGTGAAAGCAACACAGAGCTTGTCGATATGGCAAAGAAGAGAGACCAAGTACTTGAAGAGGGATCTTCCTCACATGGCACAGAGAAAATTCCTTCAACTCTTCAAGAAGAGGACAGGTTGTTTAGAACTCAACTGCGTTGTTGCATGGACATGTTTCAGCAGTTGGCTAACAACCCAAGGATGCAGGAATTCTTACAGGCTCCGACACAGGGTTTTCAGCCTCCTACACAGGGCATGACTGAGCCGTTGCAGGAAAAGGAGATTTCCAATGCGCAGAGGACTCATGATGCTCGAGGGAAAGCCCATGTGGTTGAGCAACTAGCGGTGTCCAATGATCCAAAGCAACTTGCTTTAGCTGGACAGGAACCGTTTGTGAATGGTCAAGGGAGCAATTAACAGGCTATGCGTCAGACCCTTCCATTACCTAATACTTATCCTGGTTATTTTGGAGGTGGTTCAGTGTTTCAAGCTATGGCTGGACCTTCCATAGGTTATATGCCAGGGAATGTGTTCGGGACAATGCAAACAGGCATGGGTAACCCTATGTACGCGAACATGGGTGTCCAACCAGGTTTTCAGGGTGCCTATGGCCAGTTTCGAGTGCCTAGAACACAATTTGGTATGGCTGGTTTTTCGCAGCCATACGTACAAAATGTAGATATGACAGGGAAAACAGTTGATGCGAGTGCTGGAATGAACACTCATGGAGCACCACTGTTACAGGCACCTGTTTATGATAATGTGGCTCCTTTGAGTCAGCCTAAGGATTACAAGGAAGGTGGGCAGGGAGTGAAGTTTGAAACTTTCAGAGGAACTGAGGACCAATTAAAGGCTTTGACCTTCATACAGCAGTTCGATGCAGCTTATGCTGGAGGCAACTTCACGGAATCTTCAAAGATACGCAAGGCTGCCACTTTCTTGAAAGGGAATGCGCTTCAATGGTGGACCGCATTGTTGAACCAAGGTCAAGCCCCAATAACGTGGGTCCAATTCAAACAACTTTTTGCGCCTGCATGGTTGACAAACACTTTTGAAGTGGATGTAATGACGGAATGGCACGAGTTGAATGCTAAACAGTGTGCGGATCTAGAAGAGTACAATAAACGGTTTTGGGCCGCACTGTTGCCAGTCACCTCTTACAGGTTTGTGCCTTTGTCAGAACAAATTGAGAAGTACTATTGCGGATTGCCCAAGAAAATCAGGGACTACTGCACAAAGACTACTGTCATGAATATGTTTCAATTGATAGAGAATGCAAGAGTGGCCAACAATATGTCGAAGGGAGATTCCGATGGATTTAATAGCCACAAGAAAGGGGCCCAGGGCAAACAGTTTTCAGCCAAGGGCAATGTTGCAGCAAAGCCTTCTGAGTCTCCTGCAAAGAAGCCCTCCACTCAAGAAGCTGATACGTCCAAGAAGCAATCTAAATCTTCTTCGGAACGAGGACAAGGACAAAAAAGGCATTTTTTTGGCAAAACTTTTCAAGAAAGGAAAGCTCTTAGGGAGGCCAAGAAATGCTACATTTGTGAACAGGAAGGACACTTTGCAAATGAGTGCCCACAGAAGAAGTCACAGGATAAGGATGACAAGTCAGACCATAAAGGGAAGAAGCCAAAGCCGAGTGCAGGACTTGTTCCAGATTTGGTTGGAGATCAGCCAAACACAGATGCCACGGAGCTGTGCAGAGCTTGGGGCAAAGTTAGAGACCAGACAGTGCTGGTTTTCTTTGATCCAGGAGCCCGTGCAAATTTCATATCACCAGAATTGGCATCAAAGTTGGGCATTCGTGCAGAGGAGATGGGTATGATAGGCGAAGCAGGTTTGGCATGCCCAGGACATTCAGAGCCTGTTACTCCCATTCTGGGAAAGCTTCGTTTGCACATTCAGAGCTATGTGGATGCGGAAGAATTTCATATTATGCCGCTTGAGGGCTGTGATGTGTTACTGGGTATCCCATGGTGTTATAGGTTGCATGCTATGGTGGATACTTACAACAAAAAGATTACCCTTGTACATAGAGGAAAGACTCATGTCCTTGATGTAAAGCTTAAAGGCGAGTTTGTTCCAGTTGTTTCTGCTTCTGCTATTTCATCTGTAATAAAGAATCATCTTTTTGCGTACTTGATCTTTGCAAAAGAAGTACCTCAAGTTGTATCTAATTTGTCTACCTTAGATAAAGACAGGTCAACTTTTTTGAGTGGTTTTAGTGATTGTTTTTCGGACTCTTTGCCAAGGGAGTTACTTCCTGAGAGACATGAGGATCATACTATAGATCTTGTGCCAGGTTCTAGTCCACCGAATAGACCACCATACAGGGTTAGTGCAGCCCAGCAGAAAGAGATTATGGGTTAGGTCAACGAGCTTTTAGAGAAGGGGCTGATTCAGCCCAGTTCATCCCCTTTTTGTTCGCCTGTACTCTTAGTGCAGAAGAAGGATGGTTCATGGCGCATGTGCATTGACTATCGCGCCTTGAATAAGAATACCATCAAGAACAGGTTCCCCATACCGAGGATAGATGACATTCTTGATCGGCTTGAGGGAGCGTCATTGTTTACAAGAATAGACCTAAAGAGCGGGTATCATCAGATACGCATCAGACCAGAAGATGTCCATAAGACTGCGTTCAGGACAACATTTGGTCTCTATGAGTTTCTTGTCATGCCATTTGGTCTCACAAATGCTCCTGCCACGTTTAATAGAATGATGGACAGAATTTTTAGACCTCATAGAAACTTCGTGGGTACCTTCTTTGATGACATGATTGTCTACTCAAAGTCTGAAGAGGAGCATAGGGATCACTTGACCGCAGTTTTCAATGAGCTACGCAAGAATAGGCTACTCATTAATGCGAAGAAAAGTGAGTTCTTTTTGCAAGAGATTCACTTCCTTGGGCACATTGTTTCAAAGGATGGGGTACGCATGGATCCCGCTAAAGTGGAAGCAATTAGGTCATGGCCAGACTTGAAGTCCATACATGACATTCGAAGCTTTCTAGGCTTATGTTCCTATTACAGGAGGTTCATCCGAAATTTTGCTGAGATTGCTTCTCCACTCCATGCGCTGCAAGGAAAAGGAGTTACTTTCAAGTGGACAGCCAAGGAAATTTTAGCGTTCAAACACTTGAAAGAGAAGCTGACTTCAGATTCGGTAATTATTTTGCCAGATCTTTCTAAACCTTTTGTGGTTCAATGTGATACGTGTGGCCATAGTCTTGGTGCAGTTTTAATGCAGAATGGCTGAGTAGTCACATATGAGAGCAGAATTCTTTTGAAGACTGAAAGGAACTTGCAAGTCTATGAGAAAGAATTGCTGGCAGTAATTCATGCTCTCACTAGTTGGAAACACTATTTGCTAGGGGCTGATTTTGTTGTCCAAACGGATCATCAAACCTTGCGATATTTTCTTACACAGACGAAGTTGTCTGAGAAGCACATGCGATGGGCAAACATCTTGTCAATGTTCCATTTTCAGATTGTGCATGTGCAAGGGAAAAAGAACGTGGTGGCTGATGCGTTGTCACGAAAGCCCCAAATTTCAGCAGTGTCAATTCCGTACCATTGTGAACTAGACGTAATGAAGACACAATATGCTGAAGATTCAGATTTTGCAAGGATCTATGACCAGCTTGTTGATGGGCAACATCATGAGCACTATATGCTTAAGAATGACTTTCTCATGATGCATGGAAAGTTATGCGTTACTAAACAGTTACGGCCAAAGATTTTGATGGAAAGTCATGCTCCACCTTCTGCTCGGCATCGTGGAATTGATGCGACAATGAAAGGGGTTGAGGCATTCTTCTATTGGCCAGCTTTGCGTCAAGATGTTGACACATTTGTAAGATCATGCTTAGTATGCCAAAAAGTCAAATTTGACAGACAAAAGCAACCGGGATTGTTGCAGCCATTGCCAATCCTTGATAGGCCATGGGAAAGTATAGCAATGGACTTTATCTTTGATCTTCCAAGGACGCAAACAGGAAATGATGGGATTTGGACTATCATTTGTAGGTTCAGTAAGCAGGCCCATTTCATTCCTGTTAGGAAGAAGATAAAGCTAGAACACATGGTCAAGATATTCATGAGCAATATCTTTAAATATCATGGGATGCCTCAGTCAATTGTCAGTGACAGGGATCCACGTATGACGAGTCTTTTCTGGAAGGCATTGTTTGAGAACATGGGCACTACGCTCAAGTTCTCTTCTTCGTTTCATCCGCAAACTGATGGATAGTCAGAAGAGGCAAATTCTACTGTCTTGGACCTACTCAAATGTTATGTCTCAGAGCACAAGGCAACTTGGGAACACCATCTCCCATTGGTTGAATATGCTTACTATAACACTGTGCATACATCAACAGGTAAGGCACCATTTGAGATAGTGAAAGGAGGAAAGAAAGTCCCACCCATTTTGCAGACTAAGGACAAGATATTTGAGGCAGACAAGTATGTGCAAGATATGGATGAAACATACAGGAAGATAAAGATTGCTCTTGAGAAGACTCAGGCTAAGCAAAAGAAAGCTGCTGATCGTCACCGTCGTGAACTTATATTTTCACTTGGTGATTGGGTACTTTCGCGCTTTGAAAAGGCCAGGTTAAAGAAAAGGAAAGGCAAGGAACGCTTGTTTCCTAAGCTCAGTATGCGATATTATGGTCCTTTTCAGATTTCAGAAAAGATTAGCGATGTAGCTTATAGGTTAAAGCTACCAGAAGGCTGGAAAATACATAATGCTTTTCATGTCAGCCTTTTAAGGTCCTTTGTTGGTGATGTGCCAGAGAATATGCTTGATGAGGAACAACCCGAAGTGGAAGAATCGGATGAAATCCTTATTCCTGAACAGATATTGGCACATAAAGAAAGAAATGTTAGAGGAAAGGTTGCAAGACGCTATTTGGTGAAGTTCAAGAACTATCCATCATTAGATGCCAAATGGATGGAAGAGTCTGAATTGCTTGATTCACCTCAGCTATTGCAATTGTATCTTGAAGCCTTTCAAATGGAACCCACAGTGACTTGATCCAGCCTTTTTGGAGCAAGGCAAGGGCATGGTTCATGATGCTCAAGAGAGTAGTTAAGCAATTGTATCTACTCTTTCCATACAGAATTTAGCTAGAGAAGTTTGTGCTCAAGAGTACACTAGAAGACTTCTATGCTTGATATATGTGTCGTAGCCAGGTTGGTGGGATTGTTTAATCGTCCAATGCTACATTTTCGGAAGCATGTATATCTTGGATTCCCATCATAGAATATATGTGATATCAGGAGATATCCGCATGTATTATTGGCATGCAAGTGAGGTCGCTTGCAGTATTTCAAGGGTGGGGTGTGTCACCAGGAGGTGTATTTTTCCTGTTGCCTTCCGTAAATAAGTATTAGATATATTTATTTTATTTTTACTTGTTTGTCCCAAAACCCTTGAAAAGGTGCAAGTGGACATTGCATGGCCAGTGTGAAACGGTTGCAGCCAAATGGGTTTCTCACATCGGGGATCTAGGTCGGTCAGACAGGGATTGCCCGGGCCAGTTAGCACTGAATTCTGATGAGTATGGAAGCTCGTGTGCGCCAAACTGGAATTTGGGCCACTCGTCAAGTCACTGCAACTTTATAAGTTGAAAGGGGCCAGTAAATTAACCCACATTGTAGATGTTGGTCAAATGGTAGTCTTCAATGATGGTCGGGAGACCGATAGGGACGCCATGGAAGCATCTCCTAAAATTTAGGGAACTGCTATTTTTGACCGGAAAATGTGTTCGCGTCATTAGCTCTGGAATGACAAGGGGAACATTTTATTGCTCTGCTGCCAAGTCAACCGACGCACCAGTTGAGATATTTTTAGCAGGGAAAGCCCAAACTCGGAAACTGGGCGACGTGTCAGTGTGTGAGCGATTCTGCCACTCTGGGAGGCAAAAACGAGTTGCATATCAACAAAGGGGGTGCCATTTTCAGCCTCAGGTGGATTGTAGCAGGTACAGAAGCTATGGAATGCTTACCTTGCCCTCTATGCACAGTATGGTGACGGGAGTGATGCCCCGCACGCTACATACTGCTCTCTTTCTCCCCTACGTACAGTATGTTATGCCCCACTAGTGGGCTTCTCATTTGACCTATGTATAGTTCTGGGGGTTTATGCGCGTTTGCCAAGGCAAGAGCCTTCTGAACAGGAACCGGATTAGCTAATTGCTAATCCCCCACAGGTACACATAGTTCCATCACGAAAGATTGCGAGTTTGGAGAGTTTTCTCGCGTGAAAACTCGTCCAATTCACAAGGGAACTGTCCCATTGCGTGCGGGAGCCCTTGGGACACGCGTAGGCGTGTTCGCTCCGCTAAAAAGGAACCGAAACAGGGAATTACAGCCTGCTTGTTTTTCTGCAGGTTTAGGGTTTTGCACCTAAACTGCAAGGGAACATCGGGGGAGCCTCGTGAGAGCCTTGGGATGCGTGTACAGGCTTTTGGGCTCCCGGCAGTGAAAAACAGAGAATAACAGCCCGCTGAATTTCTGTGACAGCTCACCAGAAAGCTTCCAGATATCGAGGGAATCCGTCCTAGACCTGTGTTTTTGACCTACAGGGGTTTTTGCGCCGTTATGTTGTCGAAATCCGGTCGAAAACCTGCGTTTTCAGCCCTCGCCAGGTTTGGACAGCTTTGTGAAAGCTTGTGCTACGTGGTCGGATCGTCTACCTTAATTTGAATAAAGAAATACCGAAAGGGGCGCCAGTCTTTGGGGCCTACAGGGTGTCGATGTCGTGTGCGCAGTGACATTCTAGTCGCTGGACGCAACTGTGTTCTCTTCCCTTCTCAGTGCTCTGTGTAAAGTTAACAGGTAATTGAAATAGTACCGCCCTCTACGTTGTACGGGCCGGTTATAGAGAGAGCATTCTTTGCCATCACAATTAAGATTTGGAGAGTGACCACAATTGATTTCCATGAGCCACAATCCATGCATCAGGCTATAGCAAGGCATAAAGGGACCTAGCGGAAATGCAATCCATCCTAGTATTGGCGAGATGCGGATCGGAAAGTCGAGAGTCCCCAAGTAATGGAGGCACTTGAGAAACATCGGCAAGTAACTATTGAATTTACTGCCACAAATGCCGATAATGAGGTCCCAACTGAATTCTCCAAGTATCGTGCAGCTTCAGCCTAAAGGAGACATCATTTATCTTTTCTTTTATCTGGAAAGGTCCATAGTATCTCATGATAAGCTTTGAAAAAAGCCGCTCCTTTCCTTTTTTCTCTCAGGCATGCCTTCTCAAAACGTAAGAGCACCCAATCGTTCTCCTTTAATTTCAAATCGCGACGATGTCGATCTGCTGCCTTTTTGTGTCTTTCCTGAGATTTCGCTAAAGCCTCCCGGACCTTGGCAAAAGCTGTGTCCTAGTCCCTCGTGTACTCGTTGTCTTCAAAAATTTTATCTTTCGTGCTTAAGAAGGGTGGAACCTTCAGAGCACCTTCAATAATCTCAAATGGTGCCTTCCCAGTCGAAGAGTGGATCGTGTTATTGTAGGCAAATTCCAGCAAGGCAAATACTTTTCCCATTGAGTCTTCTGATCCGAAATGTAAGACTTTAATAAAACTAGTATGATTGAATTTGCAATCGTAGATTGCCAATCTGCTGTCTGCGGGTGGAAAGATGACGAGAACTGCAACCGTGTGCCAATGTTCTCCCAAGTAGCCTTCCAAAACAAACTGGTGAATCGGGGATCTTTGTCAAAGACAATTGTCTCAGGCATGCCATGTAATCTGAATATCTGGGCAATGAACAGTCTCGCTAAGTGATCCGGCTTGATTGTTTTCTTCACAGGAATGAAATGAGCTTGTTTGCAAATCTGTCAATAACAATCCAGATACTGTCGTGCCCATTCTGAGTCTTCGGGAGATCAAAAATGAAATCCATAGCAATACTTTGCCAGGGGCGGGCGGGAATGGGTAAAGGTTGTAACAATCCTTGTGCTTATGCCTGTCAAATTTGACCTTACCAAGCATCTGCGTACAAAATCGTTCACGTCCTTCTTGAGTCTCGACCAAATGAAGTATCTCTCCACACCTTTCAAGGTGGTATCAATGTCGCGGTGACCCGTAAATGGTGGACATTGGCATTCGGTTAGAACCTTTTCCCTCAATGGCCGTGTAACGCACAACATCGTTTTCTTCATCAAGTAGCCATCTCGAATGGAATATCCCGCTACTACCTGCCCATTCTGTATTCGACCGAATACATCTGCAAAATCTGGATCTGTGACGTACGGATCGACCATATCCTCAAAGCTTCTATGATGTATCGCGGAAATAGCCAAGACCAACGGCTTTCGGGACAAAGCATCTGCCACCAAGTTCTTATGTCCTTGCACATGGACAATCTGGAAGTGAAACTGTGACAAGATGTTCGCCCACTGCATCTGCCTTTCCGATAGCTTCTTCTGCGACAAGAAGTAGCGTAAACTCTGGTGATGTGTGAAGATCGTAAAATCAGCTCCGAGTAGGTAATGTCGCCACTGAGTAAGAGCATGGATAACCGTAAAAAGCTCTTTCTCATATATCTGTGCTGTCAATTCCGTCCTTGAAAACAATCGGCTCTCATAGGCAATGACATGGTGGTCTTGCATTAAGACCGCACCCAGACTACGACCACAAGCATCACAATATACTTCGAATGACTTCTACAAATCCGGCAAAGTCAAAATTGGTCCCGTAGTCAATTTCTCTTTCAATGTCTGAAAGGCAGTCACCTCTGTGGGTCCCCACGAGAAAGGGAGTCCTTTCCGTGTCAGGATATGCAAAGGGGAAGCAACCTCTGCAAACTTTCTAATGAACCGCTTTTAACTTCATGGACATTCTTCAAATCGGGCCAATCACGTATAGTCTCAATCTTGCCCGGGTCCATTTGCACTCCTGCTGCTGAGATGATGTGTCCCAAAAAGTGTATCTTTGATAGGAAAAATTCATTCTTCTTTGCATTGATCACCAACTTGTGATCTCGCAATGCCTGAAAGACCTGTAGCAGATGTTCTCTATGTTCTGCCTCATCCTTGGAGAAGACAATAATGTCATCAAAGAAAGTGCCAACAAAAGATCTGTACTCTCTGAAAATCCTGTCGATCATTTGGTTAAAGGTCGTTGAAGCATTGGTAAGGCCAAAAGGCATCACCAAAAATTCAAATAAACCGAAGGTCGTCCAAAAAGTTGTCTTGTAGACATCTCCCGACGCGATTTGGATCTGATGATATTTACTCTTCAAATCGATCATGCTGAAACAAGAGGATCCCTGTAGTCGGTCAAGAATATCATCGATCTTAGGAATCGGAAATCTGCTCTTGATGGTGATTTTGTTGAGAGCTCTATAATCAATGCGCATTCTCCAAGATGCGTCTTTCTTCAAAACCAACAACACCGGAGAGCAGTAAGGTGAAGTAGTCAGCTGGAAGAGACCCTTTTCCAAGAGGTCTTTCACTTGGTTCATAATCTTTTCATTCTGGGCTCGGCTCACACGGTAAGGTGGCCGGTTCGGTGGTGTGCTTCCAGGTATCAGATCAATGGTGTGATCCTCAGTACGAGCTGGTGGCAACTCGCCTGGCAGGCCCTCAGAAAAGCAATCGGCGTGAGTGTGGAGAAAATCTTGGTGTTCTTTATCAAGTTCAGACATATTTGTCCTATGCTCATCATTCAACTCTTTCAAAAAGATCGAGTAAACAAACAGACTAGATTTCATTAATTTCAAAACGGTCGAAGCCGATACAATAGGGACAGACTCGCCCTTCAGTTTCACATCAAGTACAATGTTTCGGCCCTTTTCAGTAGTAAATATCGCTTTCTTCGCCTGTTAATCGACCACGGTGTTGTTCTTATGGTACCAGGATTCCCAGGAGGACATCACAACCTTCCAAGGGCATTATGTAGAAGTCCTTGTGCCCCAAATACCCCTGACAATGCAACCGAAGTTTGCCAATGACAGGTGTTGAAACGAACAAGGAGAAAGGATCTCCCAGCCACACGGACCGCCTACAGATGCGCGTCGGACGAACCACCCGACCATAGCTACCATCTGATAGCTCCCCCGTGCTGGGGCCAGCGTCTGAGGACGTAGGCGTGCACCTGTAAGAGGCCTCATTGGCGGTTCACATTGGCCAAGGCCTCCCTTTTATAATAATGGCCGGCCACATTGGCCGGGTTCACACTACGTCCGCCCGGACACTGGACGCCCATCCCGACGGCATCTGGGCTAGATCCCCTCTCCTGTGAGGGGGACATAACATACTTCCCCCCTTAAGAACCATTGATGTCCTCATCAATGAAGTGGGGATACTGAGCCTTCAAAGCTCTAACAGGTTCCCAAGTAGCAAACCTTTCAGATTGACCCTTCCATTTAATTAAGTACTCGTCATAAGCCTTTTGGCGCGAATGACGGGTACGATGATCTAAAACTGCTTCTGGTTCTTGAGGAATATACTCAGTTTGCATATCTTGCCATACATTTTCCTCGATAGGCACCACAACCTCGGCTTCGCCCAATTTCTCTTTAAGGCGGCTGACATGAAACACTGGATGTACACTAACATCCGAAGGAAGAGCCAGGTTGTAGGCAACTTGGCTAATTTTCTTTGTGATCAAGAACGGACCACAATATCGAGCTGAAAGCTTATAATGCTTTCCTATTCGCATAGTCTTGGAATCCTTGGGTATCTTCAGATAGACCCATTGTCCCACATCTAGAGTCCTTGGAGATCTCTTTTGATTAGCATAAGTAGTAACTCGGTCACGAGCCGTTCTTATACTATCCTTAGCCAATTCGAGCATTTCCTGCATGTCATACAGGAAATCACGAGCTTGGCGTTCCTTGACTTTCTCTAAGCCAATAGCAATCGGGGATTTAGGCTCAAATCCATACATCAGCATGAACGGGCTAAATCCAGTAGCAGAATGCTTGCTACTATTATAGGCAAACTCTAACTGTGGAAGATACCTTTCCCAATCAGGTTGTCTATGAGAGACATAGGCTCTCAACATGTCCTCTAACGTCTGATTCATCCTCTCAGTTTGTCAGTCGGACTCAGGATGGTCAGAAGACGACATACTCAACTTCGTCTGAAGGTGAGCAAAGACATCTCGCCAAAATCGGCCAGTGAACTTAGTATCTCGATCACTGACGATATCTTCTGGGAGACCATACAACTTAAAAAGATGATCAATAAATAAAACCGCCAACTCATGGCCTTTTACTGTCGACTTCGTTGGTATAAACTTCGCCATTTTTGTGAGTCTATCGACCACAACCCAAATAGCGTCATTGCCCCGACTAGTATTTGGCAACCCAACGATGAAGTCCATGGAAATACTCTGCCACTTGGCATCTGGGATTTCCAATGGATGTAACAAGCCAGCTTTCCTAAGGCGCTCTGCCTTATTGACCTGACACTGAGTGCATCTCTTCACATAGCTCTCTATGTAAGAGCACATTCTTGGCCAATAGAAATATCGTTTGACCAAAGCCAAAGTTCTCTGGATGCCTGGGTGCCCAGCGCTAGGAATATCGTGGCATTCGCACAAAATCTTTTGTCGAATCTCATCAATTTCCGGCACGCAGACTTTACCATTTCTAAACAATAGTCCACCTCTAATGGAATATTGTCGCTGTCTTGTCTCTCCAGCACGACTCACTTGGGTCTCCGGACCACCCAAGCCTGTATGCGAGTCATGCCCCGCTTCGACCTCGTTCCATATCTTGCCAAAATGGCCATCGGAACAACATAGCCCTCGGAGAGAGAGAGAAATCCGTCGAGATTTCAGCCATAGACAAAGCATTGACCTCAGGAATCCTGCTGAGCGCATCGGCAACTCGATTGCTGGATCCTTTTCTATAATAGATCTCAAAGTCAAACTCTTGCATAAGCTCAACCCGTCTAGCCTTCCGGCCTCTGAGATCACCCTGATCACAGATATAGCGCAAGGAATGATGATCTGTCCATGCAACAAACGTAGGGCCATACAAGTAGTGCCGCCATTTCCTCAGGGCGTGGACTACAGTGTAAAGTTCCTTCTCATACGTTGGATAACGCATCTCAGCGTCAGAAAGCTTCTTACTTTCAAACGCAACAGGACGTCCATCCTGGTATAATGCCGCACCAATAGCGTAATCACTAGCATCCGTTTCAACCACAAACGGTTTGCTAGGATCCACAATGTGTAATATTGGCGCAGTAGTCACCAAGTGCTTTAGTGTCCGAAAGCTCTCGTTGAGACGCTCATTCTAGACAACAGGGGGATTACCTTTACGATGAGGACCTGAAGTCTTCGGCCCTTTCACCCCTCCTTTTAAAAGTTGCGTAAGCGGAGCAGCAACTTTGGAGTAATCCTTGATAAACTTGCGAAAGAATCCAGTAAAGCTTAAAAAGGACTTTACTTGACGTACATTCTTCAGAATGGGCCAATTTCGCACTTTATCTAACTTTTCAAGGTCAACGCGAATTCCATCGCGAGTAATGATGTGACCCAAGTACAGAAGCTCTTTTTTAAAGAATTCACACTTCGAAGCCTTAGCGTAAAGCTTCTCAGTTCTCAGTACTTCGAGAATAGTACGTATATGCACTAGGTGCTCAGACAAACTTCGGCTGTAGATCAAGATATCATCGAGAAATACAACAACGAAGTTGCCTAAAAATGGTCTCAGCAGATCATTCATGATCTGCTGAAACGTAGCTGGAGCATTGGTCAAACCAAAAGGCAAGACCAAAAACTCATAGTGACCATAACGCGTATGGAAGCCTGTCTTAGGAATATCTTCCAGTTTGATCCGTATCTGATGATAGCCTGATCGCATGTCTATCTTCGTAAAATACAACGCTCCATGGAGCCGATCTATCAGATCGTCCATACGCGGGAGCGGATACTTGTTGTGAGCTTATTCAACCCCTTGTAATCCACGCAGAAGCGCATAGTGTTATCCTTCTTTCGAGAAAGTAGCACTGGTGCTCCCCACGGGGATTTGCTAGGCCGAACAAAACCCCTGTCGAGATAATCCTTCAGCTGTCGTTGAATCTCGTCCTCCTCGGTTTTACTAAACCGATAGGGTTGCTTGGAGAAGGGCTGACTACGAGTCACCAACTCAATGCCATGATCTACTCCTCTCGAAGGCGGCAAGCCAGGAGGTAGATCATCAGGAAAAACATCCTTGAAATCAGTCATGATTTCTCGGATAAGGTTGGATTCATCGGAATCCCCAAGTTCAACAGAAGAACATGAAACATTTTTACGAAATTCAGTGACAGAAGTACCAAACACTAATGAATCAAACCAAGTAGACGGTACACATTGATAAAAGTCAACATCAGAAGACTTTATTTCTTTATACATTTTCAAAGCAGTAACAATTGGTATTGCAAAACCATTATTTACAGACTTCTGATTACAAAGCGACACAGATACATGAGGCATGTTCTGTTTAACAAAAACAAGAGAGTGATGTACATAGTCTATATACAATGAGTCTAGTTTATCATAAGACCATGGAATTCCTAAAATAACATCTGCTCTGTCCAGGCGCATGATGTGGAAATCCAGGTTCTCTTTGTAATCGGCCATCTCGAGCGACAAGTCTGGAACCATCTGATTCCATACATCCGTATCCACGCCACGAGCCATCTTCACGCGATACTCATGGTCATTGTCGTGCGTCCGTAGGTTCAGTTTCTGCACCAATTTTGCATCCACAAAATTGTGTGAGCTTCCATTATCAAGGAGTACGGTCACGTCGTGACCATTGATCTTCCTGGGGAAACGGAGAAGATCGTGCTTACCAAACACTTTGGTGCTAAAAGTACAATTTGTGCATGAACTGTACGCTAAATGATGGATTTCAACTTGAACAACATCAAAGTTACCTGAGATCTCGTGAATCTGAACCGAAGGACGGCCTTGCAGTTTCTGCGTCTTCTTCTTTTTAGGGAAATCCTTGATTTGGTGACCCGTTTGGCCACATCCGAAGCAAGCCCCCTTCTTCACTGCATCAGCAACTGAAGCATTTCTGGCTTTCTTCTTTTCCTGAGAAGATCTCGGCAGTGATTTGGACTTATGCTGGAATCGGGGTCGCATCCTCGAAGCACCCTCACTGGATTGATGGTTTGCAGTTCTTTTCTTCTCATAATTCGCTCCATTTATCAAATGGAACGTCCTGGCCTTGGCCACTGCATCCTCGACATCAGTCGGGGCTTTATCCTTGATCAAGGCTCAACGGTAATCTTCATGTAACCCCAACAAGTACATGTGCACGACGTGTGTGGAGTCCACCTTGCAGAAGGTGAGCGCCTCTTTGAAAACTGTCGTATACTTATCAAAAGATAGAGTTTTCATCGAAAGACTCTGTAGTTTGGCATAAGCTTTCAAAGGGTCCATTTTGGCGAAATCCCTCTTGAATTTCACACAAAAATCAGCCCACGTCGTAGGCTTTTCTGTCATATCACGCCACCAGGTAAGCGTCTTACTGCGCAGATAAAGAGGAATGGTCTGAATCCTCTGTTCATCATGCTCCACATGGAGATCAAAGTATGTGGTCCACTGGTGCAGCCAGTTATTTACAGCGAATTCCGTACACTCCTCTTCACCTGAGAAATTTGTAGTTTTATACGGAATTGTGGTAGTCGGACCACCCTGCGAACGCCCAAAAGCAGCAATCTGCGTCCGCAAATGCTGGAGATGGGTTTCGCCCTCGGAAATACGCGCAGTCGTCGACTGAGCCATATTTTCGAGAGTAGAGAGGCGGGAATTGAGCCCCTGTACGACCCCTTCGAGAGAGGCCAAGCGAAGGTTTGTCTGAACATTCGCGTTTTCCAGAGCGGTAACACGCTGGTCGAAGCTCTGGAAGTGCTTGTAATCCATGTGTAGAGAGCATGCGTGAATGGAATTTGAATGTTACCTGGCGTGTCATCACGCTGGACATCCGAGTTGGAGGAATCCATGGCGAAGTGCGTGAAAAAACTGGAAAATTCACGCGAAACCGAGCCTTTTCTGCACTTTTCGGTTGCGAAAAGTTGAAGTTGCGAAGAGCTCCACGCGTCGGCGTGAGCGCCTGAAGGTGAGCAGGTTATGGCGGGAGTGCGGGAGCGCGAGTAGGTGAGAGGGAGGAGCAGCAAAAAGAAGTAGAGAGCTCAAAAATGAGTTTCTCTGCAAACTTTGAAGTCTCTGTAAGTGAGGTTATTTTAATAACTCAGGTTTCAGACCATAGCTTAAAAAACTCAAAAAGTATTGGCCATACTTTAAAATAAAAGGCCCACTAAATAAAAGTCCTAAGTGGGTTTTAAAAAAAAACAACGCATAAGGAGAGGCAGTGTTAAAAAAAAAATCAAACGCTGGGATAAGCCTGCTGCGGACGCGTGGAGGGAGGAAGCATCGCTAAGGCTTGTGGCCCCTTGTGACTAACACACGAAGGGAGCCTGTCCGCTTGTGCAATCCACGCGAGAGAGGCCATGCTGGCTCTCTCTCTCTCTTTGCGCAAACTCTCTCTCTCTCTCTCTCTCTCTCTCTCTCTCTCTCTCTCTCTCTCCTGCAACGTTTCCTGCAGATTAAAGGAAACAAACACAGAGAGGTATTTCCTTCTCTCTCTCTCTCTCTCTCTCTCTCTCTCTCTCTCTCTCTCTCTCTCTCTCTCTTTGTGCCTCGCACAGTGAGAGTTACAAAGAGAGGAATTGACAGAGAGATGCAAAAGTATATCATATGCTGAAATTTAATCCAAAACAGCAAATTAATGAGTAATATACTGATTTTCATCGAAAAACCAGTAAAATCGATTAGTAATACTGTGATTTTCAGCATTTCCACCTGCTAGGCTGCTGGATTTTATAAGAAATCAGCGAGCAACGCATTAAAGTTCACCTGCACACAAGCCTATGAGAAGAAAATAATCAGTTAAACAGTTGATTCATCACAAATGACATAAAACAGTGATTATCCGACTCGAACCAGTCTGTAAGTGTGCACTCGGTCCTTCGTGCAGCCAAGCCGGCTCTGATACCATGAAAAGAACAAGGAGAAAGGATCTCTCGGCCACACGGACCGCCTACAGATGCGCGTCGGACGAACCACCCGACCATAGCCACCATCCGGCAGCTCCCCGACAGCTCCCCCGTGTTGGGGCCAGCGTCCGAGGACGTAGGCGTGCACCTGTAAGACCGAGCATCCCATACCACTTGGCCTCACCTCCTCGAGGTGACCTCGCGCACTCCTAGCCTCGCGGGCTAACCACTGGCACTCTGCCAGTGGGGTCGATAACCGCCAATGAGGCCTTGGCTCCCTTTTATAATAATGGCCGGCCACACTGGCCGGGTTCACACTACGTCCGCCCGGACCTTGGACGCCCATCCCGACGGCATCTGGGCTAGATCCCCTCTCCTGTGAGCGGGACATAACAGGTGTAATGGCCACATCCTTGCCGGGTGCCGCTAGAACTGCCTCTGCTTGTGGTCCCATCCGATCGAGTGAAATCTCGAGCTGCGCCGCCGATTCAGGTGAAATGAAGTTGGCCTTGGCTCCTCCATCAAAAAAAATCAGGGCTTCTTGATATTTCACTTTGCCCCAAGCTCGGCAAAGTTCTGTACTTTCATCAATCGTGCTTGGGTCAGTACCCATGCAATCTGGAACTAGTCCTTCTTTCATCTTGCCTTTTCGTCCACGTTTCTCAAATGCTTTCGAACTCTCTAGCCTTGCTTCATCTTGTTCTTTCTGTGCCTTTTTAGGGCACTTCGCGGGGATGTGCCCATGTTCCCCGCATCCAAAACACTTCTCCTGTTTGATGTAGTTGACCCTCTCTCGAAGAGTGAGCCGGGGTCGTGAATCCTTATCTTTCTTTTCTTGGGGGCTCTTCTTCTTACTACTATCATTATTAGAAGTCTGCTCGGTTCTCTGAGTCATGATCTCATCTGTGGGGTAAGTCAGGTTGCCTGAATGTATGGAAAAACCCCGTTTCGCATGACCCATCAATTCTTGAATAGAATCTTTGTTCTAAGCAGTAATCTGGATCTTTGTAGGAAGTCCGCAACAAAACCGCTCAATCTGTTCTTTAAACGAGATCTTCTTAAATGAAGAAGCTAGTAGAAAAGAGCTCCAAAATCTCTCACAATATGCGTCCAAAGAATCTCTCTTGGCCATCCGAAGATGATTCCAAGCAGTTCGTATATCTCTTTCGTATTCGCGAGTCAGCCAAGAAGAAATAAAAAGCCTTTTAAATTTCAGCCATTTAACTGGCGCCTTCTTGTTCAAGAGAAGGGTGGACCACCATGTTCGAGCATTTCCCTTGAAGAAAGAGGTAGCCCTCCGAATCTTGCAGTGCTCTGAGTAATGCCCTCCAGAGAAAGCTATATCAAATTGCTGTATGAAGGCCAAAGACCTCGAAGCATCTCAGAATCCAGAAAAAGTGTCAGACTTAATTGATTGTCCACCTTCTTTAAATTCTCAAACCTTGCTTTTATCTTTGAGGAAGTCATACTGGTTGGCTTTATAGAAATGCTTCATCTTTGCGTAAAATCTGTGATCGTCGGAGTCCGAACTATCTGAAGACGAGTCCTCTGTAGAACTGTCAGAAACTGGGTGAAACTTAGGCTTCTTTGCCTTTTTCTTGCCTTTGCCGAAGCTTTGCTTTTTGCTTCACTTTTTCCCTTTCCAGTTTTCTTCGCTCGAGTTAGAAGAGCTAGAAGAACTGTCCGAAGAAGAAGAAGAAGAAGAACTGGATACTCCTTTAAATCGCACACGCTTCTTCTGCTTTTTTGCCGAGGCAAAAGTAGATTGACGACCCAAATAACCCGGGAAGTCAGTTCCTTTCTTCAGCTTTTTGTCGTGCTTTTTGGCTTTGTTGTTCGCGTCAAAAAGCTGAGTAATCCGTGTATCAACCACCTCTTCCAATTCTTGCTCTGTAAACATCCTCGGAGTAGGAGGTTTCTTTAGTGCCCGTTTGAGGGGTGGCTCTGTGGCCTTCTGCCACTGGGTGTGCACCTCGTCGAAGGATGTATGAGTCAAAAAATTTGCACATTTCGGATCCTTCGCAAGGTTGATCATCATCTTTGTCGTGTCCTCAACCAATTGTTGACGTTCCACCTCTTCAATCTCCGCCTGAGTAGGTGGAGGTGGGCCGTACTCTTCGTGAGAATCTTCCTCGTGATCTCTTCCTGCATCCCCAGATGCAGAGGAAGTCGACTGTTCTTTGTCGGAATCCATAAGTGTCAGAAAAGGATCGGATTTCCCGGTAGAAGAGAAATCGACCGCGCTCTGATACCACTGTAACAAACTTGGACACTCCAAGTCAAGATTCTACCGCGACACAACAGAGATTCACTTCAACACAATTCACAGTTCACAATTGATTCGACATGGCCTCGACGGAGTTCCTTGCCTAGAGACCCCAAAGACTGACGCCCCTTTTGGTATCTCTTTTTGTATTAATCTGTGTTCAAAGTACAAGAGAGTGGGAGGGTTCTCACTCTCAGACTCTGCGTCCAGATGCTCTGAGAAGTGAGGGCCTTGCCCACTTATTTATAAGTTACAAGGGATGCCCAAAAGCAGTAGTCAAAAGCTTTTTAAAAGTAAAGCAATTGAGTCCCAAAAGCTTCCAATTTTCAGCCAACGTGAAATCAGGGATTTTCGTACACTTTGCCACGTCATCAGCAGGTCATCGCAAAAGCAAATTTCCGTACAGCATGTCCCGTTTTTTGTGCCACAAATCGCGGAGCTACCACGTCAGCCTGTCTTCCGCGTTTTTCGGGCTTGTCTAGCCAGTGAGTGTGTCTGGGTCTACTGCCCCACTTGTCAAGGGCCATGCCACGTCACCGGTTTGTGACAGAAGCCAAAGCCCATGGTAGGTTTAGTGCTAGACATGGTGGGTGACACAGGCCAAACACGGATGCATGGGGTAAAGTTAGAGACCAGACGACACTT
Organism: Adiantum capillus-veneris; assembly: GCF_014529385.1. Classification (NCBI taxonomy): domain Eukaryota; kingdom Viridiplantae; phylum Streptophyta; class Polypodiopsida; order Polypodiales; family Pteridaceae; genus Adiantum; species Adiantum capillus-veneris. Next base: position 117,517,503 of record NC_140959.1, on the reverse strand, counting down.
ATCTTTTTTGATCCAGGTGTTAAAGCGAATTTTATCTCACCAGAGTTAGCTATGAAGCTGGGCATCAGAGCTGAAGAGATGGGGTACACAGCAGAGGCAGGGTTGGCATGTCTTGGTCACTTAGAGTGTGCTACTCCCATCATTGGAAAGCTGCGTCTGCATATTCAGTCGTATGTGGACACAAAAGAGTTCTATATCATGCCATTGGAAGGGTGCGATGCGCTGTTGGGAATTCCATGGATGTTCTGAACAGAGGGTGTGCTGGATATCTTAGACAAAAAGATCACCCTTCAGCCTTGGGACGAAACTCATGTTTTGGATGTTAAGCTCACAGGGAAGTCTATCCCTATTGTATCTGCTTCGGCTATCACTTCTGTAATTAAAAATCATCTTTCTGCGTACTTGATTTTTGCACATGATGTTTCAGATAGTTGTCATTCAAATTTATATATGGTAGATAAAGAAAGGTCAGCATTTTTGCGAGAGTTTAATGACTGTTTTTCTGATTCATTACCGTCACAATTGCTGCCGGAGAGGTCTGAGGACCATGCAATAGATTTGGTGCTAGGGTGTAGCCCACCAAACAGACCTCCCTACAGGGTAAGTGCGGCTCATCAGAAAGAGATTATGGGCTAGGATGAGGAGCTTTTAGAGAAGGGGCTGATTCAGCCTAGTTCATCACCTTTTTGCTCCCGAGTGCTCCTAGTGCAGAAGAAGGATGGCTCTTGGCGCATGTGTATTGACTACCGTGCATTGAATAAGAATACCATCAAGAACAGGTTTCCTATCCCAATGATTCATGATATTCTTGACCGTTTAGAGGCTGTTGCAATTTTCAGCAGAATAGACCTTAAGAGTGGGTACCATTTGATTCGTATAAGGCCAGAGGATGTTCACAGGAGTGCGTTTAGGACGACATTTGGTTTCTATAAGTTTTTAGGGATGCCATTTGGTCTTACAAATGCTCCTGCTACGTTCAATAGGATGATGGACCGGATTTTCCGCTCGCATCAAAATTTTGTTGGCACATTCTTTGATGACATGATAGTCTATTCGAATGTCACGTGCACGTCTAACCCTATGTGGATGTGGACAAGCTAGGGTTCAGGTTAGCCTAGGAAGTGTTCTGGCACCCTTGTGTGCCTGTGCGCAGGCCGTGCATGTCCAGGCACTTAGAGTAGTTGCATATCCTCTGATTGCGCAACCCAGTATCACCCAGCATTTGCATTGTCCAAGCAGTAAACCCAAATTCCATGACAGTTTGGGGAGAGTTCAATTGCAGACATTTTTATTTATTTATTTATTTATTATGCCAATTCCAAGGTCGTGGGGCTGTAGGGAAGACTGCTCGACCCAGCAAGTTTGACCTATATAAGCAGAGGGGGGATGCTCACTACAAGCAAAAGAAACAGCAGAAGAAGCTCACAACTTGCAGTGCTTCTCTCAGCAGACCGTTAAAGAGCTTAGCGTTTTCAGCCAACAAGACACCTGGCGTTTTTGGATCCCTCAGAGCAGCCAGCGTTTTCAGATCCCAACACTTTGCGCTTTTGCAGACTTGCAGATCAGGCCTAGCGCTTCGCAGACTTGCAGAATTGCCTAATGTTTTCAGTCTCCAGCATTCCGACCCAGCAGAACTTGCTAGCGTTTTTGGTTTTCAGCCATCCACACTCGCAGATCAGCCCATAGCCTCGCAGATCTCACCCTTCCCGCAGCAGATCCGCATCATCCCTTCAGTTCAACCAGCGTTTTGCAAATCAGCCAGCAGATTTCAGATTTCAGCACATAGCGTTTTGCTAGTCATCGTCACCGTCATCACCACCGTCGTCGCCGCCGACATAGTCCTAGTTTCCCGCAGCAGATCAGCCCTTTCAGATTTCAGCATATCAGCCCTTGCATTTCAGTTTTCAGCCTGTCCTCGTCGTCAACATCGTCGACAAGTCCTTTGCATCTAGACCATTGTACCAGATTTGTGCAATCTATAGCATAGACCTCTCTCGCCATAGATAGGGGGGCCCTTGGAGGAGGGTTTGAGAACCATCTGGTGTCGTATTCTTCTCTCTCTCTCTCTCTCTCTCTCTCTCTCTCTCTCATTCTCAGCACTTTCATTCACAGAAGCATTCACTTTGTTTGTGATCATTGCACTTGCACTCTCTCTCTAAGAACGGAAGGCTCTCCCTTCCGTAAGTAAAAAGGAACCCTTGAGCACAGTTCGGAGCACTCATCGTGAGCACTATCAATCGTTGCACCTAACATTGGTATGAGAGCTCTTTGGCAGTGTTCTGTATCACTCAAGGAAAAAACCACAATTTTTTTTTGGGAAAAAGCAAGTTTGGTGTGAGCGTACGACTGCCAAGGGGTGCGCCCACAGGGAAGAGTCGAGTTCAGGTAAGAGAGAAGCCTTCTCAAACACCGATTGCAAGCTAAGAACTCAAGTATCTCAAGAACCCAAGTACCCAAGATCTCAGTGTATGGTCATCACCCGAAGCGGAATGGATACTTTGCGTGAAGGTGATGAGAGTGGAGTTGAAGAAGAAGAAGTTTTTACACTAGGAGGATTGTTCCGCGATCCTTCCTTATCCCCATATACGCCGCGGATTGCACCAAATCCTATGGAGGCTTTGGTCAAGTCGATAATCAAGATGATGCTACAACAGGAGGTGCAACGTGCCGCCTTGGAAGAACGACGGACAGCCATGGAGCGTGAGCGTGAGCAAGCACGCTTGGCGGCTGAAGAAAGGCAAGCGACTGTGGAGTTAGAGCGTGAGGCGCATAGAGACCAACACATGCAAGAGTTGGTCCTACAGGTACTCACATCGAAATCCGAGCTAATCAAGGACGTTGGCACTTCATCAGGTAGCACACGTAGAGATACAGATTCCAACAACCCAGTCACTGAGAAGTTGACGTTCAGTAAGCATAGGGGTAAGATGGATGCAAATGTTATTCATTCTTGGTTACATCAATTTAATGCTTACTTTGCGACAACTAAGAAAACAAGGAATAGCAAAGTTTTGACGGCAGCCATGTATCTTATCGGTGATGCCATTTATTGATATCACGCGTGGCAAGAGACACAGTTGGCCGCGCACCTAGAGGAAGCCGAGGAAGGCGTGCCCGCCCCTTTCTTTCAATTGGGCCGACTTCCAAGACAAGCTCAAGACGCGGTTCATGCCACCTCAGTACCTAGCCCGGTTAAAAGAAGATTGGCGTAACCTCAAGCAAAATGGTACTTTAGTTATGTCTTTTTCTAACGGGTTTTGCAGCTCGGCACCAAATTACGCAAATCGGATGCAGAACGCAAAGAGGCCTTTCTTTTTGGGTTGGACGAGTATATCACCTTCAATGTTGAAGTTCTCGACCCAATAGATCTCAACAAGGCGGTAGCGATTGCTCTTGCGCAGGAGATGGAGCACAACAAAGGAAAGTCTAAGGAGAACAAGTCTTCTCACAGTACCTCTCAGAATACTCAGAACCCACAGAATGGTAAGAACGGTAAGAATGGAAATTCTTCTAGCCCATCTTCCTCTAATCTTTTGGAAAAGAACTCTCAAAATGAATCTAAGGGTAAAGCAAAAACACTTGCTAAACCTAAGCTAACCCCATATGAAAAAGGTGCACAAGGAATTATAGGAGCACACATAACTCCAGAAGAACAAATCATTTATGCGAAGGAAGGTCGTTGTTATCAATGTCACGTTAAGGGTCATATAAAGAAGACATATCCTAAGACAACACCACCTAAAGAATCCAAAGCACCAACAACTACCACAAGCATTTTAGTGAACCACACTGATTCTCCACATGTCTCTGATGAGTCTCTCTTTAAATGTTATGGTCATGTGAAGGGTCAATGTTTTGTCATATTGTTTGATTCAGGTAGTATGCATGATGTGATTAGTGACTCTCTTGTAGAAAGAGCCTGTTTGGAGGTTAGCTAGACGACAACTCTCGAGGTGTCGGGCTTCGCTGCCGGTATGGACTCTCTCATTACACAAGAGTGCCTTGATGTGCTATCCACTATTTAGCAAGCTTACTTCCGTAGAAGATTTGTTGTCTCCTCTCTTAGGATGTGATATGATTTTGGGCATTCGATGGTTTCGTGAACATAACCCTCTTATTGATTGGGCAGACAATACGCTCACTCTAAATGCCAAAAGTGACTCTCCCACGATCATTCGTGGTGAGGAGGTCTTCATTCTTTACCTCTCATTTCTCATGTGCGGAGCACAAGCGGCATTCATTTATACCTCTCCAATTACTCAGTGCTTCAAGGCTCCAGAAAGGTTTGTTTACCAAGTATAAGCAGCTCTTTTTGCAGGATGATCTTCCACCCCGTCTCCCTCCCCAGCGGCCGGAGGACCATCGCATAGAACTCACGGAGGGGGCATAGCCAGTTTGTAAGACTTCCTATCGTTTGAACAAGACTCAAGAAGAAGAGTTAGAGCGGCAACTCATGGAGTTGGTGGGCAGAGGATTCATACGTCCTAGTGTAAGTCCTTTTTCTGCTCCTATTTTATTTATTCGCAAGAAGGATGGTCCGTCTCGTTTGTGTGTTGATTACGGAGCTTTGAACAAGATGACCGTCAAGAACAAGTTTCCAATGCCTCGCATTGAGTATATCCTCGATAGGTTCAATGGGCCAAAGGTTTTTGGCAAAGTCGATCTCAAAAGTGGATACCATCAGGTAAGGGTATTTAAAGGCGATATCTACAAGACCGTCTTTCGCACATAGCGAAGGCAATGTGGTTATGCCTTTTGGATTGACAGGTGCCGTGGGTACATTCAACTGTCTCATGATAGGTCGTTTTGGTGATATGATCAGCGTGTGTGTGTTCATCCTTCTTGAGAAAAGGTTCGTAAGTGGGATTTTCCCAAAACTGCATATGATGTGCATTCTTTTCTTGGTTTATGTCAAGCATATAGTTCGCACATAGAGAATTTTGCACGCATTGCCGCACCTATGACTGATGTTTTGAAAGGGGTGAAAACTCGCTGACAACGTGTTGTTTTGCCCAAGGCAGTCGTTGAGGTTTTTTCGGCTCTCAAGGTTGCGGTGACAGAAGTGTCGTGTCTCATCCTTGCCTCTTGTGGCGATCCCTTCAAGGTATGGATGGATGCTAGCAATGTCGCCATAGGTGCTATGCTTCGATAGCATGGCCGTCCAGTTGCATTTCTCAGTCGGAAGTTAAATAGTGCCAAAAAGAATTATTCAATTTATGACCAAGAACTTGTGTCTGTTATTCACTCTCTCAAATACGTATTGGAAGCATTTTCTATATGGTAGAGAGTTCACAGTTCGCACAGATCATCAAGCCCTCAAGTGGCTCCAATCTATGCCTAGTGCACATTGGAGTGATTGCCAAGCACGATGGTCACAATCTTTTGAGCAATTTGGTGGTTTGATTGAGTATGGGCCTGGAAGAGCTAACCCTATTGGAGATGCGTTAAGTCCTGGCTCTTGAGTAAGGATCCACAGTTTCTATTCAGGGTGTCTCTTTCGACAGCATGAAGAATCAGTATGCAGATTCCGAGTTTGGTAAGTAATATTTGCAGGCTCTTTGCCGCCGGAGGACCCAACAACTATCTCATTCGTGAAAGTTTGTTGTATTTTTGTCACCGTCTATGTGTGTTGCTCTCTCTTAGGACAGTCATATTGCACGATGCTCATAACTCTCACGGGTGGGCACAAGGGAATGAACACCACTTTGGAAAAAAATAGAAAGATTCTTTTATTGGCCTAAAAATGCGAAAATATGTGTTTCGTTATGTCACATAGTGCAAGGTAAAAGCCCCTAGGGGTAGGCAGCAGGGTCTCTTGATGCCATTTCCTTTTCCCGAAGGACCTTTTCAAGATGCAAAGTGGATGGAAGAGTATGAATTGTCATAGTCACACAAATGTATTGCAGCTTTACTTTAAGGCCTTTGGGTTACAGCCTACGTATGCCCTAACCGAACGTGTGCAAAGGAGAGATAGTGATAGAGCTAGCACATCAAATGTACATACGGATTCAGTGCAATAGAAGTGTGCACGCTCTTCGAGTGTTAAAGTTATTATGATCACTTTTATCATAGATGGAATTGACAAAAGTATGAAGGTCTCATTAAGTCAGTTGTATCTTTGTGTTATGACCGTTCTTGCGGTTACATGCGATGATAAAAGCGTGCTAACAACACAAGATCATCAATGGCATGTAAATATGGAATGCAATCGAGGACGTTTACGATTTCAAGAGGGGGGTATGTCATGAGGACGTGGCAACTGCTAATTACTATCACGAGGATGTGGCAACCATAGTCACAAGGGACGCGTTAGGGGACGAGGGACGAGGCTCAAATGGATTTTTAGTGTAAAAAAGAGGGCGGGACAGGAAATGGGGACGGGAAGCGCAAAAATGGGCGTCCCCTGTGACTATGGTGGCAACTGCTAACCTTAGTTGTTGGTTTCTTTCCGATAATTTTTATTTAATTTTTGGGATCCTCTTTTTGAAGTCACAAATGATTGCACATGGCGCGGCCAGTGTGAAACGGCTGACGGCCGAGAGTTTCACCCGCAGTTGGGAAGGGCAGGTCGGCATGAGATGGTCGGGCCAATCGACACTAAATCTGAGTAGTAAAAGGGTGTCTAGGCTCAATTCAAAGTCATTTAGGCCCCCTCGATGCACGAATAAGTCGGTGGGTACTAGGAATTAACTCTAAAGAGGCAAACCGGACACATGGCAGCTTTGTAGAAATTTGCTAGAAGCATCACCTAGAGGGGGCGCCCATTTCAAGAGGGGGCTGATTTTTACTATGCGCGTTTGCCAAGGCAAGAGCCTTCTGAACAGGAACCGGATTGCTAATCCCCCACAGGTATGCATAGTTCCATCGTGAAGGATTTGCGAAATCGGAGAGTTTTCTCGCGTGAAAACTCGTTTGATTCGAAGGGGAATTGTTCCATTGCGTGCGGGAGCATCTAAGACATGAGTAGGAGTGCTCGCTCCGCCCAAAACGATCCAAAACAGAGAATTACAGCCTGCTGTGTTTTTTTGCAGTTTTAGGGTTGCACACCTAAACTATAGGGAATCGCCAGGGGAGCCTCGAAAAGGCCTTGGGATGCATGTACAGGTGTGTAGGCACCTAACAGTGGCAAGACAGAGAATTACAGCACGCTCAAATTGACCTTCAGCTCACCGTAAAGCTTCCAGAATGTGGGGAAAAAAGTCTTAGGCGTGTACTTTTGACCTACAGGGATTTTGCGTCGTTATGTTGGCGAAATTGGGTAAAAAACCCGCGATTATAGCCATGGACAAGTCCGGACAGCTTGGTGGGAGTTCGGTGAAAGTGATCGGATCGTTTCTTTGTATTAAGAATAAAGAAATACCGAAAGGGGCTCCAGTCTTTGGGGCCAATAGGTGTCGGCGTTTGCTTGGTAGCACTCTAGCTTCCAAGCCATGTGTGTTTGAAGTGTCAATTCCCGCTACAGGTTTTTATTTTTAAAGTTTCTTTGTGTCCTAAAGTCTAAAGTAAGGTTTCGGGTGAAAGCCAAATTCTACTGCCCTACGGGCCGATTTCACTTGGGGTCACCTTTATATAGCAAATCATTTGGGTTGAGCAGTCATGATGCTAGTGGACATCCCACGACTTTGATAATACTAGCTAAAATGTCACTTGATAATGAGTTAATAACTCATTATAAGAGCTAATAGAAACACAATACATTCATAAATGACCTCTATACAAACGTGCACCTACTCTTGGGCACTGACGACGTGAGTAGGGATGTCATAGCTGTTGTCCAAGCTATGCATGATAAAGGTGATAATTTTATTCTTCCTGTTTGGACAAGCAACAAAGTTGAGGTTACATATTGTCAAGTTTGGATCTTTGTACTTATTTGGTTATTTTGAGCCTCTTCTTGGTAGGTTTGTAGGAGTATTCATTTCTAGTATTTAGCTTACATTAGGACTTAAGAATTTGTTTCTTTAGAAGTTGTTGTGTAGAGTGTAATTTCTAGGATTAAGTCTTTGAGATGTCTTGTCCTTTTTAGTTGAAAGTGGAGTACTTGTTTCAAGTCTTAGCCAAGTAAGCTGCTTCAATTTATTTTGCGTATGCCATTTTTGTGATTAATGGTTTGTTTTATCTAGTTTTGTTTAGTACCAGATAAAGTTTCCCCCTTGTTTTCTTATGTCCCTTGCTTTTGTAGTTTTGTGAGTGTTTTATCCCCTCTTATAATTCGTGAGTTCAAACTATTTTGAACTTATGAAGGTATATATATAATAGCTCATTATAAGAGGTGCTTTGTATGCAGATGACTACCTAGGCTTGGTACTATTCTATTGTATGGGAACACTCCCCAGTGCCTACACCTAGTAGACATTGGCTATGCTCATGGGCAATCAGAGGGTATGCAACTTTTCTAAAGTGTCTGGACATGCACGTCCTGAGTACACGCTCACAAGGATCAAGAACACTTCTTAGGTTGTCCTAAACTCTAGAAGTAGGAGTTAGCTTGTTCACATGCACATAGGGTTATATGTGCACGTAACAATGCCTCGGAGACGATGGTTATGCTTGTTAAAACTTTGAATAAAGAGAAACCATGCTTCGTATATAAACAAGGGCCACTTGAAGTAGTAGAAAGTTTCTAGTACCTTGGCCTTTAGGTTCTAGAGGTTCCACCTAACTACAAATGGCATGAATGTGCTATGCTTTGTCTTGAAGTGGGAAAGGAGCCTACTATGCATTTGAAAATGTGTCAGCAAGGGGATGTCACATGTTGGAGACTCGAGACGTCTCTCTAGCACCTTGGTAACAGTTAACGTCTGTGCAGCTTTATGGGGTTGAAGTAAAAAGGTGGGAGGGACGTTAGCATGATGCAAGCGTGTGTGCAGAGTCTTCTTCAATGTACCGATCGTACTTCCGATAAAATATTTTTTTGCGAAGTGTAAGCCATATGGAATGGTTGTTCTCTTGGAAGAAAGGAAGTCTGAAATTCTCTCTTACTGTTGGTCTTGAATGTAGACACTGTACTCTTGCGATTATGCAGTGGATAGCTCCTGCCTTATGTTTTGAGGAGGCACAGTTGGACATTGCTGCCATAATAGATTGGAACCAAACTTTGAACATATAGGTGTCCTTCATGCTGTTATTGTTTGTCTCATTGAACCATGGTGACCACACTTCAACCTCCTGAAGGCTGCGATCAATTTACCTGCTAACAACCCTTGCCCTAACATTTTTAAGTTTTTTTAATAAGGCTGTCATAGGGTCCTACGTTTGTGCCCCCCTGGATGGCTCTCGAGCTTTTTGGTTGTGTTACAGCCTTTGACATACTTTCTTTAACACTTTTGGAGCATTCTATTCTGATAATCCATTACTCGAAATAAGTTCATGTAAATGAATGAATGTGTACTGTTATGGAGGTTTGAAGCTTTTTATTTAGGGACTTACGTATTTTGTGCATGGATGAGGTTTTGCATTTTTTAACACTTTGACTGAATCCAGGTCTATTGTTATCACAGGTGAGGCTGTGTAGGCTAAAGTCCTCAAGGCAGGTGTATGCAATGAAGAAACTGAAGAAGTCTGAAATGCTGAGTCGAGGCCAGGTTTTATGCAAACAGTGTTATCTTTCTTAAAGTGGCTGTTCTTTTTTCAGATGTATAATCTATGTGCCTTGCTCTTTAGGTGGAGCATGTTAGAGCGGAAAGAGACCTGCTAGCAGAAGTTGACAGCGAGTGCATAGTGAAACTGTTCTATTCCTTTCAAGATGCAGAGTACCTGTATCTGATCATGGAATATCTACCTGGAGGAGACATGATGACTCTCTTGACGCGCAAAGACACATTGACAGAGGATGAGGCTCGTTTCTATATCGCTGAGACTATCCTTGCTATTGGGTCAATACACAAGCATAGCTACATTCATAGGTAAAGACAATCCTCCACATGAGAAAACAACCTCAAACTTGTTGCTTTTCTAGTTTATGCTTACTCCCTTGATGCGCTTCTATTCTTTCCCTGCTCCTCCTTTGGTCTTATTTTCTTTGACCCAGCTGATTGCTAGTTGACTATAGGAGACATGTCATATTAGGGAGAGTGCAGCACAAGGTTCCACAAACTCTAGACATCACAGGGAAAGTAAGGTATGTATCTATATCTAGTATACTTAGATGAATAGCATTGACTGAATACGACGACATCCCCACTATCAGTGCCCGATAGTGGGTGTAGACCTAGGTACCAATATATGCTCTACACACACATACACACACACTTTTTTTGGTAAGTTACTTTTGAATCACTATTGGGTAACCTCAGAATGAGGAAAAACCACAGAGTATTTCATGACAAGAAAGCCCAAGTTTACAGTGAACAAAGGAATAGTCAAAACACATCGGAGAAAAGGGCATACATTGTACAATGATGGGTCAATCTCCTGTAGAGACAGACGGTCATAAAGAGACTGATGCAAGATTGTTTGAAAAGGGAAAAGGTCTGAATTGGCGACTCACCAAAAACAGACCGATTTCTCAACTGCCAAATCGTCCACATAGCCCAATACCGGAGCCAATGAAAAAAAAGGTCTGTACTGTCTGAGCACGGGAGCAAGACTACCAAATAGCCAAAAATGTTTTCCAAAAGATATAGAAGGGAAACGATCTCGAAGAAGCCATGCTATATGATCCGGCAAATTGCGAGATGCAGTACAATTCCATAATAGATGAGGAACTGTTTCAACAGATGCACCACAAACGTAACAAAGAGAAGATGTCACTTGGTGTCTTGCCAGAAAAGACCCAACTGGAAGAATTGTACGCAAGCGGCGCCATAGAAAAAGCGGACATTTTAAAGAAATAAAAAAAAAAAAAACCACAAGCATAGCCGACTTTAAGTAAAAGACTTTCAATAGAAAGAACAAAATCAGTTTGTTACTTCTGTGTTTGGGTTTGCATAGTGGGTTCAAAATTTTGTCATCACTTCTTTTCTTAAAAAAATTCATAGCGAATAACATAGCTGGCGAAATATTTCCAGTCACTTTGAAATTGCGTCTTTGCATGCTAAAAAGCAGCCAGCTTTCAACCCTTGATTCCTCGCACATTGGGAGCGCAAATTAGCCCCAGATGTACCCCTTGGTGGCCATCAGCAACCCCTCATCGAGATGGATCCAAAGATGCATCAAATCAGCCCCGGAGGTGCTTCATTTTGAAGAGTTACCGTGGCAACATTCCCCATTCGAGTCAATAGAGTCTGCATTGAAATATTGCATGTGTGTACATTCCATTTACACAATGAAAAGCAAATGCCTCCCTTGCGAGGGTTGGTTGGGACCCCATCGAGAGTCATTCTCCTCTCTCTCTCTCTCTCTCTCTCTCTCTCTCTCTCTCTCTCTCTCTCTCTCTCCACATCTCTACCTCTCTCTTTCTCATTCTCTCTCTACAAGGAAATAAAAGAAACCATCATTTGTGCTAAGTAGCACACCTTCAAGCAAGGAAAGAAGTAAAATTTTTTGGAAGTATAAAGTCTAGATCTTGTCACCATTTCAATTACGCTGCAACTGACATTGGTATAGAGCTTTGTGAGTTTGCACTAATCCGCTAATCTTTGAATTTTCTCTCTCTAGTGTTTGAGTGTGTGTTAGCGTTTCACCCAAGGACGCTTCTTTCACTCAGGGAATTGTAGAAACCCATTGCGCATAGGATTGTGCACCTTGAGCGTAGGAAATGCAAACACTATATATCGCGGGTTACAACTTATAGTTGTGATACGCCTGCGAGAGGGCAGTTGACTTGGTGTGCGCACGCTCGACCACTTCGACATAAAGAAATCCTAGCATGGATATTTCTCCCGTGCACTGCAAATAGAAATAGGTAGATATACTCTGGTACCTCCAGAGCAGCAGATATATATGTCAGCTATGCGATTTAGAGCTAGAGACAGAGGAGCATTACATATCTCGGTGCCCAATATATTACAAGATACGAGGAAAATGTCGTCGTCTTTTCAAAGCCTCTTGTCGAAGGTGATGGATTACACTAATTAGGGATGCCTTGGGCTTAGAGTAATCAAGGACGCCTTGGGCTTTTTTTGCGAGAGTCATGCAGGTGGATAGACATGCTTTATTATGGAGTTCGGCATGCTCTAGCGGCCGAGGCCCCAGAGGATCCACTCAAAAGCCGGAAACGTATTTCTTCGGGAGCACAACCCCAGGACGCATCACTTTTCTGTTTGTGGGACTTTCTTGGATAGAGCTACAGAGATAATTAGGTCTTGTTGCCCTTGTCCCCCTCTGGCAGATCACGCCACCCATATATCTACCATCACCGCATCTAGATTATTATGACGAGGCATAGAGCACCTCCGACGAGGTTTTTTTATAGAGGAATTGATGCCATGATACAACGATCGATGAGAGAGTTTATGTGATGGTGCCTCCAATGCCAGCCCACTCAGGAGATCAGGCTTTGGGAGATATGCTACCAGCTTGCTGGACTAGTTCAATTGTTTGTTGACAGTTTTAGCATTGGTTACCTTAGTTTTTGGTATTTTTTGTACTGGACTCGTGAATCATTTCTTTTGATGTTGTAATTTTCTGGTCTCATAGGTCTTTTAGGCCTTTTGCAGATTAAAAAAACATTTTTTTAAATTTCTGAATCAACATAGTTTTATGAATACTTGAGCATAGCTCCTTGCTGTGAGGCGAGAACTGAGTTGAAAGGATAGACATGCAATCTGCTGCATTCACAAAATTGTAAATCTTGCTGCCTCAAAAGTTTTTTTTGTTGCTTGTCCTTCGCAGGGACATCAAACCAGACAATCTCTTACTTGATCAACATGGACACATGAAACTTTCAGATTTTGGGCTTTGTAAACCACTAGATTGCAGTGTAATTTCGCCCTTTGAAGAGGCAGCATTCAGCAATACAGAAATGGAAGTTGATGCATACAATCAGCACACAGCGGCAAGAACTCAACAGGAGCAACTGCAGCGCTGGAAACTTAACAGGCGCACTCTTGTACAGTCTCTCATACTTCTTATGCCGTTGTGCTCCCTGGATTTCAAATTCATCAAAAGGTGACTTATTAGGGTTTTCCTCACAGGCTTATTCCACAGTTGGAACACCAGACTACATTGCTCCAGAAGTACTGTTGAAGAAGGGTTATGGAATGGAGTGTGATTGGTAAGAATTTTAGCAAGCTCAAAGCTTACCTTTACCTTTTTGGCTGCAGATTCATTTGTTCTGTTTCAAAAGCTTTTGTCTGCATTGTCTTCTTACCTTCTATATTTTTTATGAGTTTTGGAGGACTGCCTACTCCAATATGCATAGATCCAAGGAAAACTTTAGATGAGGATAGATGCATTTCTGACAGCACACTGTGTAATGTGAATGATTGCTGCACATGAAAGAATTGCAAGTATATGCCTACATGAGTTCGAGACATGTAAACTCTAGAAGAAAAGAGACTCAAATGCAGCAGATTGCAACACAGAACTTTATAAAATAAGACAGTCTAAGCACAAGCAAGTGTGCAACATGGGAGTGAAAGAATCAAATTTGGATGGAATGCAGTAATGCTTGAAAATGCTCTCTCTTGTATGGCCTTACGACAGGAATAGCATCGGCAATCTTAGGAGATATGATATTTTGCTAGTAGCTTCCACATTGAGGAGCAGTCACAAGTGGACCTAGAGAAAGTTACTCATGGTGTATTCTTGTTTCAGATGAGTCTTTGCTCCATCAATATTTTCAAAAACAGTCTAGTTGGGTTTGGGGAGAAGGATAGGGGTTGGGGGGGGGGGGGGGGGGGGGGGGGGTTCTCGAATCTCAAGTAGGCGCAGTTGCCATCAAACGGTAGATAATTTAGTTGTAAGCAAATATTGGTGCTTTTCACTTTCAAGGACTGCTGTATTTATGTAAATTCTTGGTTGGTTGTTTAAGTTATCTGTTGTATTGGAGACTCGTAAGGAGTGAGAGTAGTGGGACAAGCGATTGTATCCAGGAAGAGAGATCTTTAGTAGCACAGAAATGCTCAGGTTGTATTCGTTCGGTATTACCATGTATGTACACAGTAGAGGTACGACTCTCACTTTTGCTGGAGCTGCTTGTTTTGTTTTGATGGGGCTAGTCATTTGTGATTGTTTGGGTGTTCATTTGTCTTGAACTCCACTTGTGCAATGCTTTGTCCTTGCGGCTCGTTGTTAGGCCTCAGGTCTTTAATTATGCCAAGCTCTCAGAGCTCTAATCGAGATCTTTATTGACCTGTGAAGCTCTCTTGGTGAGCTTTCAAACTATCTTTTTCAAAGAAATTTTGAATTATGTCATAAAACACACCATGTTTTACTTTATCATCAATTAAATTTAGAAAGTATCGGACTTCAATATACCATACTAAGTACTTCATAGTTTCTTGACTGATTATTGACTAGTTATGCTCAACAGATATACTGTTATTCTGTAAGTAGGACACAAAAAACTGCCTTCATTATTTTCATGTGAAGGTGCCTTCACTGATTGCAGGTTTTTAATTTTCCGTTTTTTGGGTTTGCCTTTTCATTAAAAAAAAGGGGGCGGGGTAGGTATTTTGGAAGGGAGAGATAAAAAATTTTATTTTCTTGACAGGTGGTCACTTGGAGCCATTATGTTTGAAATGCTCATTGGATATCCACCATTCTACTCTGATGATCCAATGACAACTTGCTGGAAGGTAATGTTTCTTATTTGATGGGTCACCTTCTGTCTTATATGGTAATCGTATGTTTACTAGGAAGTACCAGCTGGTAAAGATTTTGAACTGAAGATCTTCGCAGTCCAGCATGTGGATCAGCCCTCGTCCAAAAGAAAATAATAGGCTTCAAAGAGATAGAAACAGCACTCATCTAACTAAGCTAGCTGAAACATTTTTTCTTGTCATTCATGTATTACAGGCTTAAGCACATGCCTTGCCCTTATCGAAACAAGGAGGATGTACTCTCTGATTCCTTACCTTAAGGAGGCTGGAAGCACAGTTTTTCTCATCGTTCATGCATTACAGGCTTTAAGCACATCCCTTACCCTTATTCAAACTGGGTAAAGGAAATTAAGATTCCTTACCTTAAGGAGGCTGGAAGCACAGTTTTTCTCATCGTTCATGCATTACAGGCTTTAAGCACATCCCTTGCCCTTATTCAAACTGGAGATAAAGAAAATTAAAAAGCCTTGCCTTATGGAGGCTGGAATATATTATCTCATTGTCTTTAAAAGGTTGTCAATGAGTAAAGCCTTTTTTGAGTGGTGGTCAAAAGGAAAGTGGAAGGGTTGGGGGGGGAGGGGTGGTTTATAAAGAATGGTTTTTTGTCTTGGTCCTCACTATTATGAGAAATGAGGAGGTTATATGGGCAGACAGACAGTACGTTGGTGCACTAAGCATCTGCATGAAGGGTGTTTTTAGATATTGCTTTAAGGCGAAGAACCATATACTGCTTAAGGTCTGTTACATGAGACATTTCAGAGCTTTCCTTAGAATCTGAACGAGAAAGACGCGGATGTAGGGTTTTATGGTTTGCAAACTTCTATGATTCCATTTTATACTAACAATTAATTAGCAGATTTCGTAATGAGTTTAGCCCTTGCTTTTGATTTGATATGCTGTAGCACCTTTTCCAGATAGTCAATTGGCGAAGCTCTTTAAAATTCCCGCATGAAATGAAGCTGTCACCAGAGGCCAAGCATCTAATGTGCAGACTTCTTTGTGATGTTGAACACAGGCTTGGCACAAGAGGCGTTGATGAGATTAAGGTAGTGCTTGCTTTGTAGTTTTTATTTGAACGTCAAGAAACTTTAAGTTACTGATTGGTCGGCGGCACCTTTGCTTTTACAGAATCACCCATGGTTTAAAGATGTGCAATGGGACAAGCTGTATCACATGGAAGCTGCATATAAACCAGAGGTCAACGGCGAATTGGATACACAGAACTTTGACAGATTTGAGGAAGTAAGCCTGTTATTTGTGCTGTTTTGCCTTATAAATCTTGTACAAGCTTCAGAGGTAGGATTTCCACATGAAATTGTTTGTTCAGGCGGAAAATTATCAGCATCAATCATCCAAATCTGGACCTTGGCGGAAGGTATTTGCAAGTGATGGATATTGAAAACAATCTTTTCTAAACTTTTGTTTATTCTTGAAGACAATCTGCTTACCTGCACTTAACAAAACTTGGTCTGCATTATCTAGATGCTACCTTCCAAAGATGCAAATTTTGTGGGATATACATTCAAGAGCTCAGATGTCTTTAGGCCTATGCAGTCAACTGTAGGTAAGGGCAATTTCCTATCATTCATAAACATGGAAGTTTGTTCAAAACCAGGCTTGCTCTTCCTTGATGAGGCTTGGTCAAGGTTGACTTAACCTGCGTCTTTTCTGCAATGTGGGTGTTTAGGAGAGCTTCGGAAGAAAAGTCCACCTAAAAGAAGATCGATCGTTTCTATTTTTGGTAAGCACTCTTTTAAGTCGATTTCTTATCACTCATAGGCTCCCCTTCTTACAGCCAAAGACATTAGTACCCATAGCATAAAACTCTTCCTTTATACCCAGTCTGAAAAAATGCTTTCTTATAGCTGGTGCACATCTCGTGTGACATTTTGTGTTGTGGAATGTATGTAGGCTTGTTGATAAGTGGCTGATTTCTTTTTTGCAAGGTTTAGCTTAATGTTTGTAATTGAAGCACTAGAGGGAGTGGACTAACATCAATCAGCGCTTGTCTGCTTTGTAGAGGGTAGTGCTATGGGCATCAATAGTAGTGAGGATACAGTAATGAAGATAGCTCGTGGAGATGAAGCAAATGGCTGCTCTCCAATGTTGATTTCTGCACACCACCCTGCTTATGGCGAGGAAACTTAGATGATACATCTTGTAGCTTTGTAGATAGTTGATTTTGCATTTCTTGCCTTGACAGTTTGACATGATGAGGCGATGTAATATAGTCACAAATTCCAGAAGGAATATATGTCTTCCCATGCAGGAGCTCGAATGTATTGTTGGGATTTTGTAGAGTAGAAGATGATGCAGCCTTACTCAACAACTAGACTTTCTCACTTTTGTAAAAAAAGATCAAAGTAGATATGGTAGCTAATTCATGAAGTGTTCTCTGCTTAACATCAAGTTTGCATTATAATGAGTATCTTGTACCCTTCGAGGGTATGGGGGTGTTTGGAATAATGAATATCTACTACCCACATACCCTATGAGGGCATGTGGTTGGTTGGCATGATAATGAATAGATCAAGTTCTTTCCTCCTCTATCTCTTTACATGGTATTAGAGCTTGGTTTCGGATAAGGAGGTGTTAGCCCACATACTCTTTTGATGGTATGTGGTAGAGTGAGGGAAAATCACTATTGAAGTTTGGAGCACAAAGAAGCAATGATATCCCACTTAGTCTCGCTTGGCTTCGGTGCAAGAGCGCTTGAACAGACCAATGAGCTATTACACTCTCTTGGCTTTGTAGTTTTGCTGACCTACTATGATACCTACTGATGTTCTCTTGTCTCGAGGTGAAACTCCTTATTGTTCTTGAAGCAGTGCTATTCATAATCCTCAAGGTTGGTGCGCATTTCCGATGGGTCTCAACTACCAATGTTTCATTCTCCCTCACGTAGCTTCGCTATTGCACCTATTAGCGAAAGGGATATGGATCCAAACTCTGTCAATAGGTAGGCTACGTAGAACATATTTCATATGGTTGTCATGATTGCAATATTTCATGTAGCTGGTAAGTCTTGATTGCTGTATTGATAGAAATAATGTGTGGGTGTTGATTTTGCTAGTTTAGTTTTCATCATGATCCGTCCTTTGAGATGCATCACTCTTGGGCAGTAGCTTTTGTGAGGCTTTGGAAGTGCGATTACTTGATTGTTGAGTGGTGATGTGAAGGAGCAAGCTACCTGTCGTTACAAATTTGGTTTTGCTTTTAACAAGAGGTGGGTTGACTATGGCTTGAAGGCATGGTTGACCTTCCATCGATTACATGTATTTATTGCATTGTAAAAAAAAACTTAGGTTGATTGAGGCAACACCCATTCTTGTGTAGCTTGCCAATTGAGGCAGCATAATCATTACAAATGAATCACCTGTCAGCCCTCTAGTCGTGTTTTGGTAGTGCTTCAATTTTTTTTCAAAACCCGCCATGGGAAGTACTCTATTCAATGGGTACTATTGTGCATGACAACACGGGGAACACAAATTGAGGTGGTGCCTTTTATCCTCATCTACCTTTGTCCCATTATCGTTTGGCATATCAAGCATCATGTTATCAATCTCCTTGAGAGAGAGCAAATGCTTGCAAAGCTAACTGGGCTTCGTGGGTGGTACTAATGTTCATGCCACGGTGGGCTAACACTTGCATGCATCTTGTCTCTTTCACCAGAGTGGATGTGGTGATTTGACCCTAGTTGACACTGGTCGTTTACATTTGATTTATCCGCTTTTAGTTTTAGTAGTTTTATGATTGTTGTCCTTAGGTATCTAGCTAGAGATTGTACTTGAAAAAGCTCTAAATTTTATTCAACCCCTTTGGTGGTTCTTTTGAGCAATTCTCAAATATAGGCACTATTTGAAGCTTGGTGTTGTTGATCAAGCACTTTACTGGTTCTTAAGGGTGAAATTGTCTTTGTTCTTTGACTACTTGTATCACGTAAAAACTATTTATTGCATTTCCTTAAGTGCTCAAAGAAAATCTAGGTTTAGTGTAATTCCGCCTAAGTTGTATGTCAAAAAACCAACAAAATTTAGAAAAAGTTAGTGTAATTTAGTGTAAAAACGTTCAAAGTAGTGAATTTACCTCTACTCTCTCTCATATGTAGGTTTGCCAAGTTTTTGGAAAAAAAAATCTTTCGTCACTGATTTCCTTTGAACATAAGTAATGATAGCGTAAGTTAGCCCTCAAAACTCTGATTTGCTAGCACTAATAGATTGTACATCATGGGGCAATATTGTCTTTCCGTATCTAGTGGGTAGTGTATAGCCTCCTAACTATGGTGCATACCTTATTGGACATCATAATTACTGTTGTGCAAGATCTTTAAGACAAGGAGATGGTGGACAAGGAAATCTTTTGGCGGCGTGTTGGATTTCCTTGAGAGATTGTTGTTATCAACATTTAAATTCTACCTATGACAACTTCTTACAAGGAGGATTGTCCGTGATGGGTAGTACTAGCTTTGATGTTTGTGTGTGACCGACCTTTGGGGGCTTAGGATATTGACAAATGTTGGTAGTTGAATTAAAATAGACATGATTTTTTCCACTTAATAAGTCCTTGTTTGTAGTGAACGGTATATTTCGATCACACTAATCACCAAAGCAACTTTGATATTATCATCTTCTTTTTTGTTGTCTCACTTGCACGAGCTAGTTTTACGGGGTTGTGCCCACTCATCCACATCTCTTAAGAATTGTCCTATGTGTTCATATAGAATGTACTCTCTTTTAAGCCTCATTCAATGTTATTGTCTAGTGTTTTTATTCATAGTTATGCCATTTACATAAGTCGCACTTTGTGGGTGATATCAATAAGTGTTAAGAGGTCATTGACACCTGCCTTCCAACCATTTGGCAATATTGTATCGTTTGTGGGTGATGGTGACACAAGTTATAGCTCTCTCACTTCCTTTAACATGTTTACATGTTGATCAATTATGGGGCTCTTAGAGAATTGGGGACCTAGCTCCTTTTTTGTTTCAAGTCCAGGCCAAGCATACTTCTTGGGATTATCTTTTCTATAAAATCTTGCAATTGCTATCATTGTCTTAATGTATTTATGTGGAAAACTCTTTTCTCAAATCTTCTAGTTGTTTAATCTTCCATGCATAACTTTTGTGTAGTTTTGTGGTAAGTCTAGCTCTAATAGTACGAACTTGGTTAGTTCTTTATGTCATATTTTGTTTTATTGTTATTTAATTAAGCTTAGTTTGTTAATTATGTCAGTTACTTTCATTTATTTGTTTGATTTGGTAATAGGTCATTAATTTGAGCTTCTTTGAATTGGTTGGAACACAATTTTGTGCTTTAATTTTTTGCAAGTTCAAAAAAAGGAAAAAGATGAGAACTTTAGAACATAAGAATGAAAATATACGTGTGTGTGTGTGTGTGTGTGTGTATATATATATATATATATATATATATAGGTATACCTATATGTATGTGTGTGTGTGCGCACACACACATATATATGTATATACGCATGTGTGTGTGTGTGTGTGTGTAGATAATTTTAGGGAATAGGTTCAAAAATGGATGTCTACATTAGAATAGATAGAGTAGGGAGAGAGGTAGATAGGAGAGAGAGAGAGAGAGAGAGAGAGAGATTTGTGGTGTGCTAGGGAAGATGAGGAAACTTGTGGAACTACCATTGGGCTAGGTAGGCATCATAGCACATAATAACTTCTATTTGACATTTAAAACATATAAACCTTTCCCTTTCACCACACATGTTTCACTTTATTGATCTTCAATAGTTATAGCTCAAATTCAAGTGTGAGTATACCTACATACTTTTCAAGGGTACAATGAGCTAGAAGTGGATGTTTCCATCTACTTGCAAATATGTCATGTACACATTTATATGATGAGCAGTGGTGACAAATTGGACCCATCCAAACTAGATGCTTATCTCTCAATGTCCTTGTAATCAATGCAAATGGGTTGTACATCGGAATTTGATGCTTGATTCAAAAATTTGTGTGTGTGTGTGGGTGTGAAGCATTGAGCGTACCTAGCATCTAGTCAAGTATATTAGTTCATCACAATGCTCCAAGTCATCTGTATCCAAGCCCACATGGGCAATCACGACTTTTGGTGATGTGCCGATAGTGCACGGGGACATTGTGGAGATGATGCCTGTGCGCGTATGTCGCACGTGTCAATGCAAGGAACTTGCCGATACACCGTGTGCGAGCCACAAATGGCTCCAAGCACACAACAAGCCTAAACTAGTAAGCTCAAAGAAAGCGATGGTGTGTCACTCACCGCTCTACGCTTGCTTCGTGGAGGATTCCTCGCCGCGAAGAAGAAGGAGACGCCGCTACGCCGCGCTCAACCGCTTCACCGCCGTCGTGGCTTCGTAATGCTCGATTGCCCACACTCTCTCACACACACTCTCTCTCTCTCACATACACACACACACAAGGAGGTGAAGAAGAAGAAGAAGATGGAGATGGAGATGGAGCAAGAGCACTCTTCTATTGCACAAATGAGAGAATGAGTGAATTTTAGGTTTAGTTGACTTTTATATGAGCTCGCCCCATTCACACTTGGGCGCCCATGCTTAGCCAACTAATCCCTTGAATGTTCCAGTTAGAGTGCGCCTCTCATCGGCGATCACTCTTACCCTTTTCCTATTGGACCGACCAACCCGGTACCTGACTCTACAAGTAAATAATACAACATCCATCGTAGGTTACAACGTCCGTCGTAGGTGATAGGGTGTTCGTGAGCCGTGAGGGTTAACATGCCCCCCTTCTTGATGTAGATTCCGTCCTTGGAAGCTATTGAGTTGAAGCTCGTTCGTCGAGGTGGAAGAGCATTTGAGATGAATGTCCTTAGCCTTCTTCAGTCACTGCAAAATCAAACAACATTGGCACAGTAATTGCATTCTCATAAGTGATTAAAAAGCATATGCAGTTTTAGGCAGAAAAATTGATTGGAACATAATTTTACACAATTTGTTAGCAATAAACATCTTATTGCAATATAATCAAATGCATAAACAGATGTAAAGGTAAAAAATTAAACAAGTCTGGGGTCGATAATTTAACGGTCGAAAGACACTAGAGATCGACTATTGATACCATGGGTAAGCTTCTTAATTTTCTTTGGTCAATTAAGTTGTTTAATCGCGAGAGCCAAGTATTTCATGTTTGAGGGCTGACTAGAGGCTATACCTAGAAGACCTTGTAGTTAAGCTACGATAAAAGGAATTTCTCATGAAATCATTGCCTGACTGATTACCTTTTCTTTGACCCCCCAAAGTCTTTTCACAGTGATTCAATTTTGATGTGTGTGCTTATTTTGTATGCCTTGGGTTTTTTGCTTTTCAAGGAAAAGCGCCCACACTGGGAACCTCTAGGGCTCTAGTACCATAGGCGATACATGTGAGTGGAGTACCAATTTAAGCAGGGATTTCTCTTCCAGCTTAAAATTTTACATTGTGGCACTTTGATTTTTTTTGTTTTGTTTGTTTTCATCATTTTAATTTTGTAGCTTTGGGGGGTCATATAACTCTGATTCACCTCCCCAGGCTCATCACACAAGTAAACTCCCTGTATAATACTTAAGCTAAAGGTTAATAGGGTCAAGCCCACTAGAAAGCCCTAGTACATTTCACACAATGCTGCCTAAATCGGATTAAGAACCTAAGTAACCATTGATTATTAGGAAGGCATTCCCCATGGTATTAAGAGAAGATCTCTAACACCTAACTTGGTCAAACTAGCTTAGTCGGACTGCTTGATTTTTAAACTTAGACAAGTGATTATGAAAAAAATTTACATTGAATTAAATGTTTGTTACTAAGCAAATGTGATGGATATTATGCTACCAATCACAATCAAAGCAGACAATCATAGATGCAAAAAAGATAAGTGGCAATGCTAATGGACAAGAAACCCCTGTTTGTGTTGATGATCGCGCTTGATTTGAAGTGTGAATGAGAGAAAGATCCCATGAAAGTCCAAATCCTAACAACAGCAACACGCTCCTGTACACACTAGGAAACACAAGGAATACCTCTCGGAGGCACATCAGTGGGAAAAAAGAACTTTGCTAATCACTCAACTCTCAAAGAGAAACACTCCTATCGTACTAATTCTACCTACCCTCCATCACGCGAGTGATGAGGATCAAAGGTGTTTAATGACATAGGTCTCTGTTTCAGTGTACCGAATGTGAATATGTAGGTCTGGTCAATGTTTTGACTTTTATTGTGCATACTCGTTTGCTAATTGCTCTTGCTCTTTATTTATTTTTTTCATTTTTTGTGAGTATAAGCCTTTATATATACATTCCCTAAGATTGGGAGATTGAGAAGTTAGGGAAACAAGGTTGAGAGGGGAGTGAGTGAATGGTGACTGTTAGCAAACATTCCCCCCTTCCTTGGGTAGATCATATCGTTTGAAATGTGCTCGTCACCCTTTGAAACCAATTGTTCCAGTCAATAATAGGTGAGGATTTTTGCCAGTAGTTTTCTATTACCTTAGGTGCCTCATCGAGTTGCAAGGGTGGTAAGGTACTCTCCCAGGATCGGACTTGAAGTGGTTCATCAAGTGATTCTTGAACGCTGGGAAGTGTGGATTCCTTTGTAGCTTTATGGAGGTCCACTATTTTAGGTGGAGGCTGTGGAGAAGCTTTTACCTCTATGGATGCATTATATGAGGAGCTAGAAGCTTCATGGGACTCCTCCCTTCCTGAGCTAGGTGGAACAAATCGTTCTTTCTTTGGTACCCAAACTAGCTCTGGAGCGGGTGTATAGCATTTTGTGATTTTTTTCTTTCCGTGATTGTCGATTTGTTTTGGAGCTACAGGAGTGGGTTCATATGGATCAGGTGACAGGTAAGAACACAATTTAGGTTTTGGCACCCAAATTTGATCATTTCCTCGATAGTAGCCTTGGGCTTCCAATAATGGTTTAGGTATCCAATGCCATGTTTTCTTACTTTTCTTGGAGCGAGTGGTACGTTTCCTACAAGGCTTTTGTTTTTTAGCATCCGCCATGGTCGCTAAAGAAGCTTTAGGGACCCACTTGTATGTTTTCTTCGTTATATTAGGATGAGTCTTGTCAGAAGCTATATGCATTGCTTGTAGCATATTTAAGGAACGGGCATTTCATCCCCCTCAGGTGTTACCCAGGTCGTCCCCCTATTTCCCCAAGTGTCTATGGTTGCTGCTAGGTGGACCCAATCCACATTGTTTGACTCAGTCATCCCAGGTAGTACATCCATATAAGGAGAATCTTCCCCAACATCAGTGTCCGCTTTACACGTGTAACAATACTGCAATGGGGCCGAGTGAACTGTGGTGTCAGATCTATGATCAATTATAAACCTGTTTCCTAGAGGATGTGCTCGACCCGTCACAAGATTCACTCGAATGACAGAATCTTGGAACTGCAAGTAGACATGGTTTTTAGACCAGTCATGCACCATTTTTGCTTCCCTCATGAAAGGACGTCCTAAGATCATCTCCGATGCCATAGTGTGTTTGGAGAAATCCATAACAATGAAGGTAACTCTTATTTTATGTCCAAAGACCTTGATCTTGAGATCTTCTAGCATCCCAATAGGTTTAACAATAGACCCATTGGCCATCTTCACTACTATGGTTGTGGTCGCAAGGTGAGGTCTTCCCATAGTTTCCCATCAATTTTTAGTCACAATGCTAACCCCAGCGCCACCATCAAGGATTCCCTTCATAGTTAATCCCTTAGTAGTGATAGGTATAGTCGCATTAGATTCATCACCCTCAAAGTATTGTCCCAACTTGTTAACAGGTATTTCTATAACAAGGTTCTCATCTAGGTTGGGTTGTGGATCTATGTGTTCCTCCTCTATTGGCATCTCCCTATCTCCATCCATCTGTGCAAATTGTGGTAGCCCAAACTTTAGTTCTCCATTGAGGAAGGCTCGAAGAGCTGAGACTAGCTCGGGGTCTTTATATAGTTTGGACATGATGGTGGTTCTAACTTCTGAAGACATGAAATCCATCAGTTTGGCAATGTTTAACGGTACCTTTTGGACTTGAGTCCCTTGACGTGGGGAAGATGGGATCTCCATTTCTTCGATAGGATCAGGTAGTCCCTCTGTAAACATTCTTTCCATCAAGAAGTGAGTACGCCCACTTTCCCATGACTTTAAGTCACTTTCTTCTTGGATGACACTAGGTATGTCCAAGGGTCTATGGACTTGGTGAGGTTGTTGTTGCGTAGGGAACACGGTGTCTGTAATCTGGATCTTCCTAGGTGCTGCTTCTAGATCCCTTTGGGTATCTTCTACCAAACTCCTTAATTGCTTGACTCGCTCAATCTCCTTTGTAGGGTTTGGGTAAGTTCCTATCTTCTTTTTGGATCCTGGCCATTGTGGCTCATGAAGATCTTCCTTGTTGGTTTCTATGTTAGTGGTCGTTTTGGTCTTCATGGTTTCACCTGAATCAGAATCTTCTTCAGCGTCGTTCATATATACGGGGTCGTCACCAGTCCCTATGTTGGTCTTTGAACTGGGGTCTGACTTCGCTGCTTTTTGCGATCTCTTTCTTCGTGTTTTCTTCTTTTTCTGAGATTGGGCAATTGATGCCGTGTCTCTTTCCTTGAGGATGTAATTTTGCTTTTGGAGCATCGACCGTGTGAGTGCATTCACTGGTGCTATGTTTATAGTTGGTGGTGTCCCATCAACAATCTCTATTAAGTTCAATGGTGTGATTTTCGGTGCGTTTGGATTGTTAGGACACTGTGCGATCAAATGATCTATGCCACAACGATTACAAGTGAGTATTGGCATTGCCACTACACTCCCTTGACTTGTTTGCATTAGTGCAGCATCAAAACTATTAATGTTTTGGCCTCTTGCTGCTAGCGCAGTAGCTTGATATACCGGTTTGATTTGTCTCCAATGGTCTTCCATATAGTACATGGGACACTCCTCAAGCATGTCGACTCCATAGGTGGTACTAGAGTCTATGTCCTCTTCGCAATCTACATAAGTACTAGATGACTCGCAACCTATTTGGTTCATAGGTGTAACTCTTGGATGAGGGGGTTGCGGTCCTAGCACTGGAGGTGGTAAGGGTGTTGTTTGAACAACATTTTGGGCCCTAGGGACCATGTGTTGTGTTGTTTGTTCAAGAGGTGGGGCCGGCATCAAGGCAGGCACTTGAGGTGTGTCTGTCCATGCTAAGGTTGGTCTATTGGCCATCGCACGCTTAAATACTATGCAATCCTTAGCTTGACGACCATACCTCCCACATGCATTGCAATTCCCATTGAATTTTACTCTAAAAGTAGGGCATTCACTAGTACTATGTGGTCCATAGCATACTAAGCACCATTGTTGCTCCCTTCTTGGATACATATGATTGTTTTGCGGAGCACGATTGTCTCTAAGACTCTCTTGAATAGCCTTGGTGAGATCTGCTAAAGTCATCTCAGATATCTTTGGCTCCTTAGCAATAGGCTTTAGGGTCATTGGCTGATGCCCTGATGCTTGTGAGCTAATAGATTTAGACTCAACAGACACTCTTTCTCCTTGAATCATTAAATTATACTCCAATTGGATCGCATTGGTGGTGACTGCTTCCCAAGTGGTGATACCTCTAATGACTAGACCATTGTAGATATCCTCATGTCGTAATCCCCTAATGAATCTATCAAGCAATTTGTTATTGTTGAAGCGCTCATTTGGATTACAACGAGAATTCAAATGCTTCAAGCGACTTATAAAGTCTCTCACCGACTCTCCTTCCTCTCGTTGGGCTTTCTGGAGCTGAGAGACTACACCCCAAAGCACTCCTTCTCGTATATATTCTTTTAAGAACGGTCTCCTAAGTGTAGGGTAAATCATTTTTTCTTCCACCCTTAGGGTTCTATACCAATCCCCAGCCTTTCCACTTAAGGTTAGGCTTAAAGCATTGCTCTTATGTAGGTCATTGTGTTCTCCTAGAGAATCGCATATTTGTTCCAACACTTCGATATGCTTCCTCACATCCCCGTGTTCACTAAATTTTTGTGTGAGCTTGGCTATTTGTACTGCCTTACTTCTAGGCTCTCTATCAGGCGTGTTATGCATATTCTTAGCAATAGATCGACCAATGGCTTGAGCAAATGTTGCCAACTCACCTAAGTGAGCAGGCACCGTGGGTGAAGGTGCTCCAGAGACTACATGTGGAGTAGGTATTGGCATTGGGCTTGGCGCATAGGAAGCCCTTGGGTTCCACGTTGGGTACGATGTTGTGTCATGTGGTGGTCCATAGTTCATATGAGTGGCCCTAGGCATAACAGACGTCGAATGTGACATGCTAATGCTAGCCGGTATAGTCCCATGGAAATAAGAACTTGGGTGTTGTGGTTGTGGGGCATAGGTAGTTGAAACAATGGGAGGGGTAGGGACTACATGAGTGTGAGCCATAGGTGCATACGATTGGTACACACTTGTAGGTACTGTTGCAGGCATTGAGCTACCATGTAGCGGTGCTTTACTAACAAACGAGGTCCATGGTGTGTTTCTTGGCATGCCCATCATTGGGGTAGTCATGGTAGCCGTGGTGTCATCAACGGAAAGATGAGCTAGACTTCGAAAAGTAAAGCTATCACTTGTGGGCTCAAATTGCATTGAGACCCCTGGCGAAACAACATATGGGGGATCGATGGGACTCACTGGGTGAGTCTCCATTTGTGATAGAGTGGGTTGTTTCCCTTTTCCTGTGTCTAAAAATCGCATAGGACCTGTCGAAGGTATGTTTATTCCTCGATTTTGCCTCTCGGACTGGATAATCCTATGGATGACATTGCAGATCATGTGTTGTTGTTCCTCTAGACTAGTGGCACTAGATGTGGATTGTACAACTTCTAACCAACCCACATGGTATGTGTAGCCCATGTATAGGTCGGTCAAAGTCTCCGTGTGTAGGTCATATTCCCAATTTTCATTGAGAAATACCCCGTCCAAACTTGGTGTACTAGAGGGTTGCCGTGAGGTGGATGCAATGTTGCTTCCAGTGTTTTGACTTTTAGTCACCGCTACCTTAGAGGCGACTTTGGAAGGTGGTAGCTCGGTAGGGCCCTCATTAAATGAGGTAGGTAGAATGTCCACGTGGACACTCTGAGGGAGTGTGGGGTCTACAGGAGATGTGAATGGTGATTCTACTTCCCCACCCCCTTCGTTTACTTCACTAGCCGTAGGTTCAGAGCGCGTAGCTCTACTAAAAGTTTCCATCAAACGGCTAAAAACACTAGTTCCAGGTTGTTGGGCCCAGCTAGGTACGGTTTCATTTGTTCCCCCGGGGCTTTGTGTAAGATGCTCTTCCATAATATCGTAGTCAGAGGAAGAGTCGCTAGCCGCTATATTTGGGTCTTGGGTTGAACTACCTTGGGTCCCCGCCGAGGGCGTAGACCCTAGCGTGGAAGGATAGTGAGTACCCCCGTAAATCGAAGCACTAGCTAGTTGTTCGGACTCTAGCACACGACCAGAGCGTAGATACATGTGCTTTGGGTGCCCTATAAGTGTCGGCAAGTACCCTCAAAGGTTACTTGCTTTGTTTTGTGGGTGTTTTGCACCCCGTTTTCTACTTGATTTTTTCTTGTTTTTGATGTTTTTTTAATGTTTGATTTTTTTGATTGAAGTGTGTGATAGCTCGAAACAAGCGTATCACTTAAAGGATCGTTGTGTGCTTTACAGCACAATTTTCGGGCATCTGACATTCCGTTGGTCCTCAAAAATCAATTTTTAGCTACGTGTGAAGCTAAAATTCGTTTTTTTAAAAGGCGACTGAAGCTTAGGCCTGAGCGTGAGCTTGGGCTTGGGTTTGGGAGATATTCCCGATCCCGGTCCTACCTTTAAATTTTTTTTAAAAATTTAACTTTTTTTTTCAATTAAAAAAAAAAGGATAAGGCCGCCGTGGCCTACGCGAGAGCACACACACACTCTCTCTACCTACTTATAACTAATACACCTACTCTTACCTACTAACACACTCTATTAACTCTCACTAATCTCCTTCCTACTTACTGTACACAGAAAACTAACTACCTTAATACACACAGAATAAACACAGAACCTTTGAAATCTCTATTAACAAAGAAAACTAACTACCTTAATACACAGAGAATAAACACAGAACCTTTGAAAACTCCATTAATAAAAAAAACACACAGTATAACACCAAATCCCTCTTCTCAACACACACACACACACACTCCTTCCTTACCTTTCCTACAATAGAAATTGCACCACGGAGAAGCACAGAGTGCTACTCGAGCTTCATGTATGACACTCCCTGGCAACGGCGCCAAAAATGTGCGCGTATGTCGCACGTGTCAATGCAAGGAACTTGCCGATACACCGTGTGCGAGGCACAAATGGCTCCAAGCACACAACAAGCCTAAGCTAGTAAGCTCAAAGAAAGCGATGGTGTGTCACTCACCACTCTACGCTTGCTTCGTGGAGGATTCCTCGCCACGAAGAAGAAGGAGACGCCGCGCTCAACCGCTTCACCACCGTCGTGCCTTCGTAATGCTCGATTGCCCACACTCTCTCACTCACTCTCTCTCTCTCTCTCTCTCTCTCTCTCTCACTCACTCTCTCACACACACATACACATACACACACAAGGAGGTGAAGAAGAAGAAGATGGAGATGGAGATGGAGCAAGAGCACTCTTCTATTGCACAAATGAGAGAATGAGTGGATTTTAGGTTTAGTTGACTTTTATATGAGCTCGCCCCATTCAAACTTGGGCGCCCATGCGTAGCCAACTAATCCCTTGAATGTTCCAGTTAGAGTGTGCCTCTCATCGGCGATCACTCTTACCCTTTTCCTATTGGACCGACAAGCCCGGTACCTGACTCTACAAGTAAATAATACAACGTCCATTGTAGGTTACAATGTCCATCGTAGGTGATAGGGTGTTCGTGAGCCGTGAGGGTTAACAATGCCACATCCCCACCACATATTTGTAGAGGGCTTGGATTCTCATCCTTACTTGACAGCGACACACCTATCGATATAGTGTATCTGTCCATTCCTTGATTGGTACAACCACCATGCAATCCAATCGTGATCGCCACTCCTATAGAGCCCGCTCTACACCACATACCACAAGTTACTTGTTGTAAATGGGGTTGTAGGGAAACACACGCGCAACTTGAAGAAGATGAAGAAGCTCAAGGTACACAAAAAAAGTATATTGCTTAGTGCACAATGGAAAGAGAAGTTAGCCCTAGAATGAATGGGCATATATATAATGCAGGAGGGGAAAAACCTCCTTGTGAGTGAAAAATGCCACGACGGTCCTAAGTGTGTTCACACACATCACTACGACATTTATATGGTAACGAATCCCCTGGGGAGTGATGCGGTGAACAAGAGCTAGCACATAGTGTATAGGGAAGTGCCATGCCCCCCTGAGGACACCGTGTGTTCACACACATCACTATCACATAGATATGGTAACAAATTCCTCAAGTCCAAACTTACATAGCAATGTCTATATGTAGCATGTTTGACACAAGGCAATACCACCATCACACAGGTTAAACTGTGCCCAAGTAATGATGAAAAAGGCCCAAGTATTTTATTTTGAAAATAGCATTCAAATTAGCCTTAAATTCAGCAATATGTGTCTCATTCGGGCCAATAATCAGCAAATCATCCACATATAGAACAACAATGAGAAATACATCACCCTCACGTTTTACATACATAGTGCTTTCTGTTGGATTGTTACAAAAGCCTCATTTAATGAAATGAGTGTCAACTTTCTCATAGCAATCATGAGGAGATTGCTCAACCCATACAAATATTTCTTTCATTTGCACACTTTATCTTCTTGTCCTTCTATGACAAAACCGTGAGGCTCCGCTACATAAACCTTCTCAAATATATCACCATTCAAGAAAGCAGTAACAATATCTGATTGATGTGCATCCCATCCAAAATGAGTTGCCAATGCACATAGAGAACGAAAAGTAGTCATACAACAAGTGGGAGAAAAAGTCCCTTCATAATCTATGCCTTCCTGTTGTGCATAACCTTTTGCAACAAGTCGAGCCTTTTAGTGATCAATCTCACCATCCGGCTTACATTCATTTTGTAAACCCATTTTGTAGAGCAATGGCCTTTTTTACAATAGGAAAATCACATAAAGTCCATATCATATAAGTGTATCATATTCTGGTTGCATGGAAGCCATCCAATTTTTTGAATTTTGTGCTTCACCAAAAAACAAAGGTTCCTTTACATCACATTAAAGTGGAAACAGCCAAAGCATAACAAGATGACACATAAGATGCATGGCGAGAACCTGAACGAGTACGACTAGACATAGGTGCATCCAATTTATTGTCATGCAAATTATGCACCAGCCATTTTGGCATACCTCTAGCCTTCTCATTCTCAGCCCTTTTGACATCAAGTACATTATGTACATTTGCATTAGAAATAGGCCGATCTGTAGCATTTTTAGGAATCTTCATAGGCTGTACATTTGCCTCGTTGGAATTTACATTCAAGTTTCCATCATTAAAAAGAGGCAACAAACTATCATAAATGTCATATGAGCTTACATTTTTGTCTCTAGTACATGACAACAAAGGCCGAACAGAATCTTCCATAAAAACAACATCCTGTGAAACCAAGATACGTTTTGTTTGTGAATGGTATAACCTGCAACCTTCGCTTTGAGTACTGTAACCAACAAAAATGCATTTAACAGCCTTATCATCCAATTTTTTGCATCATATTTTTGGCACCAAAGCATAAGCTAAACAACCAATGACGCGGATGTGAGCAATAGATGGTTTTTTATCATGTCATGCTTCATAAGGAGTCATAGATTGCAAATCTTTTGTAGGACACGTGTTATACATAAGTAGCGCACATGATGGCCTCAAGCCAAAACGGATGTGGCAAAGCTTGCCATCTCCATAAGCGACCTGTTTTTCCTTTTAGCAACACCATTTTGATGATGTGTATAATGGCACTGTGCATTGGTGTTTTACCCCATGACTAGCCAATAATGCATTAAACTCATGAGACATATACTCCCCCCCTCGATCTGAACGGATGGTGCCCATAGTACATTTAGAGACATATTCAGGCATAGCCAGAGATTGCTAGGTAATTGCCTAAGGATGGAGTTGGCATAGGCCCACAAACATCACTATATGCACAAGTTGCAACTTGCATGTAGCCCTTACTGAACCATCCTTTGGAAACTTTGAATGTTGCATCTTACCCAAAATACAACCTTCACAAACATTCTTTGAAGGTGCTTGAATAGGCGGCAAAGGGGCGATATCAAATTTTTGTAAACGTGGCAAACTAGCAAAATTCAAATGTCCAAAATGTGCATGCTAAAGTTTTGCATCTGATATAGCCTTTGAATTTTCAAAAATTTCACCACACTTGTTATACAAAGTGAGCTTATATAGACCACGACAAAAAATTGGACAATTTAACAATTTCATCACCAAAATTGAGATAATGAACTATACATATGTCATCCACAAATTTCACAACAAGACCAAGTCTAGCAAGTTTGTCCCAAGTACATAAAGTGCATCAACAAGTGTGAAAGAAGTGCCATTCGTAGCGATTAGCACAATCTTTCCAACTCCCTTACCCGATAAGAGGCATTGTTGGCACAAATGACTATATTCACATGAGGGACAATCTTGAGAGAGGTAAATAATTCATGATGTGATATAATGTGCTTTGTAGCACCACTATCAAAGTAACACGCATGTGAATCTACAGCAATTGACATATATGCATCACGGACAAAAGGATCATAAGTGCACTCTGTACTTAATGCCCACCCTACATCTACATCAACTTCACAATCTCCTTTCACAGAAGATTCTACAATAGCTGCACTTGTAGTGGAGCCAACCTTTTTCTTCTTGGCCTCTTTTGCCTTCAATTTAGGACATTGCTTAATCAAATGAACATTAGCTTTGCAACAATGGAAACAAATCTTCTTTTTGCCCTTTTCATGAGAATTTCCATATGAGGTGGTGCCAATAGAAGCATTAGGAACAAGTGATTTTCTAATCACCAAAGAACCATGAGAAGTGGCAACATTGATGTTACCACCCTTTTGTTTGAGTAACAATAAAAGCATGTTCAACTATTCGCTGTTAAGCCATATTCTTTCTTGAAAGTGACTCTTGCAACAGCAATGTGCATAATGCATCAAACTTGGCAACATCAGGATTTCCTTGGGTCATAAGTCTCCAAGTACTATCAAAAGTCTAGTAAGAATTTGGCAATGCATCAAGAACAATATGCACAAGAGAACTGTCAGAGTTGACTTTGCTTTCAAAAATGAGCTGCTCATTAATATCCTAGATATTAGCAAGGAAAGTATCAATGTTATCTTCCTCATGCATAATCTTTGATTCCATCTTTTTACACATCAATGAAATTTTAGCGTCATTACAACTTATATAAAGATCAACCAAAATATCCCAAGCCTGTTTTGCAAATTTAGTTCCTGTTTTGCAGATTTAGTTGAACGAATGCGAGGAATAATAGTGAGCTTCACAGATAATTCAATTAATGCATGAGCGTGCGCATTTGTAACATCTCTCCAAGACTACTCATCCATAGGAAAAACAGCTCTAACAACAACAGTCCTACTACCAAAATCTGCAACATCCTCAACAAAGCCTGTATCCACAGAAGGCGGACATACATCAATGCCCTGCACAACATTGTAAACACACTTTGACACAAGAACATGTTACATCATGTAAGCCCACATTGGGTAATTGTCCCCATCTAGTTTATCCTCAGTAACGAACATCTTGAATACATCTCTATTGTTGTCAGTCGTTGTGAGTCCCTACACGTGATGTGAAAACTGCTCGAAAAGAGAAGAAACAAATTGGGACTAACGTGTGCTATATAGAACAACCCAAAGAAGACTATAATGAACCTGTCCTACACAAAATTGCAATGACAAAAATTTTGCACAAAAGGATGAAATTGCCAACACAGTACTTCTTGTAGTGGAAATGGAGACCAAAATGAGTTTAAATGAAAAATCTAAGCACACCAAACTCTACAAGCTATCCCAAAGTAGTTGTTGACCTACTGGCGCTCACCAAAGCTCACCCAAATTAGAGAAAGTGGGTAGACATGTGTTGGTGATGCTGGCGACTCTGCCCAAGAGAACGCAACCTGCTCTGATACCAATGGTTGGAAATAGGGTTGCGAGAAAACACACACAGCTTGGAGAAGATGAAGAATCTCAAGACACACAATAGAGAGTCTATTTCTTAGTGCACAATGGAAAGATAGGTTACCCCTAGAATGAATGGGCATATATATAATGCACAGGAAAAAAACCCCTCCTAGTGAGGGAAAAAATGCCCCAACGGTCCTAAGTGTTTTTACACACATCACTACCATATATATATGGTAACATTATTCTTTTAAAGACCCTTCATGCAAACCCTTCGCTGCTATAGTAGAGGTCGACTAGAGGGATGTTCCATGGTATGGAACCCCGCACAAGTGATGTACATACGGATGAAGACTAGACACATTTGATTTACCGCTTGCATGAGCTATGCCACCATATCTTCTAGTACACCCGTTTGTAGCCATAGCAAGACAAAAATTCCCTTTCATGGTTTTGGAAAAAAAAATCCAAGATTCCAATGAGTTTTTTGGAAACCCTTGCTTGAGCTTGAAGCTAAAAAAAGCCACTTCTTATGGGAATACTAAGCGACATCCAAAATCCCTCGTTATTTGGTCATTGCAAGCTTCCAATGTTATTGTCTTGATCCATTTTACCAAAAACAACAAATTCTATGATACAATCTCATTCTAAGGAGTATAATGATTTTTCTACATAGCCATACTATTTTTCCAACAAACTTCAATAGTATGGTTGATGAAAGTACACTTTCTATATTCTAGACAAAGAATTAAGCACAGGAATATTGTATTTTTGTCATTTTGTCAACCAATCATCAATATTCTATGTTGGAATTAGGGTTACAGGTATTTTAATAGAATAAAGGGGATGAGGTGGGAGTGAGACCATGCCTCACTCCTACTCCTCATCATGAGAAGGCAAGCAAGAGGCATTTGTAGGTTCGCACCCATCTTGACTTTTTGCCACAATTTTTGAGTCCCCCTTGAATGCACACTATGCTAGAAGTGGATAGAATGCCAAATGTGCACGCACTATGTATTTTGATCATCATTCTCTAGTTCCCTTGACTGGATAAAAGGTATTGGCACAATCTTTTCAACTCTCTTGACCGGATAAGAGACATTGGAACAAATGACGGTATTCCCATGAGGGACATCCTCGAGAGAGTCAAGCAAGTCACGATGTGAAATATTGTGCTTTGTAGCACCACTATTAAAGTACCAAACATGTGACTACAGTAGCAACTGATATACATGCATCATGGACAAAAGGATCATAAGTACACTCTGCACTAAATGTCCACTTTGCATCTACATCAACAACACAATCTCCATTTCTAGAAGATTCTACGATAGTTGCACTGGTAGTAGATTTACCCTCTTTCTTCTTGGCCTTTGCACTAAATGTCCACTCTACATCTACTCAACAACACAATGTCCATTTCTAGAAGATTCTACAATAACTGCATTGGTAGTAGATTTAGCCTCTTTCTTCTTGGCTTATGCACTAAATGTCCACTCTACGTCTACATCAACAACACAATCTCCATTCTCAGAAAATTCTACAGTAGCTACACTGGTAGTAGATTTAGCCTCTTTCTTCTTGGCCTCTTTTACCTTTAACTTAGGAAATTGGTTTATCAAGTGATCATTAGCCTTGCAATAAGGGCAACAAAAGTTCTTCTTACCTTTTTCATCTCAGTAGAAGCACTAGACACATGCAATCTGCTACTCATAGAAGAACCAGAAGTGGCTACATTGCTATTACCATGTTTTCTTTGAGCAGCAACAAAAGCCTATTCAAATGCACGATGTTTAGCCTTGTTATTTCTTGAAAGCGACTCTTGTAAGAGCAATGTGCATAATGCATCAAACTTGAAAGCTTGAGGGTTTCCTTGGGTCATAAGTCTCCAAGTACTAGCAAAAGTCTTAACAAGAGTCTAGCAACGCATCAAGAATAGAATGCACAAATGAATTGTCAAAAATAACTTCACCTATGCAAAAATGAGTTGCTCATTTATTTAATTGATACCAGCAAGAAAAGTGTACACGTCATCTTTTTCTTGTATAATCTTCGAGCCCAGCTCTTTACGTAGCAATGCAATTTTTGCCTCATGGCAACTTGCATAAAGACCAACCATAGTATCCAATCCTGTTTTATTGATTTTGTTAAGCGAATGTGAAGAGTGATAGTACACTTCATAGATAATGCAATGAATGCATCAATCTTGCATCTCTAACATCCCAACATGACTGCTTAGCTATATACAAAACAGTTCTAGCAGCAATACACCTACTAGAACTTGCAACATCCTCAACAGAGCCTGTATCCACAGAAGGCGGACGTACATCAATGCCCCGCACAACATTCCAAATGCCCTTTGACACAATAACATGCATCATCATGTAAGCGTACATTGGGCAGGTACCCCCATCCAATTTGTCGTTCGCAACAAACATCTTGAAAACGTTAATGTTGTTAGCCATGGCGACTAGTTGTACCTGATATTAAAATTGCTCCAAACAAGGAAAAATGAAGTAGGAATAACACATGCTATATAGCACAACGTAAAGAGGATTGTAAGGGACATGTTTTGCAAAAAACTGCAGTGAAAAAATTCTACACAAAAGAACAAAATTGCATGTGCAGTACTACCTATAGTGGAAACGGAGGTTGAAATGAGCCCGAATCAAAATTTTGAGCATACCTAGATCTATGAGTTAACTTGAAGTATTACTCGACCTACTAGGGTTCACAAAAGCTCATCCAATTCAAAGAAAATGAGCAGGGGGGTTGCTGGCGACTATGCCCGGGAGGGCACAACCTACTCTGATATGCACACACAACTTGGAGAAGATAAAGAAGCTCAAGGCACACAACATAAAGTGTATTGCTTAGCGTGCAAATAAAAAGATGAGCTAGCCCTAGAGTGATGGGCGTATATACAATGCACCGGGAAAAAGTGCCCCAATGGTCTTAAATGTGTTTACACACATCACGTATATGGTAACATTCTATAGCTACATGCATTATTGTCACTAGGTATGTGTTACCTTGATACACTTTTGTAGTTTTCATTCCCATGAGCATAGCATGCATAAAAGCATAAAAAAGGTGTCTCTCTAGAAAAAATTTGGAAACAATCATGAATTACTTGAATTGCTTGGATGAAAACATGGCCAAAAACAGTCCATGTTTTTTTGGCAAAGTGTACATTGGAAAATGTTATAATTCACAGTCCTTCAAAAAATCCACTTTTTTCCAGCTCATAAACCAAATCTGTGGAGATAAAACACTTTAAAATTTAGTGTCCATCTCTTGTTTGGAATCTTCAAAAAAAAATCTTAGTTAAGAGGACATAAAGGTGTCAGGCTACCAATCTATGTTAGAAGAATCAATATAAGTCAAAGAAGAAGCACATTATTGATGTCCTTCACTCCCAAGTTTCATGTGCCTTGTCCCTCTAATTGCCAATGCACTCGAGAGATCGGAGAGACGCAAGCATTCGGATGCTCACCAGGCCTACACATAGGGATTTGGTAAGCTATAATGGCATGAAGAAAAGGGCCAGAGGACAATCAAGAACAAGGTATGTGCCTCCTCCAACAGACGGAGCCATGACAGAGATGCCACACAGGTGCAAATCGAGGCTACTCCATATCTTCAAAATTTGAAATGTTGTAAGTTCTTTAAGTGTTTTTTCTAATCAATTGGCTAAGTTAAAGCTTGTAATAGTACACTATTACTGGGAGGCAAGTTGAACCAGTGCTCGAAAAAAACCTAGGTTTAGTGTAATCCCACCTACAAAATCTGAAATTTACCGCTAAATTCTATATTTAAACGTGAGAAAACCTACAACATTTCGAAAAAATTAGTGTAATTTGGTGTAAAAACCTTCAAATTTCTTCAATTTACCTCTGTTGTTTCACATATGTAGGTTTGCCAAGTTTTTGGAAAAAAGTATTTTTCGAGCGCACTGGAGGCAACCGTCCAAAACTCAAGTGAGCATACGGTGCAAAGAAGGGTCTACATACATTCATTGTAGAAGTTGACATCATGGGGTGGACAACACTGGTATCGAAGGTTTCAAGCAACATCGAGATCAAAATTGGCCGCGTGTTAATGTATCTTGGATAGTGTCGCAAGCTAGAAGGGGCCCTTGTAGTGACCTCAAAAAATATAGGAAAGCATTTCCATGAATCTTGATCACAAGATTTTCTAAAAGAGATTGAAATTTTTAAGTCCATACCTACTAGAAATGATGGGAATGCCACCTCACCTAGCTAGATTAAAGTTGTCAAATATGTCTATAAGTTATACGACCTAGCCATAACAAATATAGTGTCAAATAGAGACAATCACATTTGGAGGGAATTCTTAAATTTTTTTGGCACTTCTCTCAGTATAAGTACAGCTGAAAACTCATGGTAAAATTGAGAGACTCAACCATATTTTAGATGATACATTCACATTTATGTCGAGCAAGAGCAGCCCAACTTGAAGTAGCTCCAAACATTTTGCTATAGGCTTCGCACCATTCATGTTGTTGTACAATCTTCTACCTAGATCTATATGGTACATAGTGTACAAAGAGATTCTATGTGTGAGGTGTGGTGTGGACAATCCTATGGTGTGCGAGTACCGGCAGAGCAAGAGAGCTCTGCCCTCTTGGTGGAGTCACAATGCAATGGGCGTTGACCCCTTATTCATTATATGTACCAAAGAATGGTTAGGAGTTAGATGGGTTAGTGTGGAATGTGTTCGGCCACATGGCCTACATACCCAACAACGTCCCACTTTAAGGCTAGTGTGGCCCAAGTGGCATACCTATATACAAGGACCGTGAAGCTCTTAGACTTCACCCAATCCCCATCAACTTTGTGCTATGTACGTACCACTTTGAGGCTAAGCCCTTTGTGAGAGCATCTTCGGGGTTGGCGTCGTGCATGTGCGATTCACCAGGTATGTAGATCTATTGTTTTATGACTTGCAGCCTGTTATTTTCTATATTTTGCAGGCTCTCCATCTATGGTAAAAAATCTCAATAAAACAAAGCTCAAAATGTGAGCATTGCCTAAAATACGACTCGTGGGAAAATACTAGCAGAGTCTTTGCCATATGGGGAAGAAAATCTCAACCCAAAATGAGTATAAATCAACAAAACAACTCAAGAGAGTATAGACTGGGCATAAATTGATTGCAAATCTAATCAAAAGACAACCAAAATGGCGTCAATAGTACCTATTCAAC
The DNA here is from genome assembly GCF_014529385.1 of Adiantum capillus-veneris. Lineage (NCBI taxonomy): Eukaryota > Viridiplantae > Streptophyta > Polypodiopsida > Polypodiales > Pteridaceae > Adiantum > Adiantum capillus-veneris. The sequence goes on along the minus strand of NC_140959.1, from coordinate 117,478,376 downwards.
TCTATACAAACCCTATGATGAGGCCACAAAATAAGGGATTTCTAGCTACTTGTATCACATTGAAAGTGTCTCATACATCCAAGAACACCCCAACTCAAGAAAAAATCACATAGAGACCTCCAAAGGATCAACAGACATAGACACATCATATTCCACTCTAAAAAAGAACTATCTTCTAGATCGAGTCTAAAAAACGGCCATGTAATTGCCTAATAAGCCAAGAACAGCTCCACAATGGCGTACATAGGTAGTGTCCGCAACTCAACTTACATTAAAAGTTGAAATAGAGTCTTTGTTATGCGCACTCAAATAGGCGCAAACAACCAAACCGCAGTGGGAAATCGCTTTTAAAAGTGCACAGTATATGCATCCCACCACGCATAAGCTTCCACTGAGAAAGTAGAATGATGTATCCAACAAGAAACCTATAACCTGTATCGTGTGTCATGCCGGACAGGCTATACTCATGTAGAAGGGAGATTGAATATCAAAGTAAACCACAAGTGTCATACATCACTACTCAAATGCATATGGCAGTGGAAACCAAAAGAACACATGTGAACTCAATCAATGCATTAAACAACAATGTCCTTGCTAGAAAACTCCACCTGCGATGCTGGCATCAAATAAGATGCCTCGATCAAAAAGTGGTCCGCGATTGGTGATCCAACATTCACCACCTGTAAGCTCGATGTAGAAATCTATGCCTTTGAGCGATGTGCATGGGAAATCCGATGTCGATGCCGGAGGAGAAGGTCGATGTCAAGGATGTTAGGAGAGTCCAAAACGTCGAGAGATGCCAACGGTATTGAGCGGATGGCACTGAGAGAGGCTAGAAGGATATCAATGGCCAGATATGACTACGGGTTTGGGACATCCACAAAACGATAGATGGGGGTAGCCATATGTGCTAGATGCACTAACTGGGACGAATGAGCACGATCTGAGAGCCATCATTTGGATAGTCGGACAAGTTGGAAGCCTGCTAGTGTTGGAGTTGTTGAGCTATGCGCATCCCCTTCCCTCTCCCACTTCTACTCAACTGCCAAGCCGTTTTGTGCTCGCTTTCTCTACTCTTGGCATGAGCACATAGCGCCGACCAGCCAATAGATTGGAATCTTGCAGGGGCGTCTTCTTACACGATGCACACTTTTTATGACCGCCAAGTGGCTAGCTGGCTGTTGTAGCGGAAGCCTCGTCTCTTCCAGCCAGCTTGAGTGCCTTCTTTCCAACCATTCAACGTTTGCCTTTGCAAGTGTTCCATAAAAAAGTCATTGATCGACGGCTAGCTGGTACCTATGTGCTCAAGACTGCTGATCAGCCGTGGAATATTCCACAACATCAATTGATGGCCGCTAACTAGCTGCGTGGCTAGATGTGCTAGAGCTATCTGACTTGGTATTTTTGAGCGCACCACTAGATGGTGTCGGGTTCTCTCTCCAAGCTCTCAATCTCTCACTTGGGCTGTCATAATAATCAATATCTAATTCTCCTAAATGATTTTCTCATATTAAACTGATCATTTAATGTGGGGAAGTGCCAAGGGAGAAAAAGCTAGAATATTGGTTAAGCTAGCAGACCGGCCACAATAGGGATCCAAAGGAGGGAAAATAGGGATCCAAAGGGGGGGCCATCTGCAAAAGAGCCATGTGCAACAATGGGCTAAAAAGACCCTAAGGTTCACCCCATTAAGACTTCCAAAATGCTAAGGTTCCAAAATTCAAAAGTTGTGTCCAAAGGTCAACCCTAGGGAAAATTGGATGCTTTGTGTGTGCCCTAAAAGTCTTTGCACATCCCTACATGGGAGGGGGCGAGCCCTTCTTCTAGGGGATGAGAGAGAAAGCCACACACACACACACACACACACACAGGCTCCCTTTACACAAAGGGAATGAGGGACACATGTCAGCTCCCTAGCCCAGATGCCCACAAGGTGTGCCAATTTCTATTGGATGACCCTTCAAGTAGACCAATGAGAATTAAGCTAGAGTAATCTAGTTTAATTAATTTAAAAACATTTAATAACAGAAACCAATGAGAATTAAGTCTCCTAGAAGACTATTGGGCAGTCTCCCAAGGGGTCCAATGAGCATTCAGGAGCCCCATGGCTTGCCTGATTCCTATTGGCCAGGAGGCAAAGGGGTCCAATGAGAGTTTAGTTTAATTATTTAATTACCTAAAGCTCTCACAAAAGGGGAAAGGGGGACACATGTCAGAAGGCTATCACTTATGCTGCTTAATTGTGATTGGCTTGACTTGGGGAGAGCCAATGAGGCTGCAGGAAGAGCAAATAGCAAGGGGGCTCGCCCAAGAGAGAGAGGGGGGCTTATTTTTGCAAGGCATTATCACACACACACTCACACATAGTCTATGTGTGAAGCAAAGAAGACTATCTCTTTCCAAGCTTTAATGGAGAGCTCATCACCTACTCCAAGCTTGTGAGATAGAAGCCTACATCAACACTCTCTTGGCATGTGGATGCAAATCCAACCAAGAGCCAAGCTTCAATGCATGCTCACCTCCTCTACCAAGCTAATTACTAAGCTAAAGCTATGCTAATATGAGTGATTATGTGAGGAGATGTACATCTTTCTCGTAAGATACTCCTTCTTCCTCTCAATCTACTCTCATACCCTGCTAGCTCTCACCATCTTCGAAGGTGTGTGAGGTCTTTGGTCTGAGAACGGGGATAATTAAAGTTGTGTTTGTTAAGTGTTTTGCTTAGTGCATGAAGCTTTCATCTTCATTGCACTAGCTAGTCTTGAAGGAACACAAAGAATTGTATTGTACAATGTCTCTCTTGATGGGAGAAACCATAATACAAAGCCTTTTGGAGGGGGGACCGGCTCCATGCAAATCCGGTCCTCAACTGTTGTCATTAGCTTAATTTCTCTCTCTTTTGAAAGTATTTTCGATGCTATCTAACTAGGTGTTATGCTTTTTGTTGCTCTCTCCACCCAAGCACTCTTGTAATTCTCATTAGGAATCTATTCTAATGAAATGCCCACTATGTTCATGCTAATTTCCGCTACATACAAGTTATTAGGCCATTAAATGTTACATTGGTATCAGAGCTCAAGGTTTCTCTTTTCTTGCTCAAGAAGGGAGGTCCTCAAGCTAGCTACAAATGGTTGGTATTATTAATTGCCTGTGAGTAAGTAGAATAGGGATTTTTCAGCCTTGCAGTGCGCCAGCCTTCGTGCAGTTAACGGGGCATCACCGTCGAGAGCTATGGTCTTAATAGTGGAGTCCTATGGGGCTTGCCTACGGCTAACCACTATTGAGCTATTAGAAGCTTGACAGGAGCCGGTGTTGTTTTGGTGTCGAAAGACCCTCTCTTCTATTCCTTGCAATTAATGGTATTCGAGTTGTGGGTACAGTAGCTTGAGTGCTTTTTCTAAAGGGGTAAAGAGGAGTAGCAACTAGGGCTTGAAGTGCCAAAGTACACCTAAAAAGTTTACACCAAAAAGTTGTTAGAATGGTTGACAATAGTAAAGAGAGTGAAATTAATGTTGATAACTTTGATTTTGCTCATGAGCAAGCTACTAATGATGCTTCAATGCTTGTTAACTATCTTGTTTCTAGGCTTCAACAAGCCATGGGAAATCCATCTCTCCAAAGTGAAGTGCAACGGCAGCTCCGTGCTCACGGGATTCTCCAAGCTCATCACCATGACGAGAGAACACCTAGGAAGCCTCCTTGTGAGACTACCAAAAGAGGTCTCTCTCCGATTCGGGAAGAAGAAGAGAATCCATACGAAGGGCTCAAGAATTTACTTCTTGACGATGCATCTCCTTCCCAAAGGAGAACTCAAGAGCCTCCACCGAAGGAACGAGAAAGAAGCGAGTCTCCCGCCACCTCGGCAGAGATGGCTCCACGAAGACGGAGGGCTAAACGCTCTCCATCACCACCAAAGCGGAGAAGACCATCGTATTCTTCTCCTCACCACAATTCAAAGAGGGATGATAAAAAGCAAGAGAAGAAAAAGGCGAGAAAGAGGACACCCTCTTCTCCATCTTCTTCATCTTCTTCCTCTTATGAAAGCTATGGTGAAGACGACAAAGATCAAGATAAGAAAAATGCGAGAAAGAGGTCACCCTCTTCTCCACCTTCTTCAAATTCTTCACCTTCTGAAGAAAGTGATGGTGCAACCTTTGAACCATCAAAAAGAAGAGGCCATAGGAAATCCTATGCCGCATGGAAGAGGTCATCCAAATTGAAGAAATTCAAAGAGGGAGGGAAGAGCATCTCTTTCCTTACCTATGATGGTACCTTTGGTGCTACGGACAAAGTCTTGGCCTTTATCCAGCAATTTGATGCGGCGTTTGGAGATGAGGGCTTCACGGAGTCCTCTAGGCTACGCCATGTAGCTATGCACTTTCAAAAGTCCGCCAGACAATGGTGGTCTAGTCTACGAGCCAACGGTGAAGCTCCAAGACATGGAAAGCTTTAAGAGCTTCCATTATGAAGCAGTTTTTGGCCACCAATGCCAAAGACAAGGTACTCACCGAATGGCGAAGCTTAAAACTCTCTCCCAATGAATCCATCCATAAATATGTAGACAAGTTTTGGGACCTACAACTCAAAGCCACTATCTTCAAAAAGTTCGATTTTGGAGAGCAAAAGCAACAATTTTGTGCGGGCTTAACCGAAGAAATGGCAAAGTATGTCAACTCCCAAAGGCCACGTACCATATCGGCGGTAATACACTATACTATGGTGGCCTCTCGAATCAATTTCCAAATGGGGGCTAAAAGAAATAATAAGCCCCCAGAAAACAAGGGTTCCAATGAGCCTAAGGGGAAGGACAATGTCCAAAAGTCTCCTAAGGGCAACTCCAACAAAGCTAAAGAGAAGGGAGTTTACAAAGGTAAGAATAAACTCTCTCCTGAAGAGCTTGAGCGTTATCGCAAGGATAACCGGTGTTTCAAGTGCGGCGAACAAGGGCATGCGTACCGCGCTTGTCCCCAAAAGAACAACCGCTAAGACCCTCCTAGAGCTTCCTTGGTTGAAATCCAAGAGGAGGAGACTCACCAAACTCACCACAAAGGATCTCCTCTATGCCATGCTTGGGGAAAGGTAAGAGAACATGATGCTTTTATTCTCTTTGACCCTGGTTCTACTCACAATTTTATATCTATGGAGTTAGCCACCAAGCTAGGCATACAATCCTACGAGATGGGAGATGTCCTATCCGCAAACTGTGCCTTCAAGGGTCAAGAAGCTTCAGTCACTCCCTTAATCGAGAAATTGAGGCTTCATGTCCAAGGCTATGTGGACAAAGAGGACTTCTTTATCTCTCCTCTCAAGCATGAGGATGTAATCCTAGGGGCACCATGGTTTGACCGCCTGGCTGCTGATGTTAAATTTCCTGAAAGGAGAATCTCCTTTAAGTTCAAGGAAAAAGACATGTATATAGATGCTAAGGAAATGGGTAACACTATTCCCATTGTACATACACCAGCTTTCAACAAGTCAATAAAGAGCTCTATTTCCATGTACATGATTTTTGTTAAAGATTCTCAAAATGAACCTAATGCTTTAGCAAAGGAAAATAAAAGCAACCAAAAGGAATTAGAGTTATCCAATTTTCTCATGGGGTTTCAAGTTTTTTTATTGACGACATCCTTGTGAGCTACCTCCTAAACGAGGTAATGATGACCATGCAATTGAACTTCTTCCAGGAAGTTCACCGCCTAACAAACCTCCTTATAGAGTTTCTCAAGCTCAACAAGAGGAGATTATGCGGCAAGTGCATGAGTTAGTTGAGAAGGGTATGGTTAGGCCAAGCTCATCTCCATTTTGCTCACCTGTGCTACTAGTGCAAAAGAAAGACGGCACATATCGTATGTGTGTCGACTATAGAGCACTAAATAGGATCACTATCAAAAATAGGTTTCCCGTTCCACGGGTAGAAGACCTATTTGATAAGCTACAAGGATCGACCTACTTCAGTAGGATTGACCTAAAAAGTGGCTATCATCAAATAAGGATAGTTGATCAAGACATTGTAAAGACCGCATTTCGCACCACATTTGGTCTTTACGAATACATTGTCATGCCTTTTGGCTTGACCAATGCACCAGCCACATTCAACCGCTTGATGGAGAAGCTGTTCAGACCTCATCGAACCTTCATTGGAGTGTTCTTTGATGATATTATCATCTACTCTAATTCATTGGAGGAACACAAGCAACACCTCCAGGTAATATTTCAAGTTTTAAGAGAGAATAAACTTTATGTTAATCGAAAGAAAAGTGAATTTTTCTTGCAAGAGATTCAGTATTTAGGTCATATTATCTCTCAAGATGGCATCCAAATGGATCCATCCAAGTTAGAGGTAATAAAACGATGGCCTAAACCAAGGAATCTTCATGAACTAAGAAGCTTTATAGGTATGTGTACATACTATAGACGCTTCATAGAAAAGTTCTCACAAATTGCGGGACCATTACATGACCTAACAAAGAAAAGCGTTTGGTATACATGGTCTGCTAAGGAGAACAATGCTTTCGAAAAGCTTAAAGAAAAGCTTATCTCTCAACCTGTGCTTACACTACTGGATCTCTCAAAACCATTTGAGGTCCAATGTGATGCTTGTGGTGATTGCCTTGGAGCTGTTTTGCTCCAAGAAGGGCATGCCATAGGCTATGAGAGTCGAAGGCTCGACCCTGTTGAGCAAGCTCTAGGCATATATGAAAAGGAACTCCTTGCAGTTCTACATGCCTTAGACTCATGGAAGCACTATTTATTGGGGATTCCTTTCATTCTGCGAACGGATCACCAAAGTCTTAAGTACTTCATGACGCAGACCAAGCTCTCCGACAAACAAATGAGGTGGGCAAATTTCCTTTCGCAATTTCATTTTCATATTGCTCACATTGCTGGCAAGCATAATCAAGTAGCTGATGCACTCTCAAGACGGCCGAGAGTGAATGCGGTTTCCATAGCAACTCACAATGATCTATCTTCAATGATAGATGAGTACGCTATTGATCCCGATTTTAGAGATGTGATTTCAGCCCTTGCATTAGGGAAGAAAGAAGAACCATTTACCTTACAAGATGGTTATCTTCTCTATGGCAATAGACTATGCGTTACTAACTCACTACGTGAGAAAGTAATGTATGAATCTCATGCTCCACCTTATGCGGGGCATAGAGGGATTCAGTCTACCTTAAAGGGAATTGAAACATATTTCTATTGGCCTACCATGAAAGTGAACATACAAGAGTATGTTTCTAAATGTGTGGTATGCCAAAAGACAAAATTTGATAGAGGGAAGCAACTTGGATTGCTTCAACCTTTGCCAATCCCTAATTCACCATGGGAGATCATATCCATGGACTTTATCTTTGGGTTGCCTAAGTCTATCCATGGGAATACGGGAATATGGACGATAGTAGACAGGTTCAGTAAACAAGCTCATTTTATACCTGTCAAAAAGACTATCAAATCCCATCAAATGGCAACCCTCTTCATTTCACGAATCTTCAAGTACCATGGCTTGCCAATGTCCATAGTGTCGGATAGAGATCCTAGAATGACCAGTAATTTCTGGAAGGGTCTCTTTGAGAATTTAGGGACAAGGCTAAACTTCTCTTCGGCTTATCATCCACAAACGGATGGCCAAAGTGAAATAGCTAACCTAACCATTCTCGATCTACTAAAAGCCTATGTAACGGAAGTAGATCAAAGATCCCAATGGGAGAAGTACTTATCCTTAGTGGAGTATGCTTACACTAACACTGTACATACTTCCACGGGAAAAGCACCTTTCGAGGTAATTGAGGGAAGATCAAAAATTCCCTTGCTACTTAAAGTACATGGGAAGATCTTCGCTGCAGATGAGTATAGCCGAGACCTACAAGAATCTTTTCAAAAGATTAAGGATGTTATCTCTATCTCACAGCAAAGGCAAAAGGCTGCTGCAGACAAGCACAGAAGAGCCCAAGCCTTTAAAGAAAACGATTGGGTCTTGTTAAAGTTTTCCAAGGCTCGATTAAGGCACACGATGGGCAAGAATCCTACGGGCCACCAAAAGTACTATGCTAAACTAGCAAAAAGGTACTATGGTCCCTTCAAGGTTCTTAGGCCAATCAATGAGATGGCCTATCAACTCAAGTTGCCCAATCATTGGCTCATACACAATGCTTTCCATGTGAGCCTATTAAAGCCTTACAAAGGAGAGCCACCTCAAGAACCAACTATTGAAGACCCACTGGAGATCGAGGACCAAGAGGAGGTGCTGCAGCCCGAGTCCATTCTCCGACATGAAGACAAGGTACTAAGAGGCGGTAAGACTATCCGACGATATCTTATTAAGTTTAAGAATTATCCTTTTGAAGATGCTAGATGGATGCAAGGCATACAATTAAAGGATAACCTAAACCTTGTCAATGCTTACAATGCTTCTCAAGAGTAAGCAAATGTACAAAATGTTAAAAATGAACAAAGTTTTGTCTTATAAGACTCTCTTTTTCTTTATTGTGCACAAAAATGAAGTAGTATGCATGCTTAGATCAAGTTTACGGAGACGATGTCTCCCAAACACCAAGTAGAGCTTGTCACTCTACTATAGAAGACTGATAGGACTAATGTGCAGACATGCTTGCGGCAGCCTCAGGCTCTCAAGCGCCAAATGGACTAGTCATCCATTATGGAATGATGTCGTAGGGTAACATAGGGATCCTCTACCCGCTAAGAAAAGGACTCATAAACATGCTTTATCTTCTCTACACCATAGTGGAGGACGACTATGATTTCAAGAGAGAGGTAATGTCATAATAATCAATATCTAATTCTCCTAAATGATTTTCTCATATTAAACTGATCATTTAATGTGGGGAAGTGCCAGGGGAGAAAAAGCTAGAATATTGGTTAAGCTAGCAGACCGGCCACAATAGGGATCCAAAGGAGGGAAAATAGGGATCCAAAGGGGGGGCCATCTGCAAAAGAGCCATGTGCAACAATGGGCTAAAAAGACCCTAAGGTTCACCCCATTAAGACTTCCAAAATGCTAAGGTTCCAAAATTCAAAAGTTGTGTCCAAAGGTCAACCCTAGGGAAAATTGGATGCTTTGTGTGTGCCCTAAAAGTCTTTGCACATCCCTACATGGGAGGGGGCGAGCCCTTCTTCTAGGGGATGAGAGAGAAAGCCACACACACACACACACACACAGGCTCCCTTTACACAAAGGGAATGAGGGACACATGTCAGCTCCCTAGCCCAGATGCCCACAAGGTGTGCCAATTTCTATTGGATGACCCTTCAAGTAGACCAATGAGAATTAAGCTAGAGTAAATCTAGTTTAATTAATTTAAAAACATTTAATAACAGAAACCAATGAGAATTAAGTCTCCTAGAAGACTATTGGGCAGTCTCCCAAGGGGTCCAATGAGCATTCAGGAGCCCCATGGCTTGCCTGATTCCTATTGGCCAGGAGGCAAAGGGGTCCAATGAGAGTTTAGTTTAATTATTTAATTACCTAAAGCTCTCACAAAAGGGGAAAGGGGGACACATGTCAGAAGGCTATCACTTATGCTGCTTAATTGTGATTGGCTTGACTTGGGGAGAGCCAATGAGGCTGCAGGAAGAGCAAATAGCAAGGGGGCTCGCCCAAGAGAGAGAGGGGGGCTTATTTTTGCAAGGCATTATCACACATACACTCACACACAGTCTATGTGTGAAGCAAAGAAGACTATCTCTTCCCAAGCTTTAATGGAGAGCTCATCACCTACTCCAAGCTTGTGAGATAGAAGCCTACATCAACACTCTCTTGGCATGTGGATGCAAATCCAACCAAGATCCAAGCTTCAATGCATGCTCACCTCCTCTACCAAGCTAATTACTAAGCTAAAGCTATGCTAATATGAGTGATTATGTGAGGAGATGTACATCTTTCTCGTAAGATACTCCTTCTTCCTCTCAATCTACTCTCATACCCTGCTAGCTCTCACCATCTTCGAAGGTGTGTGAGGTCTTGGGTCTGAGAACGGGGATAATTAAAGTTGTGTTTGTTAAGTGTTTTGCTTAGTGCATGAAGCTTTCATCTTCATTGCACTAGCTAGTCTTGAAGGAACACAAAGAATTGTATTGTACAATGTCTCTCTTGATGGGAGAAACCATAATACAAAGCCTTTTGGAGGGGGGACCGGCTCCATGCAAATCCAATCCTCAACTGTTGTCATTAGCTTAATTTCTCTCTCTTTTGAAAGTATTGTCGATGCTATCTAACTAGGTGTTATGCTTTTTGTTGCTCTCTCCACCCAAGCACTCTTGTAATTCTCATTAGGAATCTATTCTAATGAAATGCCCACTATGTTCATGCTAATTTCCGCTACATACAAGTTATTAGGCCATTAAATGTTACATGGGCAAGGGGGCACACGCGGCGCGGGGGGGGGGGGGGGGGGGATGTTACGTAGCGTGCAATGTCTAGCTAATTAGGCATCGATCTCACCCATGAAATTCCAGTAGCATCAAGCATCCTAAGTTTAGGGGTGAGGCATCTGCGACAAAATTGGTAAAATATTTTTGAACCTATCATAGGGGATTGTAATGATGATTGTGACTCTATACTTGAGAGGCTTGACTCGCTAGACCAGTTTGAGTGTTTCTTGTTCATGATGGTGTATTTCTTATCAACGTAAGTCTTTATCCAGCTTTATAGTGGGCACCCTAGCCCCACCTAATGTTGGTCCAAGATTAGTGTTTGATTGATACCTTGTACATTATTAGATACCTTGGAACATGCACTTTCTTCAATCTAGTTTTAAGGTCACTCTTGCGATGTGGGATTTAGGTGCATGACAAACTATTGGCCCTGCGATGGTCTAGTCTAAAAATGGGTGGCACAACAGGGGAGCTGGGGTGAAAGTGTAATAGAGCAACATGGTTTTAGAACTTCCCCTTGCATTGGTCCCTTTGGCTGACAAAAGCAGTTAGAGTTAGCATGAACTCTTAATGGAGGGAAATTACTAGAAGGCTTGACAATAAAAGGCTCTAGCGGTTGATCCATTTTTGGGATGAAAACGGGAAGCGCTAGAAATATTCTAACTTTCTCGCTGACTAGCTTCAAGTAAATGGCATGGAAAAGGTGCTTGTAGGCAAAGCGGTTGAAGGCCTGGACAATGGTTTGATGCCGATTTGGGAATCCACTTTTGAGTGGAAAGCTTGGAAATGGCCCAAGAGTAGCCTCTTCTTTAAACCTCACACCAAGAACATCTATCAAGAGCTCATGCACAAGGATGATTGCTTCGCCCCCTTGAACAAACAGTGGAAAAAACAATGGTCGGAAGCCGTTGGGTTATAGTCATGATGAACATTTGGGGGCCACAGTGGCCCCAATATATGAAGGTGTTGCTATGGAAGGTGCTATGGGGAGCCTTGCAGACGGGCGTGAATATTCAGGCAAGGGGCATAGGACCTGATAGGTGCTCAGGGTGCCAAGGGGCTAGCGAAGACCTCGCACACCTTTTCTTGGACTATCTGACTATTAGAGGAATGGCGGGGAAGGTGTGCAAGTAGATACAAAGAAAATGGAAGATAGGTTTCTTCAAGAATGATCTGTGTCTAGGGGAGAAACTGTTTCAAAGTCCTGCCCTTCTTGTTTGTACCCAAATTGTTAGATTTTGCTTCTTTTATAATATCTGAAAGGTCAAAAACTATCGCGTCTTTGATAACGACCTTTCTGTGGCTAGCTTCTCAGTGATTGTACAAGAAAGTGAGGAGCTTTTATATGTGAGGTGAAAATCACAGCTCGAATGACTAATTCTGGGCGACTCGTGCCATTCAGATGAGTTAACAATGCTCTTGATAATAGTTTATTAGCTTGAATTTGATGTAATTTCAGTACTCCAAGGCTTGGCATGAGCTTGAGGTTGGTCAGTGTTTTTCTCTATGACATTCTAATACAATCACTCATAATTGGGAGTTTTTTTTTGTTTTGTTAAGTGACTCTTGCGATGTATAGTTGTTCCAAAGTGCTTCAAGAGTGCTGATTTGTCATAAATTCTACTCGTCTTAGATTTTTTAACTAGAACCTTTGTAAGAAGGATATTTTAGCCTACTCTATCAAAAGATTAAAGATTAGCTGCTTACTGGCTCTATTCTCCTCATATTCATTAATTAACGCCCCAGATTTTGAGATTCTCTTAGAATCTGTAAATTTAACAAAGTCTGTCTATCGCCATCATCTTTTGCCATCGGCATCATTGGCCTCGCCATCACCACCGTCTCTGCGTTCCCTTCCTATGGGCATCCCCGCCATCCCCAAAGGTTGAGACTGCACCATCCCACAATGGCTGAGCAGTGTAACATTCCACAATCAGTAGCGGCTCCACGCTTTGATGGCATACTGACAACCTTGTTGTGTACACATGAAGCGGCCTTCTCAGGGTCATGGAGCAAAAGAATCTGCGTCTCTCTCCCTCCCTCCTGCAATCGTCTACAGTAGAACTCTGATCAACCATGTCTCTCTCTCTCTCTCTCTCTCTCTCTCTTCCTTGGATCGCGATGCAACAAGACCACCACTCTCCTTCCTGTGATCATGACGCAGCAAGACCACTGGCTTGCCCTCCCCAAGAATGAAAGAAATTGTGTATGTCGTGATGCAGCTCTCTACATCTGTCCCATTCTCCCTCCTGCACATGCCCATCACCTTTATTTCCCCTTACAACTATTCAACAGTCTTGACACACCTGCCAGCTAGCCTCTCTCTCTTCAGTTCAACCCTTCTTGTCGGTCTCTTGGGATAGTTTCCTACGACGTTAAAACTCACTTCTTCTTCTTCTTCTTCTTCTCTCTCTCTCTCTCTCTCTCTCTCTCTCTCTCTCTCTCTCTCCCACGTGTGGTGCATTGTTTTTTTTCTCCTCAACCTGATAGAAGCCGCCGCAATGGCGAACAAAAAAACCGGGGTCTGGTGCCTTTAAGAAAACCGACAAACTTACACAAGTTTTAGTGTAGTTACCAGGCAAAAGCTTCAAATTTTGACCTAAAACCAGGATAATTTCAAGTCGCCCACAAAAAAACCAGGCTCTAGTGCATTTTAACTAGTTGAATTTTTGAAATCTAGGTTAGATGTTGAGCTTGCCTTTAAGAAAACCAGGATATTCACAGAAATTTCAGCGTAATTACAGACAAAAGCTTCAAATTTCAACCTAAAATTTGGGATAATTTCAATTTGTCCTTATTTTCATTGGTTAGCGAAAATGCATTTTACTAGCCTCGCACGATCATTGATTCTCCTCTGATGAGAGTAGCTCAATAAAATCAGAAAGAGAAAAAACATTTTGGGCATCGACATGCGCCACCCATTCTTCCATGTGCACTACCCGCTAAAGCTTGGCTTGTGCTTTTCATCGCTTCAGCCACCTTTTTCTTCTTCATTCAAGTGGGAATCTTGGTTTATTCTCCCTAATAAGACTTTAAAAAAACGTTTTGGCCACCTACTGGCACACCCTAAAGTAAATCCCCCAAAATTTGTTGACCCCCCCCCCCCCCCCCCCCCCCCAAGATTCCTCTGCCCCCTCCCCTGGTCCACGTCACACCCCCACCCCTTCCCATGTCAGCATAAACCCCTTTGCTTGTGACCCGCGGCCCCGACCCATCATGCCACCTCCTTCCCTTCCCTCACCTCCCAGATGCTCATTGGAGGACTGCAGCAACTTGTTACAAAACAACCAAGCATCAACCTTGACAACATGTAAGACAAAAGGGGCTTGCCTCTTGAATCTTCAAAGAAGAATTGCTTCCCAATGTCCCCTCTCCATGCATCTCCAAGGAAGAGAATAAGGCCATGGAAGCTCTCCTTCTTCGATGCCTCTTCTACGTGACCACCAATCTCACCGCGGTTTGCTCCGTTGTCACAACACACACACATTTAACATCATCCTGCAATGTAGGAACACACACACACACACACACACACACACAGAAAGAATGGGTGGCGCATGTCGATGCCCAAAATGTTTTTTTTCTTTCTGATTTTATTGAGCTACTCTCATCAGAGGAGAATCAACGACCGTGCGAGGCTAGTAAAATGCATTTTCGCTAACCAATGAAAATAAGGACAAATTGAAATTATCCCAAATTTTAGGTTGAAATTTGAAGCTTTTGTCTGTAATTATGCTGAAATTTCTGTGAATATCCCGGTTTTCTTAAAGGCAAGCTCAAAATCTAACCTAGATTTCAGAAATTCAACTAGTTAAAATGCACTAGAGCCTGGTTTTTTTGTGGGCGACTTGAAATTATCCTGGTTTTAGGTCAAAAATTGAAGCTTTTGCCTGGTAACTACACTAAAACTTGTGTAAGTTTGTCGGTTTTCTTAAAGGCACCAGACCCCGGTTTTTTTGTCCGCCGTTGCGGCGGCTGCTATCAGGTTGAGGAGAAAAAAAACAATGCACCACACGTGGAAGAGAGAGAGAGAGAGAGAGAGAGAAGAAGAAGAAGAAGAAGAAGTGAGTTTTAACGTCGTTTTTGTCCGCTGCGGCTGCTATCAGGTTGAGGAGAAAAAAAACAATGCACCACACGTGAACGAGAGAGAGAGAGAGAGAGAGAGAGAGAGAGAGAGAAGAAGAAGAAGAAGAAGAAGAAGAAGAAGAAGTGAGTTTTAACATCGTAGGAAACTATCCCAAGAGACCGACGAGGAGGGTTGAACTCAAGAGAGAGAGGCCAGCTGGCAGGTGTGTCAGGCCAATAGGGGTGGACGTAGAGAGACAGAGAGATCTGCATCTCAAAAGACTTTTGAATAGTTGTAAGGGGAAATAACGGTGATGGGCATGTGGAGGAGGGAGAATGGGACAGATGTAGAGAGCTGCATCACGACATACACAATTTCTTTCATTCTTGGTGAGGGCAAGCCAGTGGTCTTGCTGCGTCACGATCCGAGAAAGGAGAGTGGTGGTCTTGCTGCATCGCGATCCCAGGAAGAGAGAGAGAGAGAGAGAGAGAGAGAGAGAGAGAGAGAGAGAGAGAGAGAGAGAGAGAGAGAGAGAGAGAGAGAGAGAGAGAGAGAGACATGGTGATGGGCATGTGGAGGAGGGAGAATGGGACAGATGTAGAGAGCTGCATCACGACATACACAATTTCTTTCATTCTTGGTTAAGGCAAGCCAGTGGTCTTGCTGTGTCATGATCCGAGAAAGGAGAGTGGTGGTCTTGCTGCATCACAATCCCAGGAAGAGAGAGAGAGAGAGAGAGAGAGAGAGAGAGAGAGAGAGAGAGAGACATGGTTGATCAAAGTTCTATTGTAGACGATTGCAGGAGGGAGGGAGAGAGGGAGAGAGACGCAGATTCTTTTGCTCCATGATCCTAGACATACCACCAAGTCATGGAGATCCTTTTAATATTTTCTTTTGTCCTCTCTCTCTCTCTCTCTCTCTCTCTCTCTCTCTCTCTCTCTCTCTCTCTGCGCGCGCGCGTGTGTGTGTGTATCTCATGGTCAAGGCCAGAGCTGATGAGGCAAGGTGGGCATGGGCATTGCATATAGCAAGCCATTGCGCGCGCGCACACACACACACACACACACACACAGAGTCATCGACTCTGACAAATGCTCACTTGGGATCATCGGCTCTGGCCTTGACCATATGGGGAGAGAGAGAGAGAGAGAGAGAGAAAGCTCCATGTGGCAAAGTGAAAGAGAGGGACACTAACCTAAGACTCAAGAAAGGGGGGGGGGGGGGGGAGAGAACTCTAGGCGACACTACTTTTCTTCATGCAAACCTATATTTGTACCTTATTTTTGAAGTGGAATCTCTCTTGATTTCATTTAAGAAACAATATCTAAAATGGTGCCAGCTACTCCTTTTCATCATATTTTGTTAGTTGTTATCATAACCATTACCCAATTGCAAGTGTATGGACCTCTATTTTCAAAGGATCCTTGTTGCCATTCTTGCTTGATAATATGAAGGTTTTAGACCTTGATGCACGATCATGTGATTTTTTTAGGTGTTATGTTTGATTTTGGGTTTGGGAATCTCATACAATTTTGTTCTAGGTCTTTGGATTATCTTTCTTTCACACAATTCACTTTTAGTTTGAGAAACTTGCTTGAGCCAACCAAAGAAACGTGACATTTGATTTCTTGCTAGCAAGTTCCGAAAATTTGTTATTTTTTACTTTTGGCTTGATTTGAATTGATCATACATCTAAACACCTTTCTTTGTTACTTTCCAACACCTCTTAATAGAATTAGTAAAAATAGTTAGTTAGGTGGAGTGGTGGCAACTTGACTAAATTTCAGAAAAATTAAAACTTCACACTTTAGTATCATGTTGGTATGAAATGAAGTGATGCCCTCTCGGATATTTTCCAAGTGCCTTCAAAATTTACACATCTTTATTCCCAAAAGAGTCTCTACCCATTCTATATTACAATTGAAGTGCATTAAGTGCAATCCATATATAGTAAGAGTTTAAAAAATTGCTCTACATTATAGACTATATGGTCACAATTAAGGTGCATGAGTAAGAACCCGCAAAAGTACACTACATTATAGATTATGTGGTCGAAACCATACAAAACCAACAAGAATACCAGGTTATATATACGAAAAGGTTCCATGGTAGTGTAGCATCCTATCAACCACCTGAAAGAATTGAGAAAGTTCCTACCTTTCACCATGTTAGTTAGCGCATATTCTATCTTAGTTGAGGAATAGGTGGCAACTCCCTCCCATGCTAGTTTATTGGTATCACCATCAAAAAGTGGTTGACACCTAACGCAACAATGTGAAATTTCTTTAAAACATTAGAATAAGCACATTTACAAACCTTATTGTAACACAAGAATATGTCCATTTGTTATGAAAAAGTTTATTCTCATTTTGTTATGAAAAAGAAGCTTAGTTAACTTTAACCCAAGCATCTATCTCCTTAGTACATGCAAAGAAAGCAAAAATTGCATCTTTCACAAAAACCACATCTCTATTAATCAAGATACAACCTATAACATTTGCCTTTGCAATGTAACCAACAAAATTACATTTCATAGAATTATTATCTAGTCTTTTGCATCATTGTTCAGTCATTAAAGCATAGTCCAAGCATGGTGGTGACCAAGAGATGACTTCTTGCCATTCCAAGCTTCATACAAAGTGATGGACTGCAATGCTTTAGTGGGACATCTATGTTGCTCATCTGTAGCACTCATGATAGCCTCAAGCAAAATGCACTATGGAAAAGCTTTACTTTTCCCCATAAATCTTGCAATCTCCATAAGCGATATTTTCTTCCTCATAGCACCACTATTTTGCTCAAGGGAATATGGAATTGTATATTGGTGTATCCCAAAACTCCCTTAAAATCATCGAACACTTTAGACATAAACCACTCCCCTCGATCAAAGCAAGGGGTGTCCACTACAACCCGACACATTTTCAGCAATATGCAAAAGTTTTTATTGGCTCAAGATGTATTCAGTTATACTATTGGTGCCCTTCATTAGTTGAACATGCTTTGGTGAGTGGGGGTTGTCAAATGCTTTTTTTTTTTTGTTATAGTGTTGAAATCAAAGGTTACAAGTTGTACCATCCACAAAGAAAGCGTATCTTGGTTTCACGGGATGTTGTGTTTGTGGAAGAAGTTGTCCAGCCCTTGCTGTCATGTACTAGAGACAATAATATAAGCTCATAGGACATTTATGACAGATGTTGCCTCTTTTCAATGGTGGAAATTTGAATGAGGCAAACGTACAGCCTATGCGGGTTTTTGAAAATGTTACAGATCATCCTAATACTCATGCAGATGTACATGATGTACTTGATGTGGAAAGGGCTGAGAATGAACGAGCTAGAGGTATGCCAAAATGGTTGGTGCATACTTTGCATGACAGTAAGTTAGATGCACCTTTGTCTAATTGTACTCGTTCAGGTTCTCGCCAAGCATCTTATGCATCAGATTGTTATGCTTTGGCTATTTCTAGCTTATGTGATGTTGAGGAACCTATGTCTTTTGATGAAGCACATAATTTTGAATTTGGATAGATGCCATGAAATCAGAATATGACGCACTTATAGAAAATGACAAATGGACTTTATGTAATTTGCCTCCTGGATAAAAGGCCATTGGTATGAAGTGGGTTTACAAGTTGAAACGCAAGCCGGATGGTGAGATTGATTGCTACAAGGCTCAACTTGTGCAAAGGGTTATGCACAACAAAACGGCATAGATTATGATAAGACTTTTTCTCCCAATTGTCGTATGACTAATGTGTGTTTTCTATGTGCATTGGTAGCTCATTTTGGATGGGATGTACATCAATCAGATATTGTTACTACTTTCTTAAATGGTGACATATTTGACGAAGTTTATGTAACGCAGCCTCATGGTTTTGTCATTAAAGGGCCGGTAGATAAAGTGTGCAAATGTAAGAAAGATTTGTATAGGTTGAAGCAGTCTCCTCGTGCTTGGTATGAGAATGCTGACACTCATTTGGTCAAACGAGGCTTTGTAATAGTCCAACAAAAATAACCTTGTATGTAACGCGTGAAGGTGATGTACTTCTCATTATTGTTCTATATGTGGATGATTTGCTGATCACTGGTCCGAATGAGGCACATATTTCTAAATTTAAGGCTTATTTGATTGCTACAAGTTTCAATATGAAAGATTTGGGGCTATTGTATCATTACTTGGGCATACAATATAAGCAGTGTGATGGAGGTATTGCCTTGTGTCAAACAAGTTACATAGAGACATTTCTATCTAAGTTTGGACTTGAGGATTACAAGCCTATTGCCACTCCCATAGAAACAAGTTTAAAAGTGAGTCTTCATGATGTTGGTGATCCTATCAATGTCACTCTTTACAAAATTGTTCTTGGATGCCTTATTTATGTATGCAACACAAGGCCAGATATTTAGTTTGCAATCTTGCAGGTCAATAGATTTATGCATAGCCCATGTTTAAGCATTGGCAGGCTGTCAAGTGGATCTTTCACTACTTGAGTGGCACGTTACATCTTGGGTTTTTTTATCCCAAGGGGGGATCATTGACACCAGATTTACATGCTTTTTCAAACGTATAGTGGACTAGTTATTTCAAGCTAAGTATAGGGCAATCTTCACAGCTACGGTTGAGTGTGTATGACTCAGAGTCCTTATGGATGATTTGGGTATTAAACAGGACACTACCAGCATCATCTACACTGATAGTCAGAGTGCATTGGCATTTGTAAGGAACCCAATTTTTCATGCTCACACAAAGTGCATTGAGTTGCATTACCACTATGTCAGGGAGAGACTTTCAATAGGAGAGATCAACTTGGCTCATGTGTCAACACAAGAGAGATCTTTTCACAAAGGCATTGTCTTGTGAGAAGTTTGAAGCTTTCCGCAAAGCTTTGGGCTTACTCCACTTTGTGGACCGATCATGTCCTCAAGGCATGGCACTTCTCTCTATACTCTATGTGCCAGCTCTCATTCATCGCATCACTCCTAGGAGGGGTTTGTTACCATACACATGTGGTAGTGATGTGTGTGAACACACTTAGGACCGCCGGGGCATCTTTCCCCTCACTAGGAGGTTTTTTCCCCGTGCGTTGTATATACACCCATCACTCTAGGGCTATCTTGTCCTTCCATTCCACTCTAAGTAATGCTACTCTCAGTTGCAGGGCTTGAGCTTCCTTCGTCTTCTCCAAGCTATGTGTATTTCCCTGCAACCCTATTTCCGACAGTTTTGGTACTAATTTTGCAACTTGCAAATGGAAAAATATCTACTTTAGCACTTGGCTTGCCAAGAATGAAATTTTTTGCTCTTTTCTCTATAGATTGACAATTTAAAATGCTAATCAAATACTTGATCCATGCAATGTGGTTACCAGAGGATTACTTTTAAATTTTAACACCATACTTTTATCCAAAATACAAGATTCCTCTGAAAAACGGAAAAATATTATCAATCAAATTGTTGATTTATGGGTTAGAGCCAACTACTAGCCTCTTGGAGGACAACTAACAATTGACAACCTTAAAAGTGACTTTGACAGGTTGGAATACACAAAAATCTTTTGAGTTGGCAGATTGTAGTTGGGGTGTAAACTATAGATCCATGCAAACTTGTGACCATGGATGGTTGATCCTTGATTTAAAGAGTTTGATTTATAGCCAAATTTGTAACCACTTTCATGCAAGGCCATTGTAGATCCATCTATCCACACAAAGACCTAGTATTGCAACCCACATTATTACCAAGCATTTGTAAAAAACACCAATAAAATCAAAAATCCAAAAAAACACCAAAAAGGTTTACCAAATTCACAAAAAAATACAAAATGAACAGACTAATATTTCCATAAGCATTAGTTCACACACGTCCCTTGCCATTAATGAGAGGAGTGAGTGCCTAGGAGGTTCATGTAATTTTGACTTAGCATGGCCATTACATCAAGATTTGTAGCTCCCTTCGAAGCATCCACAAATTCTAGTCACAAGGATGCAACTCCTTTTGTCAAATCAATGTCGAAAGTGTCAGCTCATTGGAATTGGGGTATTCTAGATTAGCCTAGGAAGAAGACTCTCACATTATGGCTACTCTACCTCAAGGCAATAACTTCAAGATAAGCACCAAATCATCCATGATAAGGCATCTACCAATCTATAGCGCTAGGTTCTATGAAGGTACTATGGAGGTTTTGTGTAAAGCTAAAGGATGTGCATAGAGCAACCCCTATGGATGGTATGATTTTAGTGTATGACCCAAGTGACCACTATATGGGCTCTAACAACACATCATATTACAAGACTACATATTTGGAGGATATGGATGTTTGGAAAATAATTAAACAATGATGAATATATCTTAGAGCAGGTAGCAAGAAAATCTTGCAAAGGGCCAGTTTGAGGAGCCCATGCAAGCCTCCAATGCCTTCTCAAAGTTCTCCTATTGTTTGGAACCCTTATGATGATCTTGCACCCACCTCAATGATAGGCAAACCCAACTCCTAGTGCACCAACTATTTTCTAAGGCTAAGGAGGAGAAAAGGCCTCAAAGATTGACATTTCCCATGGATCCTCCCAGAATGCCACCACGTATGGCTCCAATAGCCTCTCCATCACCAACATTGATAGCACCTCCCATGGCTCTAGATCCATCAACATCCCAAACTAGAGAGAAAGGGAAAGGTAAGGCTATTTCCAATGTCATGTATGTGATTCTAGGGCATCAAATACTTGTAGATGATGAATATGTCATTCTATATGGGGATTGAAATGTCATGGGCTTCAAGATGGCTAGGTTAGCAAGCCTTGAAAATGTGTGCACCTGCAAAGCACACATTAGTGATAAGTGTATGGAAAAACTATAGAAAGCCATGAAAGTCTTTGAAAAAATGAAGCACAATTCAAATAAAGAACAAAGGACAAAAGAGGACAAGCAAGTGCAAGTGGTCACAAATTTCTAGATTGATTTTTCTCAAAAACCAATATTTTGGTCAAAGCTATTGTAACCATTTCATCCCTATTTATTGACATCTCATAATCCCCTATGAACTCCTAAATTTTTGGAGTAGATAAGTTAAGAGAGGATCAAGAAGCTTGGGGAAATTTCCATTAATTTTATGATGTTCAAAGAGCACTAAACTAGGTGTTGGCTGGTCAAGTATGAACCCTAGTTTTATAAGCTCATTATGTTAAATAGCTCTTTTTGAGTCAATTTGGGGTTTCCAAAGTTGGAGACCTAGTCACATTAGAAGCTTGAAGACTTTGTGAACACCAAGGAGCTCCATAGCTTGCCTATTCTCTCAAGAGCTTCTACCTAATTGTGTTCTTCTCCTGCCATATGCTCCCTTATGGATGATGGTTGAAGAGAATTGGACCAGTGGATTTGGCTACTCTTTTGTGCAATATGTTTGAAGCAGCTAATCAAGAAATTTTGTTATTTTGTTTGAATGCTAAATTTATATGTGGTGCTTTCTTGAATCTTGGATTGTGCTTTTGGTTGTACATAGTAGGTGGTGTAGAGTGGTAGGAAAGCTTGGTGATCTAGTTTAGCGCACACACTCTCCTTTTGTACACGTGGAGTAGCTACATCCCTCTATGCTACATTGAGTGAGAGTGTAGTGAGCATTTGGGCTAACAAGTGTATTTCATTGGTCAGATAAAAGGCATTCTTTGTGTTTTGAGTAGTGTAGATCATTGAATAGGAGTGGTAGAGCTTGCAATGCACACATGATGCATCTCTTGAGACCACCAATATAGTGGCAGGTGTAGATAGATTCCGTGCTCTATGTTAGGGTTAATTTCCTTCTTTGTCAGATCAATATTTTAGTTGGTTATTTGCAATATTTGCAAACGCTATACTACAGTGGCTGTAGAACCTTCTTTTGGTGCCATTGTTGGGAAATGAGAGAAGGAAAAAGCCTAGGAGAAGCATAATTTTTTGCATTGTTGTGTTCCTTAGGTTGGATCTTCACTCACTAGATTGGCATTATATTATGCAATAGCTTAGAAATCACCTCCATAAGTTGGGTGGAGGCTCCAAAACCTCATACACCTTTGTGGATGAGACACTCTCCTGCCCATTAGGATTGAGAGTAGGATTAGGGTTAGTTGGTGTAGTAAGTGTCATTTCAAAAAAATTTATTTTTATTAGTTTACCTTTTTCTAGAGAGATATGCAAAACTTCTAACCCCTAACTTTGCCTTGTTTTTGGATATCCCAAATTCCAATACAAGTAGGTAACTATCTAGAAAGGATATTTTTACCAAAAGTTGATTTTTCCATGGCCCAAAATCACACTCAGTTGCTCAAATCGTTTATGATGACTACTGAGATTGTTTTTTGCTCAAAGCAAATTCTTGGCATCTACAAAGGGTTTAGTGTCTAAGGACCCCTTGGGACACATAGATAACCCTAAAATCGCATTTAGATAGTAGTGGCACAAAACAATTTGAGCAATTTTTGCGATCAGAACCCAAAAGTTGCCAGTCGAATCAACCACTGAGGCCTTGTAGAGCTCAGATTGTTTGTGGTTTTTTTTGTTTTTGGTGATTTTTTGGGGTGTTGACCACGCAGAGGCTATCCTCTTAGGGCCAAGACTCTTAGTTTTGAAAAAAAAATGTTTGTGACAAAAATTATTTGAGCACCAAATTTAGTAAAAAACAATATGAGCCTTTGTCAATTGCCCAAAATGATTTGAGTTGCACCAAGGATGCTTAGCACTTGCACTTGCATTCACTAAAGGTAAGTACGCACTCCACTGCATTTGTAAATAGAAAAAAATCCATTTTATTTCATAAATGGACAATATAAAGGTTTAAATTCAAGTCACATTGGGCATTGAGTAAAGCCTAGATGGGAAGGAACTCGGAAAAGGGGGGTCCTTTATCTCTACAGGTAGTTAAGGTTTGGTACAACAATCGATTCCAAATAACAAGTGCCTTCTAGAGCCTCAAAGTGGTTGGGTGAGACCTTCCAAAGACTCTTTAGAACAATCCTAGAAGAGGAGTTGGTCTTTGGTTTAGAAGAAACCATATGTTGTGATACTATCTCAATGCGATCAATAGTTGAAACCTTGGAGAAATCTAGACAAGTCCGCTATGAGTGTACATGTAATTCCAAACCAATCTTTTTGTTGGGGTAAAGGGCCCATAGTGGCTGCCCATCCCCACCATGACTAACACTCCCTACACTACTAACACCAGCATTAAATCATTTACTCTTGTTCTCTATAATGCAATAAGGAACCAATCACACACACTTACCAAGTCTGTGTGATTGGGGTGGAACCACACTTACCAGGTGTGGTTCCACCCCAATCTCTCCTCTTTGTCTCTCTTGTCACCTCTTCGCACACAGACATGCTCAAACTTTGGTATTAGAGCTATGCATTCGAGCTGGCACCGTCTTCATCTCATGCATGAGCCGACCGCACCAAGAAGATAAGTCATCAGCCTTAGCAAGCAAAGAAATTGAAGATCTGTGGATCCAAAGCCTTGGCTTTTTATGAAAAATCTTGGAACCTTGGTACGTAGTGCTAGAAAGGCTAGCTTGGTATATCTTGCCTGGTTTTGGTTTAGTTCTCCTACGGTAAAATGATCTTAGCTTTCCTCTACTGAACTTGACCATACATACTCTCATTTCAGTTAGAAGTTGATTTTTTGCATTACAAATTTACCCGCATGATGCTGGTTACAAAGACTGTGAAACTTGAACTCTCTAGTTAGCGATTAGACATTTAACATGGGTTTATGGTATAATGACTACTCTCTAGCATGAGAGGTTGACTTTGGAAAATGATTATGTTGGTCTCTCGCTTTTTTCTAATCTCTGGTATTACTGTTATTGTTTTGGCCCATTGCTTCGGTTGGGGCTTTTTGGTCTGGTTGTGATTTAGAGAATAGAACTTTGGCCTGCTCTATAAAAACATACTTTATAATTCTTCTGCTTTTTTGGTTTTCATACTGAGAAAAACAAATCTGTTTCTTTTGTTTTATATCGGGTAACAACTGATTTAATTGGTATTGATATTTACTCTTTTAGCAAGGATTAAAATAGGTATTTTTTACTGGCTTTGTGAAAAATTATGTCGGCCATGACATATGAAGAGAGTCATTTGTAAATAATGATGGCGTTTGAAATGATTAAATCTATTCTTAACTTAGGTAGTGGTAAATTTCTTTTAAAAATCCAAACATATGGGTTGGGACTCCTCTGGTCGTTTTGCTAGTTACCGTAGTCGTGTACCTTACGGTGTCGTTTGGATAGGTTTTAGTTTTGCTTTCTCTAAATATACTACAGAGGCCTTTAGGCTCTGTGTTAACCCTCACGCACATTCCTATCACCTAAGACGGACGCCGTATTATTTATTTGGTAGAGTCAGGTACTGGGCTTGTCGGTCCAATAGGAAAAGGGTAAGAGTGATCGATGATGAGAGGCGCACTCTAACTGGAACATTCAAGGGATTAGTTGGCTAAGCGTGGGCGCCCAAGTGTGAATGGGGCGAGCTCATATAAAAGTCAACTAAACCTAAAATTCACTCATTCTCTCATTTGTGTAATTGAAGAGTGCCCTTGCTCCATCTGCATCTTCTTCTTCATCATCTCCTTGTGTGTGTGTGTGTGTGTGTGTGTGTGTGTGTGTGTGTGTGTGTGTGTGTGTGTGTGTGTGTGTGTGTATGCGTGAGAGAGAGAAAGAGTGTGTGTATGCGATCGAGCATTGCGACGACGGCACGGCGGCGACGAAGCGGTTGAGCACGGCGCAGCGGCGGCTTCTTCTTCTTCGCGGCGAGGAATCCTCCACGACAGCAAGCGTAGAGTGGTGAGTGACACACCATCGCCATCTTTGAGCTTACTAGTTTAGGCTAGTTGCATGTTTTGAGCCATTTGTGGCTCGCACACAGTGTATTGGCAAGTTCCTTGCATTGAGACGTGCCACAGACGTGCACATTTTTGGCGCCGCTGCCGGGGAATGCCATACACTAAGCCTTAATGGCACTCTGTGCTTCTTTTGTGGTGCAATTTCAATTGTAGGAAAGGTAGGGAAGGAAGGTGTGTGTGTTGAGAAGAAGGATTTTGTTTTTGCTACTATGTATTTCTTTGTTAATGAAGTTTTGAAAGGTACTGTGTTTTCTCTGTGATAAGGTGTTAGTATTAAGGTTATTAGTTCTGTGTAATGTAAAGTACAGTAAGTGGGAAGTAGATTTGTTAGAGCTAATGAAGTGTGTTAGTGTGTAACAGTAGGTGTATTAGTTGTAAGTAGGTAGGTAGAGTGTGTGTGTGTGTGTGTGTGTGCTCGCGCGCAGACCGCGGTGACCTTATCCCAACAAAAAATAATAATAATAATAATAATAAAATTTTTAAAAAAATAAAGGTAAGACCGAGATCAAGAATATCTCCCAGATCCAAGACCAAGCTCACGCTCAAGTTCAGGCTTAAGTCGTCCTTTAAAATTACGTATTTTAGCTTCACACGTAGCTAAAAATCGACTTTTTTGAGGACCAACGGAGCTTCAGGTGACCGAACGTTGTGTTGTAAAGCACACCGCGACCCTCTGAGTGATATGCTTGTTTTGAGCTATCACACACTTTAATCCAAAAACCAATCATTAAAGAACATTTAAAAAAATAAAAAACGAGTGAAAACGGACGCCTAAAAAAGTAAGCGATTAATCTTCGAGGTTATGCGCCGACGCTTGTAGGGTGCCAAAGGCACATGCATCTGCGCTCTGGTCGTGTGTTAGAGACGGAGCAACTAGAGAGAATTTCGACTTACGCGAGTTCTCAATATCCACCTACCTTAGGTTCCGGGCCCTTGGCGGGGACCCAAGGTAGTACAAACCAAGACCCAAACATAGCGGCTAATGACTCTTCTTTTGACTACGACATCATGGAGGGTTTCCCAATACCTAATCCCAAAAGCTCAAGCTAAGACATGCATGCCATGGGCCCGCGGTCCGGGCCGAGCATGCTTAGCCGCTTGAAGGAAACCTTTAGTAGAGCCACTCGCTCCGAACATGGAGCTAATGAAAGTAAATTCTCCATTCATGACCAACGTAGACCCTATACCCTTAGAGAATGTGCACGTAAATACTTCATTCACTGCACCCCCTGACTCTTCAGAGTTATTTCCCTCTGAGGTCATATTACCCGATGGTAGAAGCCTTCCCGAAGTGCAAGAGGTTGAGCGATATATCATTGCGGCTAGGGAAAAGGAAGTTGAGAGCTTACGCAAGGCGGAGCAACGAAGAGAGTTAAAAGCGAAAGCCCCTATGTCAATATCCTTGCTAAGAGATCAATCGAGTGCTCCTGATTTAGCAACCGCTAAGGGCCAACCCCTAGAAAGCAACATTGCATCTAGCTCAAAGGACACCCCTAGCACCTCAATCCTAGATGGAGTGTTCTTAAATGAGAACTGGGAGTACGAACTACAAACAAAAACTCTAACCGACTTATATATAGGTCACACCTATGACGTGGGTTGGTTAGATGTCCTACAATCCACAATGGGTGCTACTAGTGTGGAGGATCAACAACAAAGAGTTTGTGAGGTCATCCATAGGGTCATTGAGTTAGAGAGATAGAACAAGGGGATCAACATACCTTCAACGGGTCTCATGAGATTCTTGGATACAGGAAAGGCTAAACAACCGACTTTATTGCAAATGGAGACTCCCTTGGTAAGTCCGATGGATCCCCCATATGTTGTTTCGCCAAGGGTCTCGGTGCAATCGGAGCCCACAAGTGATAGCTTTAACTTTCCAAGTCTAACTCATCTTTCCCTTGATGACACCACGGCTACCATGCCTACCCCAATGGTGGGCATGTCGGGAAACACGCCATGGACCTCATTTGTTAGTAAAGCACCGCTACATGGTAGCTCAATGCCTACAACAACAGTACCTACAAGTGTGTACCAATCGTATACACCCATGGATCCTCGTACTCATGTAGTTCCTACCCCTCCCATTGTTTCAACAACCTATACTCCCCAACCACAACACCCAAGTTCTTATTTACATGGGACTATACCGATTAGCATTAGCATGTCACATCCGACGTCTGCTATGCCTAGGGCCACACATATGAACTTTGGGCCACCACATGGCACAACATCGTACCCAACGTGGAACCCAAGGGCTTCCTATGAGCCAAGCCCAATGCCAATACCTACTCCACATGTAGTCTCTGGAGCGCCTTCACCCACAGTGCCTGCTCACTTAGGTGACTTGGCAACATTTGCTCAAGCTATTGGTCGATCTATTGCTGACAATATGCGTAACATGCCTGATAGAGGAGGAACACTTAGATCCACAACCCAACCTAGATGAGAACCTTGTTATAGAAATACATGTTAACAAGTTGGGACAATACTTTGAGGGTGATGAATCCAATGCGACCACACCAATCACTACTAAGGGATTAACTGTGAAGGGAATCCTTAATGGTGGTGTTGGGGTTAGCATTGTGACTAAAAATTGATGGGAAACTATGGGAAGACCTCACCTTGCGACCACAACCATAGTAGTGAAGATGGCCAATGAATCTATTGTTAAACCTATTGGGATGCTAGAAGATCTCAAGATCAAGCTCTTTGGACATAAAATAAGGATTACCTTCATTGTTATGGATTTCTCCAAACACACTATGGCATCGGAGATGATCTTAGGACTTCCTTTCATGAGGGAAGCAAACATGGTGCATGACTGGTCTAAAATCATGTCTACTTGCAGTTCCAAGATTCTGTTATTCGAGTGGATCTGGTAACTGGTCGAGCACATCCCCAAGGAAACAGGTTTATAACTGATCATAGATGTGACACCACAGTTCACTCGATCCCATTGCAGTATTGTTACACGTGTAAAGTGGACAATGATGTTGGGGAAGATTCTCCTTATATGGATGTACTACCTGGGACGACTGAGTCGGACAATGTGGATTGGGTCCACCTAGCAGCAACCATAGACACTTGAGGAAACAGGGGGACGACCTGGGTAACACTTGAGGGAGATGAAATGCCCGTACCCTTAAATATGCTACAAGCAATGCATATAGCTTCTGACAAGACTCATCCTAATATAGCGAATAAAACATACAAGTGGATCCCTAAAGCTTCTTTAGAGACCATAGCTAGTGCTAAAAAACAAAAGCCTTCTACGAAACGTCCCACTCGCTCCAAGAAATGTAAGGAAACGTGGCGTTGAATTCCTAAAAAACTATTGGAAGCCCAAGGCTACTATGAAGGAAATGATCAAATCTGGGTGTCAAAACGTAGATTGTGTTCTTACCGGTCACCTGACCCATGTGCGCCCTATCCTATAGCTTCAAAGCAAATTGACGATCACGGAAAGAAAAAAATCATAGAATGCTACACACCCACTCCAGAGCTAGTTTGGGTACCGAAGAAAAAACGATTTGTTCCACCTAGCTCAGGAAGGGGGGAGTCCCATGAAGCTTTTAGCTCCTCATGTAATGCATCCATAGAGGTAAAAGCTTCTCCACAACCTCCATCTACAATAGTGGACCTCCATGAAGCTACAAATGAATCCACACCTCCGAGTGTTCAAGAATCACCTGATGAACCACTTCAAGTTCGATCCTGGGAGAGTACCTTACCACCCTTGCAGCTTGACGAGGCACCTAAGGTAATAGAAAACTACTGGCAAAAATCCTTACCTATTACCAACTGGAACAATTGGTTTCAAAGGGTGACGAGCACGTTTCAGACGGTATGATCTACCCAAGGAAGGGGGGAGTGTTTGCTGACAGTCATCATTCACTCACTCCCCTCTCAACCTTCCTCCGTGACCTCTCAATCTCCAATCTTAGGGAATGTATATATAAAGCCTTATACTCAGAAAAAACAAAAATAATAAAGAGCAAGAGCAATTAGCAAACGAGTATGCACAATAAAAGTCAGAACATTGACCCAGACTTACACATTCACATCCGGTACACTGAAACAAAAACCAAATACCTTTGATCCTCATCACTCAAGTGATAGAGGGTAGGTAGGGTTAGTACGATAGGAGTGTTTCTGTTTTAGAGTTTACTGATTAGCAAAGTTCTTTTTTCCCACTGATGTGCCTCCTAGAGGTATTCTTTGTGTTTCCTCGTGTGTACAGGAACGTGTTGCTGTGGTTAGGATTTGGACCTTCATGGAATCTTTCTCTCGTTCACACTTCAAATCAAGCACGACCATTCACACAAACATGTGTTTCTTTTCCATTAGCATTGCCCCTTATCTTTTTGCATCCATGTTTGTCTGCTTTAATTGTGATTGGTAGCATAATATTCAACGCATTTGCTTAGCACCAAACATTAAATTCAATGTAATTTTTTGTCATAATCACTTGTCTAGGTTTAAAAATCAAGCAGTCTGACTAAGTTAGTTTGACCAAGCTAGGTGTTAGAGATCTTCTCTTAATACCATGGGGAATGCCTTCCTAATTATCAATGGTTACTTAGGTTCTTAATCCGATTTAGGCAGCATTGTGTGAAAATGTACTAGCGTTTTCTAGTGGGCTTAGTCCCTATTGACCTTTAGCTTAAGTATTATAAAGGGAGTTTACTAGTGTGATGAGCCTGGAGAGGGTAACAGTGTTATATGACTCCCCAAAGTTACAAAATTAAAATGCTGAAAACGAACAAACAAAAAATCAAAGTGCCACAATGTAAAATCTTAAGCTGGAAGAGAAACCTCAGCTTGATTTGGTACTCCACTCACATGTATCGCCTATGGTACTAGAGCCCTAGAGGTTCCCAGTGTGGGCGCTTTTCCTTGAAAAGCAAAAAACCCAAGGCCTACAAAATAAGCACACACATCAAAATTGAAACAATGTGAAAAGACTTTTGGGGGGTCAAAGAAAAGGAAATCAGTCAGGCGATGATTTCATGAGCAATTCCTTTTATTGTAGTTTAACTACAAGGTCTTCTAGGTATAGCCTCTAGTCAGCCCTCGGACATGAAATACTTGGCTCTCGCGATTAAACAACTTAATTGACAGAGAAAATTGAGAAGCTTGTCCATGGTATTAATAGTCGATCTTTAGTGCCTTTTGATCGTTAAATTAGCGACCCCATTCTTGTTTGTTTTTTTATCTTTACAATTGTTTATACGTTTGATTATATTACAATTTAATGTTTATTGCTGACAAATGGTTTAAAATTCTGTTACCAATCAAATTGTCTGCCTACAACTGCATATGCTTTTTAATTGTATATGAGAATGCAAACACTGTGCCAATGTTGTTTGATTTTGCAGTGTGACTGAAGGAGGCTAAGGAAAATCATCTCAAATGCTCTTCCACCTCGACGAACGAGCTTTAACTCAATAGCTTCCGAGGGCGGAATCTACATTAGGAAGGGGGGCATGTTAACCCTCACGCACATTCCTATCACATAAGACGGACGCCGTATTATTTATTTGGTAGAGTCAGGTACCGGGCTTGTCGGTCCAATAGAAAAATGGTAAGAGTGATCACCGATGAGAGGCGCACTCTAACTGGAACATTCAAGGGATTAGTTGGCTAAGCATGGGTGCCCAAGTGTGAATGGGGCGAGCTCATATAAAAGTCAACTAAACCTAAAATTCACTCATTCTCTCATTTGTGCAATTGAAGAGTGCTCTTTCTCCATCTCCATCTTCCTCTTCTTCATCTCCTTGTGTGTGTGTGTGTGTGTGTGTGTGTGTGTGTGTGTGTGTGTGTGTGTGTGTGTGTGTACGCGCGCGTGAGAGAGAGAGAGAGAGAGTGTATGCAATCGAGCATTGCGACGATGGCACGCCGGCGCGAAGCGGTTGAGCGTGGCGCAGTGGCGGCTCCTTCTTCTTCGCGGCGAGGAATCCTCCACGACAACAAGTGTAGAGCGGTGAGTGACACACCATCGCCATCTTTGAGCTTACTAGTTTAGGCTAGTTGCGTGCTTGGAGCCATTTGTGGCTCGCACACAGTGTATTGGAAAGTGCCTTGCATTGACACGTGCGACAGACGTGCACACTCTGTAATTAAAATAAAATCTTTCTCTGACTTCGTTCATGCGTAACCAGGCTTTCCTCTATCTCTTTAGGAGGTGTTTTAGCTCTTAAAAGTTGATGCCTAGTGTAGGGTGCATTTCTCAAGCTAACTTATGTTTGCTCCTATGGGGTAAAAATCTCCCCGATCTGGTTAAAGAACGATTTAGAAATATTTAACATAGTTTTTTAAGATAATCACTTTAAAACTCTTTAAACTAAGGATAGGCAGCAACGGAATGTTTTTTAAAAAAAAATTGGAACTGTCTTGATATATAGTAGCATTTATTTTGGGAGTCTCACTCTCTTGGAAAGATTTGCTAAAAACCAAGTACTCTTATGCTGTCTTCAAAAAAAACAAAATACACGATGAGAATTGTTGTTTTCATTCATTGTGACATGGATAACAACTGGGATGCCTAGTGTCACCTGCGTACAGTCACGTGCTAACGAAGTGTTTTCTTGTGGCTATGGGTGTAGGTGAGGGCTACCCTCTTTGATAAATACATATTGTTCTATGTGGTTGAGGACATGAATCTTATCTTTTACCTTAAAGCAACATCACTCCAGACTTAGGGATTACTTTCTCCCCTGTTATACTTTGTTTTCTTCACTACCTTGTACAAAATTTATTCTCAACAGCAAATAAATTATTGTACAAATCCATTGTATTTGCCTAGAATTATTGGTATGTGAACAAGTAGTGTTCGTTTGCGCATATATATCTATTTAGTACTGCTACACACACACACACACACACACACACACACACACAGAGGAGGTCACAAGCTTGTGTTGAGAGCATACACAGCTCTCGAGTGAGTGTACTCACGCAAACATGCATGTTTGGTGTGTGTAGAGCTCTTGGCCTTGGACATAGTGCAACACAAACAACATATTGCACACAAGGAGCCATCAAGGTCTCTCTACTTTCATCGTGAGGTCTCAGCTTTGGCATTAGCTTTAGTTCCTACTTTGGATTGGCTTCAGCATTCTACACATAGTTAGAGAGGTAGATAGCCGAGTAGGGATGATGTTTTTTGGTTTGTGGCATCCGGCCTCGTTCATATCACTAGAGCTCTTCAACATGCGATTCCCAAGCACACGCCTACTTGGAGGCATAAATCTTGACATAAACATCACGTGTGAGTGTTTGATCACCGATCGAGGACATATTTTCCAGTGAGGCATAGTTTTCGGCAATGGCATTGTAGGTGGAGTTTTTCTCTTAGGGATTGCAATTTTATGTGTTCAAAGGTATACTTTTGACCTCTTTATGCATTTTAGAGAGTCGTTTTCCATTGTCATATGTGTTTTGGCAATGATGTATGATGCGTGGTTTATCTTGAGATTTGATCTTGATTTTATTTCCATAAAGCTAGTCTAGCTTGACACGAGACAGGTTATAGGTTTGTTGCTAGATATAGGTACACAATTCTCATATGCACTTTTGGCAGTGAGTTTGAGGCATTTTTATCACTATGGGATGATATGCATTCTCAGACACATTGTTGGTGAGCACTTGGCATGCTATTGAGCTCTTTTGAGAGCAAGCATCTCCACAAGGATTTGGTTTACACTACTTGCATCAGTTTGATGCTTGTTTATGTACATGTCACATATGTATGTTGAGTTGTGGACACTACATATTGTACACCATTATGGAGCTAGTTTTTCTTACCCAACTGTTTTTGAGACTCAATCCAAAAGATAGTCTTTTTTGAGATTGGACTATAGTTGTGTCAAGTTTGATGTGCCTTTGGAGGGGCCTGGTGAGGTTTTCTTTGATCTAGGGTACTATTCTCGAATGTTGAGATACCTTTGGTGATACACGAGTTTGTTAGAGCACCCCCTTTATGAGGCCTCACCATAGGTTATGTTAAGAGAGGGCTACATGCATTTGATGCCGTGTTAGATGTCTATTTTGGGTCAATTTAAGGATCAGTTTATACACATAGCTAGTCAGCCATTCTCTTTATGTGTTAGTCTTTGATTTTGAGATCTTGTTTTGCCATTTTCAATTTAGATTTTGCTCCTATCATAGAGGAGATTTTGACAAAATTTCCCAAGATTTTCACTATAGTTTTCTTGATCTTCTTGCCATAGTGTTTAACTCTTGCAGTTATGACCTCTTCTTTTAAGAAAGATAGTTACAACATCAGGAAGTTTGATGGAATAAAATTTTTCATATACAAAGGGCACATTTAGGACTATTTAATCGAGAAAGGTCAATTGGAGCCACTCTTTGAGCACCAAGAGGGTGATGGCTATACAAATATACAATGAAAATGGCTTGATGCCGAAGCTACTATCCACTATCCATCTACATCTTGGAGAGTCAGTGCACTTCACTATCACTGTTGAAGCTACTTCTAACGCCTTGCAAAAAAAGTTGTGTAGTATGTATGAGATTAATATCGCAAATAATTTACTTGATGAAGAAGCTATTTGAGCTTTGCATGAAAGAAGGCCACATATTTTCTGAACACTTAAATGCATTTGACGTAATTTTTAGTTAGTTGAGATCACATGGACTCGATTTTGACAAAGAGGTGCAGTCTATCTTCTTGTTATGCTCTCTAGATTCTTTATGGGACATTTTCTACATAGCCAGAAGCAACTTTGCACCCGCAAAAAAGAAGGTTTACAATGATGTCGTAGCTAACCTGCTAAGCAAGGTGATGCTCATGTTGCTACTTCACATAGATAGAGGGGTCGTAATAAGGATTGTGGCAAAAGTAAAGATCTCAATAGACAGAGGGGTTGTAATAAGCATTGTGGAAAAAGTAAAGATTGCAAGGATTTTTGCAACAAGTCTAAAGAATCTAGCATAATGTTGAGTGTTACCATTGCCATAAGAAAGGGCACATGAAGAAGGACTGCAAGATTTTGTAGAGAGACAAGAAGAAGTCAAAGAATGCATGACAATGATGATAAGGGAAAAGCTAAGATTGAGGAGCCCAATATGGTAGAGTCTCCTAAAACTACACATGTGCGTGGGGTTTTATTGCCCTCGGATGGTCTAGTCTTTATAGTAGATCTTAGCCCAAATGATCTAGTTGCAAAAAATGCAAGCTTTAATTAGAATTGGGTCATGGATTTTGGAGCCAGTTCCATGTGACACCTCATAGAGAGTAGTTCTCTACTTATGTACATACACGTGGCATAGTGAAGCTCGATAATGCTTATGAGCTTGATATACATGGTGTTAGAGATTAAGTTGGCTCTACATAATGGCCTAGAGTTCATACTCAAGAATGTCAAACATGTCTCCAAGTTAGAAAAAGAGTTTGATATTTGTTGGTCAGCTTGATGACTCGGGTTACACGACAACCTTTGGAAATGGTTCATGGATGAACAAGAAGGGAAACCTTGTTATTCTTAGAGGTCCAAAGCATGGAACACTCTATTCTATGTTTTTCTTGTGTGTAAAAGAGGATTGTATATCCATAGATAAGATGTTGTCTACTAAGTTCAGACATAGCCAGATAGGCCATATGAGCCAAAAGGGAACAAAAACATTGGCACGTTTTGGTTACTCACCTATTTTTATTATTTTTCTATATGTGAACACTACATCTATGGCATACAGACTAGGAACACTTCATTTCCATTGAATATAAAGCATTTTAAGCCGCTGGAATGTGTTCATAGCAACAAATGTGGTCCTCTTTTGACCAATTCTCTAGGGGGAGCTAGCTATTTTGGACTTTCTACAAGATTCCACGAGGAAGGCGTGGGTTTATCCTTTGTGTCATAAGGATCAAATCACCTCTACTTTCCAAAAATTCTTAGCATTTGTAGAGAATCAATCTGGCATGATGCTAAAAAGCTTGAGGATTGATAATGGTGGAGAGTATGTCTCTAGGAACTTTGAGGGTTTTTGTAGCAAGAGAGGTATTAAGAGGTAGATTATTGCTCCTTACACACCTAATCAGAATGGAGTTGCAAAAAGGATGAATCAAATGATTCAAAAGTGAGTCACAGTATGCTTTCTATGGAAAATCTAACTCAAGGTTTTGGGTAGTGGTAGTTGTTGGGATTCAGGCCAACTGGTCGGACATCCCACTTACTACTAACCCATCTACTAACTTAACCATTATGTACTTATTCTTTAATACAACAGAATAAGGAGCTGCACAACAGGATAATGTTGATGTGTGCTCCACACTAATCAATCATAAACCAAAAAATGGCTCAATAGAGAACACTTGTAACCTGCATGATGTAGTCTTACGCTCGGAATATGTGTCGATGTGAGGACATGAGGCAAAATCAAAGAAAACCTGTAACCACTACGAGCATACCATAAACCTCACTTCTGCGAGAGTGGATAAGAGAACACGGAAGTGTGTCCAAAGCTGACAAGAACCTGTCAAAGTGAGAGTAGAACTCGATCACTGTCAAAATAATGGCGAGAACCTGGAGAAAATCCGACAGAGTTTCCCCTGTAAACTAAGCACAATCTCAAGTCAACTCTCAGCCATAAACGACAACACGAAAGTAAACCAACTGAAGTGAAGCCAAGCGAGGCTATACGCATAATCAGACTGCAAGTCTGTCACTGCATAGCTGTCAAAAATCAAGTCAATTGACCAAAATGCTCTCTATACACAATAGAGGCAAGACAACATATCTGTGATAACAAAGCGTATAAACCTGTCAACAACTGATCCACATAAGGCATACATAGGCCAAAACCATGGCAAAGTGCTCACTCCTGTACGAGTGGTCTTGGACAATCTGTACCTGTCCGTGTAACCTGTACACCTGTGAACCTGTGATGTGTGAGCTATCTAGGGTAGCTCACCTGCACAAGACCTGTTCCCAAGTGAGAGTCTACAGTGATGGCTCATGAAAGATGGAAGTCGCGATCTTCCCGACATATGCGATGTTGGTATTGTGGTCATACAGGGCACATTAGGCGTTGTTGTGTTAGACGCATGAGATAGCAGCGGAGACAGAGGTGTGATGCACAAACAGTTACGACACATAGTAGAGAGACGGCTACATATGCCAGTGACGATGATGTTACATTTACATCTAGTCTCCACCCACGATACAGGTCTGATAGAGATGACACTTGCTCCTGATTGCTGCTAGATGAGTCTGCAGCATTTCTTTTCTCACCATGTCGTGACTGGTTCAGCACATTTGCTAGTGGGAGTATGGTCGTGTTCATTTGGCTAATAGTTCAGTGTATGACATAGAGGGTGCAGGAGATATATGTCTACTACTACGCTCACACATGTGCGCTATGTTACTGGGATTGCACAGAGTTTGATCTCAATGACATGTTTGAGATAATGTGGTTGTCAGGTACTGCTTCGAGAGCGGTCATTCCAGTTGTAGTTGGGTCGTCTAGTCATTGCTCGAGGTGCTAGGTCTTCTGTGGTTTACTCACTGCATGTTTCTGATGTACCAGACGATAGAGTCTCAGTTACTACACTGACGTGTGATGAGCGAGAGACTAGGCAAGTCTCATTCGCGAGTGAGCTCCAGTATGCTCCAGAGACATAGCATTTAGTTGTGCAGGACATGTCAGTAGACTCTGCAGCATAGCAGAGGTGGAGCGGATTTGCTCCAGTGAGTCACAATAGGAGTTATCTCATTTTATGCAGAGAGAGGTAGAGCCGGTCTGCTCCCTAGAGGCATGTGCAGAGATGACGGATATGGAGTTTTTTGATATGCTTATGCTAGATGTTGATGATGATTTGCCAGGACACAGGGTACCACCTATGGACAACAGGGACATGCATGTTCCAGTGTCAGACGAGACACACCCATACGTGATGAGTGTTCCTGCCGATGCAATGTATGCATATAGCGTTGAGGAAGCCGACAAAGCTAGGATTGCGCAGATTTCATGAGCGTTCGTGCATCTCACGTACGACCTGTTAGTGTCGAGGCTCGACTTATCAGCTGCAGTGGGAGCATTTGCAGTAGGGATTGCTAGACTAGCGATGACTGATGCTAGCATGACGCTTCGTGGAGCATTGTAGACCATACAAAGATGTCTACAAGATTTGCATGCAGGCTCTAGCATTGATTTTCACGCTCACCTAGAGCCGATGCATCTGCATGTAGATCGAGTGAGTGAGCCAGTGCGCGTGGGTTGAAAGAGTCTCTCACCTATCATCTTGTATATATTAGTAGATAGCTAGTAGGGTCCACTTATTGGCACAGTCGCCTTTACGTGGGAGTATGTTGGGGTAAAGGTGATGTGCCTCACCACGGGCTGGGCGCCGAGTGCCCGGCCGCACACTGACACTGACCACTCACACTAACCCTCATCTTATTCTTATGTACATATAGAGAATAAGGGGCTAGAGCGTATTGCTCTCTGTGAGCTCCACCACATATTGTCTCCCTTGCACCTCACCCTCTCACGCTTGCACTCACCTCTCTTGTACGCACGCTTCACGCACCACACGTGCACTCTATAGTAGTATTGATAGCGATAGATATCATTTACAAGTCTCTTAGTACGCCGCTAGATACAAGATTTTAGAAGAGTTGTGGTCCGAAAAGAAGCCACATTATGATCATTTGCTATTTTTGAATGTGAGGCATATGCACATGTGTCAATGGAGCTTCACAAGAAGCTAGACCTAGAAGTTACACGTGTATTTTTCTTGGTTATGGTGTAGATGGAGAAATGGGATATCATTTTCGGCACCCAAAATCTCATAAAGTCATTTGTAGTTCACACATTATCCTCAACGAGTCAAAGATGGA
The DNA here is from genome assembly GCF_014529385.1 of Adiantum capillus-veneris. Classification (NCBI taxonomy): domain Eukaryota; kingdom Viridiplantae; phylum Streptophyta; class Polypodiopsida; order Polypodiales; family Pteridaceae; genus Adiantum; species Adiantum capillus-veneris. The sequence goes on along the minus strand of NC_140959.1, from coordinate 117,440,188 downwards.
CAAGACACTCATTAAAAAGGTTGAGTATAGAAAGGTCACATTCGTGGATGTTGCCTCAAATTCGGTGAAAACTCAGAAGAATAGTGATGCACCTTCCATTAGCAACGCTACAACTGATAGGACACAGAGCAATTGCCAGTCGTTGAGATGATCTAGTATATCCTTGCGTCCATCTGAGAAATTTCAACCAGCGTTGGATGATGCCATGCTGACTGATTGTGGTGAGCTATCTTATTACAAAGAAGCCATGTAGATGGATGACAAGGTCAAGTGGGAGCAGGCCATACAATTAGAGTATGACTCGATGTTCATTAATGAGACATGGGACTTGGTTGAGTTTTCAAATGACAAGCAGGACTCACCTTGCAAATGGGTTTACAAGAAGAAGTTAACATTGAAAATCCTAAGCCAAAGTACAAGGCAAGATTGGTTGCTAAGGGGTTCAAGCAGCAGAAGGGAATTGATTTTGATGAAATTTTCTCGTTTGTGGTCAAGATGACTACACTGCATACATTGGTTGGACTAATAGCCATTGAGGACATGGAGCTTATCCAAATGATGTGAAGACCACCTTTCTTCACAGGGATCTTGAGGAGGATGTTTACATGAAGCAACTTGAAGGTTTTGAGTAACCTAGCAGGGAGGAACTTGTATGTAGACTCAAGAAAGCATTTTATGGCTCAAAGTAGGATTCAAGGCAATGATATCAAAATATTGATGCTTTTATGAGGTGCCATGGATTCAGAATGAGTCAGGAGAATCATTGCTTGGATACATAAAAACTTAGTGATTTGCTACTCATTCTTATCTTACATGTATGTAGTTAACATGCTAATTGCACAAAATTTTACTAAGAAGATTGCCAAATTGACGAAAATTTTGAGCAAAAAAATTTCCTATGAAGGATTCGGGAGAAGCAAATCTTTTTCTTGGTATGATTATCAAGAGAGACTAAAAAAAGAGTATTCTTGAGTTATCTCAGGAATCTTATATCCACAAGGTCTTGTAGCGTGTGCAGGTGGGGAAGGTAGTGAGTATCCCACTAATGTCATATTTGAAACTAAGCGAGGAAGATTCTCCCAAGTCAAATGCTGAGAGTAGAAATGGCAAGTGTGCCATGTTCTTTGCCTATAGGTAGTCTCATGTATGCTATGGTAGCTACAAGGCCAAACATTGCAATGGCAATGGGAGTGGTTAGTCGGTATATGATTGATCTTGGCACGTAGTATTGGATAGTAGTGAAACACATCCTTAGGTACTTGAAGCTAGAATGAGAAAATGCTTATGCTTCGGTAATAGTGATCCATCTATTGTTGGTTACATGGATATGGATTACGTAGGTTGCAATGACAATAGGAGGTCTACATCTGGCTACATATTAATATTTACAAGAGGAGACATTTCTTGGAGGTCACTCCCCAGGATTGTACGTCTTCTTCCACTGCAAAGGCTAAGTATGCTATGGTGTTAGATGCCGACAAGGAAGCTATATGGTTGGCATGTCTAGTGGGAGACTTAGACATTTAGTGGTTCTAGTTTTTCACTATGATAGTCAAAGTGCCATTGCTTTGGTAAGGAATACCATTTTCACTCCAAGTCAAAGCACATTGGGGTGAGGTGTCATCTCATTCGGGATGCGTTGATGGATAATCAATTGGAGCTTATCAAGGTCTAGACTAATGACAACTCAATGGATTCTCTTACAAAGAACCTAGCTATGGAGTGATTTGTACATTGCATTAAGTCAACGGGTGTACAATGAGCACAATTCTACAAGGGTGAAGCTACCATCGTGCTTCAAGATTTTTCTCACTAACTTTAGTCATAGCCACTTACAACCACATTGGCATTTAAGTGAGAGATTGTTGGGATAAAGGTCCCATAGTGGCTACACATCCCTGCCATGACTAGCTCCCTACACCACTAATACTAACGTTATTTACTCTCCTTCTCTTATAATGCAATAAGGAACCGAGAACACACACTCACCAAGTGTGGTTCCACTCCAATCTCTCCTCTCTACTCTCAGCACACACGCATCCATGCACGTGCATGCTCAACACTTTTGGGAGTGGATGTGTATACGACAAACAATAAAGTCAAGGCTTACACCATCTTTCTTAAAACCCACTTCTACAAAGCCTTGGATTCATGGGGAAATATCACCAAAGAAATTATCCAACACAAAGTGAGCCTCCCCTTCAATCAACAATTCTTTTTTGTTTCTTAATGAGTTGAACAAGCCAAATCCAACATTGTTACCATGGAAAAATGTCTGGTTAATGGAGAGGATGTATAAGAACTTGAGGCTATCCCCACTTGACCATGTCCTCCTCCACATCCATTGCAACCTACTTTGATAGGGGAAATCATATGCATCTTGTATTTGTGGATGACCCTTATGCCATTTTGTATGATGATATTCTTGGATGGGTGTATAAGACACCTAGTCACAAACATTTCTACCCTCCTGAGTGTAAGCTCCATGTATATAGTAATGAGTCCTCTACACCTCAATTTTGTGATGTGTGGGGAACATAGTAATATAGATTTAACCCATACAACCATTAAGATTATAATTGGAAGGTAATTTTGGTCTTCCCTAGAGACTTGGCGGCAGGGGGGGATCAAACGTCTCTACAACTATAGAATCAACCCCAATAGTTCACCTAAGTGAATCATGATGCCCAATCCACACCCCTCAATACCATCCAGGCCCATGGAACTTAAGAGGAGGACTAGGATAGGGTTTGAAAGACAAGAAAGGAAAAAAGGACCATGTTTCTTTTGAGTGCAGCCCACATAGAGATCCTTAGGAACCACAATTAACCTCTAAAGAAACTTGGGAGATAGTACTCAAGCAAAACGCATCCAAAGATGCCCTCGAGGCAACCATCTCTTGGCGAGTAAAGGGAGGAAGTTCTATGGAAGTTAAACCATCCCACTTGCAAAAGCTATGTAAGTATTATAGCAAGACCATTGATCAACGATCATGTAACACAATTTTGGCACATAATCTATGCCAAAAAAAAGTCACAGATGTTCACACTATGGTTCAATACTTTGGAATCACTTTGGAAGGAAAGTTCTAAGCTTGGTTTCAAACTTTTCAAGTGTGAGTCCTCTATGACTTTAAAGTTATGGTTTCTTTGACAATGTTTTTAGAAAGATCACGCAGCTTAGGATTTTTTATAGTCTTTTGAACTCTAGACATGCAACCAGGTTTCAATTTGAATGTGTGGATCATGTTTAGTGTTTTGACATCAAGGCAACCAAGCACATTATATCTCATCATGATTTGTTCAAATCACTTTGAGGTTGTCCCTAGTAGGGAGGTGGTGTGCCAACAATGCCTCTCATCCAATTTTCATAAGTTGGTAAAATTATGCATATTGTTGCAAGTAATAGCTCTTGCACACTCGTCAATGCTTAATATGTACCTAGGATCAAGAAAAAATCTTATGTTTGTATCCGCACTTGCAAAACTTGGTCTTGTAGTCAAACTTGTGGGGCCCATAATTAATGTGAATGACCTTAGCTTCTATGATACATTTGCAGCATCTAGAACCTTGTTATGTGGGCTATATAAGCTCTTGCAACAAGTTTGTGGAGGATTCAACTGTGTATTTTATAATTCTAATGCTATTTTAGATGCAAAACTTTTGCATGCCATAATGGTCATATGGGTTTTGCCAATTTGATGTGATTGCAAAATCTAAACATTGATAATACAGTAATAAGCTATCGGTAATGATGAGACATATGTCCACTTGATAAGTTATTCATGCTCACTTGACTTTTAAGCTATCAATGACAAGGCTATTTTGAAGGTTTGATAAGCTATCATAACTTTATAAGTTATTATAGTAGTGATAAATTATTGAAAGGGAGCTTACTCATCACCATAGTGAGAGGGTCTTTCTTGTGGAGATGCTATTGTGAGAACAAAACTGCAAGCCAGCATAAGGACGAAGAAAGCATCGGAGGCCACCCGATAATCGCACACTCGATTTTTTGCAATGAAATGCAATTTTGTCCTCAAAAGCAAAAAGAGAGCAAAAAAATAAAAAAACGAGCTAAAAAATGCTCCAAACACCTTCAATTGTTGAGTTGTAAGCACCTACAAGGTTATTGTGGCAAGCCAGATCAAATCAAGCAAAGTTTTAGACTTGAAGATGACGTGCAAAAATATAAAATTTTTCTACAAGCTCGTTTTTGGGTGCTAAACATGCTTTTTTTACCCTTTTTGCATGTGTCTACATCACTTTAGTGCTCAGGAACGCATGTTGTCATCGTATGTTATTTGATGCTTTCATATGCTTGCATTTTGCACTTGAGAAATAATTTATGTGTTGCACACTACAATGGGAATACGTTATTATGCTTAACACTAGGTTGGTAACCTAACAGGACATAAAAGTGTCCTTTCAGGGTTTTGAAAAAAACCTCCAAAACCATAGTAGATCCACTCATTTTGTAAAATCCTTTCATGAGGTTATAGTTCAAGGCCTACTACACATGGAAAAAATAAGAAACTTGTGAAATTTCTCATCTTTTGGTCACACCATGCCTCCAAAGTTGATGGACCAATACATTTTCATCAAAACAGTCATTTCTTACGTTTTGTTGCATAAAAATAAGATTAGAGATTTTTGTAGGACTTGAGATAAATTCCCTAGTTAGCTTCAATGGGTTGGTGATCAGAACATATGATTGCTTCTCGCTCACTATTTTTTGTTTTGCCGAAAGAAATAGGTACAAAAAAGTTGAATTTTTATCATTCTGCAAACCTATCATCAAAGTTTCTATAGCCACGCCCAATACAAATAATATATGCATGTTTTCTTAGTTCCCTATTGTCCTTTAGGTTCATAAGGAGCCATGGAGCATGTCAAAAGAATAATACATCTCTTACCAAGGGGAATCTTGGGGACAAAGATGAAGTGCCAAATACAGCAAACATGAAAAAACTGGGTTCAACATTATGAGTTGTAGAATCCCATAGAAACTATTCAATATCTAGCCAAATTTGATCCTTATGACCAGATATGGTTACTACCTACAAAATGCTTGTAATTGTCACAAGAAACTAACAATATTGAAAAAGCTATACTTGATATACTAGAATGTTTCGTTTTCTTCTATAATTGAAAAAATCAACCATCGTTGTCTACTATGAAAAATAGGGTATTAGGTGCCCCAAAACTCAAGGAATATTAGCTTTATGTTACAATATGCAACATAGAAAATCAAAACTGCATTTGGATATCATGAAAGCCACCAAAAAAATCATAGAAGAGCTAAAATTGGCTAAAAAACAGGATTTGACAATTTTTGTAATTTGGTCATAACTTACAACTTTAACATTTATTTCTCCCTAGAAGCATCAGGACATGTTGAGGACTACTAAAGATAGTTCTCTAGCATTATAGACCTCACAAACATGAATTCTAGAGTGGTATAGTTGCAAAAAGTTGAAAAAAGCCAAAAACAGGACCCGTTTTTTCACACAGTTTAGGTTGTGAAATGTTGTGCAAGGACAAGGTTAAAGATGGAATTGATATTCCAAAAAAGTGTCAAGTTTTTTTCAGCTCATGAGACAACTTTCTAGACAGATAGCACCTCAAAATCCATTTTGAAACTCTTGACATAATTCAAGGAAAATGGTCACTTAACAGGACATAAAAGTGTCCCATTACCAACCTAGTGTTAACATGCTTTTGGAAGCGCCTGAATACACGTAATTTTGCATGTGGGTGATTATGATACAAATTTGATCACTTGTGCTCTTGTTTATGCATGCGGTGATGCATATGATGTACATGGAAGTTGTGATTTGTTAAAATATATAAATAACCCACAAGTTTTATATAATAAAAAACGACAAAAAGAAGTCAAAAATAAAAAAATGGACCGCAATGAGCTATACAATGATAATGCTATTGTCCATGAGGGCATGGCTATATCAAATGTAGATGAGGGTGATGTTGATAAGCAGATCTCCACCCTTGATAACACTTTGAATGCACTTTTGGGGCAAATGATTGCGCTACTAGAGATGCAAAACAAGAACAAGAAAATTGAAACTCAAGAACCGTTGCCACTCAAGGTGGTCACACATGCTCATGAGATTTGTCCTAGGAACTCAAGGACCGACATGGCAACTCCAAGATCTAAAGCCACCTAAAATTAATGGTTCTCTAGATAATTGTACAACAGATGCAGTGGAGCAATGCTTTAAAATGTGCCACGTTTACAAATATAAGGAGGCCAAGATATAACATGCCACATATAATGTTATAGATATTGCACATAGATGATGGCATAAGATAGAGCAAGACAAGCTAGTGATTCAGACTTGGGTGGATTTCAAAGTGATGTTCATTTTAGAACTTTTGTGCATGCTAGCATGCGTAGTCGTGCACTTGATGCATGGTTCTTCTTGTTGTAGAGGAACGTGACCATACAACAAGAGTATGCAGGCAAGTATCATGAAGTTGTTTTGAAAGTGCCATGGCATATTCCCTACTTCTTGCAAGTGCACAAGTTTTCACTAGGATTGAAGAAAAGTTTGAGGCCCCTTGTGTGCAAAGGAAAATGTAATACATTGAATGAGGGCATTGAACTTGCTCTTGTGTTAGAGAATGGCAAAAAGGGGCCCATCCAATTATCCGAAGATCCTCATGGAGCAAATTTCCACACGTTTTGCTCCCTAGTACACCTACCATGCAACAATCTAGTTAGATGTAGGGGAAGCCAAAGATTCACTACTTTCTTGGCTATAAAAAGAAACAATTTTACTATGATAGAGAGCATTCAATTGGTCGGTGTTGATGCCACAACAAAGGGAAAAGACCATGAAGGAACTCTATGGTGGCAACAAACATGGTGTTGAATCCTCTGAGTGAGGAGGATGAGGAGGAGGAAGAAGATCTGCTTGATGACTTTGATTCTCCTCCAAGAATTTTGACAGTGTTTGTTGCCAAGTATGCTATTTGTATACTTGTCTCTAGGTGCACAGAAGGGATACCAATTCGCACTTATTGTTATGAACGGACCTATCAAAGGAAAGTAATTTAAGGTCTCGTTTGACACATGTTCCACACATAACCTCATCAGTTCTAGGCTTGTTAAGAAGTTGAAGCTCCAGACACAATTGTTAGAGTATAAGTACATTGTGGAGCATGTAAGAAGCTTGAGATTGTTGCTTGGTCTCCTAGGGTTTTATCATAAGTTTATTGTGTTCTATTCATTCGTAGCAACTCTTATGACTAATTTGTTGCAAGATAATGGACTGGTAGGCACAAAAAAATTTGAACAATTGAAGGAAGCGATAGCTTCAATTTCAATGCTTACAATTGTAGTTTTAGAAAAGCTTTTCAAATTACACACGGATGCTAGTGGTGTCATTGTTCATGCAATACTAAGTGAAGATGGAAGGCACGCGGATTTTGAGAGCAAGAAGCTTTCATCTCCATGGTTAGAGTGGCATGTGCATGATTTAGTATTGCACGCTATTATTCATGTACTTAGCACCCTTATCTTTATGGTGTAGAGTTTAAAATTTACATAGACCATCACTCCTTGAAGTACTTTTGTACTCAACCAGATTTGTGAGGCCGTGAGGCTAGATTGGCCGACTTGATGGCACAATTTCACATGGAAATTATGTACCTTGCGTAAGGTGATTAGATCAAATGAGCGATTAGAAGATATGTTAAGAGCCTATGTTCTCATCGATAGACAAATTGTGATACATATCTTCCTTAGGTGGAGTTTTCTCACAATAGTTGTCCACATCGAGCTACAAGAATGACATCATTTGAATTGAATTATGGTATTATCCCTCTAGCTCTAGGAATTTTAGGTTTTTACCCTAGTTGCCTTTCTATGGCAAGTTTCCTTGTCAAAATGCAAGACATGCTAACTATAGCCAAGAAAAGCATTCAACAAGCTACTGATAGGGTTAAAACTTATACAGATAAGAAGAGATCCTTTAGGGCTTTTGAAGAAGGAGAAATAATGCTTCCCCAAGTTCATTCAAAGTCTACTTCTTTGTCAATAGGCCAATGTCACAAGCTTTCCCCAAGGTATTGTGCTCCTTGGAAGATTATTAAAAAGCTTAGTGACGTCGCCTATCGACTGGAGTTACCTCCACAATGTTGATAATGTTATTGTTCTTTTACTAGAATCAACATAGAATGACCATACTCCATACAAGATACTAGGTAGAGAGAGAAAAGAATGGGAAAACATATTCCCCAAGAGTTTCTGGTTGCTTGGAAAGGTATTCCACTTATTGATGCTACTTGGGAGCAAGAGGACTTCATTCATCAACAATTCCCTACCTTGCCTATGGAGGACAATGACCTTGTTGAAGGGGAATATAATGTTAGATAATGATGATGTTCTCAGTTATGAGGGCCGGCTGGGTTGGTCGAGAAGCTCACTAAGTGGATCAAGAATGCCAGCTGGGGGGTTATTCCAAGTGAGGACCGGCCAGGTCTGAATATGGCTAGAAGGTTCTCACAGGGAATAAATGGTTGGGTGGAAAAAATGAGGGTATTCCATTGAGTATGGATTTTCTGGATGAGCTAAAAAGAGGGGAGAAAGATCAAGAGCTTGAGCTTGGAGAGAGCATGCGTGCAGGCATAACAAAGCTTGGGGATGAGGAAGGAGGGAAAGCTTGTTAGCTACTTGAAAGATCTTGTCCCTCTAAAAGTTTCCAATCGTATTCTCCCTTGTCTCGAACTACTTGAGCTTGTGTATATAGGTCTATCTGTGAAGATATTGTCCGTCTAAAATTTTCCAATGGTATTTTCCATTGTCTCAAACTACTTGAGCTTGTCTATACAGGTCTATATGTGAAGCAAATAACTTACAAGAAAGTAAAGAAGGCGAGCATTATCAAACGTGCATATTAAACTAGTAGATTGCAATATAAGCAGTTGTTGTGAAAATTTGGTTCATGAGCACAAAATTTCAAGACAAACAAGGAAATAAAATAAAACACTAGGATGGTGCATTATATATGGCATTTGGGTCTGTAAGTTATGTATAGAAAAATGACGCATCAAAGACGAGATCAGTTTGGTGGAGATAGAGAGAGTGATAAAGCAAGACGCGTGTTCGCATGCACCTCCTGGAGCAGAGTGCTATCCCTGCAAAACAAATAAAAGAGATGAGAAGAATACACAAGGAAACTAGAAGCGATCTCCCCCCATGCAAGAGTGAGTTCTTGCACATAATTATTTATAGTTTTCCTTCAATGCAAACAAAATGTACAAATGCTTGCCTAGACACAAAATGACCATTGCTGGAGCGGAGTGCTATCCGTGCACAATAAATAAAAGAGATGAGAAGAACACAAGGAAACTAGGAGCAATCTCCCCCCATGCAAGAGTGAGCACTTCCTTCTTGCACATATTTATTTATGGTTTTCCTTCAATGCGAAAAAATGTACAAATGCCCGCCTAGACACAAAATGACCATTGCTCGTAAAGAGCTCTATTAATAAAATAAACTTGCTATCCTTTGCATAGTCCATAAACCAATTATATTTTCCCACCTGTCTTTTGTAACATATAAATGTTTATTATAATCAATTCCCATTACAAAGGCCACTAAATGAGAATCAATCCAAGCACTTTTCATAGCCGGTAGTTGGTCAAAGAAGATTGGTTTCGGGAACTCAATGGGGTAACGGTGTCTTGCAATGGCCTTACCCCCCACAAAGGATGCCTCGCAAGCCATCTTCAAGAGCATTTTGGCACGATAAAGCGAGGGAGAGAATGCACGAGAGAGTTTTTGATGAACCAAGCCAACTAGGCAATGAATTAATGATTGTTACAATGAAGGCTTAGGGGTGCACTTATATATTAACTTGGGGGCCTTTGGTAGCCCCCTCATAAAATTTCCCTTCTTAGGATCATGTCACATAAGTAAAATAAATACCTAAAGACAAATAATTAACTAGGAACGCGTTGGGACATTCACTTGAGATGCTTTGACTTTAACACTGTAACATTTAATGGTCTAGTAGCTTGTGTGTAGCGGAAAATAGCATGAGCATAGTGAGAATTTCATTAGAATAGCTTCCTAATGAGAATAACAAGAGTGATTGGGTGGAGAGAGCAACAAAAAGTATAACACCTAGTTAGATAGCATGAACAATACTTCAAAAGAGAGAGAAATTAAGAAATTGACAACAGTTGAGGACCGGATTTGCATGGAGCCGGTCCCCCCTCCAAAAGGCTTTGTATTATGGTTTCTCCCATCAAGAGAGACATTTTACAATACAATTCTTTGTGTTCCTTTAATACTAGCTAGTGCAATGAAGATGGAAACTTCATGCACTAAGCAAAACACTTATCAAACACAACATCAATTCCCTCACGGTCTCAGACCCAAGACCTCACACACCTTCGAAGATGGTGAGAGCTAGCGGGGTATGAGAGTAGATTGAGAGGAAGAAGGAGTATTCTTAATTGAGAGGAAGAAGGAGTATTCTTACGAGAAATATGTACATCTCCTCACATAATCACTCATATTAGCATAGCTTAGCTTAGTAATTAGCATGGTAGAGGAGATGAGCATGCATTGAAGCTTGGCTCTTGGTTGGATTTGCATCACAAAGCCAAGAGTTTTTGGTGTAGGCCTCCCTTCTCACAAGCTTGGAGTAGGTGGTAAGCTTTCCATTAAAGCTTGAGAAGGAGAGAAAGTATTCTTTGCTTCACATATGAGATTGTGTGAGTGTGTGTGTGATAATGCCTTGCAAAAATCAGCCCCCTCTCTTTCTTGGTCGACCCGCCTTGCTAATTGCTCATGCTACAGCCCTATTGGACCTCCCCAGGCCTAGCCAATGGAAATTAAGCAGCATAAGTGATAGCCTTCTAACATGTGTCCCCCTTTCCCCTTTTGTGAGAGCTTTAGGTAATTAATAAATGCAACTAAACTCTCATTGGACCCCTTTGCCTCGTGGCCAATAGGAATCAGGCAAGCCATTGGGCTGCTGAATGCTCATTGGTCCCCTCAGGGAGACTGTCCAATAGTCTTCTAGAGAGCTTAATTCTTATTGGTTCTTTTATTAAGTGTTTTTAAATTAATTGAACTAGATTTACTCTAGCTTAATTCTCATTGGTCCACCTCCAAGGCCAACCAATAGGATTTGAGTACACCTTGTGGGCATCTGGCCTAGTGTGCACTCCTTGCCGCACTGTCAAAGCAAGGGACTTGCCGATACACCGTGTGCGAGCCACAAATGGCTCCAAGCACACAACAAGACTAATCTAGCAAGCTCAAGAGAGCAAAGGGTTTGTCACTCATCGCTCTACGCTCGCCTTCGTGGTGGATTCCTCGCCGCGATGAAGAAGAAGCTGCAGTCGTGCCGCGCTCAACCGCTTCGCCGCCGCCGTGCCTTCGTAGTAATGCTCGATCACTCTCTCTCTCTCTCTCTCTCTCTCTCTCTCTCTCTCTCTCTCTCTCTCTCTCTCTCTCTCTCTCTCACACACACACACACACACACACACACATACACACACACACAAGGAGGTGAAGAAGAAGAAGATGGAGATGGAGATGGAGCAAGAGCACTCTTCTATTGCACAAATGAGAGAATGAGTGAATTTTAGGTTTAGTTGGCTTTTATATGAGCTCACCCCATTCACACTTGGGCGCCCATGCTTAGCCAACTAATCCCTTGAATGTCCCGGTTACAGTGCGCCTCTCATCGGCGATCACTCTTACCCTTTTCCTATTGGTCCGACAAGCCCGGTACCTGACTCTACCAAATACATAATACACGTCCATCGTAGGTGATGGGGTGTCCGTGAGCCGTGAGGGTTAACATGCCCCCCTTCCTGATGTAGATTCCATCCTCGGAAGCTATTTGAGTTGAAGCTCGTTCGTCGAGGTGGAAGAGCATTTGAGATGAATGTCCTTAGCCTTCTTCAGTCACTGCAAAATCAAACAACATTGGCACAGTAATTGCATTCTCATAAGTGATTAAAAAGCATATGCAGTTTTAGGTAGACAAATTGATTGGTGAAAGAATTTCAAACAATTTGTCAGCAATGAACATTAAATTGCAATATAATCAAATGCATAAACAGATGTAAAGGTAAAAAAAATTAAACAAGTCTGGGGTCGCTAATTTGACGGTCGAAAGGCACTAGAGATCGAATATTAATACCATGGGTAAGCTTCTTAATTTTCTGTGGTCAATTAAGTTGTTTAATCGCGAGAGCCAAGTATTCATGTTCGAGGGCTGACTAGAGGCTATATCTAGAAGACCTTGTAGTTAAGCTACCATAAAAGGAATTTCTCATGAAATCATCGCCTGACTGATTACTTTTTCTTTGACCCCCCAAAGTCTTTTCACAGTGATTAAATTTTGATGTGTGTGCTTATTTTGTATGCCTTGGGTTTTTTGCTTTTCAAGTAAAAGCGCCCATACTGGGAACCTCTAGGGCTCTAGTACCATAGGCAATACATGTGAGTGAAGTACCAAATCAAGCTGAGATTTCTCTTCCAGCTTAAGATTTTACAGTGTGGCACTTTGATTTTTTGTTTGTTCATTTTCAGCATTTTAATTTTGTAACTTTGGGGGGTCATATAACACTGATACACCTCCCCAGGCTCATCACACTAGTAAACTCCCTTTATAATACTTAAGCTAAAGGTCAATAGGGTCAAGCCCACTAGAAAGCCCTAGTACATTTCACACAATGCTGCCTAAATCGGATTAAGAACCTAAGTAACCATTAATTATTAGGAAGGCATTCCCCATGGTATTAAGAGAAGATTTCAACACCTAACTTGGTCAAACTAGTTTGTCGGACTGCTTGATTTTTAAACCTAGACAAGTGATTATGACAAAAAATTACATTGAATTAAATGTTTGATACTAAGCAAATGCGGTGAATATTAGGCTACCAATCATAATTAAAGCTGACAATCATAGATGCAAAAAAGATAAGGGGCAATGCTAATGGACAAGAAACACCTGTTTGTGTCGATGGTCGCGCTTGATTTGAAGAGTGAGTCGAGATAAAGATTCCATGAAGGTCCAAATCCTACCAATAGCAACACGCTCCTGTACACACTAGGAAACAAAAGGAATACCTCCAGGAGGCACATTAGTGGAAAAAGGTACCAACACTTATTGAACACAACAAAAAACATAAGGAACCCTAACCTAATTATTTGCACTCCCCCTAGAGAGTCAAGGGAATAGGATATTGTAGAGGTTGGGGGGAAACCCTAAGGCTAAACCCCTATCCTCGTCGTCGAGATAAACAAATTCATCATCCATGAGACCATATGTGCCATCCGTGTAGTCGTGTAAATTTTCTTCTTCATCATAGGTGCCCATGTTTACTAAGAAGGTCACTAGACGCCTATAGTCATCTTGGTCAAAAGGGTAGGCTTGTGCAATGGGAGAAACTCTTTCTACTAAGTATGGATCAGACGTGGTCAAGAGACGTATCAGCCATTCTAACTCCTCAAAATTCCTCTCACATGCTAGCGTACCTATCAAATCCCATTCACATGCAAGCACTAGAAAGACCATGTGAAATATTTGTGAAAAGTAACGAGGGTACCTCTCACCCAAGGCAGGAGTGGATGACTCTAGCGTACTAGCCATATCTGTACACGCAAATAGATGATGGTTAGAGTGCAAATATTACAAGGGTCGTGTTCTTGTGCATAATTTGTTTTTATGATTTGTGTTATGGCTCTTGCTCTTTTACTTTTTTATCTTGTTTTGTGAGTATAAGGCTTTATATATACATTCCCTAAGATTGGAGATTAAGAGGTCAGGGAGAAAGGTTGAGAGGGAAGCAAGTGAATGATGGATGTCCACAAACACTCCCCCCTTCCTTGGGTAGATCATACCGTTTGAAATGATGTCGTCACCCTTTGAAACCAATTGTTCCAGTTGGTAATAGGTGAGGATTTTTGCCATTAGTTTTCTATTACCCTAGGTGCCTCGTCAAGTTGCAAGGGTGGTAAGGTACTCTCCCAGGATCGAACTTGAAGTGGTTCATCAGGTGATTCTTGAACACTGGGAGGTGTGGATTCTTTTGTAGCTTCATGGAGGTCCACTACTATAGATTGAGGCTGTGTAGAAGCTTTTACCTCTATGGATGTATTACATGAGGAGCTAGAAGCTTCATGGAACTCCCCCCTTCCTGAGCTAGGTGGAATAAATTGGTTTTGCCTTGGAGCCCAAACTAGCTATGGACTAGGTGTGTAGCATTCTGTGATCTTTCCCTTCCCACGGTCTGCCATTGGCTTTAGCGTTACACTGTTTGACTCATATGGGTTTGTTGTCGATAGGGAAGGACACATTTTACGTTTAGGTACCCAAATTTGCTCATTTCCATCATCGTAGCCTTGGGCTTCTAATAGTTGTTTTGGAATCCATCGTGATTTGGTCTTGACTCTCCTAAGGCGCGCTCTTGGTTTTCCCAGGAAATTTTTTCTTGGAATGGATGGGAGGGTTGAGGTAGTTGGAAGTAAGGCCTTGGGGACCCATTGATATGTACTCTTAGGTCGTGTAGGTTGAGTACTTACAATATTACTGCTTGCTGCAACTACAAGTGTTGAAGTGCTAGGTTCATGGGTAGCTGGCAAAGACGATTTAACCACCTTGTCTTGTGAATGTTGGCTATCCTTCAACTTTGCTAGAGTTTGCAACGTAGGTGACTTTGCTTGAATGATAGGGGTAAGAGTCGGTGGTCGCGTCGTGACACTACCAGTATCCCAATCAATAGTGCATTTGGTTGCCAACATCCACGTGCGTCCCCGGTTTACGTTGCCTTCCATAGCTCCCGCGGGCATGACTAGAAACCTCTGCACTATGCTTCCATTGTCATAGACAACAGGGGTCTGAAGGACTCCAAGAATAGCAGTTTTCTTTTTATTAATGCCCTTGACTTGCATCGTACTCGGGGATAGGTTCAGTTTCCCTAATTGACACCAAACTCCATAGGATAACAAATTGTGTTTAGCTCCCGTATCTAACAAGGCATTGTATAGTACTTTCCCATAGGGGCTATTTAGCTCAATTGGGTATCGTAGGGGTGGTTCAGATTCTAATGAGTCGTCATCTGTGTCCTCGAAAAATGCTTGTGTGATTCCCAGATTAGCCTCTCGTTGGCGTCTAAGACATTGTTGTCGTTCTCGAGCCTCAACTCTTGCTTGGATTTTTTTAAGCTCTGCTTGTTCCTTGGCAGCCTTCTTTTGATGGATGGCTTGCAACTCTTCCTGGCTTAGAGGATCATAATATCTTTTGAATTTAGTCCCATTAAGGAATCCAATGGTTTCAACTCCATCTAGAGTCTCCACACGAATGGTACCTTGCGGGGTAATTTCACACACTCGATATGGTCCCTTACCAGCGTATTTCAATTTCTTCTTTTCATTACGTACCCCGTACATAAGAACTTTATCACCAACCTTGATGTCTTTATCCTTTAAATGGCTATCAAACCACTTCTTTCTCCTATCCTTCTCCACTAGAGCATTTCGCACAGCTAATTGCCTCTCTTGATCTAGCCTTTCCAGGATATATAATCGCTCCACTAAGGGGTTACCATCCCAACCTTCTTGAGAAGCTACTCGAAAACTAGGAATGACAAACTCCCATGGCATAACTGCTTCTTGGCCATACACCATCTTAAACGGTGTGCAATTAATAGCAACTTTATACGCAGTACGATAAGCCCATAAAGCTGATGTAAGCTTTAGGTCCCAATCAGTGCGATGAGCCTCGACTGTCTTTGTCAAAATGGAGATGAGAGTTTTGTTGGTACTCTCAGCTTGGCCATTTGCTTGGGGATAATAGGGTGTAGACTTGTGGTGTGATATCATGAAGTTTGATGTGAGTTCTTTTATTACTTCATTTATAAAATGAGTTCCATTGTCACTCACAAGTACAAAGGGGCATCCAAAACGTGTGATAATGTTCTCAAAGAGGAACTTAGCTGTTGTTTTTGCATCCGCCTTCCGTGTTGCTTTTGCTTCAGCCCATTTGGTTACATAGTCGGTAGCCACATTGATATATCGTGATTGCGTGTTACGTGCAGCCGGACTAATCGGTCCTACAAAGTCTAAGCCCCACTTTTCAAATGGTTGGGTTACCTTGATGGGATGTAGAGGCATCCTATCACTTCTTTGTGGCTTCTTGAAGCGTTGGCATTCATCACATCCCTTTGTAAAAAGTGATGCATCCTTAAACAGAGTGGGCCACCAATAGCCTGACTGTAAGATCTTTCGGGCAGTCAAGTTTCCTGAAAAGTGACCACCAGCTACACCCATGTGTGCCTCTTGTAGAATATATAAATACTCATCCTCACGGGCACAGCGTCTAAGAACATCATCTTTTCCTCTCTTATAGAGAGTTCCAGCCAGTAAGCAATAGGGTTCTCATTCCTTGATTAATTTTCGAGCTATATCTTTTCGTAGTTCTTTGGGTGGAAAACCATTAACTAAGAAGTTAACAATCTTTTCACTCCATTCAGGCATTGTCTCAACAATGAACAAAGGAGTATCAGGCAATTCATCATCGACCCCCGTAGGAGCTTCGCCATTAGGGATACGAGATAAATGATCTGCCATGACATTTTTCCTCCCATGCCTCACAACAACGGTGAAGTCAAACTCAAGAAGAATTAACAACCATCGTGTAATTCGACCTGTGGAACACGGCTTGTTTACCAAATATAGCAATGCTTGATGATCAACATAAAACACAAACTTGGTAGCAAGAAGGTAATAGCGAAATTTCTTTACTGCGTAAATCATAGCTAGACCTTCGCGCTCTATAGTAGTGTAGTTCATCTCGGCATCATTTAATTGGCGACTTGCAAAGCTAATAGGGTAGTCCAATTTATGTTCTCTTGGTTGAGTTAGAACACACACAATAGCAAAATTTGATGCATCAATATGCACATGAAAAGGTACATTCCAATCAGGTGTTCGCAGGATTGGAGCACTTGTTAGGGCCTTCTTTAATAACTCATAAGATTGATGACATTCTTCCGTCCAGTGAAACTCGATAAGAAGCTTGTACAATGGACGCGCTATCTCGGCAAAGTTTAAAATAAATCTTCGATAATAACCAACATGGCCCATAAATCTTTGAACTCCTTTATAATTCGTAGGTGGTGGCAAATCGGCAATGGCTTTAATCTTACTCTCATCTATGGATATCCCGTTCTTGGACACTATATGCCCTAGAATGACTCCATGCTTAACCCAAAATTGGCATTTGAAAGGGTTCAATGAGATGCGATAAAATCTGCACCTTTCAAATATTTTTCGTAGATATAACAAATGCTTCTCCCAAGAAGAATAAACACAAAGGTCGTCTAGGAAAGCTTCACAAAACTCCCTTAGAAATTCTTTAAACGCAGTGTTTATTAATCGTTGGAATGTAGCAGGGGCATTTGTTAAGCCAAAAGCCATAACACGAAATGCAAACACTCCAAACTTTGTGATAAAAGCAGTTTTAGCTTGGTCCTCTAATGCAATTGTGATTTGATTGTCACCAGAGTACCCATCTAAAAAGCTATAAGCTTCCTTGCCCGCAACTCTTTCAAGCACATGTTCTGAATATGGCAAGGGATAATGATCTCTCCTAGTGGCTACATTAACTTTCTTGAGGTCCACGCACACTCTTAGTTTCCCATTCTTTTTTGGCACAATGACTATTGGAGAAACCCATTCTGAGTGCTCAATAGCGTATATGAATCCACATTGGATAAGTTTTTCAATCTCCTCTTGTACAATTTTGGCGTACTTAGGATTCATTGGATAGGGTCGTTGCTGGACGGGTTTAGCAGTGTTGATCATGGGAATTGTATGTTGCACCACAGAAGGTGGAACGCCCTTCATGTCATGATATGTCCAAGCAAAGATATCCTTGTATTCCTTGAGGAGCTCCTTAAGTACAGCCTCTTCAGTTTCGGTAAGGTCTTGAGCAATAAAGACTGGCTTAGACTCCTCACCTGGTTCTGCTAATTCTATCTCTTTAACTACCGCTGGACCATCATAGACTCCACTGCTTTCATTGGTAGGTATTCGTTGGGCCTTGGCATACACAACCTTTCGCTTCCCCGTGGTATAAGATTTAAAATGTTCAGGAGCCGTATGTAAGTCAGCAGGCTCTTGTCCTAACGGAGACCTTTCTTTTAGTTCTGCCTCCTTTTGTTGTTGTGCTAACTCTCGGTTTTGGCGTCTTCTTATAGTTCGGCTCAATTTCGGCTCTGTAACCTCCAATTGAGCGAGGTCAATGGGTCGCGGGCTGCACCACATGACACTCTGGAGATGTTCACCCCAATTGTCTACTAGCTTTCTATGAGCATCACATGCCCCTAGATAGCTAAGCCATTCTACAGTAGATCTTTCCTTGTTTATCCTAGCTCTCACATTTGCTCGATATCATCGTCTCTTATATGACCTTTGTTTCTTGTTAAGGTTTTGATTTTGGTAAATGTTTGAACTCGACTCGCCTGATAGGTCTTCGCTTGTATCTTCTTCACTCTCATATAAATTACCATAGATGGTCGTACTAGACCTTGAGTGTTCAGTTTCTATACTTGGCTCACTCGATGTTTCCTCAGGTTCTGAATCCATTTCTTTCTGAGATTCCGTTTCCGATGTGTATTGGCGTGAAGCCTTTGAGGAATCATCAGTTTCACTCTCAAGTAGGTGTGCCTCTTTCTTTTCATCGGATGTTACATGCGCTACACCTAACATGTTTACTGGTGCAATGTGTGGTATCTCTTCCCCATATGGTGTTACCCAGGTTGTTCCTCTAGCTTCCCATGTATCTATAGTTGCCGCTAGGTGTACCCAATCGACATTGTCTGACTCAGCCATTCCGGGTAGGATATCCATATAAGGAGAGTTCTTCCCAATATCCGTGTCTTCGTTACACGTGTAACAATACTGTAATGAAGCGGAGTGAATTGTTGTGTCTGATCGATTATCAATGATGAATTTATTTCCTAGAGGATGCGTTCGACCACTTAAAAGATCAACTCGAATGACAGAGTCTTGGAACTGTAAGTAGACGTGGTTTTTGGACCAGTCATACACCATTTTTGCTTCCCTCATGAATGGACGCCCTAAGATCATCTCAAATGACATAGGATGCTTGGAAAAATCCATAACAATGAAAGTTTGCCTTACCTTGTGTCCCAAGACCTTGATTCTGAGATCCGTTAGCATTCCAATAGGCGTAACAATAGATCCATTAGCCATTTTTACCACTACGCTTGTGGCTTCAAGGTGAGGTCGCCCCATAGACTCCCAACAACTCTTTGTCACCATGCTGACTCCCGCACCACCGTCAAGGACCCCCTTTACAGTTAATCCTTTAGAAGTGATTGGTAGAGTAGCATTAGATTCATCACCTTCAAAGTATTGCCCCAACTTGTTAACAGGTACTTCAATTATGGATTCATGTCCCGCTAGGTCAGATGGTGGTGCTAAATGTTCCTCATCATTCATTACCGAGTCAGGTTTGTTCATATGTGCAAACTGTGGTAATCCGGCCTGTAATTCTCCATTGAGGAAGGCTCGAAGAGCTGAGACTAGCTCGGGGTCTTTTTATAGTTTGGACATGATGGTGGTTCTAACTTCTGAAGACATGAAATCCATCAATTTGGCAACATTTAATGGCATCTTGTGGGACGTAGGAGCCTGACAAGATAATGGTGAAGATGGAATCTCCACTTCCTCTAGGGGGTCGGGTATTCCCTCACCAAACATTCTCTCTAGTAGGAAAGGTGTGTGTCCACTTTCAGATGTCCTACCCTCACTCTCTTCCCGAATGATACTGGGTATAGCTAACGGCCTATAGTTCTTGTGAGGTTGAACTTGTCTGGGAAACACTGTGTCCAACATCTGGATGTGTTTGGGTTCAAGTTCTAATGTTCGTTGAGTTTCTTCCACATGACCCCTCAGTTGTTGGACTCGTTCAATTTCCACTGTTGGGTTTGGATAGGTTCCAATCTTTCTCTTGCAATCCTCATTTTTTGTCTCTCGTGGCTTATCTTGGGGGTTCGCAACTGGGTAGTTTAACTTTGAATACTCTTTTGGTGTTCGTCGTAATCCCCTCTCGTGATCCTCCTCACTAGCTTTTTCCTTTGTAGTAACAGTTTTGGTCTCCGTGGTCTCTATCGAATCTGAGTCATCCTCAGGGTCATTCATATACACGGGATCCTCTCCTGTCCCTATGTTAGTCTTTGAACTAGGTTTTGAGCTAGAAGCATTAAGGGATTTCTTTCTTCATGTTTTCTTCTTTCTCGCTCGGCCAATGGATGCAGCATCTCTCTCTTCGAGGATGTAATTTTGCTTTTGGAGCATCGACCGTGTGAGTGCATTCACTGGTGCTATGTTTATAGTTGGTGGTGTCCCATCAACAATCTCTATTATGTTCAATGGTGTGATTTTCGGTGCGTTTGGATTGTTAGGACACTGTGCGATCAAATGATCGATGCCACAACGATTACAAGTGAGTATTGGCATTGCCAATGCACTCCCTTGACTTGTTTGCATTAGTGCGGCATTCTTTTGTATTCTAATGGGGCACTCAGCTGCTCGATGTGGTCCACCACATTCGTAGCACTGAAGAGGTGGTCTCCTGGCAAAACTATTAATGTTTTGGCCTCTTGCTGCTAGCGCAGTAGCTTGATATACCGGTTTGATTTGTCCCCAATGGTCTTCCATATAGTACATGGGACATTCCTCAAGCATGTCGACTCCATAGGTGATACTAGAGTCTATGTCCTCTTCGCAATCTACATAAGTACTAGATGACTCGCAACCTATTTGGTTCATAGGTGTAACTCTTGGATGAGGGGGTTGCGGTCCTAGCACCGGAGGTGGCAACGGTGTGGTTTTGACCACATTTTGGGTTCTAGGGACCATGTGCTGTAATGGCAACTGTTGCTCCATGGGTGGGGTAGGCATCAATGCAGGAACTCGAGGTGAGTCTGCCCAAGCTATAGGCGGTCTATTTTCCATGATGCGTTTAAGCATTAGGCAATCCTTCACTTGATGGCCATACCTACCACACGCGTTACAAGTCTCGTTAAACTTTACTCTGAAAGTAGGGCATTCACTCGTAGTATGTGGGCCCAAGCAAATTGAGCACCATTGTTGCTCCCTTCTTGGATACATATGAGTGTTTTGTGGAGCACGATTACCCCTAAGGCTTTCTTGGATGGCCTTTGTGAGATCTGCCAAAGTCATCTCAGATATCGTTTGCTCTTTCACGATTGGCTTTATCTTCATTGGCTCATGCCCTGATGCTTGCGAGCTACTAGACTTCGGCTCGGCAGACACTCTTTCTCCTGCAATCATTAAATTATCCTCCAATTGGATTGCATTCATAGTGACTGCTTCCCAAGTAGTGATACCTCTAATGACTAGGCCATTATAAATACTTTCATGTCGTAGTCCCCTAATGAATCTATCAAGCAATTGGTTGTTGTTGAATCGCTCGTTTGGATTGCATCGAGAATTCAAATTCTTTAGGCGACTAATGAAGTCTCTCACGGATTCACCTTCTTCTCGTTGGGCTTTCTGGAGCTGAGAGGCTACACCCCAAAGTACTCCCTCTCGTATGTATTCTTTTAAGAACAGTCTCCTAAGAGTAGAGTAGATTGTTTTCTCTTCTACTCTTAAGGTTCTATACCAATCTCCAACCTTTCCGCTTAGGGTCAAACTCAAAGCCTTACACTTATGTAGCTCATTGTGCTCTTCCAAGGAATCGCACACATGTTCAAAGACTTCCATATGCTTTCTAGCATCTCCGTCTCCACTGAATTTATGTGTGAGCTTAGCTACTTGAACTGGCTTGCTCCTAGGCTCTCTATCAGGTGCACTACGCATGTTTTCCGCAATAGAGCAACCGATAGTTTGAGCAAATGCTGCCAAATCTCCTATTTGAGCAGGTATAATGGGTGTATGTGCTCCTGGAACCACATGTGAGATGGGAGTTGGCCTTGGCCTTGGCATACGCGCGGCTCTTGGGTCCCATATTTCGTATGGTGGTGTACCAGATGGTGGTCCAAAGTTTACAGGCGTGGCCCTAGGCATAGGGGGTGCCTGATATGGCATGTTATTATTAAATGGCATGGCTCCACTTGTATAAGAGCTTGGATAATTCCATTGTGGATTGTAAGCTCTTGGAATAATCGGAGGTGTAGGAGCTACATGAGGCTGAGGTACGACAGGTGCACATGATTGATACATACATGTAGGTATAGTTGGGGGCACTGTGCTACTAGGCATCGGCGCAGTGTTAACAAATGAACTCCATGGTGTACTTCTTGTCATGCTCACCACTGGGGTATGCATGGTAGCCGTAGTGTCATTAAGAGAAAGATGAGCTAGATCTGGGAAGGTAAAGCTGCCACTTGTGGGCTCAGATTGTATTGAGGCTCCTGGCGAAACAACATATGGAGGATCAATGGGGCTCACTGAGGGAGTCTCCATTTGTGACAGAGTTGGTTGGTTGGCCTTTCCCGTATCCAAGAATCTCATTAGGCCTGTTGAATGCATGTTGATCCCTGTGTTCTGTCTTTCTAACTCGACAATCCTATGGAGGACATCACAGACTTTCTGTTGTTGCTCATCTATGCTAGTAGCACCCGATGTGGATTGTATAACATCTAACCAACCCACATGATAGGTGTGTCCTGTGTACCGATCAGTTAAAGCTTCTGCTTGTAGGTCATACTCCCAATTTTCGTTTAGGAATATCCCATCTAGGCCTGGCGTGCTGGAGGTTTCCCTCAAGGTGGAAGCATTATTGCTCCCCATCGCTTGCCCCTTCGTGACTGCTACCTTGGGAGCACTCGGTTGCTCGGCTAGCATGATTGTTGTCATAGGAGCCTTTGCTTTCAGGGCTCGACTTTGTTCTAGCCTTCGTAGGTTCTCAATTTCCCTCTCCCTTGTTGCTTGCATATAGCGTTCGATCTCTTGTACTTCGGCAAGACTCCTACCATCGGGTAGTAAAACCTCAGAGGGAGATAGTCCTAAAGGATCAGGAGGTGCAGTGGATGGAACATTCACATGAACACTCTCAAGAAGCATAGGGTCTATTTTAGGTATGAATGACGAATGTACTTCCCCACTCCCTTCATTTATTTCATTAACCTCATGTTCGGAGCGAGTAGCTCTACTAAGGGTCTCTTTTAAGCGGCTAAACACGCTGGACCCGGGCCGTGGGCCCATGGCATGCATGCATTGACTTGAACTATCAGGGTTTTGTGTAGGATACCCCTCCATGACTTCGTAGTCAGAGGAAGAATCACTAGACGCGATATGAGGATCTTGGGTCGCGCTACCTTGAGTCCCGGCCGAAGGTCCAGAACCTAGGGTGGAGGAATAATGGGTGCCCGCGTAAATGGAGGCACTACCAATATGCTCGTGCTCTAACACTCGTCCAGAGCGTAGGTTCATATGACTTGGATCCCCTAGAAGTGTCAGTGAAGGCCCGTGAAGGCTGCTCACCTAGTAATTTTGGGTGTTTTGCAACCCAAGTCTTTTCTTATTTATTTATTGTTTGATTTTTTGGTCCTTTTTTTCTGACCCAGCTATAGAATAGAACGTATGATAGCTCAAAACGAGCGTCTCGGTCAGAGGGATGTGCTGTGCTTTACAGCCCTCCGTTTGGTCGCTTTATGCCCTCAGAATCCCTAAAACCGTCAATTTCTAGTAGGAAACTAGGCCCAAATTAGAAAGTCTAAGGGTGCAAGTGGGAAGAGAAGGGAGGAGAGTGGAGGACTTGCCCCACATGCTCTCATTCCCTCTTGAGGGGGTAGGGTATATATATAAGAGTGAGTTTAGTATATATCATAGGACTGAGGCCTGGGCCTGGGCCTGGGCAAGGGGAAATGATCCCAATCCCGATCAAAATTTTAGTGTAGCCCTCCAGTCACTCACGCTTAAATATTTTCGGATTTTTGTTTTAATTTTAAAAAAAAATTATTTTTATTTTTGGGGCGACGACCCCGCGCGGTTTTGGTGACCCTTTCTTGGCCACACACACTGTCACCTACCTAACCTCCCAGTCAACAGCTCACTACCTTATCTACTTACTAACAGTGCTACTAACCACTAACTAATCTGTTAACTGCTTACTGACAGTGACCTAACTGTCCACCTACTTCCTCTCTCACTACCTTACTGTGCAAAGATTGTGTGTAGGCAAACCTTGACAGAAAACTGTGTACAGACTATGTGCAACAGAAATTGCTAACTGCCTTCCTACTTATTCATTCACTGCAAACAAGCTAACGACTACTAATTGTGCAAAGACTGTGTGCAAACATAAAACACAACATTATGCAGAAATCACAGAACTTGCAGACAATACAGAAATTAACAACTTGCAGAAAAACAACTCATTCCTCTTCCTCTTCCTCTTCTTTCCTACTACAAACAACTCATAGGAGAAGCACAAAGTGCCTCTTGGGCTTAGTGCAGGGCGATTCCCCGGCAACGGCGCCAAAAATGTGCGCTCCTTGCCGCACTGTCGAAGCAAGGGACTTGCCGATACACCGTGTGCGAGCCACAAATGGCTCCAAGCACACAACAAGACTAATCTAGCAAGCTCAAGAGAGCAAAGGGTGTGTCACTCACCGCTCTACGCTCGCCTTCGTGGTGGATTCCTCGCCGCGATGAAGAAGAAGCTGCAGTCGTGCCGCGCTCAACCGCTTCGCCGCCGCCGTGCCTTCGTAGTAATGCTCGATCACACTCTCTCTCTCTCTCTCTCTCTCTCTCTCTCTCTCTCTCTCTCTCTCTCACACACACACACACACACACACACACATACACACGCACACAAGGAGGTGAAGAAGAAGAAGATGGAGATGGAGATGGAGCAAGAGCACTCTTCTATTGCACAAATGAGAGAATGAGTGAATTTTAGGTTTAGTTTGCTTTTATATGAGCTCACCCCATTCACACTTGGGCGCCCATGCTTAGCCAACTAATCCCTTGAATGTCCCGGTTAGAGTGCGCCTCTCATCGGCGATCACTCTTACCCTTTTCCTATTGGTCCGACAAGCTCGGTACCTGACTCTACCAAATACATAATACACGTCCGTCGTAGGTGATGGGGTGTCCGTGAGCCGTGAGGGTTAACACCTAGGGAGCTGGCATGTGTCCCTCTTTCTCCTTGTGTACAAATGAAGCTTGTGAGTGTGTGGGTGTTTCTCTCTCATCCCCTACTTCTTGGGCTCGCCCCCTCCTATGTAGGGACTTGTGAAGACTTTTGTACACACACACACACAAAGCATCCAAATTTCCTAAGCTCTGACCTTTGGACACAACCTTTGAATTTTGGAACCTTAGCACTTTGGAAGTCTTAATGGGCTGAACCTTAGGGTCTTTTAAGCCCATTGTTGGACATTGCTCTTTTGCAGATGGCCCCCCCTTTGGATCCCTATTTTCCCTCCTTTGGATCCCTATTGTGGTCAGTCTGCTAGCTTAACCAATATTCTAGCTTTTTCTCCCTTGGCACTTTCCCATATTAAATGACCAGTTTAACATGAGAAAATCATTTAGGAGAATTAGATATTGATTATTACGACAAACACCATCTAGCAAGAAGATGCCCTATCAATAACTTTCTTCTCAAGGAATTCTTTCCAATAGTGCTTAAACATGTAGAATGTTAAAGTAAATAGTACTTTAATCAAGTAGTTCATTTTGACATTACTTCGAAAACACATATTTGGGACACCCTTGGCTTCTCACGTGTTAATGCAAAAATTGACCTACCAAAATAGGTGCAAGGCAATGGTGGCTTGTGATCGATGTTGGTTAATTGCATTTTCATTTACCTATGTTGTAGATTAAGGATTCTTTAGCGCTGCAAGTACGACATTGGGGGGATCCACATTCCGAGCAAACAAAACCGAGCGACACATTTTTTCGAGCAAAGCTTGTTAAAAACTTGATGCAAAATGCATACTTGCTTAAGTTATCTAAGCTAACAAAATGCAACGAGTACTATAGGAAACAAGTTGAGGTGAGGTGGGGAATGTTCTGGGGGGGGGGGAGGGAGGGGTGGGATGTCGAGCAAGCAGGAGATTTAGAACAAATTTTTCATCAATATTCTAAGCATGAGGGTTGCTATTGTTTCAAAACCACACAAATTCTCAACAACCCCTCCCGATTTTGTACCCATAGAAATATATTTCTTCCACCCCAAAAATCAAGGTGGTCCTGTTTATAACATTATTTGAATTTTTATTTATCAATCTATCGCCACATGCTTTTTCACCAAGAAGAACATTGAAACATACCACTCTCCTACAAGATTTTGTTCGACAAATTGCCCAAACTATTCCAGATAGCTTCTGATCTAGCCACATCTTTGATGCACAAAATCATCATCCGACTTGTTACTAGTAACTGGGATGGAAACAATAACAAAATCAGGTCCGGGGCTATCTTCTTCAAGATTTTCCTCTATGTCAATAAAGATTGATCGTGTTTTGCCCACACTCTTTTTCCTTATTGAACCTCTACTCATCTTTAGGCTTGGAATTCTTATTTCAAACACTATCGTATGAGTGCATCCACTAGGTTTTTACTAGAGACACTCTAAGATTGATTGCTCATAAATATGGTTGAAAGATGTTCCATGGTAGGTCCTGAGGACGTCTCACACGTCTATCAAATGCAAGAATGCCCATCAAACCTTGAGGAGGATAGTACATTGGATCAAAATGGCTACGGAGAGGAATGGTTGTATACAGGAGCGTGGATAGTTGGGGGACTTGGATTTCTGAGGTGGGTTTGCTGGGAGTTGACAAGTGAGGGAGTGGGTGAAGGTGATAGGAAGAAGAGAAGCAACCGTAGGTTAGTGAAGAACCATTGTAGTTAACTCGTCCCATGCTAAAGGGACAGGTTTGCAACATAGCATGGCGAGTTGCAAGGGATTAGAGAACGAGGGGGAGGGGGGGACAATAGCAAAGAGATGTGAGGGTGCATGGGGAAGGCCTTTTAACCCTTTAGAGAAGGGTGGAAAAAAATTTACCCTTCAAAAAAAGCATGAGATCCATAAAATCCACAAATCGCTCTTCTAAATTACCCTAAAATATATAATCAAGAAGGGTAATGAAAAAGTTATGAAGGAATATGTTCTCCCTTCAAGAATGAGCCTTTCAAGGTAGCACGGTCTCCCCAGCCAGATGCGAGCCCTATGATGTGCCAAATCTCAAATAGCGTGGCCTCCACCACAGTTGAGAAAGTGCCCAACTAGATGTGCACCTGGCCCTAATGTGTAATCTATGTGGTATACTTGCTCCACAACCCACCGTCGCACCTTGTGTCGATAATGGGGCTCCTAGCTTGCTGCCTCCCGTCTAGTGCACCTACAATTTGACACTTGCGTGCAATACTACACCACAATAATGGGGGCTCCTTACTGCCTCCCGCCTTATACATGCATTCCATTGCTCTCCGTCCTTCTCACTACCTATCTTAGTCTCCGTTTTTTATATTGATATCCTCTTTGTGTTCAAGAAGCTAGCATAGTACCTCTCCTGAGCTTTCAAGGCATGCTGAGGACAATGCAAGAAACACTCCCGCACCGACGCGGGACGGTTTCATGCATTGTCCCAAGCATAAGTGAGAATGAAGACCCATGGAAGATAATTAAACTCGTTAATCTATCTACTTCTTTGTTGAGCTTGGAGAAATGAAGCTCTCTCGACCCCTCCACTTGTTGGCTCTTGCTTGATGTAGCTATGTTGGAGGAGTGTTAGAGCTGGTTGATAAATGAAAACAGTTTGGAGAAGGAGAAAATCCGCATGGAAATTTTGACAAAATAGTGTGGTTACAAAATATGCTAGTTATTTTGCTATAGGTTTCAAACCCGAAACCTCTTTCTTGTTGATGCCCCAAAGGAATTTTGAATGGTTGTTAAAAAAGTTAATCATCTCAAATATTGAGCAGCTAGAGCTCTTGCGCCTCCATCCTCGTGGGCCTCAAATCAGACGCTTGCAGAGCACCCTGAATTATAGGATAGTGCAATGCATCCTGGGCCCCCACTCAAAAAGATGCAACTGCCCATTCGAGCACATGTCCATGTGTGTGTGTGTGTGTGTGTGTGTGTGTGTGTGAGAGAGAGAGAGAGAGAGAGAGAGAGATCTTGCCAAACAAGTGCGTCACACAGGAGTCGAGCCTAAGAGGCTGTCAGCACACGACAACTCGGTGTGTGTGAGAGAGAGAGAGAGGGGGGGGGGGGGGGGGGGGGGGGGGGGGCTGAGTCCTTGTGCAGTGTGATGTATCTGAAGGTCCTGGAAGGAGAAAGATCTAGATAAAGCCTTGAGGCATTTTAAGGCGTTGAATGAGCAAATCCTTGACCTGGTTTCCTATCCTAAAGGATGCCGCGCCGGCGTGGAATGATTTCAGACACCAAACGAGGGTCCTAGAAGGCACCAAGGGAGGGTCGTGGAAGGAGAAAGAGACTGAAACAGTCTGACAGGCTTGAGCTGGTTTCCTATACTAAAGGTGCACGTGGAATGATGAGGCCCATGGGCACTTGAACGAATGCGCACTTGAGTTGGATGACGCTCATTGGTGAGCTACAATATCCTCTAAGGGGCAAAACAGGCAAGCTTGGACCCTTCACCCATCTCTTCCTTACACGCGGACATGAAAACAATCTAGGCGCGAAGTGCAACAGTTCGGTAGTCTTTCCCACGTTGAGCGCTGAAGTAATCCAGCTGGTCAAACATCTTTCACAGAAGAGGTTCATGATTTCTTTAAAATAAATAAATGTGTCCGCTCATGTGTGACATACTGAGCGCCCAGCTAGCCCCTTTTGGGCATGTCCACGCGCCCATGTGTGACACCAAGGGAGGGTCATGGAAGGAGAAAGAGACCCTCCCTTGGTGTCACGTCTGCTCTCACGTCTACTTTACCCCCGTCCTTCGGTGCTCTCATGTCTGCTTTACCCCCGTCCTTCACGCATGCGAATATGCTCTATGTTCTAAAAGATATCTCGTTAGTATGGTAATGTATAGAGCACCGAATGAGGTGGGTTCATTCCACTTCTCTCATCATTGTTCTCAATAGGACTTTTTTTGCTCTGCTTTTGTACTTAGTCTGAATGTATGTCATGCGATTGACATGGTGTAGGCGCGATGGAATCATCGACATAGATACGTCTATTGTAGGTAAAATACACATTAATTTAAACTTATTTAAATGTTTTTGTGTGTTTGGTCTAGTCCAACATTTTGTGTTTGGTTACACGTACTTAGTTTAGTCCAACTTTTTGTATTTGGTTGCATCTGATAGCCTTTTGTGGATGGAGAGGATGAGTATAGCTTTTGAATTAGTTATTCATTGACGAGTGGTGGGTATTCATTACAAACCTTAGGGACATAAGAGGTTGTTAGTATAGTCAATGGTACGAGTAGGTGCTATTATTTTTGAAAAAAAAACTCAAAGACAAACCTTTGTTGATGTGGGATGGAGGTAGTGCAAGAGGAAGGAACAAAGGCGGGAGGAATGTTGAGTAGGAGGCACAATCTCGGGCCGTGGGGGCGGGGGGGGGGGATGTCATGCAAGCAAGAGGCAAAGTCAGGGAGCCCGAGGGAGGGGGGAGGGAGGGGGGATGTTGAGCAAACATGAGGCCGTGAGGGTAGAAATGGTGATATCATTAAAATTAAAAAAAGGGTGTTGAGCTCTACCAGATTAGTGTCTTGACCTTTGTGGTGTAGGGCAACAAAGGCATGTCTTCCTTCTACTGCGCGACGCAAGATTGAGCCCTCCTTTTGGAGGTGCAAACCCCCTTACCCTTGGGAAGGGTGATTCCTAAGGCATTGAGCCCTCCTTTTGGAGGTGCAAACCCCCTTACCCTTGGGAAGGGTGATTCCTAAGGCTCTTGAAGTAATCTAGAAAACTAACAAATATAAATAGAGAAAAGTATAGCCCTTAAATAATGTTATTATTATTATTCTCTTTCTTCCTTGCAGTGCAATAATTCAATGTTGTTCTTCATTCAGAGGTACAATTCAATGTTGTTCTTCATTCAGAGGTACAGAGCACTACCATTACTTTACATCACTAAAAGTACACCATTTTTTCCTACACATATCATTTTTGATGTTTACCTTCTCTCTCTCTCTCTCTCTCTCTCTCTCTCTCTCTCTCTCTCTCACACACACACACACACACACACACACACACACACACGTCTCGCTCGGTTTTTTCATTCGCTCACTAAAATTCGCTCAATGTATGGTAAGAGTCCGACGTTGGAGCTTTGCATATTTTTTATTTGGGTCATCTCTCATCATGCAGGACACAAAAAATATAAGCAAAGTGGTAATACTAAAATCAATCAAGATCACTCGGATGTTAGGGCAACTAATAAATAAAAGGAAGGATACATCCAAATGCATGGGGCTATGGCTCTAGTCACCTAGTCACACATCCTAGTACACACATTAACCATAAGTGGAGAACCTATGCTTCACATACCATGTACATGTAATTAAGAAGAGGGTTACTAGGAAGGAGTAATAACAACGAGAGGAGATAAATTAACGTGAACAAAATCAAAAAAGAAACGAAGGATTCTATCCTTTGAGTACCCATGCATGTATCCATAACACACTGACATACATGAATACTTAACTAATTCTAGGTATATCCCTCATATACTTATTCTAAGCATGGATGACCTTAAGGTAGACATTAAATTAATACTTAAGCCCACATTCCATTGGAGGTACAAACAACAAGGAGGTTTAATACAATGCCTAGTTACCTTGCAATCGACTTCAAGTAAACAATTGGGCCTCAAACGCAACCATCAGCCTACCCTACCCTACCCCCACGTTTCCCTTTTCCTTTCTTTTCCCCCACCCTTCCCTTTTCCTTTCTTTCCCCCCCTAAACAAATTAATGGTTTCTCAAAAAGTCGTTTTGGGGACCTACTGAAGCCTTTGTAGCCCATTGCCAAGTATGCCAATGTTACGAGATTGGGCACCCTCCTGTTGTAGTGGTTAGCTACAATTGGGATAGCTACGCGTAATGGTTAATTATGTGCTGTCTATTTTACTAATCGAGTTGATGATGATTGTAGAGTGGAATGCGGAGAGTTGATGAAGAGGCGACGGCAATTACTCTTGGCCATTTTATATTTGCACAATATCTTAGAACATCATTTCAATAAGCCACTATGGCTCTGTAAATAGTTGTAATTGGAACTCCCCTTGTGGGTCATGCAAGAACTAATGAGCTTCACTCATTTGCAAAAGTAAAGTGGTTGTAAAAGAGGGGCCTCAATTTTTGGCACCTTAAACTCAAAGTAATATATTAAATACCAACTCCACAAGAGAGGTGCCAGGTGCACCTCAGTGGAGTTTGGGGCTAGATTTAGGCCTTTCTCTTGCAGATTCTCTTCTCTACTCTCTTAAGCTATGGTTATTTTGTTGTGTACTCTCTAATCTAGTCTCCATCTCTTACACCTCTCTTACACTCTCTTACAAGTTTGTCTATGTCAATTCTATGTTTCTAGGTGAGTGTGTGTGCTTGGAAATTGGAAGAAGAGGTGGACAGTTTGATGGTGATGGCTTGAAAGCTTGTGTTGAATATTCTAAGCAGTCGATCTCCCCCTCTTCTCCCAACAGTGGTATCAGAGCAAACAGGTTTGAGTAAATTGGCATCAGATTTCAATTTCAAGAAGGGAATTTCTCGAATCGACAACCTTGAAATTGTAATCTATCAAATTTGCAATACAAAGATTCAAGGATTCGTGGAAATTCAAAGCTTAATCGGTCTAATTTGCAAAACAAATTCTACTCGGTCATCAATTGGTGGCGAATCGGCTACTAATCGGTAACCGGTTTCCAATTTCGGCTTCACAACGATTAAACACGGGTATGCGCAACATCTATTTTGCGATAAATACTAAAATTTGTGGCAATATGACGATACGGGTAAGAAGGTGATAAGAAGATTCGAAAGAAGTTGGAATAAAAGCGATGGAACCGACTCGGCATAGGAGGATTTTGAAAGATTTTAGAAGGGTTGTACTCGGCGGAATTAAGAGTGGAAATCTTCTCTAAAGCTTGGCGAATTACACGTTGTGGAACAAAGTAGGCAATCACGGCTATCAAAGAAAAGACGAAGAGAATTTGAAGGTCCTCCAAGGAAGCTTGAATCCCTCGAGTTGTGAATTCAAGCTTGAAATTCACCCCGAGCAACTCGAACAGAAGCACACTGTGGGACACAACCCTTGCACACAAAATCAATCTTAATTGACCTGCAATAAAAGTGCCTTTGATTGGTAGCAAGAGAATCGCCTTTGCTTGGGGAACATACTTTCCTACTATCACAAAGCCCAATTTCCATTCTAGAAAGTGCTATCTCCCAAATCATCATAGCCTGCTCGTTTTCCTCTTGTACTCGCTGCCAAGACATTATCCGCCAAGAAGCAGGTCACCTGAATAACTTGCAAAAAAAATTTGCGACTGCTACTGCTTTTTGCTTTGGGGGTACGAGAGATCGGGCGCCACGAAATTCAACCGACTCGCAGACGCACCATTGGACCGCTCACTCTTCTGGCAATTTCCTAGCGCATCGCCATTCTGGACTGGATGCCACCGCTCGTTCTCAGCTAAGTACATTACATTTCTGTTATTTATTTTATTTTATTCCGCATATTGCATCTGCAAATATCACCAAATAGACTTTTTAAGCATTACCATTTAATTATTTGTTTTTTTTTTAAAAAAAAACACGCAATCATGGCACATCTTCCTCATGCCCCCACGATTGTAGAGCAACTTCAAAATTTACAGCAGTCACTCACATATGAACGCATGCGAAGGCAAGAACTTGAAGATAAATTATTACATTCTGCACGCACCGAATCTGCACCGGCACCCAAGAAAAACAAAATTAGCAGAAAAGCCTTCACTTTCAAAGATTTTGATGGCACTAAAGATGCTAGCACGGTTCTAACATGGGTTAGTCAACTAGATGACTATTTTCATGATGAAGACTTTCCCGAGTGTGAAATGGTAAAGTGTGCATCCAATCATCTCACTAGCAGCGCTGCATTGTGGTGGAACGCCACCAAACAACATAGAAGAAGACCACGCACATGGAATGCATTTAAAAAAGTGTTTTTACCCCAATTTTTGCCCACACAGTGCAAAGCTAAATCACGACGTCAATGGGATTTAATTCGACAGGGTAGAAATGAAGATGTACACGGTTACACTGACCGTTTTTGGAATTGTCTAATTCAATTGCAAGCTATTGAACATGTTAGTCGCAGGAAATTGAAGCGAAAGTACATATCAGGCTTGACACTACAAATTAGTGCTGAGGTAGATATATTCGAACCAGATTCTCTGTCAAAGGCCATTAATTTGGCTCTCAACGTAGAAAAGAAGAAAGGTGAACATTCTTCTCACACTGATCAACCTGCTAACACTAACCGCAACAAGAGACCTCCTTTTTCTCCTAGCTTTGACAGAAGTAAACACCAAAGCTGTACTTTTTTCAAAAGACGAAGATTTGACAATCCTCCTACCACTGCTCAACCTCATACGAGCAACAACCACAACAACACTCAGCAACGAGGCAACCAACATCCTGTCAACCAGCGTTCTCCTCCAAATTCTAATGGTAACAAAAAGGTGAAGTGTTTTAAATGCTTTCAATATGGTCACTATGCAG
The DNA here is from genome assembly GCF_014529385.1 of Adiantum capillus-veneris. Classification (NCBI taxonomy): domain Eukaryota; kingdom Viridiplantae; phylum Streptophyta; class Polypodiopsida; order Polypodiales; family Pteridaceae; genus Adiantum; species Adiantum capillus-veneris. The sequence goes on along the minus strand of NC_140959.1, from coordinate 117,406,445 downwards.
ACAAGTGCCCAAATGGTCATGCTAAGGGAAATGGTCAATCCAATAGCCATTCCAATGGAGTCAACAGAAATTCAAATAAAAAACCCTTCAACAACAACCGCCCCAACGGAGCTACTCTTAACCTTATCGAAGATGCTATACCTAACGACAACGAAGTGGAAGTTAACTACGATGAGGGATATGATTCTGATTATGATAACGATGACAACCTATCCTCAGGTACTCCTATATCTCCTCACACTTTGTTTAAAGTGCAAGGCACTGTTAAGGGTGAAAATGTCACCATTCTGCTAGATGATGGTAGTAGCCATGATTTCATTTCCACACGATTGGCACAGCAACTATCACTCTCTGAAATTTCATCACCTCATAAGGTCAAAACTGTTTTTAATAATCAACATTTTAATTGTAAAACTCAAGTCACTGTTGAAGTTTGCATTGGTGAATTCACACAAGCACGTACATTTTTGGTAGCACCATTGCATGGTCTTGATATGATTTTGGGAATGCCATTTCGTCATGAATTTGACCCGTTGATTAATTATAAAACACGTACAATGTCTCTCACTCATCATAATAAAACTTTCTCCATCCAAGTAACACTGGCACACAAAAAAAAAAATCCACTTCTCTCTCACACTCAAGCCAAACGAGCAATTCGAAAACAGGGGAAAACATATCTAGTATTGGTAAATCAAATTTCTGTTGAAATTGAAACTTCACATCATTCCACACACGATGAATTTCTTTCACAATTTAAAGATTGTTTCATGCATGATCTGCCACCTGGAATTCCACCATCACGCCCCGAAGACCACAAAATTGACATCATACTGGGTAGTGAACCTCCTTGTAGAGCACCTTATCGTGTAAATCCTACCGCACACAGGGAAATACAAAATCAAATCACTGATTTACTTGACCGAGGCCTAATCCGACTTAGTAGTTCACCATACGGAGCTCCAGTCTTTCTTGTCAATAAGAAAAATGGAACCTTTCGTATGTGTATCGACTACAGGGCTTTAAACAAGATCACCATTAAGAATAGGTTTCCAATTCCTAGAGTGGATGACCTATTAGACAAACTGAAAGGGGCACACATCTTTAGCAAAATTGACCTTAAATCAGGATATCACCAAATCAAAATGTTTGAACATGACGTCTACAAAACTGCTTTCAGAACACAAACTGGACACTATGAATTTATTGTCATGCCATTTGGTTTGACAAATGCACCAGCTACATTCACACGTATATGAATCGCATTTTCATTGACCATCAAGATTCTATGATTGTATTTTTTGATGACATTTTGGTATTCGGTAAATCTGAAGCAGAGCATAAGTAGCATTTAACACGTGTATTTGATCTGCTTGCACAAAATCACTTGTTTTTGAATCCTGAAAAGAGTTCATTTTTCCAATATGAAATTGAATATTTGGGACATATTGTATCGGGTAAGGGAATACATGTCGATCCAAAGAAAATTGAAGCCATTCAATCTTGGCCTAGACCCAAAAACTTGCATGAGCTACGATTTTTTATTGGTCTTTGTAGCTATTACAGGAAATTTGTTCGTAATTTTGCTTACAAAGCACATTATTTGACTCTCTTATTGAAGAAAAACACGCCTTATGAATGGACTGATTTGCAAGAAAGCTCATTTAATGCACTTAAACATGCTTTGACTAATGCACCTGTATTGCAATTGCCTGATTTTGAAAGACCATTCTTTGTGGTAGTCACTGATGCTAGTGGGAAAGGTATTGGTGCAGTCCTTATGCAAGATAACCATCCAATTGCTTTCGAAAGTCGTAAATTCAAACCATCTGAAACAAAGTTTAGTACTTATGATAAAGAGTTGACTGTTGTGGTACATGCATTGAAAATCTGGAAACACTATGTAATGGGTACTGACTTGATCATTAAAACTGATCAACAAAGTATCAAATATTTACTTTCTCAACCCTTAATAGATGATAGACATATTAAGTGGGCCGCTTTTATTCAAAGTTTCCAGCCCAACATTCAATACCAACCTGGTAAAGAAAACGTTGTAGCTGATGCTTTGAGTAGAAGACCCTCACTTAATCATCTATCAACCATTACGAGAACTTCCTTTGGCACTATGCCTGACACTTATGCACATGATGATGACTTCAAAACGACATGGTTGCACATGCTTGATAATTCTGTACACACATTTCTCGAATACACTATTCAAGAAAACTTCCTTTATTTCAAACAAAAATTGTGTGTGACTAAACCTTTTCGTACATTAATTATTGAAGAATTGCACAAACCACCTTATGCTGGACATAGAGGATTTGCTGCAACTTTTCAAAATTTATGTCGTGATTTCTATTGGCCTACTATGAGAATGGATGTTAAACAGTATGTTTCAACTTGTTTGATTTGTCAAAAAATCAAAGCAGCTACTACAGGTAAGAAATTGGGACTTTTACACCCTCTCCACATACTATACGCACTGGAATGGTTTATAACCGTTACCTTTTGACTTTCAAGGGCCACCCTAGAGAGGATGTCAAATGGATGCCTGAAAAGTTTTTTCGCAACTTTCCCGACCTTCTCCACACTTTACATCACTCACGGTCCAGTTGATTTCACTATTGAGCAACTGAGGACAGTTGCTATCCCTGGTGGGAGGGATGTTACGAGACTGGGCACCCTCCTGTTGTAGTGGTTAGCTACAATTGGGATAGCTACGCGTAATGGTTAATTATGTGCTGTCTATTTTACTAATTGAGTTGATGATGATTGTAGAGTGGAATGCGGGGAGTTGATGAAGAGGCGATGGCAATTACTCTTGGCCATTTTATATTTGCACAGTATCTTAGAACATCATTTCAATAAGCCACTATGGCTCTGTAAATAGTTGTAGTGGGAACTCCCCTTATGGGTCATGCAAGAACTAATGAGCTTCACTCATTTGCAAAAGTAAAGTGGTTGTAAAAGAGGTGCCTCAATTTTTGGCACTTTAAACTCAAAGTAATATATTAAATACCAACTCCACAAGAGAAGAGAGGTGCCGTGGAGTTTGGGGCTAGATTTAGGCCTTTCTCTTGCAGATTCTCTTCTCTACTCTCTTAAGCTATGGTTATTTTGCTGTGTACTCTTTAATCTAGTCTCCATCTCTTACACCTCTGTTACACTCTCTTACATGTTTGTCTATGTCAATTCTATGTTTACTCTGTGTGTGTGTGTGTGTGTGTGTGTGTGTGTCATAGTTTAGGTGAGTGTGTGTGCTTGGAAATTGGAAGAAGAGGTGGACAGTTTGATGGTGATGGCTTGAAAGCTTGTGTTGAATATTCTAAGCGGTCGATCTCCCCCTCTTCTCCCAACAGCTAAGGATTGTGCCTTGATCGCTATTTTAGTCATCGTCTTGGAGGAGTCGTGGGGAAGAAGGTGGCAGGGTTGCGCACTTTGTGTGTTCTCACCGTTGTGTAGAGAGTCTTCTCTTTGTTCTACACTCAACCGCTCATGCTCCTTTTTATACACTACAAGTTTTAGACATATTTTCGCGTGCAAAAATTGAGTGATAATATGGCTTTTGTTGGTCTGCAATAGAAATAATGGTTTTCGCACGTACGAATGGCGATTTTCTCACTGTTTTTTCTACGTGTCAATATTTCGCAGGCAAGGAAAAGAGCAGTAGTGTAAAAAGGAGCAGTGGCGCAGGTGCTACTGGTGAAAATGAAGTTTTAATGGGTGGGAAAAATTGTGACGTGTTCCGCTTTTTCACGCATTAACACTAGAATGGTAACCTAACAAGACATAAAAGTGCCCTTTCAGGGTTTTCGGAAAAATTTCCAAAACCATAGTAGATCCACTCATTTTGAAAAATCCTTTCATGAGCTTATAGTTCAATAACTACTACATATGGAAAAAATGAGAAACTTTTAATTTTTCTCATCCCTTGGTCACTACAAGCCTTCAAAGTTGATGGACCAATGCATTTTGCCCAAAACAGTAATTTCTTACGGTTGATTGCATATAAATAAGAGTGGAGATTTTTTTAGGACATGAGATAAAATGCCCCGTTAACTTCAATGGGTTGGTGACCAAAACATATGGTTGCTTTTTCCTCACTATTTTTTTTTTGGGCAAAAAAAATAGGTACAAAAAAGTTGCATTTTTGCCATTCTGCGGACCTATCATCAAAGTTTCTATAGTCACGCTCAATACAAATACTATATACATGTTTTCTTAGTTCCCTTTGGGCCTCTGGATTCAAAAGGAGCCATGGAGCATGTCAAAAGGATAATGGATCTCTTACAATTGGAACCTTGGGGGCAATGATAAAGTGCTAAATATAGCAAACATGAAAAAATTGGGTTTAGCATTATGACCTCTAGAAACCCATAGAAACTACTCAATATCTAGCCAAGTATGTAGTCTATGATTAGATATGGTCACTACCTACAAAATATTTACAATTGGCCTAAGAAACTAGCAATATTGAGAAAGTTATACTTGCTACTCTAAAATGTATCGTATTCTTCAGCAATCAAAAAACTCAACCATCATCATATACTATGCTATATAGCATATTAGGTCCCCCAAAACTCAAGGAAGATTAGCTTTATGTTATACATTACACTTACACAATCAAAATTGAATTTGGATATCAAGAAAGCCACCAAAAAAATCATAAAAGTGCTAATTTTGGCCAAAACATAGGATTATGCAATTCTTGTAAATTGGTCATAACTTTCAATTTTAACACTTAGCTCTCCCTACAAGCATCAAAACATGTTGAGAACTATGAAGTCCTAACCTCTAGCCATCTAAACCTCACAAACATGAAGTTTAGAGTGGTATAGTTGCCAAAAATTATAAAAAAGCCAGTATTTTTTTGGCTCGCTAACTTAGTTAAATTTTGTTGCTTGAACTCTATCTTGAATTTTTTTATTGTGCAAAAACTCTTGAAAATCTTGAGTCCTCCAAAATAACATTGAAACCAAGGTTTTAGGTGTTTCAATTGTGTCCGGACCATGTATGTTGACACATTTATTTGATCTGCATGAAAATTTTGAAGATATTTAAAGTTTTGAATGCTTTTGTCTCAAAAAACATAATATCAAAGTCTTCTCATACGCAGTTTTGAATATTTGAAATGATGCAATGATTATTGCTTACCAAAGCACTTCTACTTGCCACCTTGAGTCCTCAATAGCTAGGGTAAGCAATGTATCACTTTCTAAAAATCACAAATACATCAATTTTTTTTTTCTTTATATAAAATGATATGTTTGATATGGCCATATCAAATACGTATAGCTTTCTATATTTAAAATGATACGTTTGATATGGCCATATCAAATACGTATAGCTTTCCATGATTTTATATACTCGCAAAGTAAATTTTTGTGCACATGAAGCTTGCAATTATCTATAGCACAATTTTAGAAAAGTCACGTACAATTTTCTACAAGGTCTCTTCATTTTTTTCTTGAGTTTGTCAATTTCTTCAAAGCATCAATCACAATCTTACGGGGTCCAATTGATGAGTCTGATTCTTGATCATGATAGCTTTTTAAATGCAAGATTATATATTTTTAAAAGACAATCTAGTTAACATATTTAAACATATCAAAAGGGTTTTCTTAAATACACGGTATGATGCACGTAGTGTTCAATCTAAATTTGTAAAAAAAGGACACTTAAATGTCCTGTTTTGGAACCAAACTAGTGTTAAGTAAGCTGCGAGGGAGGGGCTATTGCAAAAAGGCATTGTGAGGCAATCTCTAAGCTAGGAATCATCTCTCTCTCTCTCTCTCTCTCTCTCTCTCTCTCTCTCTCTCTCTTGAGTTTGTGAGGCAAGGGCTATTATAGGAAGGTGCATGCACAAAAAGTGGTGGAAAGAGGGCTACTTGCAAGGAGGGCCGTGGGGGTGGGGAATCTTCTCAATAAATTTAATCAAAGTAGAGCCAATATTAGGTAGTAGTTAGTTTACCTATGATATTTTCCTTTTCAAATCACAATGACAAGGATAAGAAGTTGGTTCACATACATACTAGCTCACTTTTAAATATAATCCATACTTGGGAATAATCCTAGACAACCCCCCCCCCCCCCCCCCCCCCCCCCCCCCCCCCCCCCCCCCCCCCCTTTGTGAACACCTCCTACCCTACTTGGGTGCCGCTTTCCCCCTCTCACCTTATCGGCATTTACCCCCTTTGACTCGATTCCCCACTGTTGTTGTTGCTGCTCACAACCCTCCCCTTTCTCTTGCTACTCCCACTTTGTAGCTTCCACAATTTTCTATTGCACAGGCACACCATATGCCTATGAGAGCCTCCTCAGGTGTTTTGCTACCCAGTTCCTAACACAGAGAGTGGTATTGAGCGAGAGCAAGAGAGCTGCTAGCCTTATGAGTCGTGACATCATTTTGAGAGAGAGGTTGGGTGTTTTGCTACCCACTTCCTAACACAGAGAGTGGTGGTGAGTGAGAGCAAGAGACCTACTAGCCTCGCAAGTCGTGATGTCATTTTGAGAGAGAGAGAGAGAGAGAGAGAGAGAGAGAGAGAGAGAGAGAGAGAGAGAGCACCTAAATTGGAAATATGGGCTGGCCTCCACATGGCATCTCTTCTCTCGCACATTAAATTCACCTCAGAGAGCATCACACTTTCTACTCAATATTTTGAATTAAATTCACTTGGTACCCCCTACTTTTCTCAATACATCAATTAGAATGTTCTTCATCTTCTTCCTCTCTAGCTAGCTAGTTTGTACTTCTTCATTTTACTTTATAGAGAGAGACCTACACCCTGAAATTACAACTCACACATCTGACTTAAATGTAACGGGTCGACCTACCTTATCTGACTGGGATGCTCCACCTCAGGGAGTCGGGTGGCTAGTTTGTACCTTTTCTTTTAAAGAAGGTAGAATGATTTCAATTACCAACCGATACAAAGATTCCATAGGCAAGGGGTCGGTTGACCCTTAAACATGAAAGAAAATCATAAAAAGCTTTAAAAGCATCCCTCATACGGAGCCTATTGCATGAATAGAGCTTTGGATCTTTGATCTCCAATGTTGCCATTTGAGCTGCTTTTGCAATTGATTTTGATTACAATGGGCATTGATTTTGATTGCAATAGGCATATGGAGCATCCTTAATTTCCTTGCATAGATACTCAACTGCTCTCACCAGATCAAGATGGGAAGGCAATTTGCACTTAGTGTTAGAAAAAAACCGGGGTCTAGTGTATTTTAACCGGTTGAAATTATAAAATCCCGGTTAGATTTTGAGCTTGCCTATAAGAAAACTGGCAAATTTACACAAGTTTTAGTGAAATTACCGGCGAAAGCTTCAAATCTTGGCCTACAAAACGAGAGAATTTCAAGTTTCCCCTTATTTTGATTGGTTAGGAAAAACGTATTTTTCTAGCCTTGGAACTTTGCACTTTTCTTTAAATAAAGAGATACCTATACCTTACAGGTAGATAAGGTAGGCCAACCTATAATATAAACTTGGGGAATAGGTTGAAATAAAAATGGGCCATCGATCCCCGTGTAGATATAAAAATGGGACATTTCGTGCAATATATAATATTATAATCTCCGTTATTTGGGAATGCAAAAACACGTGGATTATGTTGCTACAATTTAACTGGTACACGTGGAAAGTTTGTCAACGTGGGCATAACGGTGGATCCATTCTCTCTTTCCCTCTCCTTTCTCTGGAGTCGGCCACACCATTCGATCATTCAGTGTCTTTTGAGTGCAGGACAGTAAAAGCTCTACACCTGCAAACCCTAGACAGGTCCCCCTCCCTTTCCAGCCCGCAGAAATCCCGACTCCACCCCAGCTTCGATGGTGTTCTTCAATGACCAAGATCAAACAGACGAACGTCTCCGTGAAGAGCGTGGGGACAATCCCGAAGAAGAGGATGCCACTTCTGCCGATCCCCCCTCGTCTGTGACGTCGCAGACTTGCTCTCAGCTCTTTGTTGAGGTTCGGGGTCATGGCCATGGTCGGCCCGTGCGAATCGATCTTGCAGTGAACCACAGCATTTCCTCATTGACAAGAGAAGTCGATTCTGCACGTAGAAACTCTTCATCTCCATCCATCCCCACAAGAAGTGTTTCCAGCCTGCGCTCTCTATTTGACCTGGCCGCTCCTTCCTCTACGTATGTTCATGGCAGAGAGCTTGGGGGTAGGTCAAGCGTCCTTGCACTTCAAGTACCTGCTTCCTCCCTACCACCTCCTCTTTCAGCCTCTGCCATTGTAGATTCTTATCAGATCAGTGCCTCCAGTGCCTTTTTTTCTCCTTTACCTTGCAGCGATGAAGCGTCTCCTTCAACCAGAGAAAGCCTGCCATGCATGCCTTGTGAAGCATCTCAGAGCAGCTTTCGTGCAGCTTCTGTACCACCGACATGCAACTCGAACTCCTCGTCGCAGACCTCACACTCATGTGCAGTTGGCCAAGGGGAAGTGGTTCGCAGACTGACTGAAGTGTTGCAAGGAAGGGGAGATGAATCCCTTGTCCTTCCATCCACAGGCAGAGATAGTGTGATGTCGCAGTGGTTGCAAGCACTAGATGTTCATGTAGTTGGTGCCTGTAGAGCAGATGAAAGGCTGCAGCCCATGCTTCGGTGGAATTCCTCTTACAGTGGTGCAGATGGGCAGCTACTTGCCCATTTGAGTCAGGTATGTGAGGAGTCTAAATGTGGTTTTAGGCAGTTGCATCTTACTGAACCAATTCGACTTTTATATTGATGATTGTGCGTGTGCATGTGGCCTGTCTCTTTTCGCCATTTATGGATCGAAGATTAGATGAATTTTGTAATTGAATCAGAGGAGGGTTGATGAATTTCTGCACTTTTTCTAATGCAAGTCATATACGGTTGATTCTAGCTTGCAGAATGTATACCTTGACATTTTACTCATGGTTTTGGTTAGTCAAAAGACTTATGTGGGTAGTAGCTTCTACATGCCAAGAAAGGGTTACTTACAATAGGGCACTGGCTTTCTCAGCTGCATTGACCTTGTGCTCTCTTGCATGCATCGCAAGCATTTGTCCAGCTGAGGAAAGGATAAGTGCTGACCTACTGTGGTATATTTGATTTGCCCCTTGCATATCACTAGTAAGGCAAAGCAAACTTGACTATAGGTTTGAGGGCTTTTGGAAGCCTTTATGCATTGTACGAGTGATTCCTCGGCTGCTTCTTGGTCTTCATGAATCAACTGACTCACCTTTCTATTGCTTCATCAAATTCATACTCCAAGTACACCTGTTGCCAATGTAGGTGTCTTCTTTAGAGCGGACTTCAGATGTGAATAGATGGTAGTATGCCATCAGGAATGCATTTTGTCAATTGGGTGCTTGATAAAAAAATTCACATAGTGAGGATCTTTTGAATGCTGGAGTATCTGTTGGATACATGCATCAACCTGCTGTTGACGTTGCATCTCCATTCCTTCATACTCTGTAGGTGAAGGTAGCCCGTACTCCCCTTTTGAGTCTACAGAAGGTGGTCGACGTCCGTTTGAATCTTTAGTGTTTTCTTTCGATCTTGAGTGGTCAAGTACAACAGTCTCCTCGTCGCAGGATTCGTCAACTGAATCCATGTGTGCGGCGATAAAAGGGATCAGATTCTCCGTAGAAGGAAAAACCGACTCTCTTGTGCAAACCCGTTGTACTAGATTCAACCTTGTTGAGTTCGGGGTTCTATCAGAGTAGACTATGCTAAACTGAATGCTTCTAGTTAAAGTTTCAAAATTTGAGGAGTATTTGCTAGGTCCTCCTCCTCCTCCATCCACTTTGCATCTTATGTCGGATAGTTCTTGAATTTAACCAAGAACTGCCGAATCACTTTACCTTTAATCTTTCTTTCCTTATGTGCTAAAATTTGTTTAGGAACGAGTATTTCCTCGCTCTCTTTCACTTTGGGTTGCTCATCAGGCTCCCCATCAATTGGTACCTTACCTTTAAAGGTTTCAAGAGACTCACATAGAATGCATTGTGAATCTTCCAAGTATCGGGTAACTTGAGTTGAAAGGAGACATTATTTATCTTTTCTTTAATCTGGAAAGGGCCATAATACCTCATGCTAAGCTTTGGAAAAAGCCGCTTGTAAGGTGCAGCGGAAGTGAATGTTGATATTGCTTAAGATGAGTGCTCCGAATTGTGCTCAAGGGTTCCTTTTACTTATGGAAAGGAGAGCCTTCCGTCCTTTAGAGAGAGAGTGCAATGATCACAAACAACGTGAATGCTACTATGAATGAAAGTGCTGAAACTGTGAGAGAAATATGACACTAGACGGTTCTCAAACCCTCCTCCAAGGGTCCCCTCTCTATGGTGAGAGAGAGGTCTATGCTATAGATTGCACAAATGTGGTACAATGGTCTAGATGCAATGGACTTGTCGATGATGTCGACGACAATGATGACGACGAGGACAGGCTGAAAACTGAAAACGCTAGGACTGAAATGCTGAAATCTGCAAAACATTGACTTTTTATTGAACTCTGACACTGTGTCAGCGAGGATGGTGATGACGACGGCTCGACGATGATGTGTTGAAAATGCAAATGCTGAAATCTGAAAACAGCGGGCTGAAACTGTAAATGTTGGTTGACTCGACGGTACAACGAGGATCTGCTACGGGTAGGTGAGATCTCCGTAGCAGGTGAGATCTGGGAGGCTATGGGCTGGATTTGCAAAAGCTAAGTGTCGAAATCTGAAAACGCAAATGGTCTTGGCTGATCTGGCGTCGGAAAATGCAAACGCTAGCCTTGATCTGGAAACTGGAAAACGCCATGCTGATCTGCTGTTGAAAACACTAGAGGAACTGTTGCAGAAAATGTAGAGGAACTATGCTCCAAAACGATGGTTGCTGTTGTTGGTTGAAAACGCTAGATTGTCTTCTGTCGGTCTTGCCGAGGAGAGAATACTGCAAGTTGCTGGAACTTCTTCTTTCTCTTCTGGTAGAAATAGGCGCCCCCTATCTGCTTATTTAGCTGCAACAAGTTGGGTCGAGCTGTCATCCCAACAGCCCACGACTCTGGAAATTATGCAATTTAAATAAATAAAAATGCCAAATTGCCTGTAAAATGCTCTTTCCCAAAACTGGCCGAAAATTGAACCTTCTGCTTGGACAAAGCATATGGTGGGTGGTACGGGGTGTGTCAGAGGATATGCAACTACTCTAAGTGCTTGGACATGCATGGCCTGCTCAGAGGTGCAAGAACACTTTCTAGGTTGACTTGAACCCTAGACTTGAGATAGCTCGTCCACATGTACATAGGTTTAGGTGTGCATGTGATATCCCCTCCTTTTCAAAGTGAGGTACTGGTATCGAGCTGCATGGCTTCCTTGTAGTCTGTCAACAACTTTGGGTAACCTCTGAAAAACTCTTCATTGACCTACACTGCCTTGTGGGTTCCTCGATCCTTGAACTTCAAAAAGTACTGTTTGACTTGCTTCTTTGAGCCATGGTGAAACCGATGCAACCACACTTGCTCCGGCTCCATGACTTCAACTTCATCGATGATCTCGAACTCTTCTTCTTCGGAATGTTCTTTGGAGGTGTACCCTGAAACCAGAGTTACCGGGGAACGCCCCCTAGCTCCCGTTCCGGCGTTCCGGGAGGCAGTTCCCTTCCCGAACGTTCCGGAACATCCTGGAATGTCTGACGTTCCCGGTGGCCAGTGCAAACAGGAACGGCCGTTCTGGAATGCCCTCGGAACGTTCCGGAATGCCCTTGGAACGGCCGACGGCTACAAACAAATTTGGCAAAAATTGAAAATTTTGAAGTAAATGTTTGGGCTTTCTTTTGGAGTGTGCAAGGCCTCAAGGACTCATAAAATGCACCCCCTCCCCCTTTCTCTCCACAAGCTAATCCTCAAGGCTCAAGCTCTCTCCCTCTCACACTCTCAAGATCTCTCCCTGTCAAGACTCACTCTCTCAAGGCTCAAGGCTTCAAGCCTTCAAGCTCTCTTCCTCTCCCTCCTACTCTCTCAAATCTCTCCCTCTCCCTCTCACTCTCTGGAGTCTCTCACTCTCTCTCACTCTCTCTCTCTCTCTCTCATCATCTAGTCATAGCAAGGTTGAATGGTCTTCGAAACGAGTTTTTTGCGAGTATTAGAGTCAAAGCACGCTAATACTCCTTGTATTTAAACACAAGGAGCTAAAAAATGCACTATTTGGGTGTTTTTTATACCTCCCGTTCCGCGCCGTTCCCCCGTTCCGCGGGGATCCTGTCGCCGTTCCCTCGTTCCGCGGGGATCCCGTCGTCGTTCTCGTTCCGCGTTCTGGGTAACTATGCCTGAAACACTTTCAACCAAGAAACATGGAAAACGTTGTGCATTGACCATGAGTTAGGCAATTAATTTCATAGAAACCTCATTGATCTTTTTAATGACAGGAAATGGACCATACATTCTGAAAGACAACTTAGGATACTTCTTTTCTACTTGCTTAAGACGTTGCTTCATTATTCTCAAATAAACCCAATCCCCTTCCTTGATAGAAACATCCCGACGATGCTTGTTAGCCTATCGTGAGTAAGACTCTTGAGCCTTGCTTAGCCGAAGCTTCACACTCTCAGAAATCTCATCCAACAATTGACTTTCAGCATTGGCATTAGGCATTTGATTGACCGAGCGAGTCAAAAGTGACTGAAATGGACGGCCAAAAGTTGCCTCATATGGAGTTCTACCAATGGCCGAGGTAAGAGTAATTGAAAATTGCTTGGACCAATGGGAGATAGAGCTCCCAATGAGATTGTTGATCATGCACATATGCCTTTAAAACATTAAAAGCCAACTAATTGTAAATTTTTGTTTGATCATTTGACTGTGGATGAAAAGCTAATGAAAAATTCTACTTAGTGCCAAGATTTTTAAAGAGAGCGCGCCAAAAATTGGACGTGAGCTCAACATCTCTATTTGAAACGATTGACTTTGGCAAACCACAGAGGGGGTACTAATGCTTAATGAACAACCGTGCTACATCTTGTGCAGTGACCGTGGCCTTTCAAGAAATCAATATGCAAAATTTGCTGAAACGGTCAACAATTATCAAACATTGAGTGTTCCTTGAATGCAAACTAGGGGGAAGGTTAGTCTCAAAATCCTTAGAAATATCCTGAAAAGGCCCGTCAGGAATAGGCAGCGGTAGCAAGAGGCCTTGCTGCTTACCCTGAGGAGCTTTTACCTTTTGACAAATGGTGCACTGTGTGACATAACGAAACACATCTTTTTGCATTTTAGGCCAAAATAAGAATCTTTTTATTTTTTCCAAAGTGGTGTTCATTTCTCTATGCCCACCCGTGAGAGAGTCATGAGCATCGTGCAATATGGTTCTTTTGAGAGAGGGTAACACATAGATGGTGACGAAAATACAACAAACCTTCACGAATGAGATAGTTGCTGGGCCCTTGGGAAGCAAGAGCCTGCAACCATTGGCTTACCAAACTCGGAATCTGCATACCGGTTCTTCATGTTGTCGAAAGAGATACCCTGAATAGAAACTGTTGATCTTGACTCAAGAGCCAGGATCTATCCTTTGCGACTTAACGCATTTGCAACATGGTTAGCTACATACTCATTCAAACCACCAAAATGCTTCCAATGCTTGAGAGAGTGAATGACAAACACAAGTTCTTTGTCATAAACAAAACAATTCTTTTATGCACTATTTAACTTCGGACTGAGAAATGCAACTAGACGACCATGTTGCTTAAGCACAACACCTATGGCGACATTGCTCGCATTCGTCCATACCTCAAAGGGGTCGTCCCAAGAGGCAAGGATGAGACACGATGCTTCGGTCACCGTTGCCTCAATGACTGCCTCGGGCAAATCCACGTGCTGTCAGCGAGTTTTTACCCCCTTTCAAAACATGTAAGGTGCAGCGGAATGAATGTTGTATTTTCTCAAGATTAGTGATCCTTATTGCTCAAGGTTCCTTTTAGTTCTTAGGGAAGGAGAGAGCCTTCCGTCTTGTAGAGTGCTGTGATCACGAACAAAGTGAGTGGATATTGTGCGTGCAAGTGAATGAGATTGAGAGAAGGAGAGAGAAGAGATACGACACCCGAGAGGTTGTAAAACCCTCCTCTGAAGGCCCCACTCTCGTCGGCGAGAGTGGTCTAACTTTGATTGCACAAAGGTGTACAATGCGTATGCAATGGGACTATGCCGATGACGACGACGGTGATGACGACGCCGACTTTGTGGCTGAAAACTGTGATCTCCTATGGGCTGAATTCGGTGGCTGTTTCGGGGCTGAAAATAACTGTTTTCTTACTGGTTTCATGGCTGAAAAATGACTGTCTTGGTCGGGGGTCATGTTGAGGGTAAAAACACTGATGTTGCTGGCTGTCTAGGCTGCGTTTTTAAGGCTACTGTTGCATGCTGAAAACCGCTGGATCAGCAGTGGTTTCCATGCCAGCAAACGCTGAAATGCTGAGGTCTTGATGCTGATGAAACGCTGAATTGACCTGCAGAGCTAGCGTTAGTGGATGGCTGCAAAAACGCTGAGTTTGCTGGGACAAAAACGCTAAGGGCTGAGATGGTTTGGTCGCGGGAAAACACCAAGGATGGGACTGATTTGCTGGGGAACTAACGCCAGAAGGGGGAAGTTCAATGGCGAGGTTGATGCTGTGAAAAACGCTGAAGAAGCGGGATCTGCAGCGATGGTGCTGCGGGGGGGTATTGCTGAGAAGTTGCTTGTTGAGCGGGAAGCTCCTGCTGCCTCTTCTGCCAGAAAGTGCTAACTTGGGTTTGCTTATATATTAACTTAGCAAAATTGCCCTACCTACTTTTGTTGGAAAGTCACGTAAAAATAATAAGTGAAAATAACCAAAAATAGAAAAATAGGCTAAATGCACTGGAAAATTCCCCTAACTGATGCTAATGGATTCTGATGGGAATTCCGATGATCATGCTGTGTGCAACTGGAGGATATGCATCTATACTAAGTGACTGGGCATGCACGGTCTACGAATATACTCACAAAAATGCCAGATCACTGCTAATCTAGACTTGATTGAACTGACTGAACCCTGCTGTGGTGTAGCTTGTCCACGGACACATAGGGTTGGGATGTGTCACGTGACAAAACATCTGTTATAGGTGCGACAATGCGTGCAAAATTCTCTATGTGCGAACTCTATGCTTGACATAAACCAAGAAAAGAACACACATCATATGCAGTTTTGGGCAAATCCTAATTAACCCGTTTTACCTTCGCGGGATCGAGCTTGACAACTTCTGGAGAAATGATATAACCCAGATAAGTAACTTCAGTGAGAAAAAACTCAGATTTCTTAGCTGCAATATACATGTGACACTCATCCAAACGAGCGAAAACCCTTTCTACATGTTGTTTCCACGATGTAGAAAAAATGAGAATATCATCAAGAAAAATACACACACACGTGTGCCAACCATATCGCCAAAACGGCCTACCATGAGACTGTTAAATGTACCCATGGTACCCGTCAATCCAAAAGGCATAACCACATACTTCCATGGCCCTCGCTCTGTGCGAAAGGCGGTCTTGTAGATGTTGCCTTTGAATACCCTTGTATGACGGTATCCACTTTTGAAATCGACCTTAGTGAAAATTTTTGCCGCATTGAGCCTATCGAGGATATACTCAATGCGAGGCATCTAAAACTTGTTCTTGGTGGTCATCTTGTTCAAAGCCCTGTAATCAACACACAAACGAGACGAACCATCCTTCTTGCGGACAAATAAAATAGGAGCAACAAAAGGGCTTACACTAGGACGTATGAATTCTTTGGCCACCAACTCTGTGAGTTGTCGCTCTAATTCTTTTTCTTGAATCTTGTTCAAACGGTAGGGAGCCTTACTGACTGGCTGTGCCCCCTCTGTGAGTTCGATGTGATGGTCCTTTGGCTGCTTGAGAGGGAGAGGGGGTGGAAGATCATCCTGCAAAAAGAGGTGCTCGTACTTGGTAAAAAAGGCTTAATGCTTTGGGTAACTGGGGAGGCATAGATGAGTGCCGCTCGTGCTCCTCTTCGTAATTTACGCTTCGCCTGCACATGAGAAATGAGAGGTAAAGAATGTAGACCCTCCTCACCATGAATGATCATGGGAGAGTCAATTTTGGCATTTAGAGTGAGGGTACTATCGGCGCAATCAATGAGAAGGTTATGCTCACGAAACCATCTAATGCCCAAAATCATATCACATCTTGAGAGACGAGACACGACAAATTGTCGACGGAAGGAAGCTTGTTGAACAATGAATAACACATCAAGGCACTCTTGCATAGTGAGAGAGTCCATACCGGCCCCCGGGAGCGAAGCCAGACACCTCGAGAGTTGTCTGGCTCACTTCTAGGCGGCTCTCTCTACAAGAGAGTCACCAATCACATCATGCATACTGCCTGAATGAAACAATAAAACAAAATGTTGACCCTTCACACGACCATAACATTTAAAGAGAGACTGATCAATGTGTGTCTCAAAAACATGTGGAGACTCAAATTGGTTCACTAAAGTGCTTGTGGTAGCTGTCGGTGCTTTGGGTTCTTTAGGTGGTGCTGTCTTAGGACAAGCCTTCTTTATACGACCCTTGACGTGACATTGATAACATCGACCTTCCTTAGCATAAATGACTTGTTCTTCTGGCGTTATGTATCCTCCTATAATTCCTTGTGCAGCTTTTTCATGTGGGGTTAGCTTAGGTTTAGCAGGTGTTTTAGCTTTATCCTTAGATTCATTTTGAGAGTTCTTTTCCAAAGGATTAGAGGAAGATGAGCTAGAAGAGCTACCATTCTTACCATTCTTACCTTTCTTACCGTTCTGTGGGTTCTGAAGAGTTTTTGAGGTACCGTGAGAAGACTTGTTCTCCTTAGGCTTTCCTTTGTTGTGCTTCATCTCCTGTGTGAGAGCAATCGCTACCGCCTTGTTGAGATCCACGGGGTCGAGTACTTCGACATCAAACTTGATATACTTGTCCAACCAAAAAGGAATGCCTCTTTACGCTCATCATCCGATTTGCGTAATTGGGGGCCGAGCTGCAAAACATGGTTAGAGAAAGACATGACTGGCATACCATTTTGCTTGAGATTGCGCCAATCTTCTTTCAACCGTGCTAAGTATTGAGGTGGCATAAACTGCGCCTTGAGCTTGTCTTGGAAGTCGGCCCAATTGAAAGAAAGGAGCATGCCTTCTTCGGCTTTCTCTAGGTGCTTGGCCAATTGTGCCTCTTGCCATGCGTGATACTAATTAATGACATTACCGGCAAGATACATGGCTTCCGTCAAAACTTTACTATTTCCTGTTTTCTTAGCTGTCGCAAAGTAAGCATTAAATTGATGCAACCAAGAGTGAATAACATTAGCATCCATCTTACCGTCATACCTACTGAACACCAACTTCTCAGTGACTGGATTGTTGGAGTCCGCATCTCTACTTGTGCTACTTGAGGAACTGCCTACATCTTTGACCGGCTTGGATTTCGAGGTGAGTATCTGTAGGACCAACTCTTGCATGCGTTGGTCTCTCTGCGCCTCACGCTCTAATTCCAAGGCCGCTCGCCTTTCTTTGGCCGCTATGCGTTGGGCTTTGCGTGCTTGCTCACGCTCAAGCTCCATAGCTGCTTTTCTTTCTTCGGCCGCCTCACGCTCACGCTCACGCTCACGCTCACGCTCACGCTCACGCTCACGCTCACGCTCACGCTCACGCTCACGCTCACGCTCACGCTCACGCTCCAAGGCTGCTTTTCTTTCTTCGCGCTCGCGATCCAAGGCAGCGCGTTACGCCTCTTGTTGTAGCATCATGTCCATCATCGACTTGACCAAGGCCTCCATACGATTTGATGCAACCCGTGGCTTAGATGGAGATGGGGGAGGATCGGAAAAAAATCCTCCTGGTGGGAAACTTCTTCGTCACCAGCTCTACTCTCATCACTGAAAGTATCCATTCCGCTTCGGGTGATGACCATACACTGAGATCTTGGGTACGTAAGTTCTCGAGGAACTTGGGTGTTAGGTGCAATGGAATGAATGTTTGAACTTTGCTCAAGATGAGTGCTCCGAACTGTGCTCAAGGTTCCTTTTCCTTCTTATGGAAGGTAGAGCCTTCCGTTCTTAATGAGGGAGTGCAATGATCACAAACAAGTGAATGGACACTGTGCGTGCAAGTGTATAAGACTGAGAGATAGAGAGAGAAGAGAAATATGACACTAGAGACGTTGTAAAACCCTCCTCCGAAGGCCCCACTCTCTACGGCGAGAGCGGTCTACTTATGATTGCACAAATCTCTACAATGATTGGACTTGCCGGCGATGTCGACGACGATGAGGACAACGATGAGACAGGCTGAAAACTGAGAACTCGTAAGGGCTGAAATCTGCAAATTTTTATTTGCTGAATTTTGACTCTTATGTCGATGACGACGTGATGCGACTACGATGCGTTGAAAACGCAGATGCTGAAATCTGCGTTTTCCGGGCTGAAACTGTAAGCCTTGCGGAAACTGACCGTGCGGCGAGGAACTGCTGCGGGAAGGTGAGATGTGCGAGGTTCGGGGGTTCTTTTGCGATGTCTAAAGGCTGAAAACTAAAAACGCTGGTGTTGCTTGAGGTTCTGTCGCGGTAATCTGCAAATGTTGAGGTTGGTCTGCAAATCAAAAACGCTAGGGCTGAATTCTGTGCTTCTGCAAAAAGGCTAGGCTTCTGCTGTGTCTTGCTGTCCCCGGGTTGGTCTGCAATGCAAAACGCTCGGGCTGATCTGCAATGGAGAAAAACGTTGGCTGTCTTTGGCTGAAAACGCCAAGTCTCCTGCCCCCCGGGGGGGGGGGGGGGGGTCCTTGCTGAGAAGTTGCCTATTGAGCAAGGTGCTCCAGTTGCCTCTTCTCCCAATTAGTGCTAGTCTAGGATTGCTTATAGACAAACTTACTCAATTTGCCCTACCTACTTTCCAACAAAAGTCACTTAAAAATAATAAGTGAAAAATGTCTAAAATAGGGAACTAAATGCACTTGAAAATTCCCATGAAGGGTTCTGATGGATTCTGATACGAATGCTTATGATCATGCTTTGTGCAACCAGAGGATATGCAACTATACTAAGTGTTTGGGCATGCACGGTCTGCGAACAGACTCACAAAAGTGCCATATCACTTGTAACTCTAGATTGACTGGATTGATTGAACCCTTGTCGTGCTGTAGCTTGTCCACGGACGCATAGGGTTGGATGTGTCATGTGACATTGGGGTCTTGAGGTTCGTGGGTTCTTGAGGTTCTTGAGTTCTTTAGCTTGCAATCAGTGTTTGAGAAGGCTTTTCTCTTCCCCGAGCTCGACTCTTCCTTGCGGGCGCACCCCTTGGCTGGCCAATCCACGTGAGGTGGGAAAAAGCAACTTTGGTGTGAGCGCAACTTGTGGGAAACTTCTTCATCACCAACTCCACTCTCATCACCTTCACGCAAAGTATGCATTTCGCTTTGGGTGATGACCATACACTGAGATCTTGGGTACTTAAGTTCTCGAGGAACTTGGGGTCTTGAGGTTCTTGAGTTCTTTAGCTTGCAATCGTTGTTTGAGAAGGCTTTTCTCTTCCCAAGCTCAACTCTTCCTTGCGGGCATACCCCTTGACGCCCTTGCGCTCACACCAAAGTTGTTTTTTCTCACCTTACGTGGATTGGCCGGCCGCTAAGTGCACGGTCCGCTCTCAATGAGTGAAAAGAGAAACAAGCGGAGGCTTGACAAGCCCTTCTTTCTTGGGTTACTTGTCACTCTTCAAAAACACGATTAGGAATTGACACGTCCAAGTGGACTTGGGTTACGTGCGACCGCATCAAGCATCAAATTTCTTGTGGTTCTTTCTTTGAGTGATACAGAACACTACTAGAGCTTTGATACCAATGTAAGGTGCAACAGAAGTGAATGTTGATATTGCTCAAGATGAGTGCTCCGAACTGTGCTCAAGGGTTCCTTGTACTTATGGAAGAGAGAGCCTTCCATCCTTTAGAGAGAGAGAGTGCAATGATCACAAACAACGTGAATGCTACTGTTAATGAAAGTGCCGAGACTGAGAGAAAGAGAGAGAAGAATACGACACCAGACGGTTGTCAAACCCTCCTCCAAGGGCCCCCCCTCTCTATGGCGAGAGAGGTCTATGCTGCAGATTGCACAAATTTGGTACTAAGGTCTAGATGCAATGGACTTGCTGACGATGTTAACGACAATGATGACGACGACGAGGACAAGCTGAAAACTGAAAACGTTAGGGCTGAAATGCTGAAATATGCAAAACGCTGACTTTCTACTGAACTCTGACACTGTGTCAGCGAGGATGGTGATGATGACGACTCGACAACGATGTGCTGAAAACGCAGATGCTGAAATCTGAAAACAGTGGGCTGAGACTGTAAACACTGGCTGACTCGACGGTACGGCAAGGATTTGCTACGAGTAAGTGAGATCTGCGAGGCTAGGGGCTGGGTCTGTAAAGGCTAAGTGCTGAAATCTGAAAACGTTAATGGTCTTGGCTGATCTGGCGCTGGAAACTGCAAACGCTAGGCTTGATCTAGAAACTAAAAAACGCTAGGCTGATCTGTTGTTGAAAATACTAGAGGAACTGTTGTAGAAAACGCTAGAGGAAGTGTGCTTCAAAACGCTAGCTACTGCTGTTGGGTGAAAACGCTAGATTGTCTTTTGCCGGTCTTACCGAGGAGAGAACACTGCAAGTTGCTGGAACTTTTTCTGTCTCTTTTGGTAGAAATGGGCGCCCCCTATCTGCTTATATAGCTGCAGCAAGTTGGGTCGAGCAGTCATCCCAACAGCCCATGATCCTGGAATTATGCAATTTAAATAAATAAAATGCCAAATTGCCTATAAAATGCTCTGTCCCAAAACTGGCCGGAAATTGAACCTTCTGTTTGGACAATGCATATGGTGGGTGGTACTGGGTTTGCAATCAGAGGATATGCAACTACTCTAAGTGCCTGGACATGCACGGCTTGCTCACAGGCTCACAAAGATGCTAGAACACTTCCTAGGCTGACCTGAACCCTAGACCTGAGATAGCTTGTCCACATGCACATAAGGTTAGATGTGCACGTGACACCGCTCCTTTCCCTTTCCTTTCCTTAGGCGTGCCTTCTCAAAACGTAAGAGTACCGCTCGTCGATGTTGGTCTACTGCCTTCTTATGTCGTTCTTGAGATTTCTCTAAAGCCTCCCGAACCTTGGCAAAAGCAGTGTCCAAGTCCCTTGTGTACTGATCGACCTCAAAAATCTTGTCTTTAGTACTGAGAAAGGGTGGATTCTTTGGAGCCCCTTCAACTATCTCAAATGGCTCCTTCCTTGTTGAAGAGTGAAGTGTATTATTGTAGGTAAATTCCATCAAACTCTCAAAGGCAAATTTTTTTCCCATTGATTCTTCTGACCAAAGATGTAAGACTTAAATAAACCTAGATTAATTGAATTTGCAATCTCAGATTGCCCATCTGTCTGTGGGTGGAATGATGACGAGAATTGCAACCGCATGCCAGTGTTCTCCTAAATAGCCCTCCGAAACAAACTCGTGAATTGGGGATCTCTGTCGGAGACTATTGTCTCATGCATGCCATGTAATCGAAATATCTGTGGAATGAACAGTCTTGCTAAATGGTCCGGCTTGATTGTTTTCTTCACTGGAATGAAGTGAGCTTGCTTGCTAAATCTATCAATGACAGTCCAAATCATAGTTACCCGTAACGCGGAACGGGAACGGCAACAGGATCCCCGCGGAACGGGGGAATGGCTAGGGGTCCGGAACGGGAGGTATAAAAAACACCCAAATAGTGCAATTTTTAGCTCCTTGTGTTTAAACACAAGGAGTATTAGAGTGCTTTGACTCTAATACTCACAAAAAACTCGTTTTGAAGACCATTCAACCTTGCTATGACTAGATGATGAGAGAGAGAGAGAGAGAGAGAGAGAGAGAGAGAGAGAGAGAGAGAGAGAGAGAGATGGAGAGGGAGATGGAGAGGGAGAGATTTGAGAGAGTGGGAGGGAGAGGAAGAGAGCTTGAAGGCTTGAAGCCTTGAGCCTTGAGAGAGTGAGTCTTGAGAGGGAGAGATCTTGAGAGTGAGAGGGAGAGAGCTTGAGCCTTGAGGATTAGCTTGTGAAGAGAAAGGGGGAGGGGGGTGCATTTTATGAGTCCTTGAGGCCTTGCACACTTTCAAAAGAAGCCCAAACATTTACTTCAATTTTTTCAATTTTTGCCAAATTTGTTTGTAGCCGTTGGCCGTTCCAAGGGCATTCCGGAACGGTCCGGGGGCGTTTCGGAACGTTCCGGAACGGCCGTTCCGGTTTGCATTGGCCACCCGAAACGTCAGACATTCCGGGACGTTCCGGAACGTTCGGGAAGGGAACTGCCCCCCGGAACGCCGGAACGGGGGCTAGGGGGCGTTCCCCGGTAACTATGGTCCAAATGCCTTCGTGCCGACTCTGTGTCTTCGGGAGATCAAAGATGAAATACATTGCAATTCCTTTCCCAGGGGCGGGTGGGAATGGGTAAAGGCTGTAGTAATCCTTGTGTCTTATGCCTGTCAAACGTGACCTTTTGGTATAGTAAACAATTGCGAACAAAGTCGTCCACATCCTTCTTGAGTCTCGGCCAAAAGAAACACCTTTCAAGGTGGTGTCAATGCTGTGGTGACCCGTAAAAGGTGGACAATGGCACTCAGTCAGAACCTTTTTCCTCAACGGTTGCGCAACACACAACATTGTTTTCTTCATCAAGTAACAATCTTGTATGGAGTACTCTGGCACTATCTCCCCATTCTGTATCCGAGTAAACACATCGGAAAAATCCGGATCGGTGGTGTACTGATCAACCATATCCTCGAAGCCAAGACTAGGGGTTTCTGAGACAATGCATCTGCCACTAAATTTTTCTGTCCCTGAACATGGACAATCTGGAAGTGAAATTGTGACAAGATGTTAACCCATCGCATCTGCTTTTCGAAAGCTGCTTCTTTGACAAGAAGTAGCGTAAATTTTGATGATCAATAAAGATCGTGAAATTGGCTCCGAGTAGGTAATGTCGCCACTGAGTAAGAGCATGGATCACTGCCTATAGCTCTTTCTCATAAATCTGTGCTATCAATTATGGCCTTGAAAACATTGTGCTTGCAATCACATGGCCTTCTTGCATTAAGACCGCTCCCGCTCCCAGACTATGACCACAAGCATCACAATAAACTTCGAATGACTTTTGCAAGTCTGGCAAAGCTAACAATGGTCCAATAGTCAGTTTTTCCTTAAGTGTTTGAAAGGCGACATCACCTCTCTCGATCCCCACGAGAAAGGAATTCTTTCTGAGTCAATAAGTGCAAACGGGAAGCTACCTCTGCCAACTTCCGAATGAACTGCTGGTAGTAAGAACACAAGCACAAGAAGCTTCTAACTTCATGAACATTCTTCAAGTCTGGCCAATCGTGGATAGTCTCAATCTTGGTGGGATCCATTTGTACTCTTGCTGCTGAGATGATGTATCCCAGAAAGTGTATCTGATTCTCCGGCAAGAAAAACTCGCTCTTTTTGGCATTGGTAACTAAAAATTTGTGATCACGCAATGCCTGAAAGACGTGTAGCGGATGGTGTCAATATTCTGGTTCATCCTTGGAGAAAACTATAATATCATCAAAGCAAGTGCCTACAAAAGATCGATGTTGTCGGGAAATCCTATCCATCATTCAGATGAAAGTCGTTGGAGCATTGGTAAGTCCAAAAGGCATCACCAAAAATTCGTGTAAACCAAAGCTTGTTTGAAAGGCTGTCTTGTAGACATCTCCCGGAGCGATTTTGATATGATGATATCTGCTTTTCAAATCAGTTCTGTTGAAACAAGATGATCCATGAAGTTGGTCAAGAATATCATCGATCCAAGAATCGAAAATCTGTTCTTGATAGTGATTTTATTGAGAGCTCTATAGTCAATGCATATCCTCCAAGATCCGTCTTTCTTTAGTACCAGTAAAACCGGAGAACAGTAGGGTGAAGTACTCGGCTGAATGAGACCCTTTTCAAGGTCTTTCACTTGGTTCATGATTTCTTCATTTTGGGCTCGGCTAACATGGTAAGGTGGCCGGTTCAGTGGTGTGCTTCTAGGAATCAGATCAATAGTATCGTCCTCAGGACAAGATGGGGGTAACTCGCCTGGCAGGCCTTTTGAGAAACAATCAGCACGTGTGTGCATAAATTTTTTTTGTTTTGTCTAGTTCAGACACGTTCGTTTGATGTTCATCATTCAATTCTTTCAAATAGATCGAGTAAACAAAAAGACTCGAGAGATCGAGTAAACAAAGACTTGAGTTCATTAATTTTGAAATGGTGGAAGCCAATACAATAGGGATGGATTCGCCCTTCAATTCTACATCTAGTACAATTTTTTTTGCCCTTCTCATTTGTCAAAGTCACTTTCTTGGCCCATAGTCGACCACAACGTTGTTCTTATGGTACCAAGGGATTCCTAGGAGGACGTCACACCCTTCCAAAGGCATGATGTAAAAGTGTCCTAAATACCCCTGACAATGCAAGCGAAGTTTGCTAATGACAGACGTAATGGCTACATCTCGTCCGGGCGCCGCTAGAACTGCCTCCGCCGGTGGCTCCATCCTGTCGGGCGTAATCTCGAGCCGCGCCGCCAATTCAGGTGAAATGAAGTTGGAATTGGCTCCTCCATTAAAAAAGGTAAGGGCTTCGTGATCTTTCACTTTGCCCCAAGCTTGACAAAGTTCTGTACTTTCATCTATCTGGCTTGGGTTGGTTTCATCTTGTCTTTTTAGCCACGTTCCTCTGTTGCTCTAGAACTCTCTGGCCCGTCTTCAGTCTGTCCTTGTTGTGCCTTTTTGGGACACTTTGCAGAGATCTGCCCTTGTTCCCCGCAATCAAAACACTTCCCCTCTTTGAGATATTTAGCGCTCTCTCTAAGAGTCAATCAGGGTCGAGTATCTTTCTTTTCCTGAAGATTCTTTTTCTTTCTATTTTCATTGTTCAAGGTCTGTTTGGTCCTTTGAGTCAAGATTTTATCAGTGGGGTAGGTCAAATTTCCCGAATGTATCAAGAATCCCCGTTTCGCATGACCCATCAGTTGTTGAATACATTTAGACTTTTGTTCAAGGCAGTAATCTCGGATTTCTGTAGGGAGTCCGCAGCAACACCGCTCAATATGTTCTTTAAAGGTGACCTTCTTAAACGAAGGGGTCGGTAGAAAAGAATCCCAAAACCTCTCACAATATGCGTCCAAAGAATTACCTTGGTCATCCGACGATGGTTCCAAGCGGTTCTTACATCTCGTTCGTACTCCCGAGTCAACCAAGAAGAAATAAAGAATCGTTTAAACTTCAATCATTTGACTGGGACTTCTTTCCTTAGAAGAAGAGTGGACCACCATGTTCGAGTATTTCCTTTTAAAAATGATGCAGCCCTCCTGATCTTGGAGTGCTTTGAGTAATGCCCTCCCGAGAAGGCTATGTCAAACTCTTGGGACGAAAGCCAAAGCCCTCGGAGCATCTCGGAATCCAGAAAAGGATTCAAATTTTATGGATCGTCCACCCTCTTTAAATTCCTTTGCCTTCTTGCTCTTATCTTCGAGGAAATCGTATTGGTTGGCTCTGTAAAAGTGCTTCTTCTTCGCATAAAACATGTGATCGTCAGAGTCCGAACTGTTAGAGGATGACTCCTCCGTAGAACTATGAGAAACTGGTCGGAATCTGATCTTCTTTGCCTTTTTCTTGTTCTTTCCAAAGCTTTGCTTTTTGCTTCGCTTCTTACCCTCTCTGTCCTCCTCACTCGAGTCGGAAGAGCTAGAAGAACTATCAGAAGAACTGGGTAGTTCTTCAAAACGCACACGCTTTTTCAGCTTTCTTGCAACTTCAAAAGAAGATTGACGGCCCAAGTAACCGGGGTAGTCAGTCCCCTTCTTGTGCTCCTTCGATTGCTTTTTCGATTGATTCTTCGTGTCCAAAAGCTGACTGATCTGGGTCTGAACCACCTCTTGAAGTTCTTCTTCAGTTAACATCCTCGGAGTAGGAGGTTTCTTGATTGCCAGTTTGATTGGTGGTCCAGTGGCTTTCTGCCAGTGAGTATGCACTTCAGCCATGGACTGCTGGGTAAAAATTTTTGCAAACTAGGGATCTTTAGCAAACTGAAGCATCTGCTTTGTGCACTCATCAACCGGTTGTCGACGTTGCATCTCCAAAAGTTCATACTGTGTAGGCCGAGGTGGCCCGTACTCGTCTTCTGCTAAATCACTTGAATTTGCCGTATTGCCTCCTCCCGCCTCAGCGGTTGAAGAAGTGGTTGATTGATTCTTTTCAGAATCCATAGGTGTCGAGAGAAAAAGGATCGGATTTTCACGGTAGAAGAGAAATTAGTCATGCTCTGATACCACTGTAACAAACTTGGACACCCCAAGTCTAGATTCTGTCGCGACACAGCAGAGAATTCACAAATTACGAGAGAGAAAGAGTTGACATGGCCTGGCGTAGGTCTGTGCCAAGAGAGATTGGAGTTAAAGCGGAAGTCTATACACTCTGCCACGTCAGCACTGTCAGCGCAGAACCCGGAAATCCGTATTGTCTGCCACGTCAGCCCGTCCGTACTGCTCTGTCCATACAGCAGGGGCTGCCACATCATCAGTTTGTGACAGAGGCTATGCAAAGTACACTTGCCCTAGCACAAACTAATCTTACAAACTCCAATCAATGGCCCTATAGTACTTTGCAAATTCTTCTTGATCCGTTTTGTGGTTAGTGATCTAGTTCTTTTTGAATTCCTATTAATCATTTGATTGACGATCCTGCCAGTAAACCAAGTACGCACTTCTGATGGCAAACAAAATGCAGCTGCTAAATAACTCCCATGTTTGGAAAGTGTGGTGTGGTTTCTGCCAATGACCCATGGTCCCCAGCGAGCCTGCACATCTAGTGATTACTACTCTCAATCTCGATTCCCTTTCTCCTGAATCCCATTTCTTTCTTTTTTTGGAGAGGAATCTGTTCGTGGATATATGTTTCTGTGCTCACAAAAGGGTCAAATTGTTTTCGATTCGCTTAGTAGAATTCAAGTTTTATGTTTGTTGCTTCAGCATGCTGCCATGTTAAGTACCGTGTTGTGTTTTGCAGCATTTCAAAGTGGAAGAACTGGGTATGCTTGCACGGTGCTTGTGTGCACCACTTGTTTCAATTCGTGTTGGAAAAGTCCAATTACAGGGCCGCTTGCTTTGTCCTACAACCTCAAGGTATCGAGATTTTGAATCTATTGATTTGGTTAAGATATTATCTTAGATGATGGCCATTTCAGTTTGTATGGGAAAAACCTTTTGGACTATTTATATTATAGAACTAAGAAGATTTCTCTTTTGAAAGAAATAATAGCGTGTTAAGCCCTAGTGCAGTCATTGAGTTGTTGAAGATACGGTAGCCAGTCTAGAAACTTGCTAGAGTTTTCTAAGGGGGCAGTTTTGAAAGATATACAGATAGTAGACTTGCTAATACTTGTCTTCTTTAGAAAGTCTCTCTCTCTCTCTCTCTCTCTCTCTCTCTCTCTCTCTCTCTCTCTCTGATATACACACCCACCTTTTGTATATGTACCCCTCAGGCCCTTGATACCCACCTTTTACACCTTTTACAGCTCTAGTAGTGTTTCTGTTTAGTTAGTTTCTTTCTTGTTATCCAGACCTTGTATTAGATTCACCATGATGTAACTCTTTGGTCTCATAGGTCATTTTGGCCTTTAGAAGACACTGTCAAGACAGTAATATAACATTTCATCTCTCTCTCTCTCTCTCTCTCTCTCTCTCTCTCTCTCTCTCTCTCTCTCTCTCTGCCATTTCCCTCTTGAATAACAGGTCTTGAGTTCAACTCTCCTCGTCGGATAGATCTTTAAGGTCTCTTGGGATAGTTTCTTACGACGTTAAAATACTCTTCTTCTCGGATGTGTGTGTGGGTGTGCTAATAAAAGGAGGAAAATGGTATAACCTTTCTATCACCAAAGTGTGGTAGATTGGTCATGCCATTTCCCTCTTGAATGACAAGTCTTGAGTTCAACTCTCCTTGTCGGATAGATCTTTAAGGTCTCTTGGGATAGTTTCCTACGACGTTAAAATACTCTTCTTCTCTCTCTCTCTCTCTCTCTCTCTCTCTCTCTCTCTCTCTCTCTCTAGAAAAACAGGTCTTGGAGCCCTTTTTTTTGTTGAAAGTAAGTCTGAAAAGATGAACTGACATGACACTGGATACATAATGGACGGCAAAAACTCTTGGAATACAAAAAAATTACAAAACGAGGAGATGGTACGCAGTGAGCTCTAGCCTCACCACTCATCCAATTTCGGGGGTGGGAGCAGCATATGGCAACCCTCTGTACTGAATCTTCAAAAGCAGTAGCTATGATGCTTTGAGTGAATTTGGGCCCATTTATGGGTTCAGCTGTTATTTATTTGTTGAAGCATTTATGCATGAGGTGGTCAGCAAGAAAAAACATGGCAACAGAAGATAAAACAAAGCAACATAAGATAAACAAACTGCTTCAAGTAAAATAGACAGTGGAGGTTAATTTTTGGGTAATCTGTGCAGAGGCTATTTGAGCTTGTCAATGCTTCCCTGTTCGGAGATGCGGCTCTCTTTTATTGGGGACGATGATGAAATTGAGAGGATTGCTGCGGTCAAGTCCATGGTCGAGGACACCCATGTCACTTTGGAAATTCTTGATGAAGATTCTTCGTGCAGATCTTTTGTATTGAAGACTTCTAATGGCAAGCGCTTCTTTTGGCAATCTGAAAGATCAATGGCTATTGGCAGTCGGCTGGTTACTGAGGTTTCCCTTTAATTAGCAATCTGGTTTCTGTATGATTCTTTGACTTCATTCTATCCTATTTATGTTGTTTTATTTGCAACTGTTGCAGTTGAAGGACTATCTGCTTCAGAGACCAACATTGTCGCAGTTGACTGGTGTGAATGAGTCTCGATTAAATTCTTTCGTATGTCAGTTACGGAATAACTTGGCTGCAGCATCATCGTCAGCTGGATTTCAACCATCATCACCATTGCCTTTGTCATCGGCATCATCTGCGACACTTGCAACTAGTGCTGCTTCAAGCTCAAGTGCTTCTTCTTCATGTGGAGTAAGGCAGTCACCACGCCTCAGTCCCAGAGCAAGTGGATTCAAAGATGGTGCTACCAAAGGATTGACTAACATTCGCTCGCTTTTATCCTTCAGAGAGAAACATAGAAGACGGTACCCTGTGAATGCATTCAGCTTATGCAACAACCATTGTGGTAGTTCTAACTCAGATGTAAATTCGGATCGAATTTCTGCTAGTTTACCTTGTGGAGGTCGCTCTGCTGCTGTTTTGGCCGGTGAGGAAGAAAGGGTTGGCGTGCAATCTTGTTCGAGCACATTGTCTCCATTTGTGCCTGAACTAGCTGCCAGTGGTGATCCTTCACTCAAACAAGCATTGAGCGTTCCATCGATATCAGCAAGTCCTCCAAATTCAACCTCTCCAATGATTGGAGGGACTTCTTTCAGTTCAAATGGTCTTCACCTTCCCATACCTTCTCATTTACCTATTCCGACATCTACTCTTTTGGCCCCCTATTATTGTCCTTGTCCATTGCGATCTTCAGCTTTACAATACACATTTACTCCCCCGTACCTTCCCCCAATGAATGAATTGAGCAATGCATCGTCTTCAACTTTTTTCTCAGTGAAGCCTCCTTCAACGTTATTGTCACAGACGACCTTAAGTCTTGACCGGGTTAGCATATCTCCAATTCCTTTGCCAGTGTCTTCTCTTGTAAATATTCCAATGCCTTTACAGACTACTAGTCTTTCTTCCTTCTTCTCGGATCCTATAGTCCACATACCTGTAGTAGATTTTCAATCAGCCAGCAAAGGGTTTTTGGTAAGTGCACCTCCTCCTGTACCCTCCGCAGGATTCCCAACGGTCCTCCCAAGTTTCCTCAGCAATATTCTGTCTGGAGGGGAAAGGTTGCTTGATGGACAGGATGCACCAGGTCAGAGCTTGTTTCAAGGCATGGGTTTACCTGGTCTGCCAGAGGGAGAACACAGGGAACATGTTGATGTGCTCCCCTTTCTTTCTAATAACAGAATCTTGGCCAGGCGCTCCGATGATGGCGTCGAGCAGGTGTCTGAGTCACTCTGGGCGACAAGTTTATCTTCAGAGCTGGAGAGGTTTCCAGATTTCAGCTGCCCTTTGTTGGGGATGGTTCCTGCACTTTTTACCAGTGGAAGCCTTTCATGTGTCGTGGCAAGTCTCTTCACCTATTCTGTGTTGTATGGTATTTTCAGTTCTGTTCTTAGATCATCTCCTTGTGTTGATCCTATGCTTCTAGTGTAGTGTACACGTTGATAACAAAACAAATTGTTTTGTAGAATTTCCATCAGGAGTGCAACGCGGAGACTTCGGCATGGGTGTCCGGAAGTCGTGGTTTATACGCAGGGACTTGTGAGCCTGGTATTCCGCCTGCTATCAGTAACAGCAGCTCACTTAGAATCAGAGAAACTGATGTTCTTCAGACATATGCTAATCCAATTGATAGCTTCATTGATGAACCTTCAAAGGAAAGTGATGATGAAAACGAAGAAAGCAAGAAAGGCTGACCTGATATTTCCTGTATTCCTAACCTTCCTCCTGTGCAAATTCTTGTAGATGTGTTTAACGCTAGAGCTTCCATTCCATACGAGAAGGCATCCTCTTGTGGCAATTGTATAGTTAATCTTTGCTGTAGGCTTGAGCTAGTATGGGGACTGTGTCTGGCGAACTTTACTCAGCTCTTTTGTGTATCATCGAAGGCATGCTTTATCCTGCTCTGTGGTTTTCTGTTCAGTTTGTGTTTAACGGCAGTGCATTGTTTATAGTCACCTGGCATTCTAATCAGCTCAAAGTGTCAGTAGAGGGGTTTCAAGTGTAATAAGATGAGTCTTAGTTCAAGCTAAAATCCAGTGTAATCCAATCATTTAAAAAAAAACTTGTAATGCTCTGGCCAGAAGTTTTGTTTGATAAAGTTACGGTGTCCTTCTGCGCATTGTCACTCCCACGCTTAGCTTTAGTCATAATCGTTTCCCAAAAGAGTCTTTTGAGTTAGTGTGGATATAATCCTTGAGCATCAAATAAGCTCTGGACATTTGTGAAAGCATATCAAATTTAAGTAAAGTCTCAAGAGGAGTAGGCTTAGAATTCTGAGCGGTGTGCATTACAAAGTCTAAGCCTCTCTTCTTGATTATACACAGCCATACCTTGAATGCTACTCTCTAATCCACCCTAATTTTGATGGGCAAAGTGTTGAGGTGAGGCAGCCTAGAGATCATTTTGATCTACTTTATCCTTAATCTACTTATACATTACACAAGATTATGCTAATTAGCATGGTCTTGAAGATGTTTTGTAACCTTGAGTGTGCTTTCACCTAGCAGTAAAGGTTGCGTAAAGCGAATGAGTCATTGTAATTCGCATCTACTTGTCTATCAACACGTCAACCACATGTTATATCATAGTTCTCACCAGCAAAGTATCCGAGAGGATAGAAATCAGAAATCATCATTAAATTCTTATTTTCATAACATTACCTAAATTTTTAAAGCAAATGTTCTAAGTTGTACTATCTAAATTGGATTGAAATAAAAAATCATTATCCTATTCTTATTTTCTTGACATGACCCTAAATGTAAAAGCAATTGGTCTCGTTTGTACTACCTCAATTGACGATCTCTACAAGTAATCGACATTGCCTTAATCATCAATCTAAACTATATTGCCTCACGATTTGCATGTAATGGTTGTGGTGTATCAATTGGCAATTTGCACAAGAATAAAAAATTTAAAGAAAGTTACAAACATGTGTTACTATGGTCGGTGCTTGACACAATAGTGTTGCGTCAATTGGCGCTATATACTAGAATCAATCATACATTGCGGCACTCAACAATCCGTGTGCTATCTATTTTGTGCGAATGGGATTGTGAGAATCACATATGGGTGATGGATGTTGACGAGTAAGAAGTGATGCTCGAATCCACCTTGCCTCCTCAATTAAATGGTTATTATGCTTTATGAGACATCGATGGTATTGTTGTCCAACATTGATCCGACAACAACATTGATCCAAAATACTACATCACTTTATAAGAGAGGACGATTTTCAGTCAGTCATAATAAGAAGATTGCTTTTGAGTGGATGTGGTAGGTTTGTGTGAAAAGAATCATGTATATGCCTAATTTTAGCATGCAAGCAATACGATTAACCTTTTGAATGGTTTTGAAAGGCCCATGTAGCATGTAAGCATCATCATAAATCTTTTGAATGATTTTGAAACGAGCATAAAATTTAGAAGCAAGATATATCTTGAGATGTTTTTCATTATCTTTACGTTCGCTTTTCTCCATTCTAAGCTATGCATACTGGTGTTTTTTGCAAAGTCATTGGTTTTGCATTTCTTATTGATCGGTTTAGTATATTGTACTTGATGTCTTTGAATACGCCGAGTCACTTCGAAAGAAATCAGACTATGGTATTTATTAGCCCGAATTTTATAGCCAAGATTTACAATAGTATGGGTAACTTTTGGCCATATAAAATCTCAAACGATGCTTTTCTTATGGTGGAGTGCACTCTTATCTCTCTAAGTAAACTAAAATAAAGGTACGTGTTAATCTCAATTTTGGCGGTGGTAGATTTTGTAACACCTAAGGAGGTCTAAAATGCTGCTATTAGTGGCTTCATTTTGACAATTACCTTCAAGTGATCTCTGTAAAAAACGATTTCTTTAGGAAAAACATAATGAACACACACTTTTTTGATTGAAATGCCCTAGCAACTTGCAGTGTAGTCAATGTTTTCTTGCCTACAATGAAATATTTTATTTTGCTAACTATATCAATAATAGTCCATATTATGTCATGTTGTGATGAAGTGTCAGGAAAAATTGTCATGAATTCAATGGATAACTCTTGCCAAGTCCCCAAAGGAATAGGAAAAGGCATGAGAAATCCTTGGGACTTACCTTGTGTATGTTTTACACACTGTGATATGAAAATATGAGTAATAATTAGTTGAGATACAATTTGTATACATCACTTCAATATCGTCATGATAAGAGTCACACATAAGATCAGAATATGAACTATTAGTGATTGAATTACTATTGACCAAAGACGATATCAAAGGCATCTACAACAATATTTTTATAACTAGGTTGATATTGGATCAAAGGTTGAACAAAGGCAACTGATTTGACGTGTCGATCTAAGGTACAAGTTTGTGTCAAAAAGATGACAAATACTTTGCTGACCGATTCTAATAAGAAAATCAAAACTTATGAAATAATACTTCCATAGGTATAATAAGTAATGACTTTTAGTGAGTAATCATAAATATGGTACTTTTTTTCATATGGTCTTGAAATTTGACTCTCAAAATCTTTAAAGTGATTATCTTTCATTGGAACAATACCTATTTTTGAACCACTAGCATTGATAACAAACTGGTTTCACCTCAATAGACGTAAACAAATAAATGTCCTTTTCTTGAACATACCCTTTTGCCACAAGTCCACTCAACCCTACCATCATGTATCATTTCAACTTCAATACCTACTTAGGACAATGGCGTTTTTGCTAGGAGGAAAATCACACAGAGACCATGTCCATTCTTCATAAATGCATCATACTTAGATTGCATTGTAGCCAACCAAAATTCTACATTTTGTGCTTCATCAAATGACACCCATCCTTCCTCACGATACATACTAGACATAGCCAAAACATAGTCAAACGATGCATTAGGTCTCCCCAATATCGGAAAGATAAAAACCTTTTCAAAACATCTGAAGTGCATAAATGAAGGGTGAGTTTAGGAAATGAAAAAGACTCACAAAATGAAAAGTCAAAAGACCTTTTGCGTCCATATAAAGAGATGGTCCAATGCACATTGATACATATGTATTTTTCTTTTTCTTATATTTCCTTATCGTTTTCTTCTCTTTAGAGCGTCCTTGCACTATATAGGTAGGGATTATGTATTTTTGAAGCCATTAGGAGAGCTATTATAAATGGCATGTTGATTTTTTAAAAAATATGACTAAATAAAGATGAACCCAATTTATTATTATGTTATCCTTATCAATTATATCTTATAAGTCTGCATCAAAAAATAAACATGCATAAGAGGCATGTTGAAAACTTGAAATTTTTTGAAACCTGCATATAATGCACATGTGCGTCATCAGGACTTAAATTGTACTCCCACCATTGAATAGACACAACAATGTATTGTGTACACTTTGTGAGCTTGTATCTATCTCCTTTGTACATGCTAACAAAGGCTTAACTGCACCTTTCATAAGAACAACATCTTGACTAATCAGGATACGCTTCATTTGCAGATGATACAAATTGTAATTTTTAATTTTTAAATTGTAACAAAAAAAACCCTGTCTGAGAAAGAGATCATTGAATTTTGACAATATGAAATTTGGGGTGCATCTTGGATCCATTTGCTCAAGCATTTTTTGGCAAGGAGAAGTGGCTTCAATTTGCACATTTTGTATGTAGTGAAAATTTCTTGCATCTTTGGAAGTTGTCTACAATTTCTAGAAAAATGACCATATTGATTACAATTGAAACAGTTAGGTCTACTTGATGCATCTCATGCTTGAAAATATCCTTGAGCATTTTGTATGTCAATGTCCATTGGAACATGATCCTTTAAGGAAGGTATGTAAGGGGTTTCTTCTCATCAACGACATTGCTTCATATCATTGGGCTATGAAGATTGCCTTTGCAAAGATTTATGGACCTAAATCTTTGACTCCTTTGTAAGTCAAGACACATTTGTGGAGAAATAAAGAAGGGCTTCGTATTTTCATTCATCTTAGTCTCAATTCTTACCAAGGTTTGTTTCAGTTTTACCCTAACTGAGAAACCATTTTATGTTTTTTCAAAACATTCTTCTAGTTGTGGAAGAGCACTCTTTTCCATATAATCATGTCCAAAATTTCAAACTAGAAATTTGAATGATTCCCAACCTTCCTTGATTGTAGGTTTTTGCTGAACATGCCAAATTGCTACAATTCCTTCTAATACCATGAATACCTTGTTGAGATTTTGGGTCTTACACCAAGAGTGGTGAATTGGAGTGTTTTCAAAATGATCCAACCGAGAAAGCACATCTTCAGTTTGAAGGCCCAAGAAAGGCTTAGGACAAACTTTGGAAATGGTTGTATCTCTAGACTAAGCTTGATTAGATTTTCAAGAATGGCTTGGTTATTTGCTGAGATATGTGCTTTTGTGGTTGAGAATTATTGTAAAATGGACGTAAAAGCCTAAATATTGCAT
Organism: Adiantum capillus-veneris; assembly: GCF_014529385.1. Lineage (NCBI taxonomy): Eukaryota > Viridiplantae > Streptophyta > Polypodiopsida > Polypodiales > Pteridaceae > Adiantum > Adiantum capillus-veneris. The sequence goes on along the minus strand of NC_140959.1, from coordinate 117,371,094 downwards.
CTAAGAAGAAGTTTATGAATTAAAAGAGGACATTGGTTTATCCATACTTTAACAAGTGATGGGTTAAGGCATTAACTCTGCCAATGATTAATGTCTAAAATGTTTTCTTATTAAATTACACACAAATCAATGGAATTTGATGGTTCCTTCTAGTTGAGAGAGAGAGAGAGAGAGAGAGAGAGAGAGAGAGAGAGACATAAAATCTAATATCTAACCAACCCAAATGATTTTTTCGTATTAAAATGATCATTTAATGTGGGAGAATAAACGAGAACAAGGGTTAGAATATATACATGTGCTTATGGATCTATCTCAACACCGGGCCAAAGTCAAAGGGTCCAAATGAGAGATGGTATGTCAAAGAGCAATGCTAGAATGGAGCTTAAAGACCTTAGGGTTAGCTTCATTAAAGAAATCCAAAGGTTAGTGTTAAAAGTCCTTAGACCTTAGGCAAGCTAGGGTTGAGATAAACGTGGGAACCTGGCCCAAGCTTGAGGTGCTTGTCGTGCTTGCTATGACTAAGGTGCTTGAGGTGCTTGCTGACTAAGGTGCTTGAGGTGCTTAATGACTAGGTGCTAAGGTGCTCCATGATTAAGGTTATTGAGGGGCTTAAGGTGTTCCAAAAGTCAACAAGGATCCCTACTCATGGGGGGGCGAGTCCTAATTGTAGGGGCATGAGAGAGAACACACACACCCTCACACAAGGCAAGCCTAGTCTAAAGAAGCAAAAAGGACACATGTCAAGTTCCTCTCCATGTTGCCCTCATAAGGTGCCTAAAGCCTATTGGTTGGCCTCTAAAGGGGTCCAATGATTTTAGCTAATTAAATTAATTGTTTAAGTTAGCAAGTCCTCTCTCTCAAAGGGTAAAGGAGGACACTTGTCCAAGGACTACCCCTATTGCTAGTTATGACCCAGGCTTGTGATTGGCTAGGCTTGAGAGCCAATGAGCTTCCAGCAACTTGGGGGCTAGCTTGAGGGGTATACTGTCCCCCCCCCCCCCCCTCCCCCCCCCACACACTCTCTCTCTCTCTCTCTCTCTCTCTCTCTCTCTCTCTCTCAATGTGTGAAGTGCAAAGTGCAAGAACTTTATCTCCTTCTCCAAGCTTGTTGAGAAGTTGAGAGCCTACACCAACACTCTTGGCTATGGAATGCAAATCCAACCAAGAGCCATGCTTCAATGCTTAAGCTTGCCATTTCCTCCATCTTCATTACTATGCTATTATGCTATGCTATGCAAGAAGAGTGATGATAAGTGAGGAATTTTTTCTTTCTCACATGAATGTTTCTTGTATTCTTTCCTACCCTCATTCCTTGCTAGCTCTCCACCTTTGAAGGTGTTTGAGATCTTGGGACTGAGGCCGGGGATAAGTTAATGCTTTCATCTAGCTAAGTTACGGGCATAATTGTGGTGCATGAATCTCTCTATCTTTGAAGGTGTTTGAGATCCTGGGACTGAGGCCGGGGATAAGTTAATGCTTTCATCTAGCTAAGTTACGGGCATAATTGTGGTGCATGAAGCTCTCTATCTTCATTGCACCATCAAGGTCTTAAGGAACACAAAGCTTGTATTGTATCAAGTCTCTCTTTATGGGAGAAATTATAATACAAAAGACTTTTGGAGGGGGGATCGACTCCACATAAATCTGGTCCGCAACTGTTGTCATGTTCTCTAATTCTCTCTCTTGCAAAAGTATTGTTCATGCCAAGTTAATTAAGTATAATGGTTATGTTGCTACTGCTAATTAAGTTCACCCTCTATGTTTTCAAAGTAGTCTCATAAAAATGCTCACTATAATTCTTTCAATTCTGCTATTATCAATGTTCATAGACCATTTCCATTACATTGGTATCAAAGCTATTGGTTTCTCTTTTCTTGCTTAAGAAGAGAGGTCCTTAAGTTGTTCATGAAAGGTTGGACCTGTTCATTGCAATAGGGTAAGTGGGACAAGGATCTATTATCTTGGTTGAAAAGGACTTAGTTCAAGGTACACCGTTTGGAACTATAGTCTTAATAATGGAGTATCTCGGGGCTTGGCTTTGGCTTAACCATTATTGAGCTACTTGCAAGCTCAACAGGAACCGGAGTTAGACTTGTCTAATTTTCTAAATTAATTCCAAGATGTTTTTATCGATGATATCCCTATGGACTTACCTCCAAAACGAGGGGATGATGACCATCGAATTGAACTCCTACCAGGAAGCTCACCGCCTAACAAGCCTCCTTATCGAGTTCCCCAAGCTCAACAAGAGGATATCATGAGGCAAGTACAAGAATTGGTAGACAAAGGGATGGTGAGGCCTAGCTCCTCTCCCTTTTGTTCTCCAGTCCTTTTAGTGCAAAAGAAAGATGGTACATACCGCATGTGTGTGGACTATCAAGCACTAAACCATATCACTATCAAAAACAGATTTCACGTACCGTGGGTCAAAGATCTGTTTGATAAGCTACAAGGTTCGACCTACTTCAGTAGGATTGACCTTAAAAGTGGCTATCATCAAATAAGGATAATGAATGAAGATATCATAAAGACCGCGTTTCGTACAACGTTTGGTCTTTATGAATATCGTGTCATGCCTTCTGGTTTGACAAATGCTCCAGCCACGTTCAATCGTTTAATGGAGAAAACTTTTAGAGCCCATCGCAAATTCACCACGTTTCAATCGATGATATCATCATCTACTCCAAGTCCTTGAAGAAGCACAAGCAACATCTCCAGGTAATTTTTCAAGCCTTGAGGGAGAATAAGCTTTTTATCAATCAAAAGAAGAGTGAATTTTTCCTTCAAGAGATTCAATACTTAGGTCATATTATCTCTCAGGATGGTATCCGTATGGATCCATCTAAGTTAGAGGTAATAAAGGCATGGACTAATCCAAGGAATCTACATGAGCTACAAAGCTTTATTGGTATGTGTGCATATTATAGACGCTTCATACCAAAATTCTCTCAAATAGCAGGACCATTGTATGACTTAACAAAGAAAAATGTTAAGGACCCATGCACTGCTAAAGAGAAAAATGCTTTTGACAAGCTCAAAGAGAAGCTCACCTGCCAACCAGTGCTTATGCTTCTGGATCTCTCAAAGCCATTTGACGTCCAATGTGATGCTTGTTGTGATTTCCTTGGAGCAGTCTTGCTTCAAAAAGGGCATGCCATAACATATGAGAGCCAAAAGCTCAATGCCAATGAACGGGTCTTGGGCATATACCAAAAATATCTTTTAGCTGTTCTACATGCCCTAGACACATGAAAAGGTCCCATTTGGAAAAGCTTTTTGTACCTTGTACGGACCCGTCCACTTCTTCTTGAACTTCTTTTTGAAGTAAAATCCAAATAGCTCTCATACTTCATCACCAGATCACCTTCTTCTATGATTTTATCGAGAAAACTCTGATGAAACTTAGCAATTCGCTTCTCTCGCTGCGTTACATAATAATATGTTGTTGCCTCCCTGTTCATCTGCAAGGCTTAGAGACTAACAATTCAATCGTGTAGCATCCTCTATTGTGTGGAATTGACTCGCCACATCCCCTTCAAAGCACCCAATTGCATATGCACCAGCAATACCGCCTCCTTGCTGTAGACCAATTCAAATGGGGTAAAATTGGTCGCCACCTTGTAGGACGTCTTATATGCCCACAAACATTTTTTGAGATTTACTTCCCACTCTGCCTCCTGCTTGTAAACATACTTTGTTAGCATCTTTATGATTTTTCTATTTGCACTTTCTACCAAACCATTGCATTGAGGATGATAAGGTGAAGAAAATTGGTGTTGAATGCCTAGCCTCTCCACTAAAGCTTTCATAAGTTTACTCCTAAATCCATGTCCTCTATCTGACACGAGCATCCATGGCACTTTGAAACAACAATAGATCTTGTCAAAAACAAATTGAGCTACCACATGAGCATTTACCTCCTTCACAACTTTGGCTTTGACCCACCGGGTAAGGTAGTCAATCGTCACTACAATGTATTTTTTCCCACTTGCCGACTTTGGGAGAGGACCAATGGCATCCAGGCCCCACTTCTCAAAAGCATTCTGGGTAATGATAGCTCCTCGTGACTTGGCCATCAACCCCCTCTCACCCATAGTCTGACATTCGTTTGCAGGTTTGGCACCAATACTGTACATCACATATTATCAAAGGCCACCAAAAACCTGCTCTCAAGATTCGAAACAAAACTTAGTCTTTACCTTGATGCCACTCTCCTCATGACATTGTTGTAGCACCATACCGATTTCGTCCTTTTACAAAGTACCCTTTGCGACACTTCAGATCGTCCATAGGTCAAAAGATCCTTCCCTATCAATGTAAACTTGCGAGACTTCTGCACTATCCTCCGCTTCTATAGCTTGGACAATCTTTCGGAGCACTGATCGACGCTCAAAAAGTCTTCAATCCTGGTCTCACGACCAACATAGGTGGCCATGGCTACATATATCCTTGTAACATGCACTTGTACCTTGCTGCTTGCAAGCTGATCTGCTTCTTGGTTCTGCTCTCTTCTAACATGCTTGAACTGAACCTCTTCAAAAAAGTTCAGCAACTTCTTGATGGCATAGAAACAATGCTTTAATGAATCCCGTTTCACCTCCCATTGGCCCAAATTTTTTTTGATGACTAACAGTGTGTCACCCTTCACCACTAACCTCGAGATACCAAACGCGACACATTGCTTCAACCCCAAGTTAAGGTGAGATACTCTGCCTCATTATTGGTATGAACATCCTCCAAGTCGTAGGCTTTTGAAAAGGTCATCCTATCGTGTGGATCTCATATCGCCACACCTCCACCTGCCTTCTGTATTACTCTTATGTACGCTCCATCAAACCACATGGTAAAAGCTCCCACTAAATCTAGTTCTTGCTTGGTTTCATCCTGCACCACTCGAGGATAGATTGGCAAATCAACGGCCTTACTAACCAAAATATCCACCAGGTGAGATCAACTCGTATGGTCAATTTTGAATTCAAACTCGAACTCCTATAGTTCTATCACCCACTTCATGATCTGCTTCCTTGGCTTCAAGTGCAGCACTACCTCCGGCAATAAATTGTTGGCCATCAACACACAAAACTTCCGCCCGATGAGATACACCTTGAACTTCCTGCAGGCCAAAACTAAGGCCATGACCCACTGCTTGGCTTTGATGTAAGTTGCCTCTCCAAGATTTATTACCTTGCTTTCAAAATAGTTAGCTTTATAGCTCCTTCCCACCTTCTGCAATGGTACTACCCCAATGGCTACCGTACCCACCGTCATAGCAACATAAAAATCATCTTCACAATTAGGAGGGAATACCATAGGCAGTTGACACAAGATTTCCTTCACTCTCTCAAAAGCTACTTGAACCTCTTCATCCCATTCAAAACCATGCACTTGCCCCGCCCTCTTTTGAACGGGGTATACATATTGCGACAACATCCAAAAAAACATCGATAGATACTTTAGCATGTGCACAAACGACGCCAAACCTTATGCACTGGAGGAGGCTCCATCAAGACTAGAGCCTTCACCTTTTTGGATCTACTTCAATTCCATTTTGTGATACCACATGGCCCAACAATGATGCTTGAGGCTGGGCTAGCTTACACTCCTTGGGATTCAACTGACCTTCCTCTTCATCTAGTCTCTGAAAACATAGTCGAAGCTTTGACAAATGATCCGCCCTTGAGCTGTAGCACCCAATTTCATCCATAAACACCCTGATAAATCTTCCCAAATAGGGACCAAAACCCTGTTCATCTAGTCTTGAAAGGTAGCATAGGCATTTACCAACCCGAATGGCATCCTACGGTAGGCAAAACATCCCCATGGAGAGATAAACGTCGTCTTCAACTAGTCTTCCAACGCAATCCCTGTCTGAAAGTAACCAAAAAATCCATTCATGATGGAATACCTTTTATGTCCACCATATGATTTAAAATATCATCCTAAAATGGCAATGGGTAGTTATTCCTCTCGGTCACGGCATTCAATGGTTTATAGTCAACACACACGCTCCATCGTGGGGAAACCAACTCTGAATCCTTCACGGGGTATATAATACCTGCATCCAGTAATTGATTGATCTCCTGCCAAAGGGATTCCTTTTGAATTTCACCCAATCTCCTTAGCTTCTACTCCTTAGGCTTCTATCCTTCCTTGAGGATTATTTTGTGCTCAACACCCTTGGCTCCTCATAACTCCTTATACTCCTTTGCAAATAAGTTCGGAAAGGATGCATCACAACCAGACATAGATTTCTTTCTCCTGCTTGGTCAAGTCTCCACTTAGCATATTGACCACCTCTTCAATACCTATGGCATGCACCTGTGCTTGCACCTCCTCTTTCCTACAAGGTTCTTCCACATTGGCCCCAAACAATTCAGCATCAATCTTGAGCATATTGTCCTCGCTTTCTTCTTCCTCTGTATCTGTATAGCCTTTATCATAGGCCGTTTCAATCTCGTACTCATAGCTGGTGGTGTCACCCTCGTCTCTTGCTGCCATAGGGTGAAAACGGCTTTCCTTGGTCTTTAGGTTTAGCATCACCTATCTTGCTTTCTCTTTATCAGGCAAGGTAAATACCCTGATTTCTCTTTATTAGACAAGGTAAACACCCTGCTTTCTCAATCTTGCTTGGCACCTATTTCCAATAGTCACGACCTACTCAAGATGATAGGATATGCATTATCCCCAGCTTTCATCATAAAGAAGTCGATTAGGCACTCTATGCCCATCACTGTCACTCTTACATCCTGGGCCACACCTCAACACCTAGCTGAGGATAAGAATAGATTAAATATTTGATCCTAGAGACAAAACAAAGAAAAGAAAGATAGATAGATAGAGAGAGAGAAAGTAAAATAGAGAGAAAGAGAAAGTAAAAAAGGGGGGAGAGAGATAGAGGGAATGTTTGTCCTGAGCCTGATCTCGTAATTGTGTGTGTGTGTGTGAGAGAGAGAGAGAGAGAGAGAGAGAGAGAGAGAGAGAGAGAGAGAGAGAGAGAGAGAAATTGAGGGAGTTCTTTTATTGATACAATATTAGATAATAAAAAATGTTACATTTACTCGGTTGACTACTACTTGAACAAGGTGAGACTTCTTATTAGTAGGGGAGAGAGATAAAGTATCAAGTTTGTGCCATAGGTCAGGCACAATTCTTAAGTTTACTCGACCCATAAATAAGTTTCGAATACCCACAATACCATAGAGCTTGCTCATGAGTAAATTAAACTAATGTCAAGATCTTCGTGTTAAGGATGCTACCTTGCTTTTATTACTGGCATAGTATTGCCGCTAAACCATTCTCACTATATTACATAAATGAGTATTGCTACTTTCAAAGCCAACCAACATTCACTCTTTGTATAGCCTTCATCATAGGTGTTTCAGTCTCGTACTCATAGCTGGTGGTGTCACCCTCGTCTCTTGCTGCCATAGGGTGAAAACGGCTTTCCTTGGTCTTTAGGTTTAGCACCACCTGTTTTTCTTTCTCTTTAGCAGGCAAGGTAAACACCCTACTTTCTCAATCTTGTTTGGCACCTATTTCCAATAGCCACGACCCACTTGAGATGATAGGATATGCATTATCCCCAGCTTTCATCACAAAGAAGTTGATCAGGCACTCTATGCCCATCACTTTCACTCTTACATCCTGGGCCACACCTAAACACCTAGCTTTAGCGTGGTTAGCCATCCTCATGCATACATTTGACTTTGCTACTGCTTTAACACATGTTTCCCTCATTGCAGCTTCCGTCATGACGCAAACATGTGCTCCAACTTCTTTATAAGCTTGAACATACATCCTTTTCTCAATGACAACATCCACCGAAGGAAGAACATCCACCGGGCTACCTACCCTGAGTGCGCACTGCCTGCACATTGCCCTTAGCTTTTGGCAGACTTTTGCTCACACTTGTAGACCATTGCCTCCTTAGTTTATGATTCAAAGCCAACAACTGACCAAAAGTTATGTTAGCCTTTTGGTTCTTCACATCACCTACCAAATCATATTTGGGGTAGTTACACCCTAGTTGAAAGTCTACTTGCTTGATCTTACAACGCCTTCTCTTCTTGCTAGTTTTCAGCTACTCCCTACCCTCATACATTTTCTCTTTGCCTTTACGGGCTCTAGTTCCCACTTGGTTCTGATTCTCTTTCCATTCTTGCCTTTTTATTGGCAAAAATTTCAACATCTTGCTTATCCACACCAATGATGTTCACTCTAGGGACTTCACCTCCATCCGGAGGGACCGGTTGCACTGGATGCTCAACCACTTCTGTGCTTGACCTCTCCCCCTACAAAACAACGGGTAGATACCACCTCTTTCTCTCGGAGGATGAGGAAAGTTTGGCGCATAATTCCCTTCTTCACTACAATTATAGCACCTTCCAAGTAGCGGCCTTGCCCTGCCCCTTGCTCCTCTTGGCTGTCCCCTGTCCATGACACTCAACCGCAACTCTTGCATATGCTCCAATAGATCCTAAACCATACGTATCCACTACTGTGGAATAGCAATCATAGCCCTATTCCCTTGATTTTCCTCCTGATTTGACACTTGAGGACTTTGTGGTCGAACAGGTGCCATCGCTTCATAACCTGCTACGCCCTGTTCTATCTTCTTTTTAATTTTCCTACTTTTTGACCTTGCGTTCGCTCCATTGTCCCGTTGTAGTTCTCTCGGCTTTCAAAGTCCACTTTCTCTCGCACCTTCGGATGTAAGCATGCCATAAACTTGTCCAATTTGAAGTACTCACCATTGGCTAACTGCATAGCTGCTGCTCACTCCGCCCAACACGCTTCAAAGTGATCCAAAAGCAGACTAAATTCCTCGCTTACATCCTGCTTTAAAGCCTTCAACCTCGCATCCATCTCAACTGGAGATGCTTCCTCGTGAAAATCATGTGAAAATATAGCCCGTAGAGCGAACCATGCTTGTCTCGGCTCCATCTCCAAAGCTTCGAACCACACTTTGGCCTTTTCATGCATCACTAATCGGAAGAGTTGCATCTTGCTGTCCTGATTGGGCATTTGCAAAGACAACATGTACAATTCAAAATCTGCAAGCCATTCATCAGGATTCTCCTTACTCGTAAAATTTGGACCATAGATTCGGAACGCCGTCTTTACCAATATGGAAACCTGTTTTTTTCCTTCACCAAAGGGAGCAATCAGCGTGCTCCTCTGTGGGGCACCAGAAGATGGATAGGGGGAACTCAGGGGAAAGGGGTTACACACCCACAACACAAACAATTGCCTCTCTATAGCTCAGGGTAAACACAACACCCCAATCCACTAGGATTCACCTTCAGAATCCTCCTTCTTGCTAGCAGACCACCGCCTGCACACCTCTTGACTCGATCACACTATATAGGATCATGATCAATCACACACGCACTGCATGTCACATTTCACAGCTCTCCACACATACCAAGAGCCTCTTTCCCGCTCTTTGCCACAAGATGCCGTTTGTTCGATGGGGGAACATTTATCTACACATACACCCGACACCGCGGACACAAGCACAGGAGCAACATAACAAAGGGGGGGGAAGGGGAAATGACACAAAAGATGTGGGCAATCATGGTTTTTTCTTCACTCAAAACATCCTAGTACAACTAGCTCCGTCTACACAACCTCGACATGCCTGGAAATTTGGACCTCGACAACCCTCGTTTGATGCCATCACTATGATGGAGTCTCTCTCCTCCCGCCTTCTTTGAAGAATCACGCGCATGAAATGTATCTCCCCTCAAACATCCATCGTATGAAAGAAAGGCAACCCATGCTTGGGCTCACCTCTACCTTGACAGCACCAGAAAAAGAAGAAGCTGAAGGGATTCCTTCACTTTTGCTCCTCGTTCCCCCAAAAAAACCCCTTTTTTTTCTTCCTTCTTCTCCTCTCTTCCTTTTCTTTTCTCCCCTTGTTCCTTCTTCTTCTTCTCCTCTCTTCTTTCGCTTCCTTTTCTTTTCTCCCCTTCTTCCTTCCTTCTCTCCTCTCTTTTCCTTCACTCTTCTTTCTCCTTTCTTCTCTTCTTCTTCTTCTTCTTTCTTTTTTCCTCCTCCTCAACAACGCCCCCTACCTTTCTTTTTCTTTTCCCTTTAATTAGCCTCCTTTAGAAACTTTTATCTTTCCTTTTCTTTTATTCTCAAGGGGCAACGACAGCATCGTGGTTGCTCCCTTTGAGTTTTCTTTCTTTTTCCTTCAAAAACACGAGAGAGGGACCCACATGCCCTCTAGTGAACACGCCCTCGTGGGCAATCTTGCCACATCATCGTCTTCCTCGTGCTCACCATTGCCGCCAAAATTGGCCGCCGTTGCTGTGCAACCAACCTCCGCCATGTGTAGCACCGCAGGCGCCACCACGCATGCACACCAAAGCCAAGAGATCCATGAGCCCGTTTCCCTTGTCTAACCTCCTTATGGTGCATAGTCCAAGCTTTATGGCCTCTGCCTTTTGACACTCCCCTTGCGTATGGGATTACTTCCTGCCATATGGCACTCCCAGCTCCAATGCACCCCAAAAGTTCTATAAAACCTTCAACAAATCCCCATTTTTTGCCTCGACTTCAACTTGTTCTCATTTGGGGCACCACCATCTGATGATCGAGCTGTAAAGCCCGTCCCAAATTTCCCGTTGCAGGCATCAATTCCCATGGAACTCACCGCATCTCAAGATTTCAAGGGCCCCAAACCCAAGCTGCCAAAGTTGGCAAAAAGCATCTAGCATTGCACTTTGAGCCAGTGCCCCGAACTTCGACTTGACATAACTTCTATCAAGGACTCTAATTGAGGAGCCGTTGATTCTTGATAAACCCACATGATAAGCACTACCCAAGAGAATTTTAGCCCATGAAACTTCTAGATGGCACGCTTTCCAATACGACCAGGTGGACATACAATTGGCCCCCGACAAATTTTCAAATGGCCATAACTTGCACTTTAGAGCCCCGAATGGCGATCCAAGAAGACATGCTCTAAAACTTGAGCTTTACACACCTACCTGCATGTTCCAACTTGAGCTAGATGTCCATACCTGCCCTGCCCGTTGGAGATCTGTAAGACCTATAACTTTAAACTGGCATATCTCGCACATCGTGGCTCCGTTTGATGAGCCGTGTGGATAGGCTCATAGAGTCTTGGAGACCACATTCTAGAGCACCGACTCATTATCTTGGGCTCTTTGACTGTCATCCCAATTAGCCCGCCTTGAAGGCCTCCCTGGCCCAAAAACCGCTTTAAGCATACATTTCTGCTACCCCTTGCTTGCCCAAGCCTTTTATACCCTATTTAATGTTGGGTCCCATATATGTAGGTATCCATATACTCGCATAAACTGCTTCTGTCTCGAACCAAATTTGATTACACCAACGATTGTGATGTAGTTTCCGACAATGGTTGTATGTTTGTGGAGTTATACCATAAGAGAGCATTATCTAAGGTTGATTACCGAGCTATGTTTGTGAGTGCGAGCAGGTGGAGGGTCGGCCCGAATACTTGTTTGTGATGCGGTGTAGCGTTCTTCTTGCCTTGTGTGTGTGTACGTGAATAGGGAGAGGGAGCTCGGAGTAGTGTTAAACACATAGGTGGATTCGTAGTAGCAAGGGGGTGAGAGTCCTAGAGCGCAAGCGATCTTTGATGACTGCTCATAAGCCGATTGCAGTTGTCTAGAATACTACCCGTGTGTGAAGGTAAGATGCTCATGGGCCGTGTGTGTGTGTGTGTGTGTATGTGTGTGTGTGTGTGTGTGTGTGTGTGTGTGTGTGTAGTGTAGTGTAAGAAGCTATCGCTTGCTGAGAAAGAGCGCACGGTGTCGCATGCAAAAAGCACTACTACATGATGAGAAAAAACTAGAGCACTGATGGTTTTTTATAATGCTTCGTTTATCCAAAAAAGGACTGTAGTGCTTTAAAGCTACCCTTGTGTGTTAGATGGATAACGATGCCAAAAAAGGCTTGAGACACGGTCGCTGAGAGAGAGAGAGAGAGAGAGAGAGAGAGAGAGAGAGAGAGAGAGAGAGAGAGAGAGAGAGAGAGAGAGAGAGAGAGAGAGAGTTAACCCTCACGCACATTCCTATCACTTAAGATGGACGCCATATTATTTATTTGGTAGAGTCAGGTACCGGGCTTGTCGGTCCAATAGGAAAAGGGTAAGAGTGATCGCCGATGAGAGGCGCACTCTAATTGGAACATTCAAGGGATTATTTGGCTAAGCATGGGTGCCTAAGTGTGAATGGGACGAGCTCATATAAAAGTCAACTAAACCTAAAATTCACTCATTCTTTCATTTGTGCAATTGAAGAGTGCTCTTGCTCCATCTCCATCTTCTTCTTCTTCATCTCCTTGTGTGTGTGTGTGTGTGTGTGTATACGAGAGAGAGAGAGAGAGAGAGAGAGAGAGAGAGAGAGAGAGAGAGTGATCGATCATTGTGACGACGGTAGCAGCGAGGCGATTGAGCGCGGCGTAGGGGCGTCTCCCTCTTCTTCATGGTGAGGAATCCTCCACGATAGCAAGCGTAGAGCGGTGAGTGACACACCATTGTCATCTTTGAGATTACTAGTTTAGGCTAGTTGCACGCTTGGAGCCATTTGTGGCTAGCACACAGTGTATTGGCAAGTCCCTTGCATTGACATGTGTGACAGACGTGCACATTTTTGGCGCCGTTGCTGGGGAAATGCCTTGCATTAAGCTTGAGTAGCACTCTATGCTACTTTGTGGTGCATTTTGAATTGTAGGAACAATAGAGAAGGAAGGTGTGTGTGTTGAGAAGAAGTTTTTTTTGCTGCTGTGTATTGCTTTGTCAATAAGGAATTGAAAGGTACTGTGTTTTTTCTGTGATAAGGTGTTATGATTAAGGTAGTAGATCCATAATACTAGTTCTATGTAAAGTACAATAAGTAGTAAGTAGATCTGTTAGAGCTAATAAGTTACTGTAGTAGTGTGTTACTGTGTAACATTAGTTGTAGTAGTTGTAAGTAGGTAGGTTAGGTGTGTGTATGTTCGCACGCACAGCGCGATCGCGGCGACCTTATCCCAAAAAAAATTAAAAATTAAAGGTAGGACCGGGATCGGGAATATCCCTGAGACCCAAGCGCAGACCCAAATCCAAGCTCACGCTCAGGCTCAGGCCTCAGTCGCCCTTTGAAATTACGTATTTTAGCCTCACACATAGCTAAAAATCGACCTTTTTGAGTACCAACGGAGCTTCAGGTGACCGAACGTTGTGTTGTAAAGCACACCACAACCCTCTGAGTGATACACTCATTTCGAGCTATCACACACTCTAATAAAAAAACTGATCGTTAAAAAACATTAAAAAATATCAAAAAACGAGTGAAAACGGATGCCTAAAAATGTAAGCGATTAACCTTTGAGGTTATTCGTCGACGCTTGTAGGGTGCCAAAGGCACATGCATTTGCGCTCTGGTCGTGTACTTGAGACGGAGCAACTAGAGAGAATTTTGACTTACACGGGTTCCCATTATCCACCTACCTTAGGTTCCGGGTCCTCGGCAGGGACCCAAGGTAGTACAAACCAAGACCCAAACATAGCGGCTAGTGACTCTTCCTCTAACTACAATGTCATGGAGGGTTTCCCAATGCCTAATCCCGATAGCTCAAGACAAGACATGCATGCCATGGGCCCACGGTCCGGACCGAGCGTGCTTAGCCGCTTAAAGGAAACCTTTAGTAAAGCCACTCGCTCCGAACATGGAGTTAATGATGTAAATGAGGAGGGCAGGGAAGTAAACTCTCCATTCATGACCAACGTAGACCCTATGCCCTTAGAGAAAGTTGAATTGTAGACCACATTATGTCAAAGAATCCCCATTCGTCAAGATTTTACAAGATAATGAACTTTGGAACACATCTTGTCTATAGTCCAACCAACAACAATGGATTGTGCACACATCCATACTGTTTTGTATACATCATGTTGGTTCCTTGACAGATGGAAATGTGCCTTACATACGTCCAAATCAAGTATAGGACGCACAACTTGTCCCTCTGTGGGTGCTGCTCACTTGCCTCTCTCTACCTGAAGCATGTTGCGGCATTGCCACTTCGGACTAGAAGGTTGGAGTTATTGCCAATGTCATATGTACCACACTACTAGACTCCATTGATCGCAAAAAGCAGCGGAGTCAGACCCGGTTCAAATACCAACATAGGGACTGGTGACAACCCCGTATATATGAACGACACTGAAGAGGATTCTGATTCAGGTGAAACCATAGAGACCGAAACGACCACTAAGATAGAAACCAACAAGGAAGATCTTCATGATCCACAATGGCCAGGATCCAAGAAGAAGATAAGAACTTATCCAAAACCTACATAGGAAGCAATTAAGGAGTTTGGTAGAAGATACCCAAAGGGATCTAGAACCAGCACCTAGGCAGATCCAGATTACAGACACAGTGTTCTCTATGCAACAAACAAGCTCACCAAGTCCATAGACCCTTAGCCATACCTAGTGTCATCCAAGAAGAAAGTGACTTAAAGTCATGGGAAAGTGGGCGTACTCACTTCTTGATGAAAAGAATGTTTACAGAGGGACTACCTGATCCTATCAAAGAAATGGAGATCCCGTCTTCCCCACGTCAAGGGATTGAAGCCCAAAAGGTGCCGTTAAACATTGCCAAATTGATGGATTTCATGTCTTCAGAAGTTAGAACCGCCATCATGTCCAAACTATATAAAGAGCCTGAGCTAGTCTCAGCTCTTCGAACCTTCCTCAATGGAGAACTGAAGTTTGGGCTACCACAATTTGCACAGATGGATGGAGCTAGTCTCAGCTCTTCGAACCTTCCTCAATGGAGAACTGAAGTTTGGGCTACCACAATTTTCACAGATGGATGGAGCTAGGGAGATGCCAATAGAGGAGGAACACTTAGATCCACAACCCAATATAGATGAGAACCTTGTTATAGAAATACCTGTTAACAAGTTGGGACAATACTTTGAGGGTGATGAGTCCAATGCGACCATACCAATCACTACTAAGGGATTAACTGTGAAGGGAATCCTTGATGGTGGCGCTGGGGTTAGCATTGTGACTAAAAATTGATGGGAGACTATGGGAAGACCTCACCTTGCGACCAAAACCATAGTAGTGAAGATGGCCAATGGGTCTATTGTTAAACCTATTGGGATGCTAGAAGATCTCAAGATCAAGATCTTTGGACATAAAATAAGAATTACCTTCATTGTTATGGATTTCTCCAAGCACACTATGGCATCGGAGATGATCTTAGGACGTCCTTTCATGAGGGAAGCAAAAATGGTGCATGACTGGTCTAAAAACCATGTCTGCCTGCAGTTCCAAGATTCTGTCATTCGAGTGGATCTTGTTATTGGTCGAGCATATCCCCTAAAAAACAAGTTTATAATTGATCATAGATCTGACACCATAGTTCACTCGGCCCCATTGCAGTATCGTTACACGTGTAAAGCGGACACTGATGTTGGGGAAGATTCTCCTTATACGGATGTACTACCTGGGATGATTGAGTCGGACAATGTGGATTGGGTCCACCTAGCAGCAACCATAGACACTTGGGGAAATAGGGGGACGACTTGGGTAACACCTACGGGGAATGAAATGCCACCACTCGTACCCTTAAATATGCTAGAAGCAATGCATATAGCTTTTGATGACCTACAAGATGAAGGTTTGACTGGCATTGGAACCAGTAGCGCCTCATAAGACTATAGCCCACACGATTTGGGGTCAGAATCATCAATTGAAATTGACTCTAAGGATGAAGAATCTGAGTTAAATCTTAGTGCAAATGTGGGGACAAACCATTCAGGGCCCAGTGGTACCCCAGATGACAATCTATCCAAGGGAGCAGAAGACACAAGAAGCGATTCATCTAGTGACTCTTCACTAGAGATCGGTTGTAATAAAAATTAGACAAGAAGAGTAAGAGATATAAGAGGCGACAATATCGAGCAAATGTGCATGCTATAATAAATGAAAAGAAATCTACTGCAGAATGGCTTAATTATATAGGGGCATGTGATGCTCATCGGAAGTTGGTAGATAACTGGGGTGAATACCTTCAAAGCGTTATGTGGTGTAGTCCACAACCCATTGACATCGCACAACTAGAGGCTACAGAGAAGCCAAAGTTGAGTCGTACCATAAGGAGACGACAAAATCAAGAGTTAGCTCAACAACAAAAGGAATTGGAAGTGAAATCATAGTCCACAGAACAACAAGACCCCACAAACTGACACCCTGCACCTAAACATTTCAAATCCTATACCACAAAGGAATATAAGGTTGTGTATACAAAGGCTTAAAGAAAACCTATCGATGGGAGCATTTGAGTCTATGACGGTCCAACGATAGTTAAGGAAATAGAGTTAGCAGACCCAGGAGAAGAGTCCAAACCTATTTTCATTGCCCAAAATCTGACAGAGACTGAGGAGTGTGTACTTAAAGAACTTCTCAAGGAATTTAGTGATATATTTGCATGGACATATCATGATATGAAAGGTATTCCATGTAAAGAATGAGGATGCAAGAGAGCTACACAAAACAAGCACAAAATACACAGAGATGGAAAGCTTCTTCTTCTTCTGTACAGAAAAGAGAGTACAAAATGACTAAGTGCTAAAGCTGAAAAATAGTACATATGTACATGCGGTCACTAAGTATGAACTCACTAGAAGCGTACTAGGCTGGCACTATAAGTGTAGTCCAGCTGTAGAATCACTGGTAGAGATCCTCCGTGTCGGTCACCTAACGCACCAGTGAGTAAATGCCGTAAGCGGCCAAGACCCGTAGTGGATGCCAGCTCAAGGTGTAGAGCTCGACATCTCAACATTCCACCTTCCATGGTGCAACACACAATCCCTATGAATAGCATGGCTAAACCAGTTTAGCAACGACCCTACCAAATGAATCCTAAATATGCAAAAATCGTTCAAGAAGGATTGAAAAGCTTGTGAAATGCGGATTCATATACCCTATTGAGCACTTAGAATGGGTGTCTTCAATAGTGATTGTGCCAAAAAAGAATGGGAAACTCAGAGTGTGCGTGGATCTCAAGAAGGTCAATGCTGCCACTAGGAGGGACCATTACCCCTTGCCATATTTAGAACATGTGCTTGAAAGAGTTGCAAGGAAGGAAGCTTATAGCTTTTTAGATGGGTACTCTGGCTACAATCAAATCAAAACTGTGATGGAGGACCAAGCTAAAACAACCTTTATAACCAAATTTGGAGTGTTCGCATTTCGTGTTATGGCTTTTCGCTTTAACCAATGCCCCTGCTACCTTTTAAAGATTAATAAACACTGCTTTTAGAGAATATATGAGGGAGTTTTGTGAAGCTTTCTTAGATGACCTTTGTGTTTATTCCTCTTGGAAAGAACATCTATCATGCTTACGAAAAGTGTTTGAGAAGTGCAGATTGTATCGCATCTCCTTAAACCCTTTCAAATGCCAATTTTGGGTTAAACATGAAGTCATTGTAGGGCATATAGTGTCTAAAAATGGGATTTCCACAGATGAGAGAAAAATTAAAGCCATTGCTAAATTGCCACCACCTACAAACTATAAAGGAGTTCAAAGGTTCATGGGCCATGTTGGTTATTACCGACGGTTTATTTTAAATTTTGCCGAGATAGCTCGTTCTTTGTACAAGCTTCTTATTGAGTTTCAATGGACCGCGGAGTGTGACCATGCTTATGAGTCATTGAAAAAGACCTTGAATAGCACTCCTATTCTACGAGTGCCCGATTGGAATGTAATTTTCCATGTGCATATTGATGCATCAAACTTTTCTATTGGGTGTGTTCTAGCTCAACCAGGAGAACATAAACTGGACTACCCCATTATCTTTGCAAGTCGTCAATTGAATAATGCCAAGAGACACTACACCACTACAGAGCGAGAAGGTTTAGGTATGATTTATGTAGGAAAGAAATTTCACTACTACCTTCTGGCCAACAAGTTTGTTTTCTATGTTGATCATCAAGCCTTGTTGTATCTAGTAAATAAACCTTGTTCCACGAGAAGGGATGGTTGTTAATTCTCCTTGAGTTTGATTTTATCATTGTGGTGAGACCTGGTAAAAGATATGTCATGGCGGATCATTTGTCTCGTATACCCAATGGTGAAGCCCCTACTGGAGTCGATGATGAGTTGCCTGATACTTCTCTATTCCTAGTCGAAACCATACCTGAATGGAGTGAGAAGATTGTGAACTTTCTAGTTAATGTTTTTCCACCCAAAGAACTTTGTAAGGACATAGCTCGAAAACTGATAAAAGAATATGAACCTTACTCTCTCATTGCAAGAACTCTCTACAGGCTAGGGAAGGATGACATTCTTAGACGTTGTGCCCATGAGGATGAGTATTTATACATACTGCAAGAAGCCCACATGGGTATAGCCGGAGGACGATTCTCAGGGGAACTAACAACTAGAAAGGTGTTGCAATCAGGCTATTGGTGGCCTACCTTATTCAAGGATGCATCACTTTTTGCAGAAGGATGTGATGAATGCCAACGTTACAAGATCACACAATGAAAGGATAAGATGCCCTTACATCATGTTAAAGTGACTCAACCATTTGAAAAATGGGGTTTGGACTTTGTAGGCCCAATTATTCCGGCAGCTCCTAGCACTCAATCTTGATATATTATCGTTGCCACTGACTATGTGACAAAGTGGGCGGAAGCCAGGGCGACACGTAAGGGCGATTCGAGGTCTACTGCTAAGTTCCTCTTTGAGAACATTATTACAAGATTTGGTTGTCCCTTTGAGATTGTGAGTAACAATGGTACTCATTTTATAAATGAGTAATAAAAGAACTCTCTACCAACTTTATGATAGCTCACCATAAGTCCACACCTTATGATCCACAAGCAAATGGCCAAGCTGAGAGCACCAACAAGACCTTAATCTCTATTTTGATCAAAACGGTGGAAGCTCATCGCACAGATTGGGATTTAAAGCTAACATCAGCCCTATGGGCTTATTGTATTTCATACAAAGTTGCCATTAACTGTACACCGTTTAAGATGGTGTATGGCCAAGAAGCGGTTCTGCCATGGGAGTTTGTCGTTCTTAGTCTTCGAGTAGCTTCTCAAGAAGGTTGGGATGGTAACCCCTAGTTGAGCGATTATATATCCTTGGAAGGCTAGATGAAGACAGGCAATTAGCTGTGCAAAATGCACTTGTGGAGAAAGATAGGAGGAAGAAATGGTTTGACCGTTATCTAAAGAACAAAGATATCAATGTAGGTGATAAAGTCTTTATGTATGGAGTGTGTAACAAAAAGAAGAAGTTGAAATATGCGGGAAAAGGACCATATAGAGTATGTGAAATCACCCACAAGGAACCATATGTGTGGAGACTCTTGATGGAGTTGAAACCACTGGATTCCTCAATAGGAGCAAATTTAAAAGATACTATGATCCTTTAAGCCAAGAGGAGCTACGTGCCATCCATCAAAAAAAGACAATCAAAGCACAAACAAAATTGAAGAAGATACAAGCTCAAGCTGAGGCTAAGGATCGACAACAACGCATAAGATGCCACCAAGAGGATAACCTTCGAGTTACACATGCATTCCACGTTGAAACCGACGAGGATTGGTTAAACTCTGACACACCTCTACGATACCCTATTGAGCTAAACAACACCTATGGAAAAGTGGTAAGAGACGTTCCACTTGCTCCAAGAAATGTAAGGAAACGTGGTGTTGGATTCCTAAACGACTGTTGGAAGCCCAAGGCTACTATCAAGGAATGATCAAATTTGGGTGCTAAAACGTAGATTGTGTTCTTACTTGTCACCTAGCCCATATGAGCCCAATCTTGTGGCTCCAAAAGGAATTGAATATCGCGTAAAGAAAAAAATCACGGAATGCTACACACCCGCTCTATGTTGGGGTATAAAGCCCAATGTGGTCGCCCAGGTAAGTGGGCGGGCCGCCAGGTATGTACACATATTCTTTTGTAAAAACCTAATAAGAACTCACTATGCTCTACACATTACAGTAGAGCGAGTTCACCATATCGTCGTGCTCTTCTTCTCGCACTCTCTCTCGCGTCGCACTTCCGCTCGTACCCCTTCAACTGGTATCAGAGCTCACATCGAGGCTCGGGGCAGCACTGCAGGAGGCTAGAGTCACCAGCTCAGATTGGAGTGAAATTCGACAAGCAAAGACACGGCCCCAAATCTTATGGGATCGATCGTAGGGCTCGGTGTTATCAGAATTTCATTCTGAGGTCATCTCGGCCACCGTTCGGCTTCGACAAAGGTCTGCGCAGGCCATTTTCGACTACGTGGTCTTGACGGGTGCAGATCCGACTCTACAAATTTGGGGTTTTCGGCCTGCGACTGCAGGTGCTGAGGATATCGACACTCCCAGAGTGTTGATTTGTGGCTGTCTACACATCGAAGGACGGCTCACAGTTCTTGGAGACGTGTCACATACGACACGGGCGTATCTACACACAGACTGTAGGCAACATCCACTAGTTCATCAGGTAGCTTGTGTTTGCTGCTTGATATTCCAGATTTCATCCTGACATTGCAGGTACTTCCACATGGGATGTATTGTCAGAGATGATGTATGTCTGTTGAGGGTTTGCTGGCTGTGAGTCACGCAGCAAACAACCGCACTCTTGCCTTTAGCACTGCGGGACTTGCTACGAGACCGATTCCTCTTTCCACCTTTGTACTTTTCTTTGGTCCTTCCCCTGACAACTAAGGCTGTTCCTTTGCCTTTGTCCATTGTCTTTCTATTGGTTTCTTCAGTAAGCAGACTTCCTTCTACACCTGCTATGTTCAAACCATCTGGAGGTGCAAAATTACTCAAAGCTGTGCGAAAAGTGTCCCAACTTTCTGGCAATATGATCAACAGGAACATAGCTCTAACAGGTTCATCAAACTTGACACCTTGAGCTGACAACTGACTATAGATTGTGTTGAATTCATTCAGATGATTGGACATAGGTGTCCCTTCTTTCATCTTCAAGTCAACAAGCTTCTTAAGCCAGTATACCTGTGAAGCTGCACTCTGCTTCTCATAAAGATCACTCAGCTTTAACCATGCTTGATAAGCCGACATCTCGTCTGCTACATTGAAGTAAACACTTTCTGCCAAAGTCAGCATAATGGTAGAAAGTGCCAATTCATCCATTTCGCTCCATTCATCTTCGTCCATATCTTCTGGTTTTATCCCCTTGAGCTTTATAGGTTTTATCTGCTTCTTTTGTACCAACACGTGCCAAATCTGCTTCTTCCACAATGGGAAATTGGTTCCATCCAACTTCTTGATATTGTAAAGAGTAGTGTCCTGTGATCCAGCCATATCTACGCTTCACAGTATTTTACTTTCTTGGGAAAAATTCGGCAGAGTTTCCCCTGTAAACTGACCTCTGAACCAATATCAACCTGTCAAATGAACCAAGAAAGCTTCAGATTCTGCAGAAATTTTGGCAGAGTCTCCTTTGTAAAATGGCTCTGGTGTACTAAAAACAGACCAAAAAATAGCTCAAAAAACCATTGTCTCTCTAACACTGTAAGCTGTGGGTAAACCTGTCCTGCACCTGTACCGTCTCTGACTGTCCTGTCACTTTCCTGTAAGCATAGACTGCGGCAATGCCTCAACGGCAGTAAAGCAAAGATGCAATCCCAACTGTCTAACTCACAGTCAATACATCCTAGCTGCCTATCTAAGGGTGCTCGAGGGATCGCTCCAAGACCTGTATCACCGAAAGGATCTCAACATTCGAGAATCCCTCAGCTCAATAAAACCTCACTCGACCCTCAACAAAGGCTGCAGTAAATAGAATGCTACCATTGTGGCAAGAAGGGTCACATGAAAAGAGACTGCAGAGAATGGAAAGCAGAAAAAGGCAAAGAGAAAGCAGTCTAGTGTCAGGAGAAATCTACTTCTTGAAGAATACAATGGACTCAACTCTTCTTACAGCATCTGACGGAAATAAACCGAGTGGCTGGATTATAGACTCAGGGGCATCACTTCATGTGTCTCCAAACAAGGAGTGGTTTACCTCTTATGTGACCACTAAAGATCATGTTCGGCTAGGCAATGGGCAGACATGTGAGATCTTAGGTGTTGGAGATGTTCAATTGAAGTTTCAGAATGGCTCTTCTTTCACACTGAAGAATGTGAGACATGTTCCCGCAATTACAAAGAGCTTGATCAGCACAGGTTTACTTGATGATGCTGGCTACGTCACCACTTTTGGATAGAACATGTGGAAGATATCCAAGGGTTCTATGACAGTAGCACATGGAGTAAAGTCTGGAGGACTTTACATGATTTATGTATCAAATGTCTCTAAAAATGTAATCAATGTAACCGAGTAGCCGAACGTTTCTTTGTGGCATAGCCGGTTAGGACATATGTCCAAGAAGGGAATGGAAATCTTGTCTCGTTCTGGTTATTTGCCTAGCTTTTCATTTAATGATTTTGAATTCTGTGAACATTGTCTGTATGGTAAGCAAACACAACAGCCACATAAGCATAGAAGCAGTAGAAGAGATACACAGTTGGCACTTGTTCATAGTGATTTGTGTGGACCTATGCCTAACCTATCTCTAAGGGGAGCTTCTTACTTTATGACATTTATAGATGATTACTCGAGGAAAGTATGGGTTTACTTTCTCAAGCACAAGGATGAAGCGTTTAGTGTTTTCAAAACGTTTGTGACACTTGTGGAGAATCAGAGTGGCAAGAAGCTTAAATGCTTACGCACTGACAATGGTGGAGAGTATGTTTCAAAGGCCTTTCAGGACTTTTGTGAGTCAAAAGGTATAAAACGTGAACTTACTGCTCCTTACAATCCTCCTCAAAATGGTGTTGCTGAGAGGATGAATAGGACCATACAAGAGAAGGTCAGAAGTATGTTGTCTAATGCATAGTTGCCAAATGGGTTTTGGGCTGAAGCTGTATCAACAGCTGTTCATCTTGTAAATAGATCTCCTAGCAAGGTTTTGCAGAAGGATTCAGTGCCAGAGATGGTATGGTCAGGCAAAATGCCCTCATACAAGCATCTCAGAGTCTTTGGCTGTGAGGCATATACTCACGTTCCAAAGGAATTTAGGAAAAAACTTGAGCCAAAGAGTAGAAAGTGCATCTTTCTAGGCTATGGTAATTCTGGTGAGATGGGGTACAGACTTTGGGATCCCGAATCCAGAAAGGTTGTCCGCAGCAATGATGTTCACTTTAATGAATCCAAATATCATTCTAAACCAGAGAGGGTTGAGGAGATTAGAAGAGTTGTCTTCCAAGAAGATGGACCTGCACGTGCAAGACAAAATGTCAGGGCTCAAGAGGAGCAAGGACAGGATAGAGTGGAACCACAGGTTGTGGCTGAGCCTGAGCCACCTATTGTGCGTAGATCTGGACGTGTCACGCGACCTCCTGATAGGTTTGTTCCATCTATGAACTATGTCATGTTGACTGATTGCAATGAGCCTTCATGTTACAAGGAAGCAGTGCAAATGAAGGACTCCGGGAATTGGCAATTAGCCATGCAGTCAGAGATGACAGCTCTGCATAAAAACAAGACATGGAAGCTAGTTAAATTACCACAGGGCAAAAAGGCTCTACCTTGTAAATGGGTTTACAGGTATAAGATCACCGCTCATGATAGTCAGCCAAAGTACAAAGCAAGGCTTGTTGCCAAGGGCTTTAAGCAAGAACAAGGCATTTACTTTGATGAAGTCTTCTCTCCGGTGGTCAAGATGACTACATTGAGATGCTTTCTTTCATTGGTTGCCATATTAGATTTGGTGTTGCACCAAATGGATGTCAAGACAACGTTCTTGCATGGTGATTTAGATGTGGAAATTTACATGCAGCAGCCAGAAGGGTTTGTTGAGAAAGGCAAGGAAGATTGGGTATGCCAGTTGTTAAAGAGTCTTTATGGCTTAAAACAATCACCGAGGGCATGGTACCATAAATTCCACAAGTTTATGCTTTCTCAAGGCTACAAACGTAGTGAGTTCGATCACTGTCTGTATACAAAGAAGGCTAAGGATGGTAGTTGGCTGATCCTTATTTTGTACGTGGATGACATGTTGATTGCTGGCAAGCACTTGGAAGAAATTTCAGCTTTGAAGTCAAAGATGGCAAAATCGTTTGACATGAAAGACATGGGTGAGGCAAGTCATATCCTTGGTATGCGCATTGAGAGAGACAGATCAAAGAAGTTGATTTGGTTATCTCAAACAGAGTATATTGACAAGGTTTTGCAACGTTTCAATATGGAGAAGGGAAAGGCACTGAGTGTTCCATTGCCACCATATGTGAAACTTAGCAAACAAGATTGTCTTGTGTCTGAGGAAGAACAGGCTGAAATGGATAAGATTCCATATGCGTCTGCAGTGGGTAGTTTGATGTATGCAATGATTGCTACTTGCCCAGACATTGCATTTGCAGTGGGAGTAGTAAGTCGATACATGTCAAACCCAGGCAAGAAACATTGGGAGGCAGTGAAAGGAATATTGAGATACCTGAAAGCTACAAAGAGCATGCGTATATGCTATGGGAGTCAGGAGCTAAGTGTAAAGGGTTTTACAGACTCAGATTATGCAGGTGACTTAGACAACCGAAGGTCTACGTCAGGGTATGTCTTTACATTGGCTGGTGGAGCAGTATCATGGCGTTCTAGATTACAAGATTGTGTTACTCAGTCTACTACTGAGGCTGAATATATTGCAGCATCAGAGGCATGCAAAGAATCAATTTGGCTTAATTGACTAGTAACAGATTTGGGAATCAAAGAAGAGATGCCTGTGTTATATTGTGATAGTCAAAGTTGAAGGGGATCGGGGAGCACCAGAGACGGAGAGTGAGTGAGAGAAGGAGACACACGACACACACAGATATGGGTGGGGAGACTCAAAGAGTGAGAAGCCCCCTATACACTTATGCTATGTATAAGGTATACAAGTCAGTGGACGCCCAGACTCTGGGCGGCCGGGCAAGGCACATGCGCCTATACCCCAACAACCTCCCACTTAAAGGCGACTGTGCCTTTAAGTAAGAGAACCTAGTCTAAAGACTACAAAAGGCGAGAGAAAACCACTCTCAACCGATGCCCACTGGCTGGCTGTGATCGTGTACATCCGGCTGTCCTGCTCCCGTGTAAGTCCATACACCACCAAACGTACTGCAAGTATGTATGCAATACCTGCATATCTCCCTCGTGCACTATGCCATCATCAGTCAACAAACGACTGACAATCCCAACTGCAAATGCTTCCACTGCAGTTGCGATATCCAGTCTCAAGATCAACATTTCATACATGAGACCACCGAATGCCGATGCAATGCTAGCGGACCCTGTTAGCTCTACTGAGCATGCATCAACATATATATCCCTAGCAATAGGCATCTCTGACTGACAAGGCGTGTCAGCCACATGCATCTCTTGACTGTCTGCAAAAGACGCATCAATCTGTCCTGCAACCTCAGAGCAAACCAGCTACTCTAGGTGTCTGCTGGAAGACATATCCTGCACAACTATATCCCCATGCTCACTTTCGAGCATAGAAAGGAATGATTGCATAATTGCTGACGTCTCAGTCTCCTCTGCAATCATCCACTGCAAACATGACCACTCAATCTGCTGCGACTCACTAGAGCTCTCATGCTCTAACTCCGTATGCATAGACTCTTGCACAACGTCCTCCTGTCGTGACTCACTAGAGCAAGATCGCTCTACCTGTCTATCCTGCATAGAAGTATCTCGCACAACTGACTCTCTGCTTTGCTCAGTAACTAGCAAAGCATGCATGTATGACTCTGTCACCTCTCTGTGTGACTGCTCAAGTCGTGCCCCAACTGTGTGCACAACGAGCTCACTACTCTGCACTCCATGCAAAGTATCCTGCAACCCACAAGCAAAAGAGACTCGCCTGCTCTCTCACTGTCTACCTGGCTGCATGATCACAGAGACAACACCGTCTCTCACGTGATCCACATGCAATGGGTAACCTATACCACTCCTGGCACCCCTCGCAATCACTAGCAAACCCAAACGCATCACAAAATCTCGCTCTCGTAGCGAAATCTGACAGCCACAATCCCGTAATTGTCTGACTGAGATCAAATCCCGTCTCAGATCTGGCACATAACGCACATGACGCAGGGTAAATCTCATACCATTGGGCAAGGACAAACATACGTCTCCTGCACCCTCAATGTCATACACAGCACCATCAGCCATGTGCACACAACCAAGTCTCCCACTAGAAAACGTGTTAAACCACTCACGATGCGACGTGACATGGAAAGTAGCATCTGAATCTAGTAACCAATGTGAAGACAATGTGCAATCCGATATGCAATCCATAGACATAAGATCGTATGAAGACAAGCTAGATGTAAATGTGACATCGCTGTCACAAGCATACCCAGTAACCACCGTACTGATCTCACTAGCATCTGTCATGCCCAAATCTGCATCACGCATCTGTCGCCTCTGTTGTCTCAAACGCCTGAAACATCGACGCCTAATGTGCCCTCTATGTCCACAATGCCAACATGTCAAGTCTCTATGCCGTCGAGACTTGCGTGTGGGATCAATCTCTCCCATGGACATAGAAGTAGGACTAGACTTCCCTGTAGACATGGATGTCGCGTACATAGCATGTAAACTCTGCCATAAAGCATGAGTTGTAGTCTCCCTTGAGACCTGCCAGTAAACAGACTCAACCAGATGCAAACAAATCGTAGACATGGCTAACTCATCAAGATCCTGCCAATCATCATCATGCATAGAATTGGGCTTCGCCGATAAACCATGCAAGGGTTTATCCTGCCCCAAATCCGCCAATGCAACAAGCATATGTTCCTTCCAAGCAACAAAATCTCCACCATTAAACTGTGTCAGACCATAACGTTGGAAGTCAAATGAAAAATCAGCCATAATTCTCGCAAAAGAGCAACCAACAATGAGTAGCAAATGTCAACCAAATCAGCCCTAAACTGGCTCGAATCGCATCAACAAAAGTCTGCAAATATGGTTGTAAAATATGGCTGCAAATCAGCCCCAAAACAGCCCCAAAATTCAGCTCTTAAACAGCTGCATAAACAAGTCACAAATGTGTCCCAGATCAGCCTACAACTGAGCCATACATGGACACCTGCAAAAAGAGGAAACAATGGCTGAAAATTCAGCACCCAAATAAGTCCACAAACTTGTCTGTAACTTGTAAACCTGTAGCTGAAACCTGCTGAAAAACCTCAAGCCATTAGTGCTCGAATCCGGCTACCTAGCTCGTAGCCACACAAGCATACATCACAATACTTACTCCTGTGAGTGTGCCAAGATAACTGTACGCCTGTCAAACCCATGAGCTAATCACCAAGCCCACAATGTGCGGTATCGATGCATACTGTCAAACCCATGAGCTAATCACCAAGCCCACAATGTGCGGTATCGATGCATACACACGCACAAATCTCCCACCTGCAGAGAACACCGCGCGCAAATGCTGAGTGCAACCCGCAATCTCTACCTAGATCGCATAAATGATACACATAAAACTCCTGGGAAAATTTCGCCAGAGTTTCGTCAGTAAAACGGCCACAAAACTAGTAACCAAACTGATTGCACGCTCAAAACCATGAGCAACCAAAGCGCATCAAACCGCACTCCAAATGCATGCACCAATCTCCACACTTTGCATACATCATTGCAAACACCTGCAAATCTAGTACACAAATATCTGCTCTACCTGTGACTGCCAAAAAACATGCTCGAGGCATACATTGCCGAGCTCAAAATGCAATCACATTAGTCTCCCTGAGCATCAAACCACATAAGGTATACATCGTATCCTCCCACCTATGAGGAAACTTGCAGCAAATATCACTCTCACATCTGAGAGCAAACCATGTGTGGAATCCTCGACACACAATAAACAACTGCTGCTGCAAAAAATTCAGCGTTCAGAATTTTAAAATTCTGATATGACGAGCGCGTCCGGAGCGTGCCAAAACCCCAAGGTAGACTCTGGATCACATGTATCCGAGTCC
Source organism: Adiantum capillus-veneris (assembly GCF_014529385.1). Classification (NCBI taxonomy): domain Eukaryota; kingdom Viridiplantae; phylum Streptophyta; class Polypodiopsida; order Polypodiales; family Pteridaceae; genus Adiantum; species Adiantum capillus-veneris. Next base: position 117,343,056 of record NC_140959.1, on the reverse strand, counting down.
GGGTGTGAAAGCTATGCCAAAAACCTCCGTTTCGACCCAAAAACGCAACATAAACTGTCAAAAGAGGGCTGAAAAATGCAGCTCCTCAACCGTAGCTCGAATGAGGTTTTTGATGGCTCGAATGGCTTTGAAAGGGGGGTAAAATGCCAGGGCACCTACTGGAAACGCTCTCGAAAAGCTGAATTTGCTGATGCCGAAGTCGAAACCCTGTTTGCACTCTTGAAAGTGCGCGCGCGCGGACGCAATTTCGGGAATGAAACTGGCTCTCCACTGTCATCGTGACTGTGCACACACGCGCTCCCTCCGATACCAATTGAAGGGGATCGGGAAGCACCACAGACGGAGAGTGAGCGAGAGAAGGAGACATACGACACACATAGATATGGGTGGGGAGACTCAAAGAGTGAGCAACCCCCTATACACTTATGCTATGTATAAGGTATACAAGTCAGTGGGCGCCCAGACTCTGGGCGGTCGGGCAAGGCACAGGCGCCTATACCCCAACAAAAGTGCTATACAATTGGCTCGCAATCCAGTTTATCACTCAAAGACAAAGCATGTGGATGTGAAGTATCATTTCATCAGGGAAATGCTTGAGGATAAGCAACTTCAGCTTGTCAAAGTTCACACCACAGAAAATCCTGCTGATCTACTTACAAAAGGACTTCCCTCAGAGAGATTTGCGCATTTTCGCAAGCAGTCAGGTGTAGGGTAGTACATCAGTTCTCTACATCTCTTGTATATTAGCTTGTATAGTAGCTTCTCTCACACTTAAAGTACCACATTGGACTTTAAGTGGGAGGTTGTTGGGGTATAAAGTCCAATGTGGTCGCCCAGGTAAGTGGGCGGGCCGCCAGGTATGTACACATATTCTTTTGTAAAAACCTAATAAGAACTCACTATGCTCTACACATTACAGTAGAGCGAGTTCACCATATCGTCGTGCTCTTCTTCTCGCACTCTCTCTTGCGTCGCACTTCCGCTCGTACTCCTTCACTCTAGAGCTAGTTTGGGTACCAAAGAAAGAACGATTTGTTCCACCTAGCTCAAGAACAGGGAAGTCAAATGAAGCTTCTTGCTCTTCATGTAGTTCCTATACAGAAATAGAAGGTTTGACACAACCTCCACCCACCATTGTACATATCCATACAAACAATGAAGAGTTTGCACCTCCCGTTGTAAGTTCACCACCTACAACAATGTTGCAAATAAAATCATGGGAGAGTACCTTACCACCCTTGCAACTAGATGAAATGCATAGGGCGATCGAAAACTATTGGTTAAAGCCTTCACCCATAACAACTGAACAATTGGTTTCAAAAGGTGACGACATCTTTATGATCTACCGAAGGAAGGGGGGAGTGTTTGTTGACATCCATCATTCACTTTCTTCCCTCTCAACCTTCCTCCCTGACCTCTCAATTTCCAATCCTAGGGAATGTATATAAAGCCTTATACTCACAAAAACAAGATAAAAAAGTAAAAGAGCAAGAGCCACCAAACAATAATGTGGAAACTTACAAGTTCTATACATAACACAAAATCATAAAAACACATTATGCACAAGAACACGACCCTTGTAATATTTGCACTCTAGCCATCATCTATCTGTGTGTGCAGATATGGCTAGTACGCTAGAGTCATCCACTCCTTCCTTGGGTGAGAGGTACCCTCGTTACTTTTCACAAGTGTTTCACATGGTCTTTCTGGTGCTTGCCTGTGAATGGGATCTGGTAGGTACGCTAACATGTGAGAGGAATTTTGAGGAGTTAGAATGGTTGATACGTCTCTTGACCACGACTGGTCCATACTTAGTAGAGAGCATTTCTCCCATTGCACAAGCCTACCCTTTTGACCAAGATGACTATAGGCATCTAGTGACCTTCTTAGTAAACATTGGTGCCTCTGATGAAGAAGAAGATTTACATGACTACACGGATGGCACATATGGTCTACCGAATGATGACTTTCTTTTTCTCGACGATGAGAATAGGGGTTTAGCCTTAGGGTTTCCCCCCAATCTCTAAAATATCCTATTCCCTTAACTCTCTAGGGGGAGTGCAAATAATTAGGTTAGGGTTCCTTATGTTCTTTAATTGTGTTCAAAAGTGTTGGTACCTTTTCCCACTGATGTGCCTCCTAGAGGTATTCTTTGTGTTTCCTAGTGTGTACAGGAACGTGTTACTATTGTTAGGATTTGGACCTTCATGGAATCTTTCTCTCGTTCATACTTCAAATCAAGCGCGACCATCAACACAAACAGGTGTTTCTTGTCCATTAGCATTGCCCCTTGTCATAAAATCTAATATCTAACCAACCCAAATGATTTTCTCATATTAAATTGATCACTTAATGTGGGAGAATAAATGGGAACAAGTGTTAAGATATAGATATGTGCTTATAGATCTATCTCAACACGGGGCCAATAGTAAAGGGGCCCAAATGGGAGATGGTCTATCAAGAGCAAGGCTAACCAATGGAGCATAAGACCTTAGGGTTAGCTTCATTGAAGACCTCCAATAATGTGTGTAAAAGTCCTTTGACCTTAGGTAAGCTAGGGCTGAGCTTGAGGTGGGAACCCGGCCCAAGCTCGAGGTGCTTGTCGTGCTTGAGGTGCTTGTCCTGCTTGAGGTGCTTGTCATGCTTGAGGTGCTTGATTAAGATGCTTGAGGTGCTTGACTGGCTCCATGCTTGAGGTGCTTGACTTGGTGCATGATTAAGGTGCTTGAGGTGCCTTGAGAAGCTTGCCTGAGATGCTTGTGGGAACACCCCCTACTTCAAGTCTTAGTCATGCTTGATGACTAAGGGGCTTGCTCATCCAAAGTCAAAAATATCCCTACAAGGAGGGGGGCGAGCCTACAAGGGGGGGGGGGGGGGGGGGATGAGAGAGAACACACACACAAGGGAAGCCCCAGCTTGAAGAGGCAGCAAGGACACTTGTCAAGTTCCTCCCCATGTTGCCCTCATGGTGTGCCTGAAGCCTATTGGTTGGCCACCCAAGGGGTCCAATGATAATTTAGGATATTTAATTAATTGATTTTGTATTTATCAAGTCCTCTCTCTCAAAGGGGAAAGGGGGACACTTGTCCCAAGGCTACCCATGTTGCTTGTAATGGCTCCTGCTTGTGATTGGCTAGGCCTGGAGGGGTCCAATGAGCTTCAAGCATGAGCTACAAGGGGGGGTCGACCCAAGCAAGCTAGGGGGGTGCTTAGGGGGTATACTCACCCACACACACTCACAAACACTCTCATTGTGTACTATGCAAAGGGAAATAGCTCCCTCTCCTTCTCCAAGCAAGTAGAGGTTGAGAGCCTACACCAACACTCTTGGCTATGGAGTGCAAATCCATCCAAGAGCCATGCTTCAATGCTTGAGCTTGCCATCTATTTCTTCTTCATTACTATGCTATTATGTATGCTAGCACAAGAGTTATGATAAGTGAGGAACTAGCTCTTTCTCATATGAAATGTTTCTTCTTCCTCTTCCCTACCCTCATTCCCTGCTAGCTCTCTCCACCTTCGAAGGTGTTTGAGGTCTTGGGACTGAGGCTTGGTATAGTTAAAGCTTTATTCAAGTTTAGGTTATGGTATGATGGTGATGCATGAAGCTTTCCATCTTCGTTGCTTCACCTAGGTCACAAGGAACACAAAGAATGTATTGTAACAAGTCTCTCTTTATGGGAGAAATAATAATACAAATGCCTATTGGAAGGGGGACCGGTTCCACATAAATCCGGTCCTCAACTGTTGTCATGTTCTCTAAATTCTCTCTCTTGCAAAAGTATTGTCCATGCCAAGTTAACTAATTGCTATAATTATGTTGCTATCTTCAATTATGTCTACCCGCTATGCTCACAAAATCATTTCTTGAAAGTACTCTCATTAAATTCCGCTACTCTCAAATTGAATAGGCAAATTCCATTACATTGGTATCAGAGCATTTGGTTTCTCTTTTCTTGCTTAAGAAGAGAGGTCCTTAAGTAGCCTATAAAGGGTTGATGTTGTTAATTATAATAGAGTAAGTGGAACTGGGATCTAATATCGGTTTTGTTAAGCCCACTATGTGGGGGATGGTGCACACCTCGGGAGCTTTGGACTTAATAATGGAGTCTTTTTAGACTTGCCTACGGCTTTACCATTATTGAGCCATAAGAAGTCCGAAAGGAGCTAGCCCTTGGCAACTCTGCTATGTTAGACCTACTCCTCTACTCTCTATAATTAACCACTTTGAGCCGTGGGTGTAGATACTTAAGAGCCGATTTCCAAAGGCTAAGAGGAGTGGCAACTAAGGTTTTGAACTGCCAAAGCATACACTAAGTATAAACCTAAATTTTGTTAACATGGCTGACAATAATCAAGAGAGTAGAATGAACATTGATAGCTTTGATTTTGCACATGAAGGTGCTAATGATGATGCTCCCATGTTTGTGAATTATCTCGTTGCTAGGTTGCAGCAAGCTATGGGCAACCCTGCTTTGCAAGCCGAAGTTACTCAACAACTTCGTGCTTATGGAATTTCCCTTTCTCTCCCAGAGGAGAGAGAGCTTAGGAGGCCTCTTGAAGAGACCCCCAAAAGAAGACTCTCTCCCATTCGAGAGGAGGAATCCAAAGAAAAAGAAAGCAATGAAAGTCTAAGTTCTTCTGAAGAGGTGGCTCCACGAAGACGGCGGTCTAGACGATCGCCTACTCCTCCCAAGAGGAAAAGGTCAACCTATAGTCCTTCTCCTCATCACTCTGAAAGGCAAGAGAGGAAACAAAGGAAGAAAAGGGCTAGGAAGAGGTCACCCTCTTCTCCTTCTTCTTCACCTTCCTCCTCTTCCGATGAAAGTTATGGCTATTCTCCTAGAGAATACAAGAGGGGAGGACATCGCAAATCATTTCCTACATGGCGAAGGTCACAAAAGCTAAAGAAGTTCAAGGAGGGAGGAAAGAGTATCTCTTTTCTCACCTACGATGGCACCTTTGGTGCTACCGACAAAGTGTTGGCCTTCATCCAGCAATTTGATGCGGCCTTTGGGGACGAGGGCTTCACATAGTCCTCCAAGCTACGCCATGTAGCTATGCACTTCCAAAAATCAGCTCGTCAATGGTGGGCTAGCCTTCGTGGCAATGGAGAAGCCCCAAAGACATGGAAAACTCTACGAGTTTCCATCATGAAGCAATTTCTTCCAAGTGATACTAAAGATAAAGTTCTTACCGAATGGCGCGGCTTGAAGCTTCTCTCTCATGAGTCTATCAACAAGTATGTAGACAAGTTTTGGGATTTACATCTCAAAGCTACTGTCTTTCAAAAGATAGACTTTGCCGAGCAAAGACAGCAATTCTGTGTGGGATTACCTGAAGAGATGGCCGAATACATCAACTCTCAACGGCCTGGTACTATTACCGAAGTAATCCATCACACCATGGTTGCTTCACGCATCAATTTCCATCAACGTAATGTCAAGCCCATGGAAAACAAAGATAAAAATGATGCAAAGGGAAAATCCAATGCACAAAATAATTCCCAAGGCACTTCCAACAACAAAAATAACAACAACAACAATCGGTCCAAGGAGAAGGGAGTTTACAAAGGTAAAAACAAACTCTCTCCTGAAGAGCTTGAAGCTTTTCGCAAGGACCATAAATGTTTCAAGTGTGGGGAGCAAGGACATGGCTATCGTTCTTGCCCCAAGAAGAATGCTCGCAATGAGACTCCTAGGGCTTCCACCATCGAAGCTCCAAAAGAGGATGCTCATTGCAAAGGATCATCACTCTCCTATGCTTGGGGAAAGGTAAGAGAGCATGATGCCTTCATCTTGTTTGACCCTGGCTCTACTCTCAACTTCATATCAAAAGAGTTGGCCACCAAGTTGGGTATTCAAGCTTTTGAGATGGGAGATATAGTAACAGCTGATGCAGCTTTCAAGGGACAACAAGCCTCCGTTACTCCCTTGATTGGGAAGTTGAGGCTTCATGTCCAAAGCTATGTCCACAAAGAAGACTTCTTCATCTCTCCTCTCCAACATCAGGATGTTATCCTAGGGGCACCATGGTTTGATTGCATGGCTGCCAACATGAAGTTCCCTGAAAGGAGAATTTACTTCACCTACAGGGGAAAGAACATTTATATAGATGCTAGTAAGCGTGGTCGCACTATTCCACTTGTAAATCCTCTTTCTTTTGATAAATCAATGAAGAGCTCAGTTTCTGCGTACATGATTTATGTCAAAGAGTCTCTAAAAGCTAATAATGTTTCATCAAATGAAAATGATAGGAATCAAGAAGAGTTAGACTTGTCTACTTTTCTAAAAGGATTCCAAGATGTGTTCATCGATGATATCCCTATGGACCTACCTCCAAAACGAGGGGATGATGACCATCGTATTGAGCTACTTCCAGGAAGCTCACCGCCTAACAAACCTCCTTATCGAGTCTCACAAGCTCAACAAGAGGAGATTATGAGGCAAGTACAGAAATTGGTAGACAAAGGGATGGTGAGGCCTAGTTCCTCTCCCTTTTGTTCTCCAGTCCTTTTAGTGCAAAAGAAAGATGGTGCATACCATATGTGTGTGGACTATCGAGCACTAAACCATATCACTATCAAAAACAGATTTCCCGTGCCTCGGGTAGAAGATCTGTTTGATAAGCTACAAGGCTCTACCTACTTCAGTAGGATTGACCTTAAGAGTGGCTATCATCAAATAAGGATAGTGGATGGAGATATCCTAAAGACCGCGTTTCGCACAACATTTGGTCTTTATGAATATCTAGTCATGCCTTTTGGCTTGACTAATGCACCAGCTACTTTCAATCGTCTCATGGAGAAAATTTTTAGACCATATCGTAAATTCACTGGAGTGTTCTTTGATGATATCATCATCTACTCCAAATCTTTGGAGGAACATAAGCAACATCTCCAAGTGATTTTTCAAGCCTTGAGGGAAAACAAACTTTTTCTCAACCAAAAGAAAAGTGAATTCTTCCTTCAAGAGATTCAATATCTAGGTCATATTATCTCTCATGATGGTATTCGTATGGATCCATCAAAGTTAGAGGTAATAAAATCATGGCCTAACCCAAGGAATCTACATGATCTAAGAAGCTTTATTGGTATGTGTGCATACTATAGACGCTTCATAGCAAAATTCTCTCAAGTAGCAGGACCACTACACGACTTAACAAAGAAGAATGTTAAGTTTGTATGGACTGCTAAGGAGCAAAATGCTTTTGAAAAACTCAAAGAGAAGCTTACTTCCCAACCAGTCCTCGTGCTTCCGGATCTCTCAAAACCATTTGAGGTCCAATGTGATGCTTGTGGTGATTGCCTTGGAGCGGTTTTTCTTCAAGAAGGGCATGCCATAGCATATGAGAGCCGAAGGCTCAATAGTGATGAACGAGTCTTGGGCATTTATGAGAAAGAGCTTTTAGGTGTTCTACATGCCCTAGACACATGGAAGCACTACCTATTGGGGACTCCATTTATCCTACGAACCGACCACCAAAGTCTCAAGTATTTCATGACGCAAACCAAGCTTTCCGACAAACAAATGAGGTGGGCAAATTTTCTTTCGCAATTTAATTTCCATATTGCTCACATAGCTGGTAAGCACAATCAAGTTGCCGATGCACTTTCACGACGACCAAAAGTTAATGCGGTGTCTATAGCTACTCACAATGATCTATCCTCTATGATAGATGAGTATGCTATTGACCCTGACTTTAGAGACATAATGTCAGTCCTTGCTTTGGGGAAGAAAGAGGAACCATTCACCTTGCAGGATGGTTATCTTCTCCACGGCAATAGGCTATGTGTTACCCATTCCCTTCGTGAGAAGGTTATGTATGAATCCCATGCTCCTCCATATGCAGGGCATAGAGGTATTCAACCTACTCTCCGAGGAGTAGAGACGTATTTCTATTGGCCTACCATGAAAGTGGACATACAAGAGTATGTTTCAAAGTGTGTAGTATGCCAAAAGACCAAGTATTATAGAGGGAAGCAACCTGGATTACTCCAGCCATTGCCTATTCCAAATTCACCATGGGAGAGTATATCCATGGATTTCATCTTTGGATTACCCAAGTCTATCTATGGGAATACAGGAATATGGACAATAGTCGACAGGTTTAGCAAGCAAGCACATTTTATTCCTGTCAAAAAGACTATTAAGGCACATCAAATGGCAACTCTCTTCATATCTCAGATTTTCAAGCACCATGGATTACCCACATCCATTGTGTCAGATAGAGATCCTAGAATGACCAGTAATTTCTGGAAAGGTCTCTTTGAAAATCTAGGAACAAGATTGAATTTCTCTTCGGCCTATCACCCACAAACGGATAGCCAAAGTGAGATAGTCAATCTTACGATACTCGATCTACTCAAGACTTATGTTACCGAAGTAGATCAACGCTCACAATTGGAAAAGTATTTACCTCTAGTAGAGTATGCCTACAATAATACTGTACATAATTCTACGAGGAAAGCACCTTTCGAGATCATAGAGGGAAGATCTAAAAGTCCCTTGCTACTCAAAGTACATGGAAAGATCTTTGCCGCCGATGAGTATAGCCGTAACCTACAAGAATCTTTTCAAAAGATTAGGGAGGCTATAGCCATCTCTCAATAAAAAGCTGTTGCTGATAAGCACAAAAGAGCCTTAATGTTCAAAGAAAATGATTGGGTCTTACTCAAGTTTCCTAAGGCTCGATTAAGGCAAACGACGGGCAAAAATCCTACGGGCCATCAAAAGTATTATGCTAAACTAGCAAAAAGATACTATGGTCCTTTCCAAATCTTGAAGCCCATCAATGAGACGGCTTATCAACTCAAGTTGCCCAACCATTGGCTTATACACAATGCCTTTCATGTAAGCCTACTTAAGCCCTACAAAGGAGAGCCACCAACTGAACCAATTATTGAAGACCCTCCCGAAGTTGAAGACCAAGAAGAGGTGCTACAACCCGAAGCTGTCCTTCGGCATGAAGACAAGGTACTACGACATGGTAAGATAATCCGACGGTATCTTATTAAGTTCAAAAATTATCCTTTTGAAGATGCTAAATGGATGCAAGGAGTACAACTTAAGGATAGTATGAACCTTGTCAATGCTTACAATGCTACATTAGAGTAAGCAAATGTACAACTCTCTTTTAAATGACTCATGTTTTTGTCTTATAAGACTAATCCTCTTTTTAATTGTGCACAAATTTAACTAGTATGCATGCTTAGAATCATGTTTGTGATGATGATGTCTCTCAAACACCAAGTAGAATTTGTCACTCTACTTTGGGAGAATGAAATGGACTAAAGAGTAGACATGCTTGCGGCAGCTATGCCTCCCAAGCACCAAATGGATTAGTCATCCATCTTGGAAAGATGTCGTAGGGTAAAAAAGGGATCCTCTACCCGCTAAGTACGATTGACTAATGACTAAGTCTTTATCTCTTCTACCTCATAGTCGAGGACGACTATGATTTCAAGAGAGAGGTAATGTCATAAAATCTAATATCTAACCAACCCAAATGATTTTCTCATATTAAATTGATCACTTAATGTGGGAGAATAAATGGGAACAAGTGTTAAGATATAGATATGTGCTTATAGATCTATCTCAACATGGGGCCAATAGTAAAGGGGCCCAAATGGGAGATGGTCTATCAAGAGCAAGGCTAACCAATGGAGCATAAGACCTTAGGGTTAGCTTCATTGAAGACCTCCAATAATGTGTGTAAAAGTCCTTTGACCTTAGGTAAGCTAGGGCTGAGCTTGAGGTGGGAACCCGGCCCAAGCTCGAGGTGCTTGTCGTGCTTGAGGTGCTTGTCCTGCTTGAGGTGCTTGTCATGCTTGAGGTGCTTGATTAAGATGCTTGAGGTGCTTGACTGGCTCCATGCTTGAGGTGCTTGACTTGGTGCATGATTAAGGTGCTTGAGGTGCCTTGAGAAGCTTGCCTGAGATGCTTGTGGGAACACCCCCTACTTCAAGTGCTTAGTCATGCTTGATGACTAAGGGGCTTGCTCATCCAAAGTCAAAAATATCCCTACAAGGAGGGGGGCGAGCCTACAAGGGGGGGGGGGGGGGGGGGGATGAGAGAGAACACACACACAAGGGAAGCCCCACCTTGAAGAGGCAGCAAGGACACTTGTCAAGTTCCTCCCCATGTTGCCCTCATGGTGTGCCTGAAGCCTATTGGTTGGCCACCCAAGGGGTCCAATGATGATTTAGGATATTTAATTAATTGATTTTGCATTTATCAAGTCCTCTCTCTCAAAGGGGAAAGGGGGACACTTGTCCCAAGGCTACCCATGTTGCTTGTAATGGCTCCTGCTTGTGATTGGCTAGGCCTGGAGGGGTCCAATGAGCTTCAAGCATGAGCTACAAGGGGGGGTCGACCCAAGCAAGCTAGGGGGGTGCTTAGGGGGTATACTCACCCACACACACTCACAAACACTCTCATTGTGTACTATGCAAAGGGAAATAGCTCCCTCTCCTTCTCCAAGCAAGTAGAGGTTGAGAGCCTACACCAACACTCTTGGCTATGGAGTGCAAATCCATCCAAGAGCCATGCTTCAATGCTTGAGCTTGCCATCTATTTCTTCTTCATTACTATGCTATTATGTATGCTAGCACAAGAGTTATGATAAGTGAGAAACTAGCTCTTTCTCGTATGAAATGTTTCTTCTTCCTCTTCCCTACCCTCATTCCCTGCTAGCTCTCTCCACCTTCGAAGGTGTTTGAGGTCTTGGGACTGAGGCTTGGTATAGTTAAAGCTTTCTTCAAGTTTAGGTTATGCTATGATGGTGATGCATGAAGCTTTCCATCTTCATTGCTTCACCTAGGTCACAAGGAACACAAAGAATGTATTGTAAGATGTCTCTCTTTATGGGAGAAATCATAATACAAATGCCTATTGGAGGGGGGACCGGTTCCACATAAATCCGGTCCTCAACTGTTGTCATGTTCTCTAAATTCTCTCTCTTGCAAAAGTATTGTCCATGCCAAGTTAACTAATTGCTATAATTATGTTGCTATCTTCAATTATGTCTACCCGCTATGCTCACAAAATCATTTCGTGAAAGTACTCTCATTAAATTCCGCTACTCTCAAATTGAATAGGCAAATTCCATTACAGCCCCTTATCTTTTTGCATCCATATTTGTTTAATTGTGATTGGTAGCATAATATCCAACACATTTTCTTAGTATCAAACATTAAATTCGATGTAATTTTTTGTCATAATCACTTGTCTAGGTTTAAAAATCAAGCAGTCCGACTAAGCTAGTTTGACCAAGCTAGGCATTAGAGATCTTCTCTTAATACCATGGGGAATGCCTTCCTAATAATCAATGGTTACTTAGGTTTTTAATCTGATTTAGGTAGCATTGTGTGAAATGTACTAGGTCTTTCTAGTGGGATTAGTCCCTATTGACCTTTAGCTTAAGTATTATAAAGGGAGTTTACTAATGTGATGAGCCAGGGAAGGGTAACATTGCCCCCCAAAGTTACAAAATTAAAATGCTAAAAACATACAAACAAAAAAATCCAAGTGCCACAATGTAAAATCTTAAGCTGGAAGAGAAATCTCAGCTTGATTTGGTACTTTACTCACATGTATCACCTATGGTACTAGAGCCCTCGAGGTTCCCAGTGTGGGCGCTTTTCCTTGAAAATAAAAAAACCCAAGGTATACAAAATAAGCACACACATCAAAATTGAAACATGTGAAAAGACTTGGTGGGGGGGGGGGGGGGGGGGGGGGGGTGTCAAAGAAAAGGAAATAAGTTAGGCGATTATTTCATGAGCAATTCCTTTTATCGTAGCTTAACTACAAGGTCTTCTAGGTATAGCCTCTAGTCAGCCCTCGGACATGAAATACTTGGCTCTCGCGATTAAACAACTTAATTGACCAGAGAAAATTGAGAAGCTTGCCCATGGTATTAATAGTCGATCTTTAGTGCCTTTCGATCGTTAAATTAGCGACCCCAGACTTGTTTAATTTTTTACCTTTACAATTGTTTATGCATTTGATTATATTGCAATTTAATATTTATTACTGACAAATGGTTTAAAATTTTGCTACCAATCAAATTATCTGCTTACAACTGCATATGCTTTTTAATTGTATATGAGAATGCAATTACTGTGCCAATGTTGTTTGATTTTGGAGTGACTGAAGGAAGCTAAGGACATTCATCTCAAATGCTCTTCCACCTCGACAAATGAGCTTCAACTCAATAGCTTCCGAGGACGGAATCTACATCAGGAAGGGGGGCATGTTAATCCTCATGCACATTCCTATCACCTAAGACGGATGTCGTATTATTTATTTGGTAGAGTCAGGTACCGGCTTGTTGGTCCAATAGGAAAAGGGTAAGAGTGATCGCCGATGAGAGGTGCACTCTAAGTGGAACATTCAAGGGAGTAGTTGGCTAAGCATGGGCGCCCAAGTGTGAATGGAGCGAGCTCATATAAAAGTCAACTAAACCTAAAATTCACTCATTCTTTTATTTGTGCAATTGAAGAGTGCTCTTGCTCCATCTGCATCTTCTTCTTCATCATCTCCTTGTATGTGTGTGTATGCGTGAGAGAGATAGAGTGTGTGTATGCATGAGAGAGAGAGAGAGAGTGTGTGTGTGTGTGTGTGATCGAGCATTGTGACAACGGCACAACGGCGACAAGGCAGTTGAGCGCGGCGTAGCGGTGTCTCCCTCTTCTTCGCGGGGTGAGGAATCCTCCACGACAGCAAGGGTAGAGCAGTGAGTGACACACCATCATCATCTTTGAGCTTACTAGTTTAGGCTAGTTGCATGCTTGGAGCCGTTTGTGACTCGTGCGCGCGCACACACACACACACACCCAGAGAGAGAGAGAGAGAGAGAGAGAGAGAGAGAGAGAGAGAGAGAGAGAGAGAGAGAGAGAGAGAGAGAGAGAGAGAGAGAGAGAGAGAGAGAGAGAGAGAGAGAGAGAGGCCCATCCCCAACCTTGGGGATATGCTCACTGGCCAAGGGATAGTCCACGAAGTGGACATATCCCCTGCCATTATATAAATTTTTTTCACGCATTGTGCTAATATGTTTGCGAGATAGAAGGAGAGGAAAATCATAAAGGTAGAGAGAGAGAGAGAGAGAGAGAGAGAGAGAGAGAGAGAGAGAGAGAGAGAGAGAGAGAGAGAGAGAGAGAGAAGCCCTCCCCTTCTTCAAGAGATACTCCTTGGTATTTGTTGGGAGCAGTCTATCAATTGAACTAGTCCCTTGTCACAGATGTGACACTAGCATTCATTCAAAATTTAAACCTTCTTTTCATGAGAATGATTGTAGAACTAGAAGAAACCATATCCATTTATAGTACTCAATACAGATGAATCTATAAATGTTACATTCTGGGAAGCTTATAAAAAGGACTTTAGAGATGACATACAACCACAATCCAGAGTCATTAGTACATATAAATTTTCAGATTCTTCATCTACAAAAGAACAAAATGGACTGTTGATAACGGCGGATGTTTGTCTTTATTGAAATTCAAAAAATATATATACAAAACACCACAAATCTTGAATATTGTAGTTGTATGCCAACCGCATATTTTGTTAGGAAATAAGACGTAGCTATATAGATAATTGAGTAGATTACTTAACGGAGAGAGACAAATTTACATACACGAGATTATAGAGTAGAGAGAGAGAGAGTACACACGATATACGTGGTTCACCCAATGTGGGCTACGTCCACGGGAAAACAGCCACTCAATGGCTTTAGTACTTCAAAACAAGAAGTAGTTTACAAAGGGATTATACCCTTAATGGAGCTCCTGCCTTGCTTCACTCTCACCACCTCACACTCACCTTGTTGCATCAACTTCACACTATGAAATGTGTGTAGAAATGGCCTCCTTTTATAGGCCAAAAGGGCTCCCTCTCTCATGAGAGGCAGCCATGTGTAGCCGCCCTTGTGTAGATAAGTCCAAATCGAACCCTCCAATCCGCCCATGTGTGGCCGCCCTTGAGAAGACAAGTCCGCTTTTGAATTCGGCCACCGGCCACCGGCCATTGACTTCTGACCACCGGCCACCGGCCAACCGACGGTTGTTTTCCGACCACTTTTCGGCTACCGGCCGGCCATAATATTTCGGCGAAAAGGAATATTCCGGCGAGTGATTTTCCTTCACGCATGATGGCTTCTCCTCATAATGGGGGCCTTACAAATGTGCACTTTTACCACAGAAGATTACAAGGTAAATCAGGCTCCATACTTAACATATTTTGCCTTTCATTGAAGGTCTTCTCCATGTTGGTTGTTGCCATGCACATAAACCAGCTATTTATGAGATGATTGTTATTTGGTGACCTAAATAGCTCAGTAGGTATGTTCAATTGTTCAATCCAATTTTTGTTCATTGAATGTGTTTATTAAAGATTGAATATCACATTTTATGCCTGGGAAGTTACCTTTTGATAAAAATTGTACGATTCATTGATTTGATACAGGTTTGTGTGAACCCGTTAGATGTGAACATAAAACACAATCGTTGTAGATCATTATAGGCAATAATCATACTTGAAGCATTTTAAGTGAGAGGAAGAACCTTTGATACACAGACCTTGTATGCCATATTTTTAGGACAATCGAGAGGAAGAACCTGTGATACACAGACCTTGTATGCCATATTTTTAGGACAATCAATAGCTACTTGTATAAAGATACTTGATTCCCTGGTAAAGCATCCTACTTCCAAGCAGTTTCTATAGTGTATTCGCCAATAAAGGGTGTTTGCAAGCTTATTTTTGTGTTTAGATGTGTGGAATCAACCTCTGTATGTGTTGGCTTCACAAAAATGATATCCAATGTATAAATTGTAAAGGGGTCCTCAGGGGACAAGGGTTTGTTGAGGTTCATGCATTGTGTGATATACGGATTGTTGATAAACATAAGATCATCCATATATTGGTTACAGTGGGGATAAAAGCCAAAAGCATGTCTCTTTCTTTGAGTCTTGAAAATTGACTAATAAATTTGAGTTCAAACCAAGCTAGGTATAAGAGTATCCCATAGGAATACCTTTAGTTTGCCGGTATATAGTTGAATCTAGTTTGAGAAGAAGTTGTCCAGAACAAAGGTGTTAATGGTCTCAAAGAATTCAAAGGTCCATTTTACTTCTGATTTTTTCTTTGTAATGGTTATTTTGTTTCTAGAAGGTCTAAACCCTTTATATCCACGAACGAATTTTTTTTAATATGTTTTTTAAAGCATCTATAAGGCTATGGTTTCCATGATGAGGAATTGCTTCATAGCAAGTTTTCACATCATATGTATGAATAGAATATATCCGACTAGGAAGGTTTATTACCGCATCATATAGGTTGTTAATGATCCAATATGCATTAGTGTTTTCCTTTGAGAATGTTTTTTGGTCTTTTTGGAGGTTTTCAGTGTATTCAATAAATCCGTGTGTAACACCCTGAAGGAGTTTTGTAATCATATTTGTTATAGAGAAAAACACGCAGTCTTGGGCATTTGTTATCCAACAAAATGCTAATGTAGGAACCTTATAGTCACCCATAATGTAAGAAATATCTTTGTCATTTGTTGGGGTAATGCCAAGTCGTTGGCAACGTGTATTAATGAATGTGATGGTTGTATGACTACAAGCTTGTATAGGTGAGAATTCTAGGGATTCTAACTCTCTTTTGCGTGAAGTCTAATGATTCTTTACATATAAAAACGGGAGTCTAGGCAAATTTGTATCAAAACCACATATAAAAATATGTTTTTGGATAAATGCTATTTCATCTATGATGTCTTTTTCCATGAACCGGGGGTCTGATTATGTCTATAGTTTGGGAAGGTGTCATGAAATGCTTTTTCTATTCTTTCTTCCATTAAGTGCAAGTGATAGGGTGTACAATTTATGTTGAGCATTTTCTATTCTTTCTTCCATTAAGTGCAAGTGATAGGGTGTACAGTTTATGTTGAGCATATGGCAAAGTTTTTCCCACCCATATTTTAATTCTACCTTGATAGAATGTAAATGTACTGGGACAAGGGGAATATGGTTGAGACCTTTGGTTATAATATCCCTAAGTATGCAATGCCTTATAAAAGTAGGCTGAGTAGTTAAAACATGCTTACCATAGGTGCCAAAATCCCTCAAGAAGCTACTAAATCTTTTTTAGGTATTGCATACACAAGGTTTTGTGAGATCAAAAGGTTCGCAAAGGTGGCAAACGGTTTACACAATATTTTCCTATGCTATTTGTGTATTTCCAGCCAAAACTACAAAAATTATCTAGATTTTTTATGGAATCTAGATCCTTCAACAATTGGTCAAACAACGAACGTGGGTGTATGAAATCCATACTAAACCAATGTAAGCCATTGGTTTGAGTGGATAGATGTCTTACCTTGTCTTCTGTACTATATTCCAACATTCTTGGAGTATCTTCAAAATCTTTCGATCCGTGAAACTGCCTTGGTTGTTTTGAAGTTGAGTCTATATTTCCCGACGTGCTAGCAAATCTTTTTAATTGCTCTTTACTCTTGGAAGGCTTGAAAATAGTGTCGATGGTGTGTCCAAGTAGGTGGTGTTGTACTCGAGGAAGAAATGGTGTCTCTGGTGTATATAATACTAAGCCCTTGGTTGCATCTAATAAATGCTCATGAATAGCATAGAATACCACAACTGCATGTCGATCTTCAATGGGAAAGAAAGTTATCTAGCTAATGAAAGCATACACATGTGCACGCCTAGAAGAGTAAGAAAAAAACCTTGGAAGATTATGAAATATAAACCACAGAAGATGGTCAAACCATATGATCGTTGAGGGGCAACTAGATCCTGGATTGCGTTTGCAGTTACACTTTATGAATTGCATGTAAGTATTCCAATAGTTTTTAGGAGTTTTCGGATGTCGTTTTCTTTATCATTGAGTGATAGTCCCTTCGTACGGGCTACCATCGATGCATTTGATCAGTTCTTATTATCAATGTCTGACAATTGGATCCTCTTTAATGTAAACTCCTTATCTTGTGATAGTAAATGCTTAGATTGTAGGGCTGAAGTTTTGCATCGTTCTACAACCTCTAGGGCAAGACTGTAAAGTAGAGCTAAAGATTCAATGGTGAAGGGGGCACACTGATTCAATATCTTGAAGTCCCAAAGTTGATTTTCGAGATGGATGGCATCAAGCTCAATTTGCCTCAGAGGAAGAAGTGGAATAATTTCAAAAAAGTGCCTCGGCATACATCTTTCTATTTTTTGAATAGTGGGGTCATCTTTGAAACCTAGGGCATCCTTCTCATCCTGATCTAACAGACCTAGATCCAAAAGAGGGTTAACAACCTCTTGAGACTATCTAATCTCAATTGAAAGAATAGAGAGGTGTTTATGAATAACGCTTGTTAACAATAGTAGGCAAAGAAGAGAAGTAAAAATTCAAATCAGCAGAGTCCTGAGCATCAATAAACCATAAGGAGGCTTAAAAAGCGCCTAAAGCATTACTCAGTTGGGTTGGTTGTTTCCATGCCAAGGCTAGAAGCTTTAGCCAATCATTTGCCGAAGCAGTTCTCAAAGCTGAAGCTGCTACTCCTATAACGCCTTTTTTTCATAATCTAGAAGATGTTTGTGAAATCAGTTCTTTTAGAAAGTAAGCATTGGGTGCTGATAGGGGGGATAGGGATGCCTTTTTTCTCTTAATAGCCAAGACATGTTAATGAAACTATCTAGCCAACCTGAAAGAGGTTATATATACCAAGGTAAGCAATAAGAAACAATGATGTCAAGTTCAGTATATAGTGGTTGTTCGACCAAGGACAACCCGGGAAACAAGGAGAGAGAGTTTATATTTGAAATTCCTTCATTCAAGAACCATATACTGACCTTGGCACGCACAAGACAATTGAGATGAACAAGTGACACAAGACAAAAGACAATTTTTTTTTAATTGAAATTATTCATGGTACATCCGTTTCGGGCAGGAGACTGAACGAGCTCTAGAAACTATGAAAGAATAGGTCTATACTTATCACCATCCAACAAAAAAGCAGTAAGTTAGAACTTGGGCTGCTTTGATGGGAAGACAGGTATCCAACCAACCCGTTCTGCTTGTTATTACTATCACATAATCCTAGACCCCCTCACTCTCCTTGTATACATTAGGGGGTAGGTTTTTTGCCTTCCTATCAGGCATAATCCATTTCTTTATTACTTTTTTTTTTGCCACAATATGTTCTAGTTTAATGGGTATGTCTGGTTTGCTGAGGAGACCTGGTCGACATCCTTTTGGGAAGTCTCTTATGGTAGATGGACGAGGCTTTCCATCGGGTAAGTATGCTTTTTATGAGTTTTTGGATCAGCATCATCAAGAGAGTGTTTATCCCCTGGGATTGAAGTATGGAAATCAACCTGGTTTTGCAAAGCCCCAGCCATGAAGACGGTTGTGATGTAGTTTTTTCTGACGGTGATTGTATCTTGGTCGAGTTCAACCAGAAGAGAGCCTTATCTGAGGTTGATTAGCGAGCTATGTTTCGTGAGTCCGATCAGGTGAAGGGTCATCCCGAATACTCGTTCATGATGGTGTAGAGTTCTTCTTTCCTTGTGCGTGCGTGAATGCGCGTGCACGTGCGTGAATGTGTGTGTGTGTGTGTGTGTGTGTGTGTGTGTGTGTGTGTGTGTGTGTGTGTGTGTGTGTGTGTAGAGGCGAATAGGGAGAGGGAGCTCGGAGTAGTGATAACACACAGTTGGATCCAGATCAAGGGGGTGAGAGTCCTAGAGCGCAAGCGATATTTAATGATTGCTCATATGCTGATTATTGCAGGTGTCTAGAATACATGTGTGAAGGTGAGATGCTCATGGGGTCTGTGTGTGTGTGTGTGTGTGTATGTGTGTGTGTGTGTGTGTGTGGTGTAAGAAGCTATTGCTTGCTGAGAAAGAGCGCATGGTGTCACATGCAAAAAGTCTTATGGTGCTTTAAAGCTACCCGTGTGTGTTAGATGGCTAACGATGCCAAAAAAGGCTTGAGACATTAGTCGCTCACAGAGAGAGAGAGAGAGAGAGAGAGAGAGAGAGAGAGAGAGAGAGAGAGAGAGAGAGAGAGAGAGAGAGAGAGAGAGAGAGAGAGAGAGAGAGAGAGAGAGAGAGAGTTAGAAGTTGGACACACCCCACGGAAACTGACTACTCGGAAGATTATCATTTTTTGTAAATATTCATTTATTGAGGAAAACCGATTTTTCACTTTGTAAATATTGGGGCTTAATAGAAGTTTCCAGATTGTATCCCAGTTTTGGTAGTTAGATTGAGTAGTTGGTTAATTTGGAACTTTAGAGTTTGAGAATTGTAAGGTATATATACCACTTTTTGACCTTAATGAAAAACCTTTTGTCATTTTGAAAAATATACTGTCTGTGAGTGAGCATACTGTGTACGAGAGAGAGTGAGATCTTCTTCTTGATGCTACATGTGCACCGGTGGTCGGAATCGAGTGCGGAGAAGTGAAGCGTGTTGCCCCTGACGAGAGCTACGGGCCAATACCTACATTGTGCGCGTACGGTTCGGTTTTGCGAGCTCCTTCTACGAGCTTCATCTGGTGATTTGGTGAGCATACGTTGTCCGATTTTGCATTACAGCATATCCACACGTTCACATTGAGTAGAGCTACACATTAGGAACTTTAGATTTTGAAAACGGAGACCTGCAAATTTCAGCCAGACATCCTACGTGATTTTGACCCGGGTTGGGTTTTTGGTTCACAGACCTTAGGGAGAACGACCTATTGGTGGTAGTAGGGTCTCCTTCAAGTTCTGTGGTGTTTTGAGATTGTTTGATGGATGTTTGGCTCTTGTAAGCGTTGTAGGAAATCTCTTCTTAAGCACTCCTGAGACTGTAGCTTTGACATTGGGTAGATACCTTTGCAGGAATTAGTTAGGAGTCGGTCGAGTGTAGGTTGACACCTTATGCTTGTTTCCACGCGCCTACGGGTCAAGCTTCGCCCTTAGCTGACAAATATTGTTAGATGAGTTCTCGCTATACTGACGTCCGTCGCGGCATATCCGTCTAACATTGCGCTGCTGCCGGGGACGAAAACCTTAGGTAGGTGACCGAGACTAGTCCTTAAGGATAGGGATTTTTGGCTTGCCAAGAGTCTCGTTTTGCATTTAGATAGGATCAGAGGGTGGAGGACTCTCTAGGTCTTAGAGGGGGTCTAGGAAGTGAGTGTCTGGCCTAGATCCTTCGACTTAGGTAGACTAAGATAGTTTTAGGTATTAGTTGAGTTCTTTAGTAGGAGCTGGAGTGGTAGAAGCGGTGAGAGGAGAGCTTGAGAGTCCGGAGAGGCCAGAAAGCAACCAAAACACCATTATCACCATTTCACATGAAGAGTAGGAGTAGAGTAAGTAGGAAATCATGATTCAGGATCTAGAGCACTTCATGCATGTATACTTGATCGATAAATTCATCACAAGTTTGTAAAAGACGCAAAAGGATGCAAAAGTGTGTTTGAAAGCTGAAGTGAAGTCCAAAAGTTACTGTGAGTGTTTTTGATAGAGCTGCAGAGCATCGGGAGCATTTCTGTCAGGAAAAAATTTAATTTTAAGCCAGGAGACATCCTACGCGTAGGATGTCTACATGCTAATCTGGTGGGAATTTTGGGATTTTGAGTTGACCAGTGTGTTCAAAAGGTGGGGTTTTGAGTAGACCAGTGGGATTTTGAGTTGACCAGTGTGTTCAAAAGGTGGGGTTTACCCTATTTTCAACTAGAAAGTGAAAATTTGACCATATCTTGACAGGATAAGGCCAGATAGACTGAAATTGCCAGACATCCTACCTAAATTGTGCCAAAGCATTATTTTAAGACCAAACCATATGATGGTTGCATGAGCATGACCTGCATGAAATATTGAGTGACTGAGAGGGGTTTCATCTCATTTGGGTGAGAAAATTTAGGTTCAAAGCGGACTTTAGCACTTTTGATTGAAAAAGGAAAGAAAAGCTAAAATTGGGGACTTTTGAAATCCAAACCAAAATCCAAGCATACCACTGGGTTGCTGACATCAAAGGGAAGCTGTGGGTCAAGTTTGGGATCAAACAGGCCAAAAAGACATCCTACGCGTAGGATGTTCTTCTGTGTGATTTTTCACTCCAAATCCAGATTTGAGCATACCAAAGTGATCAGCAACTCAAGGGGAGCCTGGGTTTTGAATTTGAAGCCATTCTGATGAAAAAGACATCCTACGCGTAGTAGGTCTAATGCAAGAAATTGAAGCCAGAAACTGACTGTGGGCATAACAAGGTGTTGTATAGCCTGAGGCAAGCCTCCTAGTCAATTTTGGTCCAAATTGGAGTTGATTAGACTGATCAAGATCAACAACAGGCTGTCGGAACAGATTTTTGATCCATTGACCAGCTTATAGGTGTCCAAATCAAAAAGTAAAAACAGCTGTGGACTCAGCACATCAAGGGGAACCCATAGTGCAAAAATCCAGGAAAAACAAAGCAGTAGACATCCTATGTGTAGGATGTCTATTGGGGCCTACGGAAGATAAAATTTGACTGGGCTTAGACAATGAGATTCCATTTGGCTTAAGGGTTCTAGAACTTCTTTCAGAAGTGAGTTGGACCTTGTTTGTCCATTTGACGGAGCAAAGACTGAATTCAGACTTTTTCACGTAAATTGACCAACATCCGAGGGAAGTACAATTCTAGATTAGCAGACCTAATCCAGAACATCAGCAGTGTATAAAATACAGTAGTGGTTGAGATCAACTCTCCAGTTATACCAATCATTACTAAGATAACCTCTAGCAGACAAATGCTTTGATTCGATTGTTTGCCAAAATTAAGCGCTTGTGTACAGGTATATTCAGCAGCAAAGCAAGAAGTTGTGCGGAGACTGATCCTTTGCCAGGTGAGTGGTTGGATTTGTGGTAAATTTCATTGATAAGTTCAATGAATTTAAGATAAGGAAGATACATTTTTAGAGACCAAAAGGTGGCGGGTGACCAAGGTAGCTTACTGTCCATCGAGGAGAGTGTAACTCAGGTAAGGCTAGATTCACTAGCACCGATTATTGAGGAAGGTAGTGATACTGATACTTCGTCAGACAAATATTTCTTCATGATGGGTAGTCAACAGCCAGGAGGTTTCACATATGATGGACCAATGCCAGGAGGAAGCACCTCCCTAAATCCTTTGATTGATTCCAAGCTCACTGTGATCTTCTTAGAGGGAACAAACTCGAGGGGAGCCCTAGTCTATTCTGACTATCGAGGACACAAGTGCATTTGTATTGAAGAGAGGCCGGCACAAAGATTGGAGATAATTCGAGTCTATGATGATGGAGAGAGATTCCGAGACGAAAAGGGGAACCACTATCTGATAGTCAGTAACCCTGAAGATTACAACAGATATGGAGATAACGTGGTGAAAGGGAAAATGGTTTCAAAAGCTCAAGAACCGCCACCAAACATTGATCGGCCTGGAGCTATTTTTATGTATGATAAGAAAACAACCAGGGTTCCAACTTATAATGAGAACGTGGGAATATACAAGCATGAGAGTGAGGGTATAGTCGCTTACTTTCGTAGCAAAGAACCATACTTAAACGAATTGAGCAAAGACAAGGTTCTTTACTTATTCTCTTATGAAACTGCTATGGGGAAGGATATAGTTTTTGTTGACAGGTACAGGCGAGAATACCAACGTATTCTACCAGAGGAGGTAGAAAAGGCAACAGTTCCAGGAGCATCAACATATGCCCCAGACGAAGTGCCAAGAACCACTTACACCCCTAGCAAGTCGACGAATCCCTTTTCAGAAGATTATGATGCCACCTCACATTCTACCCGACCGCAGACGTTCAACAATCAAAACCAACCAGCAACTCAACCATCATTTGTAGGCATGGCTTCGAGAGAGTGCAACATTGGAACAAGACCAAAACCGAGATGGTTATCAAGCCGCACAAGGGCTACGGGATTTGCAAGAACCAGCACTCTATTCAAGGTATTAAGGAGAGAGTAATCCAAAGACTCAAGGGTCAACAGAGCCTGGAAGACCACCCATGGAACGAGTTCGAAGAGATGAACCATCTCTGGCGAGAACTGTTAGAAATTATGGTTTAGGAGCACCACTGGGAGAGGAACCAGCTTACTACAGAAGACCTGAGGAGGTATATCGATTAGGACGTGGAGATCCAATGATGAGGTTTGTAGACCATCGTAGAATTAGACCTTCTTAAGTGCAAAAATGGGTAAACAAGAAATACATAGGAAACAGAGACCCAAGAGATCATGTAACAGTCTTTGTGCGTGTAATTAGAGCCGAAGAGGTGTTACTCTTCCCTACCCAATTTGCAGAGTTTGGACTAATCCTAGAGGATGATGTTGCTACTTGGTTTGACTCTGTAGAGCGTAGAGACTTTGAATCTATGGAGGAAGTGTTTGACGAGTTTATCGAGGACTTCTGGATAGCTCATAATACCGTCTCACAAATCCATAAATTCAAACAAAAAGATGGGGAATCTGTACGAAAGGCAGTCCTAAGACTAAAAAGATATGTTAAGTTCTGTCATGTGGAAGAACTGCCAACTTAGTCCATACTTATGCTTATATTCATCCAAGGACTAAGGAATGCGGATCTCCAGAAAGACTTACATATGAAGAGGAGCACGACGTTGAATGAGTTGACCAAGGAGGCTCTTTACCTTGTGGACAATTGTGCGGTCTACAAAGAGGGGGAGTTCAAGGACCTTGACGACGATTCATCTTCACAACAAAGTGGAAGCAAGTCTTCTAAGTCAGCACCAAAAGGAGAAGTAGTTGTAAACCAAGAGCTGCTTGTAGATGAAGTGCTAAAATAGATTAACTTCTACACCAAACCCCAGGCTAAATAGCCCAAGTGGTGTGCTATTGAACAAAAATGGACAAACCATGGGACAGAGGAATGTTATTATAACAAAGGATATGTGAGAGAGAGACCTTACGCTCCCCAAGCTCAGGTAGCGTCTCCTCAAGTTCCACCCATGCCTAAGTATGAAGCAGGCAACCTACCAAGACATGTAGGTGTAGAAAGACCACAACCGGTGTTGGGGCAACAACCACCCCTATCAGGATTACGACCAGTCGGTATGAGATACACACCAACCGTAACCGAATCAGAGGAAAAGGCTTTGGTGCCTATGCATGCATATTATGAAGATCCCAATGGATATGCGGAAAAATCTGCCTATTATCCATCGGAAGAACCCTCGACACCAGAACCATGGAGCATGATAGAAAGTACAGGACCACCAACAGTTGCACAGGCTGCAGGAGAAGGAAGATATAGCTTAGATGAACGAACATTGTTGTTCATAGCCAATGGAGGCATGGGTGGATAGAGACATGCATACCAACAAAGGGGAGCTCAAGGAGCACCTCAACAACCCAAGGGACCCTACTACAAGTGTGGTGGAGACCATTGGCTAAGAGTCTGTCCTCATGATGAAATCATTAGAGTCAATGCATATTGCATCGAGTGTGGAGTTACTCATCTGATTCCCGATTACCCTAAAAACCCGAGCAAAGGAGCAAAAACCACCTTGAACATGCTAGAAACAGTACCTTCCAGTGGAGGGTCAGAAAATGAAACAATCATACCTATTCAGGCGGTGACACGAGCCCAAGCTCAAAGAATGACGAACGAACCCATAATGGAAGATCCAAAAACCGATGCCCAAAGTTCAGAAACGAAAAATCAGAGAAGCACTTGGAAAGCTAGAAAGGCGCGTATGAAAGCCAGGAAAGAACGAGAGCAAACAACTCTATCCGAGGAGTTAAAACATACAAATGATAGATTAGAGCGGTTAGAGGATCTAGCTAGCTTAAGTTCACACACCACGGCAACCATAGCAACCAAGGAAATAGCAGAGCCCAAAAGTGTAGGATCATGAGGATATGTAATGGCAGACAAGGTAAATGAGCAGTTGGATGCGCTTCTAAAAGCTTATGAAGCCAGACTCAAAAAGAACCAAACCCAGGAGCAAAGGTGGATGACTTATCCATATGCTGAAATAGAAAAACTAAGGTTGGAAATGTGTAAAAAGATGATTGAAACAGCTCAATCATTGATGGAAGACCCGCTGGGTAAACCTGCAAATTGGCATGAAGCACCAGCTCCAACCCCTATCCAACCAACTTTAGAGGAACAATTAGAAACAAAGGAAAGACTCACGAATGCCTATGAGTCCAGAGGAGAGCATATCATAGTGCCAAATACAACAGATGAGGCAAGTGACGGGTTCCAGCCTAAAACATTGACAGAAATGGGTAAGGACTGTAACGGTCTAGACGATCTGTGGAAGAAAATCCGTGAGGCCAACAAGGCTAACAGGATGAGTAACCACATGAATAGCAGGAGAAAAGAGAAAAATGTGATCTTACCTCCTATTGAAGAATTTGAGGCAAGGTCACAAATGAACTTTGAGATACATTCACAAGGGGGAGACCAGGGATCAATTAGTTCGGGGCACAACCAACCAGACTCACTGGAAACTTTACCCTCTTACCTAGGAGAGTATGAAGCCAAGTATGAAGTGAGAGCAATCCCATCTCAAAGACTTTCTTCTAACAAAGTGATGGAGTGACAAGGATTGATTGAGTTATTGTCCACCTCGGTGGCATTCACAATCACATTAGCCGAACTCCTAAGGTTACGACCAAACATGTGGACCACAGTAGGTAAATGCCTAGAAAAATTTGGAGTGAAAGACCCCACCTTGAGGCTACAGGAAGGGATCAAAGAGTTGGACAGGCCTCAACTAAACACTAGGCCAGTACCATTAAACAAGGTTGGAGAGTATTGTGAGGGAGAAGATGGAAACACCACGCTACCAGTAGAATTCCAAGGAGTAGTTTCCAAAGCTATTCTTGACAGTGGAGCGGGAGTTGCTATCGCCACCAAGGAAATCTGGAAAAAATGGGAAAAACCAGCTTTAAGAGCTACCATAATGAAATTGCAATTGACAGATGGGTTCATGGAGAAGCCTCTAGGACTCTTAGAAAAAGTGATTGTCACTTCGTGTGGAATCGAGTATGAGCATACATTTGCAATAGTCGATTTTGACAAAAAGAACAATTATGAGATCATATTGGGAAGACCATTCATGCGACGATTGAAGATGGTCCGAGATTGGGGTTACGACCACATATACCTCAGACATGGCGAGACAACAACTAAAATACACCTGAAAGACCATAGTTACAAAGATGTGAACCAAACACTTGTGGAAGAGTTTGATTCAGGTACAGTAGCAGGATCGGAACTCCCAGCATGGTTAGGGCAACAAAAAGAGCTATGGATGTGCGGAGCTTCACATTGTGGAAGCTTAAGAAGGGAGGAATACGTCTTAGAAAGAGCGATTGAGGAGAAGGAGTATATTTCGGAACCTTTCTCTGAAGATGCCTTGGAACCTCTAGAATGGGAACACATACTAGCAACATTGGATGTCTGTACCATTACAGATAGTCCAACAACAAAATTTTTGCGTTAAGGATGGCTATGATGTGCTACCCTACTACATGGTAAGCATTATACCAGGAGGAGATGAGATGATAGAGCCACAGGAAGGAGAAGAGTTTTATAACTCCTCTGAACATCTGGAAGTAAATAACGATGCAGATATGAGTGTTCAGACAACTCAAGTGAGCATACAGAGAAAAAAGAGAACATCAAGTTCTATGATTTTGCTAATCGGCACCCTAGACGCCAAGAACTCTATAGGAGAAAACGAGCAGGAACTAAAGCGAGAGAGAGCCTGATGCCTAGGACAAAAGGTAAAACTCACTATTTGATGCTTGTAAAAGCAGAGGATTGTGTAAAAGATCAAATATCAGGGAGATTCTCAAAAGTTCGAAGGGAAGGAACGCGAGAGGAAATAAGACAAGTACGAAAAGCTAAAACAGAACAAAATCACAAAATCCTCAAAAATCAAACAAAGAAACAACAAAAGGCCAAGAGTGGACCAAATTGGAGCGTAAACAGAAATACCAAGAACTGAAACGGTCTTTACGTGAGATATGGACTACTGAAGAAGATAGTGATGGTAAAGGGGAGTCAGAAAAGGGAAACATGAATGTACCATCACACTATCGAAAATTTACCATCTAGGACAGAAAAATCATCATGACACCACCAGTCAGGGAAAGAACCAACCAAGAATCTTACGATGGGCCTGAAAATGCAAAAAGGATAGACCTCGCGGAACCGGGTGAAAAGCCTCAGCCAGTCTATATAGCAAACGATTTAGAGCCTGAAGAAGAAGAACGACTAACACGACTTCTCAAGAAATATAAATATGTGTTTGCATGGTCCTATAAAGACCTCAAAGGAGTTGATCCATTGATATGCCAACATACAATTCCTTTGAAATCGGATGCAAAACCTAGCAAACAATGTCCTTATACATATAATGACACATTTGCTAAACGAATCAAAGAGGAGATTGACAAGCTGATGGAAGCTGAATTCATCTATGAAATTGAACATACAGATTGGGTGTCACCCATTGTGGTAGTTCTCAAAAAAAACGGAAAACTGCGAGTGCGTGTAAACCTCAAAAAGGTAAATGCAGCCACCATAAGGGATAATTATCCCTTGCCAATCACAGAACATGTACTTGAGCGGGTGGCCGGAAAACGGGCTTATTCCTTTCTCGACGGGTTTTCAGGATACAACCAACTGGCAATTGCAAGGGAGGATCAACACAAAACAGCATTTGCCATAGAATGGGGAATTTATGCGTATCAAGTTATGCCGTTTGGCTTAACTAATGCCCCAGCTACCTTCCAAAGGTTAATGACACACGCGTTCAAAGAATACATGATAATATTCTTAGAAATATACATGGATGATCTTTGTGTACACTCTCTACTACGAGAGGAACATATTGACCATTTGCAAAAGGTCTTTGAAAAATGCAGGATATATCAAATCTGTCTTAACTCGGAAAAGTGTATCTTTATGGTTAAGCAAGGCCGCATCTTAGGACACATTGTCTCAAGAAATGGAATAACCACTGACCTAGACAAAGTCAAAGTCATAGTAGACCTACCCAGGCCCACTAATGCAAAACAAGTGCAATCCTTCATGGGACACTACGGATATTATCGAAGATTCATATACATGTATGCGGTCATTGCACAACCTCTGTATCGTTTGCTAGTCAATTTCGATTGGACCGAGGAGTGTGAAACTTCATTCCAAAAGCTGAAGGAAAACCTTATATCAGCACCTGTACTTAAAGCACCAGATTGGAAAAAGATATTCCATGTTCACATTGACGCTTCTGCATATGCAATCGAGAGTATTCTGGCTCAACTTGGAGACGGAACAATGGATTTTCCAGTCTGTTATGCAAGCCCACAGTTAAACAGTGCGAAAAAGAACTACACAACCACCGAACGAGAAGGGTTAGGAATGATTTATGCTGTAAAGAAATTTCGGCATTATTTGCTCGCAAACAAATTTGTGTTCTTCACAGATCATCAAGCTCTTTTGTATATGGTAAATAAACCATGCAATACAGGAAGAATTGTACGCTGGTTTATTATATTGCTAGAATTTGATTTCACAGTGGTGGTCAAAAAGGGTAAAACCCATCTACGAGCGGACCATCTTTCAAGGATACACACGGGGAAGCTCCTGAAGGAGTAGATGATGACATACCAGATGCTTATCTTTGCAATATTGAAATAATACCCAAATGGTCTCAGGAAATTGTTAGCATTCTTTCCTATGGAAGTAGGTTTGATAATACAGAATACAGATCCAAACAACAAACAATTCGACAAACAAAAAACTTACAGTTGATTGCAGGACGGATGTATCATCTAGGATCGGACCAAATCCTACGATTATGTATAAATCCGAAAGAATTCGAGTGTTACCTTGAAGAAGCACATGTCTAAGATTATGCATTTCATTGTTCAACAGTGAAAACACACCAGAGACTGAAACAGTTAGGGGTTTATTGGCCAACTATGTATGCGGACACACATTCTTATGTTACCAATTGTACTATATGTAGTGCCAAACGACCAGTGGATCACGCGACATTATTTCAGGTAAACATTGCACCTGCATGGAGTCAATATATCATTGATTTCTTAGGACGTTTCCTGAGAACATAACAAGAGCACGGAAAAAAGCTATAGAGTTGGAAGCTCGCGACTTTCAGTTAATTGGGAACCAACTTATAAGCGAGGAAAGGACAATCAACTTAGAATCTGTGCAAGTAAAAGCGAATACCTGCTGATTCTAGAACATGCACATAGCGGAATAAGTGGAGGCCATTTTTTGGGCGATAAGACGACAAAAATTGTCTTAACCGCAGGAATATGGTGGCCTACATTGCATATGGATGCTGACGAGTTTGTAAAGCGCTGTGACGCTTGTCAACAAACAAAGGTGCCAATAAAGAGAGATGAGATGCCACTACGGCCAATGATGGGAGCAAGGGCATTTGCAAAATGGGGAATTGATTTTGTGGGACGTATTTCACCCCCTGCATATCGCACACATACCCAATATATCATTGTGCCTACGGACTATCTCACAAAATGGGCGGAAGCCAAGGCAACGCAAAAAGAAGATGCACGGACCACTGCACAATTTTTGTATGAGAATGTTTTTGTACGATACGGTTTACCAATAGAAATTGTCAGTGATCGTGGGACACATTTTCTTAATGAAGTCATTGAATATCTGCTAGAGGAATTCATGGTCATACATAGAAAATCTGGTCCATACCATCCACAGGCAAATGGACAAGCTGAGGCCACAAATAAAACACTATGCACTGTTCTCACTAAAATTGTGTCAGAGTTAGGAACAGATTGGGATCAGCAGCTACACTCAACACTATGGGCGTACAAGGTAGCTTACAAAACATCGATAGGAGCAACACCGTACAACATGGTGTTTGGCCTAAATGCTATACTACCCATAGAGTTTTTAATTCCAACTCTACGAGTAGAGAAACGCTTAGAATGGGCAGGGCATGAGCTCTCTTTAAGAATAGATGATCTTGAAAAGCTAGATGAACTCCGCTTGAGAGTTGTAGCTTCCATCTATGCTAAAAAGAGAAGACAAAAAGAGTTTTCTCACAAGCATGTGTGCACTAAAGAGTTCAAAACAGGTGATTATGTACTTGTTTATACTTTGAAGCAACATGCCAAGAAACTTAAAAAGCGAGGGATGGGACCCTTTGTGATTAGTGATCTATCACAAAGCGGAGCTGTCAAGCTTGCTACATTAGCAGGTGAAGAAATGCCCAATTGGATTAGTGGTGTCGATTGAAGAAATATCATTTACCACTCACACAGGAGATGCTTCAACAAATCCATCAAGGAAAACAACGAATGAAGGAGAAACAAAGAGTACGAGAAGAAGCTAAAGCGAAAGCCAAAGAAGACATTGCAAAACGAAGACTTCTACGACAACAACAACAAGGTGAAGCACCATTGCGAATCAATGCCATTCGACTAACGACGTTGGATGAAGACACGGTGGAGCCCATAATTGCAGTCAAAGTAGGGAGCAATAAAATTGAATCGACGGCATTGCTTGATTCTGGAGCTCAAGCAAATTTGATCTCTTACGGATTATACCAACAGATCAAGTCCACATGTCAACTTCATCCTACTCCTCAAATGTTGAAAAGTAGTACATCACACTCGTTGAAAGCATTAAGCTGGACTATATTGCATGTACAAGTACATCAATATATTTACCCACACAAATTTTATGTAGTCGAGGATGAATGCACACAACACCCAATGTTGTTGAGGATGAATGCACACAACACCCAATTTTATGTAGTCGAGGATGAATGCACACAACACCCAATGTTGTTGGGACAACCTTGGCAAAAAGAGTACAATGTGCAGATAGATTGGAACACGAATGCAGTCAAAATTCAGCATGCACAAGAACAACATGTAATAGCCTTTGCTCAGCAATACCGGACTAATCAGTTGCCAGCAATGCAATCACAGGAAAAAGAGCCAAAAGCACGAGTGTCACTAAAGAACAACATGATACCCAAGATTAACAAACATGTAAAAGCCAATCATGCTAACTACATACATATGAAGTGGCTGACCGCAGTGCAAAGATCTAGGTTACCAAAACAAGGGAAACAAGTATGGATGCGGAAGGATAGAAATGCCATGGAAAACCAAAAAAAATGCAACGAAAGAATTCAACCGAAGCAGATAGTTCAACCAAAAACCAAGGGCATAAAACAGGTATGGATCCCAAAGAAAAGGCTCAGCAATAACCCAAATGTTACTCACATTTGGATACCAAAACAAAAGCAAAAGGAACTCCCTTCAGTACAAGCAACAACGAAAGGCAAACAACTGCATTTGAAAAAGGACAACCGACTTATGTGGATACCAATCCGCAACAACACAGTGGCAACAAAGAAAGTAGCAAAACACCTACACAAACCGGCAAAAACAAGCTACCCATGGAAAGCAAAAGAAATACGGTCCACGGCCATTCCAGCCAAGCCAATCCTCTCCACAGAAACAACTACGGCTATATCAACAGTAGCAGCAAAGCAAGGGGCTTTTGAGAACAAGACAATCAAACAGAGAGCGGTGGAGTTACAACTCTTGCTGGCAAAGAAACTCTGCCAAACAAATCAACAACAAATCGGAAACCTCGACGGCGAATGCCAATAAGCATCTTGCTTATACCCTTCTCTTGCACAACATTAATTTTTCCATGCATTGACCGAGTATGCATTGTATAGGGCCACAGTAAACGGCCAAGCATTAGCACAATTTTTTCAACCCATGCACGGCACATACCCCACGGCGATAACTTGTCGTCCGGGAGGACTCCGGCTAGGAGGGGGGGAGGCATTCTCAAATGCGGACTCAATGGCAGAAAAAGCAAAAAAGGGCATGATTTTCGACTATTTTAAGGGTTGTTGTTTGATTGCGAAACTTTCCGGACTAACCCAAGTACATATGCCCTTATACAGCATGTATCTATAGGTATATGGGGCCAAACGCCAAATCAAGCCCTTAGGTGTGTGTATATAAGTAGAAATAGCCAGTTTTCGGGCAAAATATTGGTAAAACGTAGAAATCCGGCCATAGAAATTGCATTTGAGTGTATATAATGTTTGGCGCTGATGTTTGTGATTTATTGTGATTTTTGGGGATTTTTTGGGTTTGATTTGCTATTTTCCTTTTAGTTTTGCTAATTTTCGGCAGAAAAACTTCAAAAATACAAAAAGCTGGTGAAAAACGGTCGTAATGAAAAACAAAAAATATGGGGATGATCAGTGACTATAGGACAACCTATGGTACAGTGGGGGTGCAATTAGGAGACTGGAGCGGAAAGCGTGTTTTAGCCAGGTTTTGACCGAAATGCCAAATTTCTGGTAAACAGAGCAAATGGAGTCCAAATCAAGAAATTTTTGAGCCTAAACCGCATCTCGCAAGAAGTTGGGAGCACATGTCAAATTTCATGAAAAATGGTTTGGGGACCTCCATTATAAGAAATTTTCACCTCATTTTCACTATTGACATTTGAGACAGAGCTTCTGCCACCCAGAGCGAGCGGAACTTCCAGCAGCTTCTACGACGCGCACGACTACCCGACGGGCTTCAGACATGAGAGGTAGGCTCACCACCTTGAGCTTTTTGCACATGTTTGTCGTTTTGTCGCGAAAACTAGCGTAGGGTTCACACACAAAGCGGGCGGTAGAGACCTACAAGTAGAAGCGGCCACCTAACGGCTAACCCAAAAGCAACGAGACTTCATCAGCAGCTTACCCTAGCATAGGAGACCAGACTTGGATGTCCAAAGGCAGTAGAAAACCATCGGGAAAAACCCTAATTCCTAGAATCCCGCAAGAGGCCACCAAATGGGAAATCGGCGAAAAGGCGCCCAAATGCTACCAAAATTCATGGGTAGGAGCATCTCGACATGCTCGACAAGTCTATGTGGCCCACATGACCAAAAAGTGACCCGAAGCGGCACTAAACCTCAGAAACGGCATCAGACACACAAAGCGTCAAATAGCTCTCGCGGCCAAACCGCATGCCCGTTTGCCATCAAACTTCACGAGCGGCTTTCCTATACCATCAACAACCAAGTCCTATGGTGGTAGACCACCACAAATCATCGAAGATATGTAAACGCAACCACGGGTGCTTCTAGAGCGACAAATTGCCAAAAGGAGCTCCGATGAAGCCAAAGTCGAGAAAAACCATACGGCAAGGATCCCCAAGAGATCGGGAAGCTATGAAGACCAATATCAAGAAATTTCGTCGCCGAAAAGCACTTCAAAAGTCAGAAAATGGCTCGAAGGCTGTGAAGTCCACACAAGGGGTTACTTTCTATCCATTTGACTTTTTTGTTGAAATTAGGCTTAAAAGGGACTCAAGGGGACTAAGGGCAGGCACTAGTGGCACATTCCATGAAAAAAATCATCAGGAGATATCCTACGTGTAGGATGTCTCAAGGGCATTTCTGGGCACAGATCCCAACTTTTTTCATCATACACATTTTCTGAATAGCCTTTACATGCTAGCCACCAAGCTTCATCCCATTTGGACCAACATTGACCTCATATACATGAAAAAATGCAAAGTTAGGGTTAGGGCATAGAGGCAATAATGGGCCATAGACTAACAAATCTTGTCCAAATCACATGAAACTTGCACAACACATTCGCAAGCACATAACCAATCCATCTGTGTACTCACCTGTGAAATTTGGTGAAGTAGACATCCTACGCGTAGGCTGTCTATTTGACATTTTTGGCATGCAGAGGATGTTTGTCCATTCAAGATCCAATCACATCATCTTCAAGAGCTCATATACCAATTTTGAAGCCATTCTAATCATTTTTGACCCCAACACCTTCAAGATACACTTTTGGAGCCCAAAAACACTACACAGGCTCTTACAAGCATCAATTCTTGTCCAAATCAAAATCCAAGAGCATGGCCATGTTCCATAGGCCAAGGACTACCCACAGAACAAATCCCATGCCATTTTGATGAAATAGCAGGATGTCTCTAGCATAATTTAGACCTTCTGTGCAAAGAGTGACATTATGAGAGCCAATACCATGGTGCAATGAGCCCATATATCAATTTTCAACCCATTTGGACATCACTTGCTACCTGTTATGGACTTTCTACCCAATTTGTGACCTAAAGCCTGAATCAGCCCAAAAAAATCCACTTTTTGATGCCCAAATCTATATCCAAGCACATAGCCATGTTCCATAGGCCAAGAACTACCAGCATGTCAAGTATCACCCAATTCTGATGAAAAAGACATCCTACGCGTAGGATGCTAAATGGAAATTTTTGGCCAGAATTACACTGTGAGCACATGCACAGTTTCAAGAGTTTCTTTTAAGCTTTCTTTTCAATTTTCAAATCATTTGGATAGTTAAAACTCAGTTTCTCAGCTAAGATGGAAAAAACGCTAACTTCGGACTACTGAGTGCAACAGGATCTATGGCAGCCGCGAAGTCACCGGCAAAGAGGAAAAGAATGACCATTAAGGATTACCTCGAAGAAGTGGAGCCCTTTATCATACCAGAAGGAACACTAAAGCCCACCAGCACATGGATCCAAGAAGATCTGCTAGAGTCCAACGACCTAAAGATCTACCAAGGAGTGTTCAAAGACACTGAAGGGAATGTGATCGAGCTACCAATGCTACCGCGGGAACTCAATGAGTTCGTAAGAAGCAAGATGGCTGGGTACTTGGAGAAGATTGATCTCCACAACTATTTTGAAGCTGTACCTGCCGAAATTGACATAAAGAGAGTGTGGGAGTTTGTGACGACCATCAAAGAGAATGGTGTGGCCAAAGTCACAAATCTGCAAGGCAGGCCAGAGACAGAAATAGTCATCACCGAGAAAGTTGTAGCAGATGCACTAGACCTCTCCAACAAGGGGGATAGTGTAACAAAAAGAAGAGATGATGTCAAGGTGTACACTGAGAAGAAAAGTAACTACACTTTTGAAGATATTGCCAACCCAAAAGTGGCAATCATGAGTCAGTTGTACAACCAATACTTTCACATGTGTACGAAGCGGCCACAAAAGTACAGAAAGCCACCAGGAGCAATTGCCACGACATTCACTTGGGCAATGATGAAGAGCACTGCAAAGCTAATCAATTATGCAGCGTATATACACGACAACTTAGTGAAGATGGGTAACAAGAAGCCCACATATATTGTGCTAGGAGAACTAATCACTAAGGTGATTTATGGGTATGGCGCATTGCACGCAAAAGGAAGATGGCCTGACCCCCCATCACAGAACGACTGGTTGAGGCTCAAAGAAGACAAGGAAGAGGAACAGCCCAAGGCACGAAGGGTGGCCACAAGATTGAAAAGACGGCTAGAGCTTGTTCAAGAAGAGCAGCCAGGGCAAAAGAAAGGAAAGAAAGAATCTGCCCAAGTGCCGGAAAAAGAGACAAAGTCAGAAAAAGCGGCACGACTAGAGCGGCTGATGTAGAGCTTCAGAGCAAAAAGGGCCCTTAAAGGCGATTTGAGTGAACTCTGGAAGCCGTCTCTAGAAGCAATGTCGGGATCATCCCGAAGGGTGCACACGGACAGATTCGAAGACTACATTAAAAATTTTGAGATTCTTGATGCTACATCGGAAAATATCCCACATGTACCTTTTACAGAAGAGAAAGTGGAGCAAGTACGACAGAAGCTGCTAGACGAGCAGGAGGGCCAAGAGAGAGAAAGGAAGACAAAGGCAGACCGACATTTAAAGAAAAAGCAGACAACTCCACTAGCATGCCCTGAGTCTAGCCCACCGCCCTCACCACCTCCTCGCAGCCCTCCACAAGAAGATAAAGAGAAGGCAGACAAACACGACGGCCAGGAAGAGTCCAAGAAAGAACAAAGCCAGGAGAGGGAAGAGGTTAAACCCAAGAGTGAGAAGCCAAAGACACATGAAGCATACATCACATTTCTGGACCTGCTAGCTGCAGGATACACAAAAGAAGAGGCTGCTACAGTCGCATTCGACTTGGCAAGCACAGGGCCTAAGGAGCAAATGCAAAGCATCAGGTTAGTAGAACTAAAGGAGATGGCCACATATACAGTGGACTTGCACCCGCCCTCCAACGATTGGGATGTGGTGATGAAAAAGTTAACCGGGTTAAGAGTGCAGTCCATGGCCTCAGAAAGTGAGATGGCTACTCTCAAGGCCACTGAAGTGAAGATAAAGTTGGAAGTAGACTCTTTACAAAGACAAAGTCAAAGGCAAAAAGAGAGAGAAGCAGAGCTACAGGCCAGTCTGGCAAAGGCATTGCAAAGATGCCAAGAAATGGAAAAAGAAAATCACGCAGGAGCCCAAAGAATGCAAGGAGCCGAAGAGGAGTGTAAGCAACTCAGCAAATCATTGACAGATGCAGAGAGGGAAAGGGACAACCTGACCCTACAGATGGTTGAGGAGTCCAAAGAAGTTGAAGCAATGCAGAACGCCAAAGAAAAGGAGGATTTAAATCAAGAAGCCAGCCATGATGAGGTCCTTGAGCTCAAGGACCAACTTAAAGTGAAAGATCAAACCATCCAGAGGCTATGGACATCTCCTGCCAGAGTCAGAGCTACTAGCTCGACTCACATCACTACGGAAAGCCAAATTTATGAAGAACAGATGAAAGAGCTTCGAAAAAGCAAAGGTTGATGATGGCGGAAGGGTCCGTGGTGATGCAAACACGCATGGAAGAAGAGCAAAAGGCAATGCAAGATGAGCTAGAAGTTATCAAGAGAAAGCTCGAGGAGGCGGAAAAGGTTAACGCCAAATTAAATGACCTCCTCGTGAACATGGGAGAAGAAGCTGAAACAGAAAAACAGAAACTCCTAAAGCAGATTGAGGAGTTGAGAGGACAGCAAGCCGGAGAGCAAGAAGGCACAGGGCCAACGGGGGCCACTAAGGGCATAGATTTAGAAAATGTGGCAAATCCTGTGGACACACCTATGCAAGAGGAAATCCTAGTAGGATCCTCTCAAGAGCCAGAAGATCTGACACAGGAAGAGGAAGAAATGATGTGTAAAGCAATAGAGGTGGAGATCAGAGAGACGACTAAGGAAGCCTTGGAATGGGAGCAGAGGGTTTTCAAATCCATGACCATCCAGAAGATTGACGCCAACAACCTCAGGCGCGAATGGCTACAGCCCTCTCTCCCATATCCTTTGCTAAAGTATAAGGCCGCCACCATCAATAAGAGGATTAGAGAAGAGCCGACAGTGCCGCTCTACAACGCAGATATCTCCCAGCCAGAAGGGGCCAGGTTAATAGTTGACTCTCAGTCAAAATGGAGGAAGGCGTGTCTGACGAAGTACCCACAGTACCTAATCCATTTGGTAGAGGCACCCAAAAACATCAGACACAACCTAAGCTTTTGTCCTCTACCAAGGATTAGAACGTGGAAGGCCCAGGAGATATTACAAAGGAGCCAACCCACTTGGTTGAATTATCCTAAGCTATCGGGCTTGAAGGTAGGTGAGAGAATAAGTGTCCAATACATGGTGAAAACCCTAACGGGCGCCATCAAATTGTTCACTGGCTCACCTGACCTTACGTGCATCATGATGAGGAAAATTTGCAAAACTCTTTTAGCAGTATTTGAGACATTATTTTCTTCTTCCAAGATACTTCCAATGTGCCTATGATCTGTCTGGTCAGCCTTCCAAGGAGGTGATACATGCGTTGTATCAAAGGATAATGTTTCTGCCATCCTATCACCT
The DNA here is from genome assembly GCF_014529385.1 of Adiantum capillus-veneris. Taxonomy (NCBI): domain Eukaryota; kingdom Viridiplantae; phylum Streptophyta; class Polypodiopsida; order Polypodiales; family Pteridaceae; genus Adiantum; species Adiantum capillus-veneris. Next base: position 117,305,290 of record NC_140959.1, on the reverse strand, counting down.
CCAAGCCTTTGAAGAATCGTTCTACACTGGCTTCTTCACCGTAAACACTGATGTTTTTGGCCCAACAATGATGAATCTACATGCAAGATATGAATCGCTGATCAAGATGCGCGAAACCATACGATGAAGAAGCAGCTCAACGGCCATGTCGGGGACGACATGAGCAAGGATGGGGGGAGTGTTAGAAGTTGGACACACCCCACGAAAACTGACTACTCGGAAGATTATCATTTTTTGTAATTATTCATTTATTGAGGAAACCCGATTTTTCACCTTGTAAATATTGGGGCTTAATAGAAGTTTCCAGATTGTATCCCAGTTTTGGTAGTTAGATTGAGTGGTTGGTTAATTTGGATCTCGGTAAAGAAATTTAGGCAAGGGTGGGACATCATTATCTACCTAATGGTCAGGGTGAATTCCACTCGGTGTGAGGTTCCAGATACACTAGACTCGCACGCTTCTTTAAGACCAGCTAAGGTCTTGTTGTTAGGATGCGGCTTTTGTAGCACCTAATGTGTGTAAGTCCTCTTATACGTGGATGCCTAGTCAACTTATGACATGTGATAGACCATGTGATAAATCCTAATGTGCAGCCCATTGGGCAATCATTGTGGCATCATCACCTATGTGTGCAAAGATGCCTAGCTCAAAGCTATAAATTGAGCTTGTGTATACAGTCAATAATATCAATAATCATTGTGTGCTTATGTTATGCTCATGTGTGTTTGATTATCTAAGTGTCTAATTAGCAATCTTAGTCTTGTATTTACGTATTAGCCATGAATGCCTCATTGGCCAATCTACCCTAACCTTTTGACTGGTATCAGAAGCTACTAATCTGCTAATTACCATCGGTCTCTATTCTAATGACCACACTACTTGTTGTTTGATTACCAAGCAGTGGGCATGTCAATGGATTAAACCCACAAGCCACTACCCTTCTTGGCTAATTATTTAGCGATCGATTAAGTGCACGTGTGTAGGTGTATTGCATTTAGAATTATTCCTTTCTCTAATCGAGCTTATATTCATCACATTCAGGCATTCTGTATTTGGATTATATAAAGCCATTATGTATTGATGGTGCTTGCAAGCACAATTAGGGATTGAATCAATTTCTTGTCCAATCGTTCATCTCATTAAGCTATTTTTTTGGCAATCTTTATGTAACCATAGCTCTGATCGTAGCCCGCATTTCATCTCACAAATTGTGTGTTCTTGTAGCCCTACTTATGACCATCCCATAGAGCTCTTAAGTGCTTGAATCGCGAAACATTTGGCCATTCATTGGAGTCCTCAAAATCTACGAGTTTTCAACCTTCTTTGCACTCTTCATCTCTTAAATTGAGGTTAATTAAAGCACTTGTCTTTGTGTGTGTGTGTGTGTGTGTGTGTGTGTGTGTGTGTCTTATCTAATGGGAGCCACCCCTTGGTGTTCTAATCTTCCCAAATCAAAAGCCAAAAGGTGAACACAAGAGGCATTATTTGCCAATTTGCCAAACGAAAAAGTGCTATAGTCATCCACAATGCACAACACCGGTCCATGCTTGACTTCCAATCGACACCTCGGCCTTCTACTGTGACCACGTGCTTGCTAACAATGCCCATGTGATGCACCCACTGCTACATGAAATTTGTGCTGCCTAAAGCATTAATGTATTACCTTGCCCTTTTCCAACTGTCACTATTCATGTACCCTCAGTACCCGTCTTCTTCTTGAACTTGCCACCCCGCCCACACAATCAATATCCCTCTACTGCACACCCACCAAGTCCACCACCATCACTACTTTCTTGCTTGTCTGCTCATTCACATGTAGCATACCTCCCTAGAACAGATTTGCAACATCGTCCCCATCTAACAATGAGGTGCTAATCACACAACATAATGGCCCACATGTCTTAGTCCGACACGTCTATTTGTGATCTTCATTGAAGCTCCAACAACTTTTGAGGGTCTAGCAACCCCATTTTTGCAACCCCAACACTCTGCAATCGTGCTGCTCTATAGCTCCTTCCTGACCATGGCGCTCCACAACCAGATCCTGCCATGCTTCCCTTTCATGCTGACAAGCAGCTTGCACCATGCATCTCCATCCCTACAAGTTGAGGCAACTTCAACTCCTCATCATTGACTTCACTCTCCAGCATTGCTTGGCGTTGTGCAAGCTACTCCACAGTTGTGGTTGCCCTTGAAGCCAATTTTCCACCTGTCCATGATCTATCATCATTGCCAATAAATTTGAACTCTTTTGTGCTCCCCTTAGCCCCCTTCAACTCGCACCTATTGCAATTTGACGAGGCACTTCCCCCCATCCTACAACAACCGTGTCAACGGTGTTTTGGTGTTGCGCCATCAATCACTTTCTCCCATGGCCCCTCCATTTTCAAGTTAAGTTGACATCCTCACACAACAACCATTCTGATTAGGTGTGTAGGCCCACAACTCATCCTCTCAAAACCTACAACTTGCTTGTCACCATACGCCTAGTTGTGCCCCTCGCCTTGGATGCACTTGGAAATCCTGTTGCGACCCCTTGTAGCTACTCTACAGTTATTGTATGTGCCACATTGTCCATGCTCACGAGGCTTACACTTTGTGCTCCCCTCCTGAGGTTCTATAGTGTGCGGCATGGTCGAGAGAATCTTTGTCAAGGTGTTACAAACCAAACTAATCAAAAACCTCCAAGAAGGTGCTCCCATTGGATCTCTTCAAGCCCCTAGTTGGTTTGTGTTCCCATGTTGCACATGCTACTTGTTTAAGCCTCAAAGGCCCATAATGCCCTTATTTGCCTCTTCAATTTGAGGAATCAAGGCCCTCTTCACACGAGGCTTCTTTTTAGCACTTGGTGCTATAATCAATCAAGTAGCCCTTCGCACGCAATTTTGATGTTGCTCCATTAAAAGCACGCTCCCACAACAATAGAGTAGAATTAATTTTAATTTTGAAGGAGATTCACATGACAAAACAACATCAACAATCGAGAACAATTACAACAACAAGAAAGAAAGAACCACAACACTTGTTGTATATGAAACTCGAATGAGGCAACAAAAGGTATCGATTGGAATCATGTCTATCAAACCAGTCATCTTTGAAGTAGGAGATATACTACTTGCATTAGGAGTAGCAAAAAATTCACATCGTTTGTCCACATCTTTGTCATGCAAAAATTTGTGAGAGGTTCGGACACTACCCTCGAGGCCACAATATGCCTGAGCAATAAGACCGCCTGAAAATGATTTGTACAAACTCTTGACATATTGTGGGCACCTTGGCCATGTATTCCTCAACCCTTTGTGTTGTAGGGCAGGATTGTGGATCTTGCCGATGTGTTCGGGAAGATCGCTGTGTTCCTTCACCTAATTGTGTTGCATGGAGTATACCTACCCCTAGTGTGTTTTGAGGGGAGGTAGTGTGAGTGCTTTTGTTGTATAGGAAACTCGAATGAGGCAACAAAAGGTATCGATTGGAATCATGTCTATCAAACCAATCATCAAAAAATTGTGAGAGGTTTGGACACTACCCTCGAGGCTACAATGTGCGTGAGCAGTAAGACCGCCTGAAAATGATTTGTACAAACTCTTGACATATTGTGCGCACCTTGGCCATGTATTCCTCAACCCTTTGCGTTGTAGGGCAGGATTGTGGATCTTACCGATGTGTTCGGAAAGATCACTGTGTTCCTTCACCTAATTGTGCTGCAGGGAGTGTACCTACCCCTAGTGTGTTTTGAGGGGAGGTAGTGTGAGTGCTTTAGTGCATACAAAACCCACATGGGGAGGGTTGTTAGGGTGCGGATTTTGTAGCATTTAATGTGTGTAAGCCCTCTTACATGTGGATGCCTAGTCAATTAATGACATGTGACAAACCATGTGATAAATCTTAATGTACAACCCACTTGGTAATAACTGTGACATTATCACCTGTGTGCGCAAAGATGCCTAGCTCAAAACTATAAATTGAGCTTGTGTATATAGTCATAATATTAATAATCATTGTGTGATTATGTTATGCTCGTGTCCATATTGATTAACTAAGTGTTTAATTAGCATTCTTAGTCTTCTAATTACTTACGTATTAGCCATGAATGCCTCCTTAGCTAATCCACCCTACCCATTCACTTATTTGTTTCCAATGATTTTTATTGATGATTCTCCTATTGATGTTGTTGTAGGGGTTACCAATAGTTGTCACCTACTCAATAACAATTGAGGATGGTATATTTACTTTTGTTCGTTGCATATGAGTGCAACAGTGGGCACTCTATATCAGTGGATATATGCACAAGGTGCACGCACTACACATGATGATTTCTATCTATAGCAGGCAAGCATGACCTCACTATAAAGCAATTAATTCATGGGATATCCCGAATCTACTAAGAGAGCTTCAAGACATGTAATATCTTGTTTTAAAAATAAAAAAACTAGTATGACTACCTTCTTTTTGGTGTTGGGAATCTTTCTCTTCTTTTCATGGAGAGATATGATTGTTTCAAGATCCAATTGTGAATAAGATTCCAACTTGAGAGCATCTGTTGTTTAGTTCATAGCATTGATTGTGTTTATAAGAGTGATATTTTTAGGGGTATGACCCACCTAATGAAAAATCACTCCATAAGTGTTGACAGTCACTAATTGGTCTCTTCACAGCTATACTTTCAAGGAAAGAAGTTTTTAGTCTGTCAAGGGATAGTAGATAAGTTCACTTTCCCTAGTGTTTACAATCATTATTGTGGTAACACGTGAGCATATGTTGGTCTCAATTACCAGATAGTTAAACTAGTCTCTTTGTAGAATCTAACCAAGGGGTTCGGATTTATAGAATCTAACCAAGGATTTTGGATTGCCAATGCAACATCAAAGTTAGCACTTAGATGTTTGTTTATATTCTCTAATCTCTACTTTTAGTGTTTAATAAGTCACATCAATATTGGGCCTTTTTTAGGGTGCAAGTTTGGCTTTGAGATTTGAAAATTTCGCTCAACCTCCGGACACCTGACAAGGTCATGTAGGAGAAAAGGATTCTACGAATGTAGTGTCCCAAGTACCATTTTTGTAACCTGTTACTTTCTCATGTAATAATTATGAAAAAATTGAGGGTTCACTCCCTATTGAAACAATTATAGGCATACATGGTAGGGTTTTGTTTGATACATGTTGTTAGTCACAAGGTGTGCAAAGCTATGGAAGCAACTGGGAGAGATCCAATTTAAGGGGGAATGGCTGCTTGTGGGAGATTTTAATATGGTGAAGAAGAGAAAGGATAGAATAGGCTCATCATCCTTTCTAGTTGGATCTGAAAGATCCAAATGGCTAAGCTTCTGTGAGAAGTGGGCGCTATGGGATATGTGGGCCCTTGGAATAACACGCCAGGGTTCACATACACCAGTTTGCAATACGTTGATACAACTTCTCGGTTGGATTGTCGCTACTACTGCTCACATCAAGCCAATTGGCTACCATCATTGCTTGAGATGAAGGTGATATCCTCACAATGCTTGTCAGATCACCTTCCTTTAAGCATTAAATTAACAAAAAACAGAAGAGAAGATCATTGTCCACAAGGTCTAAGAAGCTGCTCACGACAGGGGCTCATCTGTTCAAAGACCCCCTCTTTAGAAGTATGGCCTTGAAAGCTACGAGCAAGCTCCAAAAAGATGTTATGTGCGGCTAGCCCTAGGGCCTGGGATATCTACACCAAGAACATTCAGAAAGCAATGAAAATTGCAAGCCCTAGAAGGAAGAAGCATCAGGAGGGGTGCTAGAAGCAGCTTGCTTCGAGTTTAAGCTGTTAAACTCCAAGAAACAAGAAGGGTCTGCCTCGGAAGGAGAGCATAGAAGGTGGCTTGAAGCCAAGGGTGAATTCATCGACTACAAAATGGAGGAGGTGAGGAAGGCCAAAATTCTCTCGAGAGAAACCTTTCTCCAATCGGAGGAGGCTAATCAAACTCACTTCTACAGAGCCCTCAAAGTTACGAGAAATCGAGGCATTGTCCATTCACTCACTGATGGGGAAGGAAATGATGTAAAGGACCCGGATGAAAGGGCCCATCTGATGCTTGATCACCTTCGGCAAATCATTGGACAACCTGAGGCCCAGTCCCCTCAAGTGGACGAAGCCAGAGCTACTCTTTTGGGAAGCGTTCAGAAAACGGTCTCCATATTTGATGCCAACCTATTGGAGAGGGAGATCAACGAGGAAGAATGCTCTCTCGCACTGCAAGCCTTAGGCAAAGAGAGGTCCCCTGGATGGGATGTATTAACTGTTGAATTATTCAAAGAATATTGGGAGGAGTTGAAGTCCCCTATCACAATGATGGCTAACAAAGCCCTGGATGAAGGGGTTGTAGACCCTAGCATCAAAAGGGGCCTCATAAAACCTATTCCGAAGCAAGTGTGTTGCTCTCAACAGCTGAAACATTGGCGACCCGTTACCATGATGTCGGTAGCCTACAATATTATTGCCAAAGTAGTTGCCCTTGGGCTATCTCCCCTTTTGGATAAAGTCATCACTTCCCACCAGCATGGATTCATAAAAGGAAGGTCAATTTATGATAATATTTTGGCAGCAATGGTTGCATTGAGTACACTGCCATCACAAAGCAAGAGTGAGTATTGCTCTAGCTGGATTTAGATAAAGCCTATGATAGGATCACATGGTCATCTATGGAAGAGGTTATGAAAGCACCAGGCTTTGGGCTTCGGATGTGTCGATTGGAAATCACTCTCGCTGTAGGTAGTCAATCAGAGCTCCTATTCAATGAGAGAATTTTGGGAGCGTTTGAGGTTCAAAGATCCATCAAATAGGGGTGCCCTCTTGCCTCGCTAATGTTCACCATCAGATCCCATCCTTTGGTAACATTGCTTGAGGATGGTGCTGCGAGAGGGGAGATTCAAGGGCTGTCTCTGCCTAACAACAATCAATTGCTTGCTAAGCTGTTTGCGGACGACTCGTTGCTCTTCCTCAAAGCTTGCCCCCACGTTGTTAGAAAGGATTTGGAGATTGTGCAAACATTTGCCATTGCTTTAGGGTCGAAGTGCAGTATCAAAAAATCAAGATTGATCTCTCATTCGATCCCTCATTGTGGTCCGGGGAAATTGTGTCCAAAGGGATGATATTCCGGCACCTTGGAACCTCGTTGGGGGTGGACGTTTCTCACAAGCAAAAATTCAATTGGGTCATGGAGAAGATTAGAAGCAAGATGCACAAATGGGAGTATGTGCTCCTTCATTTCTCGAGCAGAGTTAAAGTGATTAACTCATTCATGCTCCTGTACATAGCTTTCAATGGTGTCCGCTGTTGAAGCTTGCCAAATGCAATTGGAAAGATTTCCTCAAACCGGTCAAAAGGTTCTTGTGGAAGAATAAAACCAAAAACTTGACGCCCTGGCAATGGGCTAGCTAGGAAACGGTTGCGAGACCCATCGAACAAGGCGGTCTCGGGATTCTTAATCCTAGCACCATGCGGAGGCCCAATGCGCTAAATTCGTGGCTGCACTCGCTAAGCAAAACTAGTCTTGGGCAATTATGGCCAAGGCCTTGATGAACAATACAAAGCTCTACTTGCAAGGCGGTCTGTGGAAAGGGCTCGAGATGCATGACTTGGTGGGCTGGCTTGAAGCTAGGGGGTTTGAAGGGAGAGCTTGCTCGAAAATGTAACAAAGCAACGGAGGCTTTGGAGTGGGGAGAACTGGAAAGGTACTGTCACAACTCTATTACTCATTGGTCCCCTTGTCTGTCTAAGGCAGGAAGTATCCTCCTTAACGCATACTGGAGGGAAGTTGCTAGAAGGTGTTAGACGTCTGGGCCAATTGTGGGATTATGTAACCGGTGGAAAGGAACATACCAAATGGATCTCCAATACAACGTGAATGGGACTGAGAGATTACTGATTAGTAGAGTCCTTGAAAGGCTTGATAGTTGGGGCCTCCCTAGCCGTGAGTCTAAGTTTGAGTGAAAAGCTTGGCGTTGGCCTTTGGACAGACACATTTTTAAGCCTCGAACTAAAGAAGTCTACCTCACACTTAGGGCATCGACCGATTGATTCTCTCCCTTGAATAAACAGTGGGGCATGAACTGGCCAGAATCAAGATGGGTGTCAGTCACCAAGAACATCTGGTGCCTACATTGGCCTCAGTATATGAAGTTCTTCCTTTGGAAGGTACTGTGGGGAGCCTTACCGACTGGGGCGAAGGTTCTCGCTAGGGGGATTGGCCTAGAGACATGCTGTCAATGCAGAACGTCCAGGGAAGACCTCTCCCATCTCTTCAAGGAATGCTTGACGATCAACGGTTTGGCGGGAAATATTTGCAAATGGGTCCAAAGGACTTGGAAGATAGGCTTCTTCAAAAATGATCTTTTTATAGGAGGGAAGGTTGTGAAGAGCCAGGATCATTTTCAACGTCGTTCATATACATGGGGTCGTCACTAGTCCCTATTTTAGTCTTTGAACTGGGTTTTGACTTTGTTACCTTTTGTGATCCCTTTCTTCATGTTTTCTTCTTCTTCTTGGATTGGGCAATTGATGCCATGTCTCTTTCTTCAAGAACATAATTTTGGTTTTGGAGCAACGATCATACATTTACTTGTACCACTGGTGTACTTTGTGATGGCGCCTCAGTAATCTCAATTAAGTTCAATGGCGTGATCCTTGGTGCATTCGGATCATTAAGACATTGGGCAATCAAATGATCTATGCCTCATCGATCACACATGAGTATTGGCGTTGTAGATGTTCTCCCTTGATTGGTATGCACTAGTGTGGCATTCTTTTGTAGTCTAATAGGACACTCAGCTACACGATGTGGACCTCCACACTCATAGCATTGAAGAGGTGGTATCTTGGCAGTGAGATTGATATTTTAGCCTCTTGCTACAAGAGCAGCTACTTGATAAACATGTTTGACTTGTCCCCAACAATATTGGGAGTAATTATGACCCAAGTTTACTAGCCATTTCTGGAGGACTTTTTGTAAACGGTTGGGGAGAAAAAACTCAATATGAGTACTGCCACTCATCCAAAGAAAGACGGGTAGTTTGCAAGTGTTAATTTAGTAGCTAGAGGATAGGCTAATGCAACCGCATCTGCCACCTTCGTTGCCGCTCTATGTTTCTTTTTAATCAGTAAAGCGCTGTTGAATATATTAGAAGAAGCAAACGGGGCAAATTACAATGGGTCGCTAGATTTCATTCTCTTTCACTCTTTTCGGGCATTGGAGCTCCACCACCAAGTTTAGAGCCCCGTCCCACCTCGTGGCTACAGCGGCTGCAGCTCTTTGTTGCGCACAAAAGTTGAGGTCCCGCTTAGCAGTTGTAGCACTTACAAGGCTTTGGCCGCATGCTGTAACCACTGTAAAGCAATGGAATTTTGCCAGCTTTTGCAGCGCAACCAACTTGTCTAGCCTGTCGTTTACCATTTTCACCGGCTACACCTCGGAGACTCTCCAAATAAGCTTCCAATCGCAACCATGTTGCGTTAGTTTCGCAATCCAATGCTCTGAATAGGCATGCGCCTTGGCAGTGTGTGCAGTCAGTGGGCTTGCAGCGGGACTGCTTTCTCTCACTTACAGCACATGGCAAGCAAATGTGCTCCAGCCGCTCTAAATGTTGTGCGGGACGCAGCTCTTAGCAACTAGGAGGGGAGCCGTAAGCCTGCAACTTTGCATTTTGAACCTTTCGGTTTGAAACCATTTCACCGCCTTACAGAATGAAGTCAAAACAAGCCGTTGATCTTAAGGAATTCAAAACCCAAGGGTAAAGCAAAGTCGGACGTGAGATATTTATGAATTGAAATGAAACCTCTTTCCCTCAAATTTGCATCCAGCATTTTCATCGCGCCTGGGTTTACGCGTACTCCATAGCCAGAGCTTGTATTCTGTGCTCAGAGGGTCTTGTCGACCATGGCTACTGCGGCAACGAGCACATCGAGCCCTTCTTCTCTCCAGTTTCCTGCGCCTGGCTCGTCCTCACCTCACAGCTTGCCTTCTATTCGGATATGGCCTCCCAACCCCTCCACCCGCTCCACACTCGTGAAGCGCCTTGCTGGTCATCTCTCGGCCGACTCCTTTTTCTCCCAGCGCTATGGTAAAATCAGCCCAGAAGAGGCTTTGCTTCATGCCGAGCGGATTGAGCAAGAAGCGTTTGTTGCTGCATCTGAACATGCGGATTCAGAGAGTGCCGACATTGCAGTTGTGCAGTTTTATGCAAAAGAGGCCAGTCGTTTGATGCTAGAGTGTTTGAAGAAAGGCCCAACTGACCATGAGGAGGGTGCTGATGATAAGCTGCAGCAAGTTCAATCAGAAAGAAGTGTGGATTCCATGCCTCGAGAGACTGTTTTTGATATCTCTGATGGTAATCGAGAGTTTCTTTCAGAGGAGTCTGCCTCAGAACTGCTTAAACCTCTAGCGGATCCTGGAAATACTTACTCCACCATCTGTCTCAGCAACAGGAGTTTCGGTGAAGATGCTGCAAGAGTAGCAGGTAAGATTTTGGAAGCTTTGAGATCTCAGCTTACCGAAGTGAATTTGGCTGACATAGTTGCTGGGAGAAATGAGGAGGAAGCCCTTGCTGTCTTGTCAATCTTCTCAAGTGCCCTCTCTGGATGTAACTTAAAGTATCTCAACTTGTCTGACAATGCTTTGGGGGAGAAAGGAGTAAGGGCTTTTTCTGGACTTCTTGAATCCCAAAAAAACCTAGAAGAGCTTTATTTCATGAACAATGGAATCTCAGAAGAGGCTGCAGAGGCTATCTATGAGCTTCTTCCATCATCCAAGGGACTCAAGGTATTACATTTTCACAACAACATGACTGGTGATGGTGGTGCTATAGCCCTCTCTCACCTTGTAAGAGCAGCAGATAGTCTTGAAGATTTTCGATGCTCATCTACCAGAGTTGCAACTGAAGGTGGAGTGGCCTTGGCAGAAGCTCTTCTAGCTGGCTCTAGTCTGAAGAAACTAGATATGCGCGATAATCCCTTTGGCGTTGATGGTGGAATTGCTCTTGCAAAGCCGTTGAAACAACATCTTGATTTGAAGGAGGTATACTTGAGCTATCTTGGTTTTGAAGATGAGGGAGCTGAAGCTGTCCTGGATGCTTTAAAGGGAGCCGCCCCAGGGCTTGAAGTCCTTGAACTGGCGGGAAATGAGCTAACTGTAAACTCAGTAGAGAAGCTTGTGAGCTGTATTGCATCGAAAATCAATCTTGTGAAGTTGAATTTGTCAGAAAATGATCTGGAAGACAAGGGTGTTGTTGCTGTCTGTAATGCTCTAGACAATGGGTCAGAGCAGCTTGTTGAATTGGACTTGAGCGAAACTAACATTGGAAGAATTGGAGCATGTGCTGCAGCTCAAGTTGTTGCTTTGAAACCAGGGTTCCAGCTTCTTAATCTGAATGGCAACCACATATCTGAGGCTGGTATTGAAGCTTTGAAATCAGCTCTTGGCAAGGGTACTAATGGTACTACAGTGCTTGGACCATTGGATGAGAATGATGAAGATGAAGGGAGAAAAGATGCTGACGAGGATTCAGAAAATGATAAGGAGGATGGAGATGTGGATGATGATTTGCAAGCTCAGTTCAGCAACGTGAAGGTGTAATTACTTCTCTCTTTTTCAAGACAGTAGCATTCTCTACACCTTGTAGAGACTATCAGATTTACTTTTTCACTACTATACAAGTTTCGGGCCCTGAAGCCTAAAGAGAGAGTGATATTGGTTCAAATTCTGTGTCTCCTTGGAAAAGTGTTGTGTCAGAGAAGTCAGCAAGTCACATACTCGACATGTCCGATTATTGTCATGATTGTCATTGGTATAATTATGCCATGGGATAATTTTAGCCATACGTTGTATTGGAAATTGTCATTTTCAAGTATTAGTTATGATCAGCTTTGGTATATTTTTGCTATGGGATAATTTAAGCTATACGGTGTTTGTCACGGTGTATGTCAAATTGTCATTTTTTCTTCCTTTTTGGAGTGATGACTGGGTGTTGGTGTTTCCTATTAAGCATTGGCATTTTATGTTGTCCTCAAGTGTGTCACAATCTACAGAATAGCCAAGGGCACTATGTTACGGGAAATACATCGCTTCAATATGCAGGCTATTGCAGAGGCACCCAGTACTCGAAGTGTAGACAAGATCACTAAATGCTTCATTACTGGATGATTCTTGTTGTGTTTTCTTAAGGATTCCTCCTGTTGCCCTAGCCATCTTGCTGATCTGCTACAAGTTGTTTAGGTGTAAATAAGGTTGTGTTTAGCCAAGATGGTGGCAGAGAAAGCGCAAGGCTGTGCTGTTGCAGTGGCACAGCCTGTTTGGCCAAAAGGAAGTTATCATGTGTGGACACAAGCAAAGTTTGGTGGCTCCCTATCATATAGGCCTTCTTCAATGTAACACTACGTGGTGTAATGTGAGGAAGTTAATTGTGATTAATTCTGTGCTCGGAGGCATGCTAGCGTTAGCCATAGCCATTGTCTGTTTGCTTCTTTGTCAAGGGTTGATAAAATTGGAAGCTTCCCATGAGAAGTGCTATATTAGGAAAGTTGTTAGGATCCGTCTATGCATAATCTGTGTGTTCATTACTGTTTATAAGTTACAACGGTACAGCCTAGAGGCTTTGAGCGCCTCTCAAAACATCAGAATATTCCAATGTATTGGATTTCGTTCGAGGATTGTGCAGGAATCTTAACTCTTGGTTACTTTAGCGGCTTTAGAGAGAATGCGAAAGAGAGTTGCTGAACCAACCAAAGTCGGCATCGTTATCAAAGGGGGGTGTACACTCTTTGATCGTGAAGAAGAGCGCACAAAGGAGAGGAATTCTGATGGCAACGCTTCGAGGATCGACATTCTTAGGCAGTGTTTCTACAACTCTCTCTTCGTCGTACATTCTCTCCAGCGTCTTGAATTTAACGTACAGAAAGAGATGGCAGCGTTTGTATGCCTATAAGCGGTCGCTGAAACGTTGTCACGTGCTCAAGACTCCTTGTTTCAATGACTTTCAAAGCCAATTTTTCACCTATCCTTAACTAGGAGTGTTCAGAATCCTACAAGGATTAGTACCGGCAATTTTGTGAGCTTGTTCGTAGCATCTGTATGTCCGGATGAGTCCATTATATTAGGTTTTGAAGCCCTCTTGCTTAAATAGATTGTATTGTAGCATTTTGACATATGTTATTACACTTCAATGGGCATCTGGCATTATGAGCATGTAGGTCTAGGTAAGAGGAACGTGTCGGTCCACTCGATTCGTTAGATGGGTCCCAAAATAGTGAGTTATTGTAGAAAAGTCACATGTGCGCACATTTGCATATTTTTCAGGCTTAGCACCTTAAAAGTCACTGTAGAAGGAGCGCATTGGCCAATATTTTGGATCACTTGCGGAAGCACCAGAATCCACTTTGTAAGCAGTAGACCCCTTGGCGTTTTTCTCCTCGCTTGCAAATCATCCCAACGTTTTTAGTTTTTCAGCAGATTAACTTAGCGTTTTTAAGTTTTAGCCTCTTTTCCTCGCCAGAACCGGCCTTGATCTGCTACAGCATGGTTTTTTCACTGAAACCTGGTACTTCGATAGCCCATTGAGCCTCGTCTCGACCATTTCCTTGCCGCATCGAGTGCTCCCATTGCTACCCATCGTTGACTCTTATCAACATCTACATTTTTAGTCCTACTTTATGTGACAGATTTACTGCATTTTTGTAGCTAGCTTTCAACCCATTGTTTCCTCTCCTATCGGGAGCGCAATATTGGAATTAGAGTTGCAAGTAAAACATATTCTGATTGCATGACAGCCATCCAATTTTTTGAATTCTGTGCTTCATCAAAAGATAGAGGTTTCTCAACATCATGTAAGCTAGACACAGCCAAAGCATAACAGTTTGATGCATAAGATGCATGGCGAGAGCGTGAACGAGTACGATTAGACAAAGGTGCATCCAATTTAGTGTCACGCAAAGTATGCACTAGCCATTTAGGCATACCTCTAGCTGTTCATTCTCAGCCTTTTCCTCATTAAGTACATCATATACATTTGCATCAATAACAGGCTTATCCGTAACATTTTCAAAAACCCCCATAGGATGTACATTTGCCTCAGTGGAATTTACATTCGTACTTCCACCATAAAAAGAGGCAACAACGTGGCATAAATGTTCTGTGAGCTTACATTACTGTCTCTAGTACATGACAGCAAGGGCTGAACAGAATCTTCCACAAACACATCTTGTGAAACCAGAATATGTTTTGTTTGTGGATGATACAGCCTGTAACCTTTGCTTTCAGTACTATAACCAACAAAAATACATTTGACAATCTTATCATCCAATTTTCTGCGCTATGTTTGTGGCACCAAAGCATATGCCAAACAACCAAAAACACGCATGTACTTAATAGAAGGGTTTCTATCATGCCATGCTTCATATGGAGTAATAGATTGCAAAGCTTTCGTAGGACACCTGTTTAGTACATAAGTCGCACACATGATGGCCTCAAGCCTGCTCGACAAAGCTCGACTTTTGACCATACATCGTGCCATTTCTGTAAGTGACCCGTTTTTCCTCTCAGCAACACCATTTTGCTGAGGCGTATAAAGCACTGTACATTGGCATTTTATCTCACGACTAGCCAGAAATGCATTAAATTCATGAGACGTATACTCCCCCCCTCGATCTGAACAGAGGGTGTCCATAGTACATTTCAAGACATTTTTAGCCATAGCCAAAAATTATTTGAAGCACGTAAATACTTCGGACTTCGCTTTAAGCAGAAATACCCATGCATGCTTGGAGTAATCATCAACAAAAGTCATGAAGTAAAGGTAATTGCCCAAGGACGGAGTTTGCATGGGTCTACAAACATCACTATGTACAAGCTGCAACCTGTATGTGGCCCTAACTTAACCATCCTTTGGAAACTTCGAATGCTGCATCTTACCCAAAATACAACCTTCACAAACATGTTTGACATGTGCTTCAAGAGGTGGCAAAGAAGCAACCATATCAGATTTTTGCAAACGTAGCAAACTGGCAAAATTCAGATGTGCAAAACGTGCATGCCAAAGTTTTGCATCTGAGATAGCATTTGAATCCACAATTGCATTTGCAAAATTCAACCCACACTTGTCATACAAAGTAAGCTTATACAGCCCACGACATAAAATGCCAGATACAACAATTTCATCACCGACACTGAGATCATATACTGTACATCTATCATCCACAAATTTTACTACAAGACCAAATCTAGCAAGTGCAGATATAGACAAAAGATTCTTCTTGATCCCAGGTACATAAAGTGCATCAACAAGTGTGAAAGAACTTCCATTTGCAGTAGCAGTAAGCACAATCTTTCCAACTCCTCGAACTGGATAATAGGCATTGTTGGCACAACTAAGTGAATTCCTGTGAGGGACAGACTCAAGAGAGGTGAACAAATCACGATGTGAGGTAATGTGCTTTCTAGCACCACTGTCAAAATACCACACATGTGAATCTGCAGTAATCAACATGCATGCATCATGGATAATAGGATAATAGGTATACTCTGCACTAAAAGCCCATTCTGCATCAACATCAGGTGATTTTCCACTTGTAGAAGAACCACAAGAAGTGGCTACATTGCTGTTACCACCCTTTCTTTGAGCAACAATAAAAGCCTGTTCAACTGCACGGTGTCTAGTCCTGTCTTTTTTTGGAAAGTGACTCTTGCAACAACAATGTGCACAATGCATCAAACTTGACAACTTTAGGATTTCCTTGGGTCACAAGTCTCCAAGTACTAGCAAAAGTCTGGCAAGGCATCAAGAATAGTCTACACAAGGGAACTGTCTGAAATGACTTGACCTGCAGAAATAAGTTGCTCATTGATATCCTTGACACCAGCAAGGAAAGTGTCCATGTCATCGTCCTCATACATAATCTTTGATTCCATCTCTTTACGGACCAATGCAATTTTAGCCTCATTGCAACTTGCAGAAAGACCAGCTAGAATATCCCAAGCCTGTTTTGTAGATTTCACTGAACGAATGTGAGGAGTAATAGTGCTCTTCTTAGAAAACGCAATCAATGCATGAGATTGCGCATCTTTTACATCCCAACGAGCGTGTTCTGCCATAGGCAAAACAACTCTAACAACATCAATCCTTGCAGCAAGACCTGCAACATCCTCAACATCGCATGTATCCTCAGAACCAGGACGTACATCAATGCCCTGCACAATATTCCAGACACCCTTTGACACAAGAACATGTTGCATCATATAAGCCCACATAGGGTAATTGTCCCCATTCAATCTGTCCTCAGCAACAAACATCTTGAACACATCTGTGCTTTTGTTGGCCATACGAATGCTTGCACCACCTGATGTGAAAACTGCCCGAAAAGAGAAGAAACAAAGCGGGAACAAAACGTGCTTTATAGCACAAACTGTAGAAGACTGTAAGAGACCTGTTATGCAAAAAAAGGCACTAACAAAATTTTTGCACAAAATGACGAAATAGCCTGTGCAATACCGTCTGTAGTGGAATAGAGGCCGAAATGAGCCTGAATCAAAAATCTAAGTAGACTGATCTCTTTGAGCGGACCTGCGAAGCTCGCCAAATCTCACAGAAATCGGAGAAAGTGAGCAAGAATATGGACACTCGACTATTCGTAATCAGCTTCTCAGTGACCGGGCCGAGAAATTGGTTTACCTATATTGCAATCAAAGGATACTTAGCAATATTCAATCTGAAAGGTATGAAGAAGATAGACCACGGTGGACTGTGGATATGAATGAAGATGACCAAGAGCAAGGGAAAGAGGTGACAATCAAATAATTGGAGTTCTGTGAGCTTGGTGGATGTTCTTTGCTTGAATTAAATGCGAACCTTGAGGTGGATGATTTTCCTTGTACTCGGCAACGATGTCAACACAGATAACATTGTATGTTAACACTTCATTGAGGTGCATAACAATTGAATGTAATGCAAATCCTTCCCCTGTCGTTTGTGTGGAGGTATGAAGTTGTGTTTGCAATAATTCCACAGCGTCATGTGTTTGCATAGCGGAGCCATCCAATGCATATCTAAGCTCCTCTCGTGATATTGTGGCTGTCTCACTTCGGATATTCACTACACTCTTATTGGGGGCTCTGCTACTGAGGTCCACTAGCTCATTCCGAACAAATTGGACGTATACATTTTTGTAAATTACAAGGGACAGTCTGTGTGGTTTAGTGTACTCCCTGTGCAGGCAAGGTATATAGCTTCGGCATGCGTGCGTATGGCTGACACAACACACATATCCAGCTTCCATTTTTCCTTGTGGATAGAGAAGTCAGACACATTTGTCCATGCTTCCTTCACCATCTCTGTGGTGACATCTCTGTTGATGTTTTTCCACTATTTGTCATTCACCGGTGCCCACTCACTGCTCCTTGTAGCAACTCTTGCTTGGTCGTTCGGGCCACTTGCATCAGCAAGTGCACGCAAGCGATTGTATGCTTTTTTAGATTTTTCACGCTCGTCCATACCTGTCACAAACACAATTACAATTTCTCAATGTGCGACAGAACTTAAGTTTGCATACAGATACGTTTGCAAATCCACTGGTACACCTTGGTTAAAGTTATCACAGCACACCACACTTTGTATTAATCATTGTGCACCATGACTTTATTTGCAAATACAGCGTCCAAATTTCAACTAAACCTATAACAATGCACCACATTGATCGCTTTGCTCCATTATTACAAAAAGAATTTACTTCTGGATACAAATTCACAAATTCAACAGAAAATATCACGACACATCACATTGTGTATTAATTGATTTGCCCCATGCCTACATCATTATAAAATGGTACAATTTAACTCAATGGTCCATGAATATACAAAAAGCTCCATTTACATATGTCAGATAATCCGAAAGAGACTACTGTTTACACAGGTGATCAGAGTAAACTAAAATCTAGGCATCATCTCACTAAGCAGACGCAAACACATCTCCGAGTAGAGCTCTAACATATCTAAATGCTCACTCATATTCAACAATGTCTTTCTCTGCCTAGGTGGTTGTTGTAAGTAGTTTTTTTGCATTATAGAGGAAATCATGCCGCAATCAGTTTGCTTTCTCTTTTGCCATGGCACATTGTAATGCTCTGAAAAATCTTTGCACCAATCACATAGTTGCTCAATGCAGAAAGCAACTGCATATGTGTTAGTGGCTTTTGAATACGGACAAGCAGCTTTTGGGTTGCAAAGCTCAGGGGCCCTCCAAGGACTTAGGGCATGCTTTGTGGGGTCTTTGATGTTGGTTGCTCGCTTCTCAATGCCAACTCGCAGTGCCAACCCCCAATCAATGACACCCACACGTGGCATACCTTCCTTAGTGAAGTCAGTCATGATGTTCCATGGGTGCAAGTCACAGTGTATAATTTGCTATGTGCATGTGCCATGGTCTTCACCAGAGCATCCATAAAAGAAGGCACCCGATTGAGCATATGCTTGCACATCTCTAACTCTTGCTCTGTGGGAGGGCATCAAGGATCTTCTTTTTGAGCCGCCAATATGTTAGAGAACTTTCCTTTGGGTGGTGGAACACACTCTAACATGTCACCCACATCCATTTCATTGAAGCGAGGAAAAACAAGGGACCAGGGCTCTTGGTGTGTTTGTGCAATGCATCTAACGATGCCCCTGTGGAACAATTGCATGCTCACCTCTAGAGCGAAAGATTGATAGCTCTCTGTTGCATCTCCTTTGAAGTCTTCGACCGCATACTGCACCTCTGGCGGCAACCAAGTGACTCCATCAATTGTGCACTCTGATACAACTCCATAGCATCCTTTCCCAAGCTTTTGACCACGTTTGAAAGCTTCGGGTGTGAGGTAAACACCAAAGGCACACTGAGACATAAACCGGGTGTGTAGCAAATGATCTGTCCCAGCTTCTGAATCTGATCTTGCACCTACTGTATCTTGAGAGGAGGCTGTTGAATAAAATATGGTTCTAGCTTTGTGGATATGGACATCTTGAGTATCAATATTGCGCGCTCTTTTTGATTTTGACCTCTCTACACGCCATATATTAGTCCAATGTTGTAGCTTGGCTAGATCTACATCTGCTAGTGTATCAACACCCAAGTCTCTTAAGCATTGTGCCATATTGCCCCTAATACTATCTATTAGCCTACGCATAGTCTTTGCTTCTACAGTTGAGAAGTGTGCCTGAATTGCTTCAATTATCATATCAAAGAAATGATCTCTGTGCGTCTCACTCTCCAATAAAAAGGTGCATCTCACTCTCCATATCAAAGAAATGATCTCTGTGCGTCTCACTCTCCAATAAAAAGGTGATCTCCTCCGTGGTCAGGACACATATGCACGTGACCAACAGAGATTTGATCTTGGTTTTTAACTCCTTCATTTCCACAGGATCCATGTTTGCTACAATCAACACATATTTTATGATTTTTAAAGACAACATAACTTTAAATCTTATAACAAATACATGCATCATGCATTGAATTAACGACAACAATAGTTTAACACTAGGTTGGTAACCTAACAGGACATAAAAGGGTCCTTTCAGGGTTTTGAAAAAAACCTCCAAAACCAGAGTAGATCCACTCATTTTGTAAAATCCTTTCATGAGGTTATAGTTCAAGGCCTACTACACATGGAAAAAATAAGAAACTTGTAAAATTTCTCATCTTTTGGTCACACCAAGCCTCCAAATTTGATGGACCAGTGAATTTTCATCAAAACAGTCATTTCTTACGTTTTGTTGCATAAAATCAATATTTGGGATTTTTGTAGGACTTGAGATAAATTCCCTAGTTAACTTCAATGGGTTGGTGATCAGAACATATGATTGCTTCTCACTCACTATTTTTTGTTTTTCCAAAATAAATAGGTACAAAAAAGTTGAATTTTTACCATTCTACAAGCCTATCATCAAAGTTTCTATAGCCAGACTCAATACGAATAATATATGCATGTTTTCTTAGTTCCCTATTGTCCTTTATGTTCATAAGGAGCCATGGAGCATGTCAAAAGAATAATACATCTCTTACCAAGGGGAATCTTGGGGACAAAGATGAAGTGTTAAATACAACAAACATGAAAAAACTGGGTTCAACATTATGAGTTGTAGAATCCCATAGAAACTATTCAATATCTAGTCAAATTTGATCCTTATGACTAAATATGGCTAGTACCTACAAAATGCATGTAGTTGTCACAAGAAACTAACAATATTGAAAAAGCTATACTTGATATACTAGAATGTTTCATTTTCTTCTATAATTGAAAAAATCAACCATCGTTGTGTACTATGCAAAATAGGGTATTAGGTGCCCCAAAACTCAAGGAATATTAGCTTTATGTTACAATATGCGACATAGAAAATAAAAAATGCATTTGGATATCATGAAATCCACCAAAAAAATCATAGAAGAGCTAAAATTGGCTAAAAAACAGGATTTGACAATTTTTGTAATTTGGTCATAACTTACAACTTTACTATTTATTTCTCCCTAGAAGCATCAGGACATGTTGAGGACTACTAAAGATAGTTCTCTAGCATTATAGACCTCACAAACATGAATTCTAGAGTGGCACAGTTGCAAAAAGTTGAAAAAAGCCAAAAATAGGACCCGTTTTTTCACACAGTTGAGGTTGTGAAATGTTGTGCAAGGACAATGTTAAAGATGGAATTGATATTCCAAAAAAATGTCGAGTTTTTTTCAGCTCATGAGACAAATTTCTAGATAGATAGCACCTCAAAATCCATGTTGAAACTCTTGACATAATTCAAGGAAAATGGTCACTTAACAGGACATAAAAGTGTCCCAGGACATAAAAGTGTCCCATTACCAACCTAGTGTTAAAGAGCAGGCAATCATTCAATGAGAGTGATGACACCTCCAACTCAAATGTAGGATTGATGCCGAGACCAACACTGACCTAAACCCAACAAGACAGGGCATCATTCAATGCAACACCTCCAACCCAATAGTAGGGTTGATGCTGATAGAAACAATGAACTAAGCCTAAAAAGCAGGGCATCAGCCCAGTGGTAGAGCTGATGCCGAAAGAAACACCAAACTAGCCTAAAAGCAAGGGAATCATTCAATGCAACTAACGACACCTCCAACCCAATGATAGGGTTGATGCCGATAGCAACACCAAAATTAGCAAGTATATTAGTTTAAAAACTGTTGGGGTATAGGCGCCTGTGCCTTGCCCGGCCGCCCAGAGTCTAGGCGCCCACTGACTTGTATACCTCATACATAGCATAAGTGTATAGGGGGCTGCTCACTCTTTTGAGTCTCCCCACCCACATCGTATGTGTGTCTCCTTCTCTCTCTCTCACTCTCCGTCTGTGGTGCTCCCCGATCCCCTTCAATTGGTATCAGAGCGTAGGTGAGGAGGGAGCGCGTGTGTGCATAGTCACGAAGACAGCGGAGAGCCAGTTTCATTCCCGAAATCGCGTCTGCGCGCGCGCGCACTTTCAAGAGTGCAAACAGGGTTTCGACTTCGGCATCGGCAAATTCAGCTTTCCGAGAGCGTGTTCACCAGGTGTTCTGACGTTTTACCCCCCTTTCGAAGCCATTCGAGCCATCAGAAACCTCATTCGAGCTACGGTTGAGGAGTTGCATTTTTCAGCCCTCTTTTGGCAGTTTATGCTGCGTTTTTGGATCGAAACGGAGGTTTTTGGCATAGCTTTCACACCCGGACTCGTATACATGTGATCCAGGAGTCTACCTTGGGGTTTTGGCACGCTCCGGACGCGCTCGTCATATCAGAATTTTAAAATTCTGAACGCTGAATTTTTTGCAGCAGCAGTTGTTTATTGTGTGTCGAGGATTCCACACATGGCTTGCTCTCAGATGTGAGAGTGATATTTGCTGCAAGTTTCCTCACAGGTGGGAGGATACGATGTATGCCTTATGTGGTTTGATGCTCAGGGAGACTAATGTGATTGCATTTTGAGCTCGGCAATGTATGCCTCGAGCATGTTTTTTGGCAGTCACAGGTAGAGAAGATATTTGTGTACTAGATTTGCAGGTGTTTGCAATGATGTATGCAAAGTGTGGAGATTGGTGCATGCATTTGGAGT
Organism: Adiantum capillus-veneris; assembly: GCF_014529385.1. Lineage (NCBI taxonomy): Eukaryota > Viridiplantae > Streptophyta > Polypodiopsida > Polypodiales > Pteridaceae > Adiantum > Adiantum capillus-veneris. The sequence continues at coordinate 117,283,194 of NC_140959.1, read as the reverse complement.
GCGGTTTGATGCGCTTTGGTTGCTCATGGTTTTGAGCGTGCAGTCAGTTTGGTTACTGGTTTTGTGGCCGTTTTGCTGACGAAACTCTGGCGAAATTTTCCCAGGAGTTTTATGCGTATCATTTATGCGATCTAGGTAGAGATTGCGGGTTGCACTCAGCATTTGCGTGCGGTGTTCTCTGCAGGTGGGAGACTTGTGCGTGTGTATGCATCGATACCGCACAGTGTGGGCTTCATGATTAGCTCACAGATTGCAATGTGATACTAGAGCATGCGAGGCTTGTATTGACATTGCGGGAGCTCTATTTTGGAGTGTGTCTCACAAGTTTTACATTGTGTTTCTGGCCATATTTGTAGAGAGTTTCAAGGTGTTGTTGGTGAGGTGGTTTTGCTATCTAGCTTGCTACTTGTGCTCATGGCAAAGACATGTGATCGATCAGATTGTGACCTCTCACAGATGCGCGTGTTTGATGGGTCAGACTTTGCGGCATGGAGAGAGTGTATGCTTGATGCATTGACACAGCGAGGGTTGCATCGACCATTGAGTGGTGATGCAGATAGATCTTCAAACATGTCTGACGATCAGTGGCAGGAGCTAGAGTAGATGGCACTATCTACGCTCTCTTTGCACCTTGCGGAATCTGTATATGCTCTTGTTATGTATGAGACTACTTCGAGAGCACTTTGGCGCAGATTACATGAAATGTATGATAGATCTGAGTCATCAAGGACTCGTGTGAGACATGTACATTCACGAGCACGCCGACAGGTGACATGTTGGTATTGTGGTCATTCTGGACACGTTAGACGGTGTTGTTTTCGTCGTATGCGACATCGTAGGAGACATGGCAGTCTCAGAGATGTATGTAGTGATGCCATGGACTCAGTTGCTTTGACAGTTGAGGCACATGTAGTGTCGGAGTATACTAGTGACGGGGATGTCACTTTTACCTCGAGCTATGCACTAGATGCTATACATGTGGATAGTGCACTCCCTTCGCAGTGGTTGCTAGACGCAGATGCTATGTTTCATGTCACGCCGCATCGTGCATGGTTTTGTAGCTATTCTAGCGGGATGCTTGGTAGTGTACGTTTGATCGATGGATCGGTGCATACGATAGCAGGTGCAGGCGATGCGAGACTGTCATTACCGAGTGGTGCATCTTACTTGTTACGACATGTGTGCTACGTACCAGATTTGACAGTGAGTTTGATCTCGATTGGTCAGCTTAGAGATTGTGGATGTCAGATTTCGCTACGAGAGCGAGATTTTGTGATGCATTTGGGTTCGCTAGTGATTGCGAGAGGTGCCAGGAGTGGTACAGGTTACCCATTGCATGTGGATCACGCGAGAGACGGTGTTGTCTCTGTGATCACACAGCCAGGTAGAGAGCGAGAGAGCAGGTGAGTCTCTTTTGCTTGTGGGTTGCAGGATGCTTTGCATGGAGTGCAGAGTAGTGAGCTCGTTGTGCACACAGTTGGGGCACGACTTGAGCAGTCACACAGAGAGGTGACAGAGTCAGACATGCATGATTTTCTAGTGACTGAGCAAAGCAGAGAGTCAGTTGTGCGAGATACTTCTATGCAGGATAGATAGGTAGAGCGGTCTTGCTCTAGTGAGTCACGACAGGAGGACGTTGTGCAAGAGTCTATGCATACGGAGTTAGAGCATGAGAGCTCTAGTGAGTCACAACAGATTGAGTGGTCATGTTTGCAGTGGATGATTGCAGAGGAGGCTGAGATGTCAGCGATTATGCAGTCATTCCTTTCTATGCTTGACAGTGAGCATGGGGATATAGTTGTGCAGGATATGTCTTCCAGCAGACACCTAGAGTAGTTGGTTTGCTCTGAGGTTGCACGACAGGTTGATGCGTCTTTTGCGGACAGTCAGGAGATGCATGTGGCTGACACGCCTTGTCAGTCAGAGATGCCTATTGCCACGGATATATATGTTGATGCATGCTCCGTAGAGCTAGCAGGGCCTGCTAGCATTGCATCGGCATTCGGTGGTCTCATGTATGAGATGCTGATCTTGAGACCGGATATCGCAACTGCAGTGGGAGCATTTGCAGTTGGGTTGTCAGTCTTTTGTTGAATGATGATGGCATAGTGCACGAGGGAGATATGCAGGTATTGCGTACATACTTGCAGTACGTGTGCGGTACGTATGGTGGTGTATGGACTTACACGGGAGCAGGATAGCCGGATGCACACGATCACAGCCAGCCAGTGGACATCGGTTGAGAGAAGTTTTCTCTCGCCTTTTGTAGTCTTTAGACTAGGTTCTCTTGCTTAAAGGCACAGTCGCCTTTAAGTGGGAGGTTGTTGGGGTGTGCCTTGCCCGACCGCCCAGAGTCTGGGCGCCCACTGACTTGTATACCTTATACATAGCATAAGTGTATAGGGGGCTGCTCACTCTTTTGAGTCTCCCCACCCACATCGTATGTGTGTCTCCTTCTCTCTCTCTCACTCTCCGTCTGTGGTGCTCCCCGATCCCCTTCAAAAACAAAATAGTAAAAGAGCGTACAAAAGTAAACTAAAATTTATATCGTGGTTTTCTTTGTCCCTTATAAGGACACCTGTGCAAATCAAAACTTAGAGGATAGAATTGTGAAGAGAATGGGACCCTTATGAGCCCTATTTATAGGTACCCTGGCAACCCGTCGGGCTATGAAGTGGGATCGCCGGGGCCGCAGCCCTTCCGGTATTTGAGGTATCCCGCCGGGGCCCAATGGGCAAAGAAGATATCCCGGTGGGCAAATCTCTCACAGAGCCTCCCGGTCTTCTTCAAGTCACCATGCCAATTTTTGTGAATGTGAAGACTTGTGAATTGAGAATTTTGTTAATTAACAGTGTGATTACGGAAAAAATACGTGATCATGTGAATTTGAAATTCCTGTTTGCCGCCTCTTAAAGCATGCTTGTGAAGGCTGTATTTTGGGTAAGATGCAGCGTTCAAAGTTTCCAAGGAATGGTTCAGTAAGGGCTACAAGCAGGTTGCAGCTTGTGCATAGTGATGTTTGTGGGCCTATGAAAACTCCATCCTTAGGCAATTGCCTGTACTTTGTGACTTTCATTGATGATTACTCGAGGCATGCATGGGTGTATCCCGCTTAAAGCTAAGTCCGAAGTGTTTATGTGCATTAAGCAATTTTTGGGTATGGCTGAAAATGTCTCTAAATGTACTATGGACACCCTCTATTCAAACCGATGGGGGGAGTATATGTCTCATGAGTTTAATGCATTTCTGGATAGTTGTGGGATAAAACACCAATGTACAGTGCCTTATACACCTCAGCAAAATGGTGTTGCTGAAAGAAAAAACAGGTCGCTTACGGAGATGGCACGATGTATGGTCAAGAGTCAAGCTTTACCACTTTCATTTTGGCTTGAGGTCATCATGTGTGCTACTTATGTACTCAACAAGTTTCCTACAAAAGCTTTGCAGTCTATGACTCCATATGAAGCATGGCATGATAGACAACCTTCTATTGATTACATACGCGTTTTTGGTTGTTTAGCCTATGCTTGGTGCCATAAACCTAGCGCAAAAAATAAGGCTATTAAATGCATTTTTGTTGGTTACAGTACTGAAAGTAAAGGCTTGTCGGCCGACTACCAAGCCTCACTATATGGATGCTAGCAAAGCGAGAACCACATACATAAAATGTCAATCCGTGGGATGTAGCTGACTTGACTAGTGCATGGAGGCTACAAGAGATAGCTAATCTCTCAAGAAACCCAAGTCTAGTGTGCTCTCACCTAGATCGGTCTTAGGTGTGTGTGAGACACCAAAATTCACTTTCTTTACCGCAAGCTTGATCGGATGAATTTGTATCTAGCTAGTATGGGGCTCTGAATGCTTCAAAACTTAATGCCTAGCATGTGCAAAGTATCCTCAATGTCCCTATGTGCTCAAAAGTAATTTTTGACACTCTGACAAAATCCCGTCTAAGATAAACAACATGTTTACCAAAGACCGATAGGTTGATTTCATGTAGCTATAGTGATCCAAATGCAACAAAACTTACTACCTAGAATGTGTAGACTATCCTCAACACTCTTATCTGCTCAAATGTCATTTCTGACACTCGAACAAAATTGCGCATAAGATAAACAACCTATTTAGGTCAATCGATTTCGGACTTTGAAGCATTCTATAGCTTCCTTAGGACGTGCTCTATCTATTCCTATTGTCAAAAACCAGTTTAGATGCGTGTATTGTGCATAGGGAATGAAAATAGCTCGTAGACGGGCATGACTAAAACCACAACTTCATCGTGAGATACTTACGAAAGAGAGAGCTTTCACCTGTGAGACGAGCGCGTTGGTATGCTCGGATTTGCAATGCAACACCACACGAGGGATACACAAAAGAGTGAAACAGCAGAGGACTCACATGACTATACCACAGCGTACGTGCACTATCATTATCCAAAAATTAGGTCCAAAGTTACAAAAAGTGGCTTTTATACCTTAGCCAAGGTTTAAAATCTATATTGTCCGGGCGCCCAAGACCTTTGAGGCTCCACAACTTACTATATTTGAATCCAAAGCACACTACCTGACTTATTCTTTACATCTTGGAACTCTCATTGAGCCCATAACACATCACAATGGCTAAATAAATTGAGAAATTACAATACATGGTCATTTTGGGAAAATATGAAAAGTGTGTGACTCCAATATTCGCTGCTTCTTTATATTCATCTTTGATGTGCATTCATAAGATTTTGATCTTTAGCAGCTCCTGTTAAGTGACACCCGCTCAGTTAACATTCCCCCCCTTCCGATTTTAGCACTCGTCCGCGGGCATTGTTGAAAAGTGTCCGTGGAGGCCGGGGAAGGTTTTGGATTGGTTGTTGATGGGCTGATTGTCTCATTAGTCGTTGAATTTGTTGATGAGGTTCATTCCACCGTAGCCTCTTCATTGGTACAAATTTGTCTTTGATGTGAGAGATGATGTCTCTTTGTTTATTTATTTATTTAGAGATGTACAAGGAAAGTAGAATGATGAGGATCTAAATTAGGGTCTCATACCTGGATGACCAAAGGAAAAAAACCCAGTGGAAAAAAATGCCTTCGGGATATGCACAATATTGGAGTACTTATTAGCATGGGAAATATTAGTAAAGTACTGAAGAGATTACATGCTAATGGATATGGAAATAAAAGGGCAAAAAATATGTGAGTAGCATGATGGATGGCATTGGTTTTCCTGCTGTAGTCCGCTCAAGGTGCATAGGTGGAAGCAAAAAAGAGTGTCTAATGTGTATGTCCAAGGGTGGGACATCCTATATGCGTACACAGAAATGCATGGTAAACAATATGCTGTACAAGAAAGATTTTTGAGGGGTTCTTCAAATAGAAGGTGTAGCCGTGTAAAAGCATATGGCATGGTTTTACAAGCTGGCACCCCTTTAAGAAGGGTTTTTGCTTTTGAGGATATGTGCTCTCATCTTAGTGTGCACCATGCGTGAGTGTTGAAGTCAACGTCACTTCACCATGATTAAGTTAAGAGACTTTGACTCTTATGCTCATCTCATCCAACATGAGTGACACGACTTAGATATGCTCAACTCTTTTAGTTTGAGCGTAAGCCTAATAACTACGATTCATAGCACAAATTTTATTAAGACTTGAAGCGTTGGGACTAACGCTTTGCTCATTTTTTGGCTTAGCAGCTCGCCGACTCTGACTATGCCAAAGAAAGTTTTTTGCACCCTGGCGACTTGAATTTTCACATTTTTGAGCTTACTACAAACATTTCTTCAGGTAAAAGTAAGCTTGAATCCTCAAAAAGAGGATTATTGAAGAATCAAGCTGGCATTGAAGGTTTCTTTCGTCATACCTGTTTAATCACCTTTGTATTTGCAGCTTTGTTGGTTGGGTTGTCCTTGTTTGATTGTGAAGACTCCATTGTTCGTTTGATTCTCCAATTAGGCCTATTGTAAGTAGTGTTTGAGGTTCTTGTAGGCCTATTTTGGCTGTCGGTATCTAGCTTTTGACTCGGAGCATTGTAGGACTAAGGAATCCAAATCTCTTGATGACCTTCGTAACTCCTTTGTTGACTTTGCTTAGCTCGAGGTCTTGTTGAGCTCTTGAGATCTTTATGCAGGTCTGGTGTAGCTGCATTTGGCTTGTGGTTGATTGGTAGACAAATCGTTAAATAATCTGTGTAGAATTCTTGTCCAAGAGGGAGATTCTTTGAGATCCGTCTCTGTTTTGTATCCTCTTGAGAAGTGTGGTTGACTATAGAAGTTTTTGATATTGTCCTTTTGTAAATATTCTTCTTAGGTATCCTGGAATATTGTTGAGGTTGATACCTAGTGGGCCTTCTTTCTTGGGAGGGTCTTGACGTTACTTCATATGCCCTTACCTGTGGTTTTAGTACCCATATCTGTCTGTTACCTCTATAGTACTCCTGTTCTTTTAAGCTCCATTGTGATGCTATCCATCCCATGTGTTTGTTGTTTTGTGTTGATATTTAATCTTTAATCCACACTAGATCATTGACTTTTACTGAACTCCTTAGAACAAACACTTGCCTGACTTTATTTTTCTTTCTTGAGTACTTGGGATGAAATGTCTTTGCTTTTCCGAGTGATTACCTAGAGGTTGTGTTTTGGTCAACAATTGACTTGAAGTTTTGAAAGCCTGACTTGCTTGAAGAAAGTGATCCATAAGGGTTCTTTGATGTAGAGGCATATGTTGTCACACCTTTTAGGGCTAGTCAGAGGAAGGTCCATTTTACCTTTATCGTTGTCTGTAAGATTTGCCTTTGATTCTTGTGACTTTTGCAACTCTGAATCTAACATTTATGGTACTTGTATGTTTGCTTGCTATCTCTTGAAAAGTAGAGTAGTAGAATTGTTTCTTCTATGTAGGCCTTGTGTTGGTCTAACCATTGATGTCCTAGGATGACATCTGCATGCATGTCTTTTGAAGACTTTACTTGAAACTTTACCTATTCTTCATGCTTCTAGATGCTAAGAGTAGCAACCATTTCTTTTTGACTCACATCCATACTTAGCATTGCTTTACTGTTCTATTTACCCAGAGTGATCTGGAGGATCCTTTGGATGCTTTCTGCAACCATATTGCACTCTAATTCTTTATCCAATAGAGAATTGTATCTGACACTTGCTCCATTTGCACTACTGAGGACTATAGCTATTCTCATTGGAGGTTCTATTGAATATTTTTGTCCTATGGAGGTGACTTGAGACTCTATTTTTCAATTTGACTTACATCAGTTGATTCAGTTGGCAATGAGTGATTGATCTTTGGACTTCCTATTGCCTCTTGCTTTTTGCAACCTTGTTCTTCTTTACTTCTTGCTTTGGTGGCTCTTTCTGCTCAATAGCTTTTGTGATTGGTATGTGCTCTATTTGATGTGCACTTGCTATTATCTTTGCTTTGGCATTAGTCTCCATTCTAATTGTGCTTGAGGACTTTGTGCTATCGTCCGTAGGTGACCAGTCCTTGTCTTCATTCTTTGTTGTCTTTGACGACTGCATATTTGTTGAGCTCTGTATCTCTAGGACCTTTTGGGCCATTGGCATTCGCACTATGATGTTATCTGGTACATCTTTTGTTGTTACCACATGACATTGGGCTATGATGATATGTGGACCTACTTGAATGGCGGTGGAAATGATTCCCCAACATTCTACTTTTTTGTCTCCAGATATGCTCACAAATTTAGGAGCATCTTCCAGCTGTGAGCTGCCACATTTTTTCTAAGTACAAAAGGACATGAAGTTCTTGTCTAGCTAAAAATCTAGCTTTACTTTACTTGACAAATTTTCTTCGTGTTCACCAGTAATGTTGCACTTGATCTTCTCAAGATTTTCATCTAAATTGAGTGCGTGTACAATGGTGGTGACCTTGGATTGAACTTTTTCTACACCTTCTTTGCTTTGTTCATCTTCTTCGGTCAATGTTGGCTCGTTTTGTTGTGATACTGCACTATTTTCTTGCAACTGTTGAGCATTATCTACCTGCATTTGAATAGCTTTTGATCTTAAAAGATCCAATGTACTTTTCAGCAGAATCTGTCTCTTCAGAAGAGATTTTGGTGGTGACTTTTGTGTAGCTTTCTGGACTTTAGGTTTTGTGAATTTGACCTATGCTTCACCTGTTCTGGCAGCTTGAGGCTTTGCACCATCTTTAGATAGTCTTTGACTTCAGTTGGACCATCCGTCTGGGTTTGTACAATGTCATGAACTTGCTGGTGTTCATTGCCACCTGCATCTCGATATGCAAACGTGAGCTTGATCACATGCAATTGCTTGAACACTATTGGGTTTGTCGGCTTTTGACTCTGACTTGTGAAGATCAGTTGAAATGTTTGTCCTTGATGATCTTCATAGAGGCATTTGTCTATAGATTCTGATGGAATCTAAATCAATTGGGAACTTCCAACAACCATATGATCCTTCAATGGTTTTTGCTTTCAAGGGTCTGCTCGCTAGAAGTTCTATTAGTTACGTCATATTAGTGAATTTGGGAATTTCCCAATTCCCACTTTCAAAATGAGCTTCATATTTGACCACATGGCCAAATCTTAGCCAAAGTTTTGAGAGCATGGCTTGAAAGAACTTTTCAAGTACTACCTTGTGGAAGGAGTTGGCCTTAAAAAATAGTTTGAAATTTGTCCATACGGTTAAATCTTTAAGACATTGGTGATTCCCAAATTGGCTCTAAAGTCTCATACTCATCAATATGGTGTTTAGTGCTTCTAACCTATGTTGCATTTCCTAGTAGTACAGGAGCTGATTTTGATGAATTTACAGCTCCCCCCTTCCTAGGGTGATCATTAAAGCTTTCTCTATGATGAGATGGGCTTAATACTATTTGGTTTAGATTTAGTCTCACCTTTTGAGATTGTGAAGGCACACTGTGGGTAACACTATTGATGTTTGGCATCTGTAAACCTTTTCCATAAAGTTCCTGTGTACCTCTCTGAAACATGATATATGATTCCCCAAGTCAAGCTGTAGATAACACTATCTTCACCATGATATTGTCTATCCCATTTGTCTCCTATGATATGAGCTCCTGTGGTTTCAAGACCCAAGGCATCGTAAATTTTAGACTCTTGTCTATATCTACGATTGTTTTGGTCAAATTATATGCTCGTTTGGTAAAAACGTCAAAGCTTCATTTCCAATGGGGGAGAGTTGGGATCTGAATAGATTTCTGGGTTTACTGGGGTAACCTCATTTAGCTCTAGAGAGGATGGGAAATAATAGATTATTTCCTTTGAAATGAACCATCCTTCATGATCTATCACTGGGCATAATTCTACGAGCTGGTATGTGGGCCTTTAAAAAACTCGTTGATCCTTTTTGTACAGTTGCCCTTCTTGGTCTAGATAATGTGCATATGAATTATGTGTACCATACAAAGCTAACATCATTTGCTTTGACGTGTTCCTTAGACTCGTGAACGATTGCACACTCATGGATGTGGATGAATCAACACTTGCAAACCTGTAACTTTTAATGGTAGTAACTTGTGTGTAGCGGAAAATAACATAGACATAGTGAGCATTTCATTAAGACTAGATTCCTAATGAGCATAGCAAGAGTGCTTGGATGGAGAGAGCAACAAAAGCATAACACCTAGTTAGATAGGCATGAAAAATACTTCAAAAAGAGAGAGAAATTAAGCTATTGAAAACAGTTGAGGACCGGATTTACATGGTCCCCCCTCCAAAAGGCTTTGTATTATAGGTTTTCCCCCCATCAAGAGAGACATTTTACAATACAATACTTTGTGTTCCTTCAATAACTTGTTCGTGCAATGAAGATGGAAGCTTCAAGCACCAAGCCTACACTTGAAAACACAACATCAATTCCCTCACAGTCTCAGACCCAAGACCTCACACACCTTTGAAGATGGTGAGAACTAGTGGGGTATGAGAGTAGATCGAGAGGAAGAAGGAGTATTCTTACGAGAAATAAGTATGTCTCCTCACATAATCACTCTTAATAGCTTAGCATAGCTTAGTAATTAGCATGGTAGAGGAGATGAGAAAGCATTGGATCTTGGCTCGTGGTTGGATTTGCATCACAAAGCCAAGAGTTGTTGGTGTAGGCTCCCTTCTCACAAGCTTGGAGTAGATGATGAGATTTCCATTAAAGCTTGAGAAGGAGATAGTCTTCTTTACTCCACACATGAGATTGTGTGATTGTGTGTGTGATAATGCCTTGCAACAATCAACCCCCCCTCTCTCTCTTGGTCGACCCCTCTTGCTATTTGCTCATATGTTGGCATCCTATTGGCCCCTGCAAAGCTTATCCGATGACAGTTAAGAAGCATAAGTGATAGCCTTGTGACATGTGTCCCCCTTTCCCCTTTTGTGAGAGCTTGGAGTATTTAAATAATGCAATTAACCTCTCATTGGACCCCTTAGTCTTCTGGCCAATAGTAATCAGGCAAGCCATTGGGATGTTGAATGCTCATTGGACCCCTTGGGAGACTGTCCAACCAATAGTCTTCTAGAGAGCTTAATTTATATTGGTTCTTTTATCAAGTATTTTAAATGAATTAAACTAAATTTACTCTAGCCTAATTCTCATTGGTCCACCTCTATGGCCCTCCAACAGGATTTGAATGCACTTTGGGGGCAACTCTCGGGTGGTTCACCGTTCAGTACCCCCTATATAACGTGGCTTCATGGGGTATTAAAAATATTCCTCTTTTAACATGTCTAAATGAATAAAATGACCCCTTATTTTAGTAATTTTTTTCCAAATTTGAATATAGAAACCCCTTATTTTAATGTATCTCTATTAAATTGCCTAAAATTATTGTAGTTTATAACCCCTCCTTTCGAACTCACATTATACATTAACATGATTACATAGTGCACCCCCCGAGGGGCAATTGGGCTAGGGAGCTGACATGTGTCCGCTATGCCCTTTGTCTAGCGGGTAGAGGATCCCTTTTTTACCCTATGGCATCGTTCTAGAATGGATGACTAATTCATTTGGCGCTTGAGAGCCTAAGCTACTGCAAGAATGTCTGCACATTAGTCCTATCAATCTTCCATAAGTAGAGTGACAAGCTCTACTTGGTGTTTGGAAGACATCATCTCCGCAAACTTGATCCTAAGCATGCATATTTCTTAGCATTTGTGCACAATAAAGAAAAAGAGAGTCTTATAAGACAAGAACTTTGTTCTAAACATTTTTACATTTGCCTACTCTAGGGAAGCATTCTAAGCATTGACAAGGTTTAGGTTATCCTTTAATTGTAAGCCTTGCATCCATCTAGCATCATCAAAAGGATAGTTCTTAAACTTACCACCTCTCAATACCTTGTCTTCATGTCGGAGAATGGACTTGGGCTACAACACCTCTTCTTGGTCCTTGATCTTCGGTGGGTCTTCAATTGTTTGTTCTTGAGGTGGCTCTCCTTTGTAAGGCTTTAGTAGGCTCACATGGAAAGCATTGTATATGAGCCAATGACTGGGTAACTTGAGTTGATAGGCCATCTCATTGATTGGTCTAAGAATTTGGAAGGGACCATAGTACCTTTTTTCTAATTTAGCATAGTACTTTTGGTGTCCAGTAGGATTCTTGCCCGTTGTGTGCCTTAATCAAGCCTTAGGAATTTCAAGTATGACGCAATCATTTTGTTTAAAGGCTTGAGCTCTTCTGTGCTTATCAACAACTACCTTTTGCCTTTGCTGTGAGATAGAGATATCATCTTTAATCTTTTGGAAAGATTCTTGTAGGTCTTGGCTATACATCTACAACGAAGATCTTCCTGTGTACCTTAAGTAGTAGGGGACTTTTGGATCTTCCCTCAATTACCTCAAAAGTTGCTTTTCCAGTGGAGGTATGTATAGTGTTATTGTAGGCATACTCCACTAATGGTAAGTACTTCTCCCATTGTGTGACCTTTGATCTACTTTCGTTACGTAGGCTTTTAGTAGATCAAGAATTGTTAGGTTAGCTATTTCACTTTGGCCATCCGTTTGAGGGTGATAGGCCAAAGAGAAGTTAAGCCTTGTCCCTAAATTCTCAAAGAGACCCTTTCCAAAATTACTCGTCATTCTAGGATCTCTATCTGACACTATGGACATTGGCAAGCCATGGTACTTGAAGATTTGTGATATGAAGAGGGTTGCCATTTGATGGGCTTTGATAGTCTTTTTGATAGGTATTAAATGAGCTTGTTTGTTGAACCTGTCTACTATTGTCCATATTCCTGTATTCCCATGGATAGACTTAAGCAATCCAAAGATAAGATCCATGGATATGCTCTCCCATGATGAATTAGGGATTGGCAAAGGTTGAAGCGATCTAGGTTGCTTCCCTCTATCAAACTTCGTCTTTTGGCAGACCACACATTTTGAAACATACTCTTGTATGTTTGCTTTCATGGTTGGCCAATAGAAATATGTTTCTATCCCTTTTAGGGTAGACTGAATCCCTCTATGTCCCGCATAAGGAGGAGCATGAGATTCATACATTACTTTCGCACGTAGTGAGTTAGTAACGCATAGTCTATTGCCATAGAGAAGATAACCATCTTGTAAGGTAAATGGTTCCTCTTTCTTCCTAGTGCAAGAGCTGAAATCAAATCTCTAAAATCGGGATCAATAGTGTACTCATATATCATAAAAGATAGATCATTGTGAGTTGCTATGGAAATCGCATTCACTCTCGGCCGTCTTGAGAGTGCACCCGCTACTTGATTATGCTTGCCCGCAATGTGAGCAATATGAAAATGAAATTGCGAAAGGAAATTGCCCACCTCATTTGTTTGTTGGAGAGCTTGGTCTCTGCGTCATGAAGTACTTAAGGTTTTGGTGATCCGTCCATAGAATGAAAGGAGTCCCCAATAAATAGTGCTTCCATGAGTTTAAGGCATGTAGAAGTGCGAGGAGTTCCTTTCATATATGCCTAGAGCTTGCTCAACATGGTTGAGCCTTCGACTTTCATAGGCTATGGCGTGCCCTTCTTGGAGCAACATAGCTCCAAGGCAATCATCACAAGCGTCATATTGGACCTCAAATGGCTTTGAGGGATCTGACAGTGTAAGCAGAGGTTGAGAGATAAGCTTCTCTTTAAGATTTTTGAAAGCATTGTTCTCCTTGGCAGACCATGTATACCTAACATTTTTTTTTGTTAGGTCATGTAATGGTCTCGCGATTTGTGAGAACTTTTCTATGAAGCATCTATAGTATGCCTCTAGCTTTGATGGATCCATTTGGATGCCATCTTGAGAGATAATGTGACCTAAATACTGAATCTCTTGTAAGAAAAACTCACTTTTCTTTTGATTAATATAAAGTTTATTCTCTTGTAAGACTTGAAATATTACCTGGAGATATTGCTTGTGTTTGTCTAGTGAATTAGAGATCTCAAGCGATTAAATGTGGCTGGTGCATTGGTCAAGCCAAAAGGCATGACAATGTATTTGTAAAGATGTGATGGAGAGCGTTTTGCCTACCGTCTTCGTGGAGCCATCTCTGTCGAGGTGGCAGGAGACTCACTTATTTCTCGTTATTTTAGTGGGGGCTCTACCGTTGAAACTTGAGTTCTCCTTTGGGAAGGAGATGCATCGTTAAGTAGTAGATTTTTGAGCCCGTCATACGGATACTCTTCTTCTTCCCTTATCGGAGAGAGACCTCTTTTGGAAGTCTCACAAGGAGGCTTCCTAGGTACTCTCTCTTCTTGGTGGGGAGTTTGGAGAATCCCATGAGCACATAGCTACCATTGCACTTCACTTTGGAGGGATGGATTGCCCATGGCTGGTTGCTAGGCTTGTTGAAGCCTAGTAACAAGGTAATTAACAAGCATAGGGGCATCATTAGTAGCCTGTTCATTAGCAAAATCAAAGCTATCAACATTAATTTCACTCTCTTTACTATTGTCAGCCATTCTAGCAACTCTTAGGTGTAAAATTTTAAGTGTACTTTGGCACTTCAAGCCCTAGTTGCTACTCCTCTTAACCCCTTTAGAAAAGCACTCAAGCTTCTGTACCTGTGGCTCAAATATCATTAACTGCAAGGAATAGCAGAGAGGGTCTTTCACCACCAAAATAGTACCGGCTCCTGTCAAGCTTCTAATAGCTCAATAGTGGTTAAGCTGTAGGCAAGCCCCGTAGGACTCCATTATTAAGACCATAGCTCTTGAGGTGATGCCCCATTATCTGCACGAAGCAGGCGCACTGCAAGGCTGAAAAATCCCTATTCTACTTACTCAATTGCAATTAATAATACCAACCATTTATAGTCAGCTTGAGGACCTTTCTTCTTGAGCAAGAAAAGAGAAACCTTGTGCTTTGATACCAATGTAACATTTAATGCTCTAGTGACTTGTGTGTAGTGGAAAACAACATAGACATAGTGAGCATTTCATTAAGACTAGTTTCCTAATGAGCATATCAAGAGTGCTTGGATGGAGAGAGCAACAAAAGCATAACACCTAGTTAGATATGCATGAACAATACTTCAAAAAGAGAGAGAAATTAAGCTATTGACAACAGTTGAGGATCGGATTTACATGGAGCCGGTCCAAAAGGCTTTGTATTATAGGTTTTCCCCATCAAGAGAGACATTTTACAATACAATACTTTGTGTTCCTTCAATAACTTGCTGGTGCAATGAAGATGAAAGCTTCAAGCACCAAGCTTATACTTGAAAACACAACATCAATTCCCTCATGGTCTCAAACCCAAGACCTCACACACCTTCGAAGATGGTGAGAGCTAGCGGGGTATGAGAGTAGATCGAGAGGAAAAAGGAGTATTCTTAGGAGAAAGAAGTATGTCTCCTCACGTAATCACTCTTAATAGCTTAGCATATCTTAGTATTATTAGCATGGTAGAGGAGATGATCATGCATTGGAGCTTGGATCTTGGTTGGATTTGCATCACAAAGCCAAGAGTTTTTGGTGTAGGCCTCCCTTCTCACAAGCTTGGAGTAGATGATGAGCTTTCCATTAAAGCTTGAGAAGGAGATAGTCTTCTTTACTCCACCCATGAAATTGTGTGAGTGTGTGTGTAATAATGCCTTGCAAAAATCAGCCCCCTCTCTCTCTTGGTCGACCCCTCTTGCTATTTGCTCATGATGGCATCCTATTGGCCCCTGCAAAGCTTAGCCAATGATTATTAAGAAGCATAAGTGATAGCCTTGTGACATGTGCTCCCCTTTACCCTTTTGTGAGAGCTTTAGGTATTTAACTAATGCAATTAAACTCTTATTGAACCCCTTAGTCTTCTGGCCAATAGGATTCAGGCAAGCCATTGGGCTACTGAAAGCTCATTGGACCCCTTGGGAGACTGTCCAATAGTCTTCTAGAGAGCTTAACTTCTATTGGTTCTTTTATGAAGTGTTTTTAAATGAATTAAACTAAATTTACTCTAGCCTAATTCTCATTGGTCCACCTCTATGGCCCTCCAATAGGTTTTGAATGCACCTTGGGGGCAAGTGGGCTAGGAAGCTGACATGTGTCCACTATGCCCTTTGTGTAAAGGGAGCTTGCAAGAGTGTGTGTATGTTTCTCTCTCATCCCCTACATATAAGGCTCGCCCCCTCCTTGATAGGGATGTGGAAAGACTTTTGAGTCTTCCCACAAGCATCCAAATTTTCCCTAAAGGTTGACCACTGAGTATTGATTTAATTTTGGAACCTTAGCATTTTCTAAGTCTTAATGGGCTGAACCTTAGGGTCTTTGAAGCCCATTGATGCACATTGCTCTTTTGCAGATGGCCCCCCCTTTGGATCCCTATTTTTCCTCCTTTGGATCCTACTGTGACTGGTTTGCCAGCCTAACCAATATTGTAGCTTTTTGTCCCTTGGTACTTCTCCATATTAAATGATCAGTTTAACATGAGAAAATCATTTAGGAGAATTAGATATTAGTTATTATGACAAAACCTAACACTCTTTTCAACCTTCGGTGATAACTGGACACTTTGACCAAATTCACGGAGTAATTTTTTGTTCAAAGAATCAATTTTAAGCTTTTCAGGTGTGTGTGCATCTTTATGCTGATTTTGAACTTGTAGTACTTTTACTGGTGCTTCTAATGGTAATGAAAAATCATTTGACTGCACCAAAAATGAGGAGTTAGATTGCACTTACATTGCAATCCGTATTTTCAGTTTGCTCCATGTTTTGCTTTGCAATGGCCATTTCTCTATTATCTGGGTTCTTGGACAATCCTTTGGAAAATGTCCACCTTTTCTTTCAGAATCTGAGCAATACATCAACACTGGTGGTATATCAATTGGCTTGTCTATCTAAATCTCTTGCCATTAGGAAGAGAATGGGGTGTAGGAGGGCCTCTTTATTTGACAGTTTAAGGGAGTCAAAGCTGTAGTATTAAGAAAGCAAATAAAGGAAAGTTCTTGAATTCAAACAAGCAAAACAACAAGTTTATTTGAATTCAAATTTCTCCCCCAAAATGAAATTTAAAATCTAGCGGGCAAAACCATATCATGTAACATACCTATGGAAAGAGCTTGGCGTGAAGGTTACATATCTATAATCTTTGCTTAAATCGGAGATTGTATGTAGGAGTTATGGAGGGCCAAAAACCATAAAGTTGTCCACCCCCTTTTTGGGAGAGAAAAGTGTATCCTTTGACCACTCTTACGCCTCTCTTACACACCTACCATTCTTGCACACATGGAATCCCCCTATTTGTGAGAATGTTAACCACCTCCATAATCTCATGGCAAATAAAGAGCTCCCCCTAGACCCCATCCTCTTCCTAATGCTGAGAAGTCTTTGCTTCTTGCCAAGTTGTTAGCTTCTTCTTTTAGAACATTGAGCATCAAACTATTGCTCCATCTTGACCTTTATACCGCCTTTGACTTGATTCTCCAATTAAATTGGCTTCTATTGGTTGGTCTGTTAGATCTTCCATTTTTGGCTCTCAATTGTAGATCGAACGACCATAATCCATGTAAAATGACCCTGATTGCATATGCACCGACTGTATGGTTTGATGACTTGTGATGATGTTTGGATAACCACTTGGATCAATTTTTGCACATCTATCTGCACCTCATCTCTGAGCTTGCAATACCTGGCTCCATTGAAATCTGTAAACATCTGTGAGTTCTCTAAATATGGATTCACTCTGATTGATAGGATCGTGGCTACTTTTGCTGCTCATAAGATACCTATAGCCTTCTAAATCTCCATTGTAACCATAGAGTTGTAAAAATTTCTATGTTGCATTTGTGCCTTTGCTACTGACATTGACTAGCTCTGGTTCACTTGAACTTTTTGCTTGGATTGAATCCATGTTGTGTTTGGTCTGTTCCTTGTAGATTCAATTATTGCATCGTGAAATTCCTCCTTCTCAGGTTGAAAAGATTGCTTGTGCCCAAGCAATTCTGATAGTTGAATACTTTCTAGACACACAAGAGTCGGGAAACTCAAGATCAAATGCATTAGAATTTGAAATGATGAAAAACTATGGCTCTAAATAGTTTGACCTGCAATCACATGTACCCTTGGTGATAACAAGCTATCTTTGGAGCACCAAAGATAAAATTGCTATCTTCGAAGCACCAAAGATAAAATTTTACTATTTCAAGTGATTTTTGCCCAAGGTAATTTTCCTAGGTTTTTACATGTAGTTTCAAGTCTCTCCACTAAGTTTCACAAAGTTTGAACTATATGTGAGTGGTTTACCATCTCTTTTTGTCCCGTCTTGAAGGTTTCCATTTGTTTTGGTGTTTCAAGTCTTTACACAGCTTCAAAGTTGTTCAAACTTTCTCTAGAGCTCTATAATGTTCAATGGAAGCTATGCTAATGAAAATTTTGCCAAAATCACCTTTTTGGTAGAAAATTTATCTTATGTGCGCCTAAGATAAATTCTTCAAATTTAGAACTTTGACCACTTGAATATGGTTCTTATGATAAGACAAAGCTAAACCAGATTTCAAAATAAAAAAATCACCTTTCTGGTAGAGAATTTATCTTATGTGCACCTAATATAAATTCTTCAAAATTTGAACTTTGACCACTTGAGCTAACCTTGGTGTCAAAAGCAAAAAATCACCTTTCTAGAGTGAAAAAATTATCTTATGTGCGCCTAAGATAAATTCTTCAAATTTTGAACTTTGACCACTTGAATAGGGTTCTTATGATAAGGCAAAGCTAACCCTAGTGTTAAATTAAAAAAATCACCTTTCTACTAGAGAATTTATCTTATGTGCGCCTAAGATAAATTCTTCAAATTTTGAACTTTGACCACTTGAATAGGGTTCCTATGATAAGAAAAAGCTAACCCTGGTGTCAAAATAAAAAAATCACCTTTCTAGTGAAAAATTTATCTTCGATGTGCATAAGATAAATTTTCACTATTTCAAGAGATTTTTTCTCAAGGTAATTTTCATGGGGTTTTACATGTAATCTTGGTGTCAAATCAAGAAAATTACCCTTCTGGTGAAAATTATATCTTCAGTGTGTCTAAGATAAAATTTCCTTGTTTCAACATATTTTTAACCGATATGATATTTCAAGCTTGTTCAATGAGTTTCACAAAGTTTGGACAATTTACTAGTGTTTTGTCACCCTTTTTAATCTTGTACTCAGGGTTTCTAGTTTTCTTGGTGTTTTCACCCTTGCATAGCTCCAAATTTCATGAAACTTGCTTAGGAGCTATATTATGATCCTAATAGACCCTGTGAGTTGCAAATTTGGCAGAATACCCTCTCTAGAGAGATTTCTATCTTCGACGCGTCTAAGATAAAACTCTTCCAGATTTTGACCTTTTTCATTTTTTTTCATATTTCCCACAAGTTTTAGGATTTATCCACATCATGGTTTCAATTTTTACCCTGACTTGACTTTTCCTTGTTGATTGTCTTTGAAGTTTGCGGTTTTTTCCAATTTTGGACTTGACCAAGTGTTTTAGTGATCCAAATGTTTCCAAAATCAATGGGGATGGCCTAAACAAGTTGGTCTACCACCTTTCAAGTTCAATTTCTCAGTTTCAATCCTAGAACTCCTTGTCTATCTTAGGCATGCCTAAAATAGATTTGACATTTTTTTGGTTTTCTTCAATGCACCTTAGATCAGATGCAATCCTGATGGTTTTGTACTTACCCTACTCATGCTGAACATGAAAAAAGAGTGCAGAAAGTGGAAAATTAAACTTTCAGTCTCAAATCTCTACTTCCTACTTAGGTGACACCCTTACAACCACTAGCCAGTCTCAAGGATCTTTCACCTAATGCATCCTACTAAACAAATGCTCCCGAGGTCCTTACCGAGTATCTCTAGTCTCAAGCACCTCTCAGTCGTGATAAAGTCAAAAAATGGGTTACTCTGGAAAAAAGTAGAGGAAGTAATGGAAATTCAAGTGAATGCTTTGGATTTTTCTCTAGTCTAAGTTGCCTTGTCCCTGGCAACGACGCCAAAATGTCGGCCAGCTACCAAGCCTCACCATACCGATGCTAGCAAAGCGAGAATCACATACATAAAATGTCAATCCGTGGGACGTAGCTGACCCGACTATTGCATGGAGGCTACAAGAGATAGCTAATCTCTTGAAAAACCCAAGTCTAGTGTGCTCTCACCTAGATCGGTCTCATGTGTGTGTCAGACACCAAAAGTCACTTTCTTTGTACCGCAAGCTTGATCGGATGCATTTGTATAGCTATAGTGCTCCAAATGCAATGAAAATTAATGCCTAGCATGTACAGAGTATCCTCAACATCCTTATGTGCTCAAAAGTCATTTTTGACACTCTGGAAAAATCGCGCCTAAGATAAACAACATGTTTACCAAAGGCTGATACGTTGATTTCATGTAGCTATTGTGCTCCAAATGCTATGAAACTCACTACCTAAAACGTGTAGAATATCCTCAACACTCGCATGTGCTCAAATGTCATTTTTGACACTCAGAAAAAATCAAGCATAAGATATACAACCTATTTTAGGTCAGTCGGTTTCGGACTTTGAAGCGCGCTATAGCTTCCTTAGGATGTGCTCTATCTATTCCTATGATCGAAAACTAGCTTAGATGCGTGTATTATGCACAGGGAATGAAAATAGCTCGTAGATGGGCATGACTAAAAGCACAAATTCATTGCAAGAAACTTACGTAGAAAGAGAGAGCTTTCACTTGCGAGCGCGTTGGTATGCTCAGATTTGCAATGCAACACCACACAAGGGAGACACAAAAGATTGAAATAGTAGAGAGCTCACATGACTGTACTGCAACATACACACACTTTCATTATCCAAAACTTAGGTCCAAAATTACAAAAAGTGGCTTTTATACCGTAGCCGAGGTTTAAAATGTGTAATGTCCGGGCGCCCAAGACTTTTGAGGCTCCACAACTTATTGTATTTGCAACCTAGACACACTTATTGACCTATTCTTTACATCTTGGTACTCTCATTGAGCCCGTAACACATTGCAATTATCACAATGGCTAAATAAATCAAGAAATTATCTGAAAAGTGTGTAACTCCATTCTTCACTGCTTCTTCATATTCATCTTTGATGTGCATTCATAAGGCTTCGATCTTTAGCAGCTCTCATTAATTGACGTAGGCTCAGTTAACAAGTCTACAGGTTGTATCATCTATAAACAAAGCGTAGTTTGGTTTCACAAGGAGATGAGTTCAGTTCAGCTCTTGTTGTCATGTACAAGAGAAAACAATGTAAGCTCACATGACATTTATGATAGTTTATTGCCTGTTTTTAGTGGTGAAAATTTGAATGTAAATTTGAATGTGGCAAATGTACAGCCTACATTAGGAAGAGAATGAGGTCTAGGAGGGCCTCTTTATTGGGAAGTATAAGGAAGTCAAACCTTTTGTATCAAGAAAGTAATCAAAGGACAACTTTTGAATTCAACCTGGCAAAACGGCTAGTTAATTGAATTCAAAGTTCCCCCCCAAAATGGAATTTAAATTCTAGCGGATAAAACCATATCATGTAGCATATCATATCTATGGTAAGACTCGGCGTGTAGATTTTAGATCTATGAGCTCCGGTCAAGTCGGAGATCATATGTGGGAGTTGTGGAAGGCGGAGACACATCTCTTACACACCCACCATTCTTGCACACATGGTGTATACCTATTTGTCAAAATGTTAATCACCTCCATAAGGTCATGGAAAATAAAGAGGCCCTCCTACACCCCATCCTCTTCCTAATGATTAGGATGTTAGAAAATGCTACGGATCAACCTATTACTGATACTAAGAAAGAGCAGGCTAGCTCGCCGTGCATCTTATGCATTAGATTGTTATGCTTTGGCTGTTTCTAGCTTATGTGATGTAGATGAACCTCTATCTTTTGATGAAGCACATAATTTAGAAAATTAGATGGCTACCATGCAATTAGAATATGATGCACTTATAAAAAATGACACATGGACTTTATGTGATTTGCCTCCTAGAAAAAAGGCCATTATTATAAAGTGGGTTTACAAGCTGAAACGTAAGCCAGATGGTGAGATTGATTGCTATAAGGATCAACTTATTGCAAAAGATTATGCACAACAAAAAGACATAGATTATAAAGAGACTTTTGCTCCCACTTGTTGTATGAACACTGTGCATTGGCAACTTATTGTGAATGGGATATACATCAATTAGACATTGTTACTGCTTTCTTAAATGGTGACATATTTGAGGAAGTTAATGGAATGTAACCTTGAGGTTTTTTCAAGAAAGGACAAAAGATAAGATGTGAAAATTTAAGAAAGATTTATACTTTATATGTGTTGAAGCAGTCTCCTCATGCTTGGTATGAAAAAGCTGGCACTCATTTCGTTAAACGAGGCTTTTGTAACAATCCAATGGAAGAACTTTGTATGTAAAGCATGAGGGTGATGTACTTCTCATTGTTGTTCTATTGTGGATGATTTGATGATCACCAGTCTTGATGAGACACATATTGATAAATTTAAGGCTGATTTGAATGCTACTTGCAAGATGAAAGATTTGGGCCTGTTGAATCATTACTTGGGCATATAGTTTAAGCAGTGTGATGGTGGAATTGCCTTGTGTCAAACAAGTTACATAGAGACATTGCTATGTAAATTTGGACTTGAGGACCGAAACCTACTGCTACTCCCATGAAAACAGGTTTGAAATTAGTCTTCATGATGCTGGTGATCCTACCAATGTCACCTTTACCAAACTACTATTGGATGCCTTATGAATGTATGCAATACAAGGCCATATATTTAGTTTGCAGTCTCACAGGTCAGGTGATTAATGCATAGCCCACGGTCTAAGCATTGGCAGGCTATCAAGAGGATTTTTTTCTACTTGAGTGGCACTTTGCATCTTGGCTTGTTTTATCCCAACAAGGGGGATCATTGCCGCCAAATTTACATGCTTTTTCAAACTCAAATTGGATTGATTGTTCTAGACTCACAAGTGGTTTTTGTTTCATGCTCGATAGTTCATGCATATCATGGTTGAGCAAGAAGAAACCTACTGTGGCCACTTCATACCGTGAGGCTGAGTACATGGCAATCTTCACAGCTACGGTTGAGTGTGTATGGCTCAAACACCTTATGGTTGACTTGGGTGTTGGATAGGACACTGCCAACATTATCTACACTGACATTCATAGCACATTGGTAGTTGCAATCTAGTTTTTCATTATCGTAAAAAGCACATTGAGGTGCATTACTACTATGTCAAGAAGAGACTCTCAGAAGGAGAGATCAACTTGGCTTATGTGCTAACACAAGACAACCTTGTAGATCTATTCACAAAGGCATTGTCTCATGAGAACTTCAAAGCTTTCTGCAAAGATTTGGGCTTACTCCCCTTTTGTTGGACGGATACGCCGCGGCGGACTTTGGCACAGCGAGAACTCACCTAGCAAGATTTGTCAGCTAAGGACGAAGCTCGACCCGCAGGCACGTGGAAGCAAGCATGGGGTGTCAACCTACACTCGACCGACTCCTAACTAATTCCTACAGAGGTCTCTATCCAATGTCTAAGTCACAGCCTTCAAGAGTGCATAAGAGGAAACTTCCTACAACGCTTTCTAGAGCCGACACCCATTAAACAATCTCGAAACACCACAAAACTTGAAGGAGACCCTACTAACACCAATAGGTCGCTCTCCCTAAGGTCTATGAACCAAAACCCCAACCCAAAACACCCGGTGCAAAATCACGTAGGATGTCTGGCCAAAATTTGTAGGTCTTCGTTTCCGAAATCTAAAGTGCCTAATGTGTAGCTCTACTCAATGTGAATGCGTGGATATGCTGCAATGCAAAATCGGCCGGACAACGTATGCTCACCGAATCACCAGATGAAGCTCACAAAACCGGACTGTACGCGTGCAATGTAGGTATCGGTGCATAGCTCTCGTTGGGGGCAACACGTTGCACTTCTCCGCCCTGATTCCGACCACCGGTGCACACGTAGCGTCAAGATGAAGCTCACACTCTCTCTCGTACACAGTACGCTCACTCACAGACTTCAAACTTTTTAAAAATGACAAAAGGTTTTTCATTAAGGTCAAAAAGTGGTATAAATACCTTACAATTCTCAAACCCTAAAGTTCCAAATCAACCATCTACTCAATCTAACTGTCAAAACTGGGATACAATCTGGGAACTTCTGTAAGCCCCAATATTTACAAGGTGAAATGTCGAGTTTTCTCAATAAATGAATAATTACAAAAAATGATAATTTGCCGAGTAGTCAGTTTCCGTAGGGTGTGTCCAGCTTCTAACACTCCCCCCCTCCTTGCTCATGTCGTCCCCGACATGGCTATTGAGCTGCTTCTTTATCTTATGGTTTCGCGCATCTTGAGGAGCGACTCGTATCTTGCATGTAAATCCAACAGTGTTGGGCCGAATATATCAGTGTTGATGGTGAAGAAGCCGGTGTAGAAAGCTTCTTCAAAGGCTTGGAGGTGATAGGATGGCAGAAACATTATCCTTTGATACAATGCATGTTTCACCTCCTTGGAAGGCTGACCAGACAGATCATATGCACATCTGTAAGTATCTTGAAAGAAGAAGATACTGTCTGTCACCTGGCTCGGTTTGAATGTCTCGAAGACTGCCAAAAGGGTTTTGCAGATCTTCCTCATCCTTATGCAAGAAAGGTCAGGCGAGCCAGTGAACAATTTGATGGCACCCGTTAGGGTTTTCACCATGTATTGAACACTTATTCTCTTGCCTTTCTCCACTGGGCTGGAAGTCGACTATCAACTTGGCCCCTTCAGGCTGGGAGATATCTGCTGTGTAGAGTGGCACTGTCGGCTCTTCTCTAATCCTCTTGTTGATGGTGGAGGCTTCGTACTTTAGCAACGGATATGGGAGAGAGGGCTGTAGCCATTCACGCTGGAGGTTGCTGGTATCGATCTTCTGAATGGTCATGGATTTAAAAACCCTCTGCTCCATTCCAAGGCTTCCTTGGCCGTTTCCTCTTACATGGGTGTGTCCACAGGATCTGCCACATTCTCTAGGTCTATGCCTTCCATGGCTACCGGCCTTGTGCCTGCCTGCTCTTCTGCCTACTGTCCTCTCAGCTCTTCTATCTGCTTTAGGAGTGTCTGTTTCTCTGCTTCAGCTTCTTCTCCCATGTTCACGAGGAGGTCGTTCAACTCGGCGTTTACCTTCTCCGCCTCCTCGAGCTTTCTCTTGATTATTTATAGCTCATCTTGCATTGCTTTCTGCTCTTCTTCCATGCATGTTTGCATAACCACCGACCCTTCCGTCATCATCAATCTTTACTTTTTCTCTAAAGTCAACTCTTTCTGAAGCTCTTTCATCTGTTGTTCATAGATCTGGCTTTCTGTAGTGGTGTGAGTCGAGCTAGTAGCTCTGACACTGGCAAGAGATGCCCATAACTGCTGGATGGTTTGATCTTTAACTTTAAGCTGGTCCTTGAGCTCAAGGACCTCATCCTGGCTAGCCTCCTGGTCTATTTCTGCCTTTTCTTTGGCATTTTGCATGGCCTCAAATTCCTTGGACTCTTCAGCAAGTTGTAGGGTTAGGTTATCCCTTTCCCTGTCTGCATCTATCAATGACTTGCTGAGTTGTCTATACTCCTCTTTGGCTCCTTGCAGTCTTTGAGCTGCTGCCTAATTTTCTCTTTCATTTCCTAGCATCTTTGCAATGCCTTTGCCAGACTGGCTTGCAGCTCTGCTTTTCTCTCTATCTGACTTTGGATTTGTTTTTTAAAGTGTCAACTTCCAGCTTTATCTGCACTTCAATGGTTTTGAGAGTTGCCATTTCACTTTTTGAGGCCATTGACTGTGCTCTTAGCTCGGTTAGCTTTGTCATCACCACATCCCAATCATTGGTGGGCGGGTGTAGGTCCACTGTACCAGTGGCCATCTCCTTTAGCTCTACTAACCATAGGCTTTGCATTTGCTCTTTGGGCCCCATGCTTGCCAAGTCGAATGCGACTGTGGCAGCCTCTTCTTTTGTATATCCGGCAGCTAGCAGGTCTAGAAATGTGTTGTATGATTCATTTGGCTTTGGTTGCTCACTTTTAGGCTTAGCCTCTTCCTTTGGTTCTTGCTCCTGGTTTTGTTCTTGCTTGGACTCTTCTTGGTCTTCTGGTTTGTCTTACTCCTCTTTCTCTTCTTGTGGAGGGCTACGAGGAGGTGGTGAGGGCGGTGGGTTGGATTCAGGGCTGGTCGGTGGAGTTGTCGGATTTTTCTTGAAATCTCTGTCCGCCTTTGTCTTCCTTTCTCTCTCTTGGCCTTCCTGCTCTTCTAGCAGTTTCTGTCAGACTTGCTCCACTTCCTCTTCTGTAAAGGGTACATGTGGGATATTCTCTGCTGTGGCGTCAAGAATATCAAAATTCTTAATGTAACCATCGAATCTGTCTCTATGCACCCTTCGGGATGATCCCAACATTGCTTCTAGAGACGGCTTCCATAGCTCGTCTAAATCTCCTTTGAGGGCTCTTTTTGCCTTGAAGCTTTCCATCAGCCGCTCTAGACGTGCCACTTTCTATGATTTCCTCTCTTTTACTGGCACTTGGACAAATTCTTTCTTTCCCTTCTTCAACTCTGGCTGCTCTTCTTGCACGGTTTCTAACCGGCGTTTCAAACAGGTTGCCACCCTTGGTGCTTTGGGCTGTTTGTCTTCCTTATCTTCCTTAAGCCTCAGCCAGTCGTTTTGTGATGGAGGGTCGGGCCATCTTCCCTTGGCGTGCAATGCCCCATAAATCACCTTCATGATTAGCTCACCCGGCACGATGTATGTGGGGTTCTTGTTGCCCATCTTCACCACATTATCATGTACATAAGCTGCATAATTGATGATCTTCGGCTTGCTTTTCTGCATTGCCCAAGTGAATGTTGTGGCAATTGCTGCAGGCGGCATCCTGTACTTTTGTGGCCGCTTTGTACACATATGGAAATATTGATTGTACAGCTGACTCATGATTGTCACTTTGGGGTTGGCAATATCTTCAAAGGTATAGTTGGCTTTCTTTTCATTGTACACCTTTACTTCGTCTCTTCTTTTGGTTACACTATCCCCCTTGTTGGAGAGGTCTAGTGCAAGTGCCACTACTCTTTCTGTGATTAGAATCTCAGTGCCTGGCTTGCCCTGCAGATCTGTAACTCGGGCCACTCCATCTTCTTTTATTGTTGTCACAAATTCCCATACTCTTTTTATGTCAATACCTGCCGGCACCGCTTCAAAGTAATTGTGGAGATCAATCTTCTCCAGATACTCTGCCATCTTGCTTCTGACGAACTCATTGAGTTCCCGCGGTAGCATTGGTAGCTCGATCACGTTTCCTTCGGTGTCTTTGAACACGGATTGGTAAATATTTAGATCATTGGACTCTAGCATATCTTCTTGGATCCATGTGCTTGTTGGCTTTAGAGTTCCTTCTGGTATGACGAAGGGCTCTACCTCTTCTAGGTAATCTTTTATGGTCATCCTTTTCTTCTTTTCTGGTGACTTTGTGGCTCCCATAGATCCTGTTGCACTCAGTAGTCCGAAGTTAGCGTTTTTTCCATATCAGCTTAGAAACCGAGTTTTAACTATCCAAATCACTTGAAAATTGAAAATAAAGCTTAAAAGGAACTTGTGAAAATGTGCATGTGCTCACAGTGCAATTCTGGCCAAAAAATTTCATTTAGACATCCTACGCGTAGGATGTCTTTTTCATCAGATTTGGGTGATACTTGACATACTGGTGCTCCTTGGCCTGTACAACATGGCTATGTGCTTGGATTTGGATTTGGGCATCAAAAAGTGGATTTTTGGGCTGTTGCAGGCTTTAGGTCACAAATTGGGTAGAAAGTCCACAACATGTAGCAAGTGATGTCCAAATGGGTTGAAAATTGATATATGGGCTCATTGCACCATGGTATTGGCTCCCATGATGTCACTCCTTGCACAGAAGGTCAAAAATATGCTGGAGACATCCTACGCGTAGGATGTCTATTTCATCAAAATGGCTTGGGATTTGTTCTGTGGGTAGTCCTTGGCATGTGGAACATGGCCATGCTCTTGGCTTTTGATTTGGTCAAGAATTGATGTTGATAAGACCCTGGGTAGTGTTTTTGGGCTCAAAAAGTGTATCTTGAAGGTGTTGGGGGTCAAAAATGATTTGAATGGCTTCAAACTTGGTATATGAGCTCTTGAAGATGATAAGAAAAGATCTTGAATGTAAAAATACCCCTTGTAGGCCAAAAATATCAATTATACGCGTAGGATGTCTACTTCATCAATTTTTGCAGGTAACCACACAGATTGGTTGGTTATGTGCTTGTGAATGTGTTGTGCAAGTTTCATGTGATTTGGACAAGTTTTGGTAGGTCTATGGCCCATTATTGCCTCTATGCCCTAACTTTGCGTTTTTTCATGCATATGAGGTCAATGTTGGTCCAAATGGGATAAAACTTGGTAGGTCTATGGCCCATTATTACCTCTATGCCCTAACTTTGCGTTTTTTCATGCATATGAGGTCAATGTTGGTCCAAATGGGATGAAAATTGGTGGCTAGCATGTAAAGGCTATTCAAAAAATGTGTGTGATGAAAAATGTTGGGTTCTGTGCCCAGAAATGCCCTTGAGACATCCTACGCATAGGATGTCTCTTGATGATTTTTTCATGGAATCTGTCACTAGTGCCTGCCCTTAGTCCCGCTGAGTCCCTTTTAAGCCTAATTTCAACAAAAAAGTCAAATGGATAGAAAGTAACTCCCTTGTGTGGATTTTAGAGCCTCCGAGCTGTCCTCTAACTTTTGGAGTGCTTTTCGGTGATGAAATTTCTTGATATTGGTCTCCATAGCTTCCCGATCCCTTGGGGATCCTTGCCGTATGGTTTTTGTCGACTTTGGCTTCACCGGAGCTCCATTTGGCAATTTGTCGCTCTAGAAGCACCCGTGGTTGCATTTACAAGTCTTCGATGATTTGTGGTGGTCTACCACCATAGGAATTGGTTGTTGATGGTCTAGGAAAGCCGCTCGTGAAGTTTGGTGGCAAACGGACATGCAGTTTGGCCGCAAGAGCTACTTGACGCTTTGTGTGTCTGATGCCGTTTGTGAAGTTTAGTGCCGCTTTGGGTCACCTTTTGGTCATGTGGGCTACATAGACTTGTCGAGCATGTCGAGATGCTCCTACCCATGAATTTTGGTAGCATTTGGGCGCCTTTCCGCCGATTTCCCATTTTGTGGCCTCTTGCGGGATTCTAGGAATTAGGGTTTTTCCTGATGGTTTTCTACTGCCTTTGGACATCCAAGACTGGTCTCCTATGCTAGGGTAAGTTGCCAATGAAGTCTCGTTGCTTTTGGGTTAGCCGTTAGGTGGCCGCTTCTACTTGTAGGTCTCTACTGCCCGCTTTGTGTGTGAACCCTACGCTAGTTTTCGCGACAAAACAACAAACATGCGCAAAAAGCTCAAGGTGGTGAGCCTACCTCTCATGTCTGAAGCCCGTCGGGTAGTCGTGTGCGTCGTAGAAGCTGCTGGAAGTTCCGCTCGCTCTATGTGGCAGAAGCTCTCTCTCAAAGGACAATAGTAAAAATGAGCTAAAAATGAGGTGAAAATTTCTTATAATGGGGGTCCCCGAATTACTTTTCATGAAATTTGACATGTGCTCCAAAATTCCTGCGAGATGCGGTTTAGGCTCAAAAATTTCTTGATTTGGATTCCATTTGCCCTGTTTACCAGAGATTTGGCATTTCGGTCAAAATCTGGCCAAAACACGCTTTCCGCTCCAGTCTCATAATTTCACCCTCACTATACCATAGGTTTTCCTATAGTCACTGATCATCCCCATATTTTTTTTGTTTTTCATTACGACCATTTTTCACCTGCTTTTTGTATTTTTGAAGTTTTTCTGCCGAAAATTAGCAAAATTAAAAGGAAAATAGAAAATCAAACCCAGAAAATCCCCAAAAATCATAATAAATCAAAAACATCACCACAAAAAATTATATACACTCACATGCAATTTATATGGCCGAATTTCTCCGTTTTACCAATATTTTTCCTGAAAAATGGCTATTTCTACTTATATACACACATCTAGGGGCTTGATTCGGCGTTTGGTCCCATATACCTATAGATACATGCTGTATAAGGGCATATGTAATTGGGTTAGTCTAGAAAATTTTTCAATCAAACAACAACCCTTAAAAATAATCGAAAATCATGCCCTTTTTTGCTCTTTCTGCTATTGGTTCCGCATTTGAGAATGCCTCCCCCCCTCCTAGCCGGAGTCCTCCCGGACGACAAGGTATCACCTCGGAGTATGTGCCGTGCATAGCTTGAAAAATTTGTGCTAATGCTTGGCCGATTAATGTGGCCCTATTTTATGCATACTCGGTCCATGCATGGAAAAATTAATGCTGTGCAAGAGAAGGGTATAAGCAAGATACTTATTGGCATTCGCCGTCGAGGTTTCCTGTTTTCTTTGCAAGTAATAGCTGCAACTCTACTGCTCTCTGTTTAATTGTCTTTCTTGCAAAAGGTAGTCGCTTTGCCGCTACTGTTGATATGGATGTAGTTGTCTCTTTGGAGAGGATCGGCTTGGCCGGAATGGCCGTAGACCGTATCTCTTTTGCTTTCCATTGGTAGCTTGTTTTTGCCGATTTTTGTAGGTTTTTTGCCACTTCCTTTTTTGCCACTGTTTTGTTGCTTATTGGCATCCACATAAGTCGGTTTTACGATTGCAAATGCAGCTGTCTGCCTTCCGATGTTGCTTGTACTGAAGGGATTTCTTTTTGCTTTTGTTTCGGTATCCAAATGCGAGTAACATTTGGGTTATTGCTGAGCATTTTCTTTGGGATCCATATGTGTTTTATGCCCTTGGTTTTTGGTTGAACTATCTGCTTTGGTTGAATTCTTCCGTTGTATTGTTTTTGGTCTGCCATGTCATTTCTATCCTTCCGCATCCATACTTGTTTCCCTTTTTTTGGTAACCTAGATCTTTGCACTGCGGTCGGTGACTTCGTATGTATGTAGTTAGCATGGTTGGCTTTTACCTGTTTGTTAGCCTTGGGTATCATGTTGTTCTTTGGTGGCACTCTTGCTTTTGGCTCTTTTTCCAGTGATTGCATTGCAGCTGATTATTCCGGTATTGCTGAGCAAAGGCTATTACCTGTTGTTCTTGTGCATACTGAATTTTGACTGCATTCGCATTCCAATCTATCTGCACATTGTACTCTTTTTGCCAAGGTTGTCCCAACAACATTGGGTGTTGTATGCTTTCATCCTCGACTACATAAAATTTGTGTGGGTAAATATATTGATGTACTTGTACATGCAATATAGTCCAGCCCAATGTTTTCAGAGAATGTGATGTACTACTTTCCAGCACTTGTAGAGTAGAATGAAGTTGACTTGTGGGCTTGAGCTGTTTGTATAAATTGTAAAAGATCAAATTTGCTTGAGCTCCAGAATCAAGCAATGCCGCCGATTCAACTTGATTGCTACCCATTTTGACTGCAATTATTGGCTCCACTTTGTCTTCATCAAATTTCGTTAGTCGAATGGCATTGATTCGCAATGGTGCTCCACCTTGTTGTTGTTGTTGTCGTAGAAGTCTTTGTTTTGCAATGCGTTCTTTTGCTTCTGCTTGAGCTTATTCTCGTACTCTCTGTTTCTCCTTCATTTGTTGTTTTCCTTGATGGATTTGTTGAAGCATATCCTATGTTAGTGGTAAATGATGTTTCTTCAATCGACACCCACTAATCCAATTGGGCATTTCTTCACTTGCTAATGTAGCAAGCTTGACACCTCCGCTTTGTGATGAATCACTAATCACAAAGGGTCCCATCCCTCTCTTTTTAAGTTTCTTGGCATGTTGCTTCAAAGTATAAACAAGTACATAATCACCCGTTTTGAACTCTTTCGTGCGCACATGCTTGTCAAAAAACTCTTTTTGTCTTCTGTTTTTGGCATAGATCAAAGCTACAGCTCTCAAGCGAAGTTCATCTAGTTTTTCAAGGTCATCTATTCTTGAAGAGAGCTCATGCCCTGTCCATTCTAAGCGTTTCGCTACTCGTAGAGTTGGAATTAAAAACTCTATGGGTAATATAGCATTTAGGCCAAACACCATGTTGTACACTGTCGTTCCTATCGATGTTTTGTAAGCTATCCTGTATGCCCATAGTGTTGAGTGTAGCTGCTGATCCCAATCTGTTCTGGACTCTGACACAATTTTAGTGAGAACCATGCATAGTGTTTTATTTGTGGCCTCAGCTTGTCCATTTGCCTGTGGATGATATGGAGCAGATTTCCTATGTATGACCATGAATTCCTCTAGCAGATATAAAATGACTTCATTAAGAAATGTTTTCCATGATCACTGACAATTTCTATCGGTAAACCGTATCGTACAAAAACATTCTCATACAAAAATTGTGCAGTGGTTTGTGCATCTGCTTTTTGTGTTGCCTTGGCTTCCGCCCATTTTGTGAGATAGTCCGTAGCCACAATGATATATTGGGTATGGGTGCGATATGCAGGGGGTGAAATAGGTTCCACAAAATCAATGCCCCATTTTGCAAATTCCCTTGCTCCCATCATTGGCCGTAGTGGCATCTCATCTCTCTTTATCGGCACCTTGGTGCGCTGACATGCGTCACAACGCTTTACAAACTCTTCAGCATCCATGTGCAATGTAGGCCACCATATTCCTGCGGTTAAGACGATTTTTGCTGTCTTATCGCCTGAAAAATGTCCTCCACTTATTCCGCTATGTGCATGTTCTAGAATCAGCAGGTATCTACTTTCACTTGCATAGATTCTAAGTTGATTGTCCTTTCCTCGCTTAAAGAGTTGGTTCCCAATTAATTGAAAGTCGCGAGCCTCCAGATCTATAGCCCTTTTACGTGCTCTTGTTATGTTTTCAGGAAACGTCTTTGTGGTTAAGAAATCAATGATATATTGACTCCATGCAGGTGCAATGTTTACCTGAAACAATGTCGTGTGATCCACTGGTCGTTTGGCACTACATATAGTACAATTGGTAACATAAGAATGTGTGTCTGCATACATAGTTGGCCAATAAACCCCTAACTGTTTCAGTCTCTGGTGTGTTTTCACTGTTGAACAATGAAATGCACAATCCTGGACATGTGCTTCTTCAAGGTAACACTCGAATTCTTCCGGATTTATACATAATCGTAGAATTTGGTTCGATCCTAGATGATACAGCCGTCCTGCAATCAACTGAAAGTTTTTTGTTTGTCGAATTGTTTGTTGTTTGGATCTGTCCTCCGTGTTATCAAACCTACCTCCAAAAGAAAGAATGCTAACAATTTCCTGAGAGCATTTGGATATCATTTCAATATGAAAAGATAAGCATCTGGTATGTCATCATCTACTCCTTCAGGAGGTTCCCCGTTGTGTATCCTTGAAAGATGATCCGCTCGTAGATGGGTTTTACCCTTTTTGACCACCACTGTGAAATCAAACTCTAGCAATATAATAAACCAACGTACAATTCTCCATGTATTGCATGGTTTATTTACTAGATACAAAAGAGCTTGATGATCTGTGAAGAACACAAATTTGTTTGCGAGCAAATAATGCCGAAATTTCTTTATAGCATATATCATTCCTAACCCCTCTCTTTCGGTGGTTGTGTAGTTCTTTTCCGCACTGTTTAACTGTCGGCTTGCATAACAAACTGGAAAATCCATTGTTCCGTCTCCAGGTTGAGCTAGAATACTCCCGATTGTATATGCAGAAGCATCAATGTGACCATGGAATATCTTTTCCCAATCTGGTGCTTTAAGTACAGGTGCTGATACAAGGTTTTTCTTCACCTTTTGGAATGAAGTTTCACACTCCTTAGTCCAATCGAAATTGACTAGCAAACAATACAGAGGTTGTGCAATGACTGCATACATATATATGAATCTTCGATAATATCCGCAGTGTCCCATGAAGGATTGCACTTGTTTTGCATTAGTAGGCTTGGGTAGGTCTACTATGACTTTGACTTAGGTCAATGGTTATGCCATTTCTTGAGACAATGTGTCCTATGATGCGGCCTTGCCTAACCATAAAAATACACTTTTCCGGGTTAAGATAGATTCGATATGTCTTGTATTTTTCAAATACCTTTTGCAAATGATCAATATGTTCCTCTCGTAGAAGAGAGTGTACACAAAGATCATCCATGTATATTTCTAAGAATTCTCAGCTATTCTTTGAACACGTGAGTCATTAACCTTTGGAAGGTAGCTGGGGTATTAATTAAGCCAAACGGCATAACTTGATATGCATAAATTCCCCATTCTATGGCAAACGCTGTTTTGTGTTGATCGTCTATTGCAATTGCCAGTTGGTTGTATCCTGAAAACTCATCCAGAAAGGAATAAGCTCGTTTCCCGGCCACCCTCTCAAGTACATGTTGTGATTGGCAAAGGATAATTATCCCTTATGGTGGCTGCATTTACCTTTTTGAGGTTCACACACACTCTCATTTTTCCGTTCTTTTTGGGGACTACCATGATGGGTGACACCCAATCTGTATGTTCGATTTCATAGATGAATTCAGCTTCCATCAGCTTGTCAATCTTCTCTTTGATTCGTTTAGCAAATGTGTCATTATATGTATAAGGACGTTGTTTGCTAGGTTTTGCATTCGATTTCAAAGGAATTGTATGTTGGCATATCAATGGATCAACTCATTTGACGTCTTTGTAGGACCATGCAAACACATCTTTATACTTCTTGAGAAGTTGTGTTAGCCGTTCTTCTTCTTCAGGCTCTAAATCGGTTGCTATATAGACCGGGTGAGGCTTTTCACCTGGTTCCGCGAGGTCTATCCTTTTCGCATTTTTCTGGCCCATCGTAAGATTCCTGGTTGGTTCTTTTCCTGACTGGTGATGATTTTTCTGTCTTGGATGGTAAATTTCCGATAGTGTGAGGGTATATTCATGTTTCCCTTTTCTGACTCCCCTTTACCATCACTATCTCCCTCAGTAGTCCATATTTCTAGTAAAGACCGTTTCAGTTCTTGGTATTTCTGTTTACGCTCCAGTTTGGTCCACTCTTGGTCTTTCGTTGTTTCTTTTTTTGATTTTTGAGATTTTGTTTCTGTTTTAGCTTTTCGTACTTGTCTTTTTTCCTCTTGCGTTCTTTCCCTGACTTTTGAGAATCTTCCTGATATTTGATCTTTTACACAATCCTCTGCTTTTACAAGTATCAAATAGTGAGTTTTACTTTTTATCGTGGGCATCAGGTTCTCTCTTGCTTTGTTTTCTGCTCGTTTTCTCCTGTAGCGTTCTTGGCATCGAGGGTGCTGATTAGCAAAATCATAAAACTTGATATTCTCTGTTTCCCCCCCACGCTCACTTGAGTTGTCTGAACAGTCATTATCTGCATCATTATTTACTTTCAGATGCTCAAAGGAGTTATAAAACTCTTCTTGTTCTGGTGGTTCTATCGTCTCATCTTCTCCTGGTATAATGCTTACCATGTAGTAGGGTAGCACATCATAGCCATCCTTGTCGCAAAATTTTGTTGTTGGACTATCTGTAATGGTACATACATCCAATGTTGCTAGTATGTGTTCCCATTCTAGAGGTTCCAAGGCATCTTCAGGGAAAGGTTCCGGAATATACTCCTTGTCCTCAATTGCTCTTTCTAAGATGCATTTCTCTCTTTTTAAGCTTCCACAATGTGAAGCTCCGCACATCCATAGCTCTTTTTGTTGCCCTAACCATGCTGGGAGTTCCGATCCTGCTAATGTAGCTGAATCAAATTCTTCCATTGGTGTCTGGTTCACGTCCTTGTAACTATGGTCTTTCAGGTGTATTTTAGTTGTTGTCGCCATGTCTGAGGTATATGTGGTCATAACCCCAATCTTGGACCATCTTCAATTGTCGCATGAATGGTCTTCCCAAGATGATCTCATAATTGTTCTTTTTGTCGAAATTGACTATTGCAAATGTATGCTCATACTTGATTCTGCACGAAGTGACAATCACTTTTT
The DNA here is from genome assembly GCF_014529385.1 of Adiantum capillus-veneris. Classification (NCBI taxonomy): domain Eukaryota; kingdom Viridiplantae; phylum Streptophyta; class Polypodiopsida; order Polypodiales; family Pteridaceae; genus Adiantum; species Adiantum capillus-veneris. Next base: position 117,247,783 of record NC_140959.1, on the reverse strand, counting down.
CTAAGAGTCCTAGAGGCTTCTCCATGAACCCATCTTCCAATTGCAATTTCATTCTGGTAGCTCTTAAAGCTGGTTTTCCCCATTTTTTCCAGATTTCCTTGGTGGCGATAGCAACTCCCGCTCCAGTGTCAAGAATAGCTTTGGAAACTACTCCTTGGAATTCTACAGGTAGCGTGGTGTTTCCATCTTCTCCCTCGCAATACTCTCCAATCTTGTTTAATGGTACTGGCCTAGTGTTTAGTTGAGGCCCGTCCAATTCTCTGATCCCTTCATGAAGCTTCGAGGTGGGGTCTTTCACTCCAAATTTTTCTAGGCATTTACCTACTGTGGTCCACATGTTTGGTCGTAAACTTAGGAGTTCGGCTAATGTGATTGTGTATGCCACCGGGGTGGACAATAACTCAATCAACCCTTTTGAATCCATCACTTTGTTAGAAGAAAGTCTTTGAGATGGGATTGCTCTTACTTCAAACTTGGCTTCATACTCTCCTAGGTAAGAGGGTAGAGTTTTCAGCGAGTCTGGTTGACTGTGCCCCGAACTAATTGATCCCTGGTCTCCCCCTTATGAATGTATATCAAAGTTCATTTGCGACCTTGTCTCAAATTCTTCAATAGGAGGTAAGATCTCATTCTTCTCTTTTCTCATGCTATTCATGTGGTTACTCACCCTGTTAGCCTCGTTGGCCTTACGGATTTGCTTCCACAGATCATCTAGACCGTTACAGTCCTTACACATTTCTGTCAATGTTTTAGGCTGGAACCCGTCACTTGCCTCATCTATTGTATTTGGCACTATGATAGGCTCTCCTCTGGACTCATAGGCATTCGTGAGTCTTTCCTTCGTTTCTACTTGTTCCTCTAAAGTTGGTTGGATAGGGGTTGGAGCTGGTACTTCATGCCAATTTGCAGGTTTACCAAGCGGGTCTTCCATCAATGATTGAGCTATTTCAATCATCTTTCTACACATTTCCAACCTTTGTTTTTCTATTTCAGCATATGGATAAGTCATCCATCTTTGCTCCTGGGTTTGGTTCTTTTTGAGTCTGGATTCATAAGCTTTTAGAAGTGCATCCAACTGCTCATTTACCTTGTCTGCCAGTACTGATACGCCTGATCCTGCACTTTTGGGCTCTGCTATTTCCTTGGGTGCTATGGTTATCGTGGTGTGTGAGCTTAAGCTAGATCCTCTAACCGCTCTAATCTATCCTTTGTATGTTTTAACTCCTCGGATAGAGCTGTTTGCTCTCGTTCTTTCCTGGCTTTCATACGCGCCTTTCTAGCTTTCCAAGTGCTTCTCTGATTTTTCGTTTCTGAACTTGGGGCATCGGTTTTTGGTTCTTCAATTATGGGTTAGTTCGTCATTCTTTGAGCTTGGGCTCGTGTCACCGCCTGAATAGGTATGATTGTTTCATTTTCTGACCCTCCACTAGAAGGTACTGTTTCTAACATGTTCAAGGTAGTTTTTGCTCGTTTGCTTGGGTTTTTAGGGCAATCCGGAATCAAATGAGTAACTCCACACTCGGTGCAATATGCGTTGACTCTAATGATTTCATGATGAGGACAGTCTCTTAGCCAATGGTCTCCACCACACTTGTAGCAGGGTCCCTCTGGTTGTTGAGGTGCTCCTTGAGCTCCTCTTTGTTGGTATGCATGTCTCTGTCCGCCCATGCCTCCGTTGGCTATGAACAACAATGTTCGTTCATCTAAGCTATATCTTCCTTCTCCTGCTGCCTGTGCATATGTTGGTGGTCCTGTACTTCCTATCATGCTCCATGGTTCTGGTGTTGAGGGTTCTTCCGGTGGATAATAGGCAAATTTTGCCGCATATCCGTTGGGATCTTCATAATATGCATGCATAGGCACCAAATCCTTTTCCTTCGATTCGGTTACAGTTGGTGTGTATCTTATACCGACTGGTCGTAATCCTGGTAGGGGTGGTTGTTGCCCCAACACTGGTTGTGGTCTACAAGTCCTGGTAGGTTGCCTGCTTGATACCTAGGAATTGGTGGAACTTGAGGAGACGCTACCTGAGCTTGGGGAGCTTAAGGTCTCTCTCTCACATATCCCTTGTTATAATAACATTCCTCTGTCCCATGGTTTGTCCATTTTTGTTCAATAGAACACCACTTGGGCTATTTAGCCTGGGGTTTGGCGTACAATTTAATCTTTTTAAGCACTTCCTCTACAAGCTGCTGTTGGTTTACAGCTACTTCTCCTTTTGGTGCTGTCTTAGAAGACTTGCTTCCACTTTGTTGTGAAGATGAATCATCGTCAAGGTCCTTGAACTCCCCCTCTTTGTAGACCGCACAATTGTTCACAAGGTAAAGAGCCTCCTTGGTCAACTCATTCAACGTCGTGCTCCTCTTCATATGTAAGTCCTTCTGGAGATCTGTATTTCTTAGTCCTTGTATGAATATAAGCATAAGTCTGGACTGAGTTGGCAGTTCTTCCATAGGGCAGAACTTAACATATCTTTTTAGTCTTAGGGATGCCTTTCGTACAGATTCCCCATCTTTTTGTTTGAATTTATGGATTTGTGAGACGGTATTATGAGCTATCCCCCTTTGTGAGAATTCCTTGATAAACTCGTCAAAACACGTCCTCCATAGACTCAAAGTCTCTACGCTCTACAGAGTCAAACCAAGTAGCAGCGTCATCCTCTAGGGTTGGTTCAAACCGTGCAAATTGGGTAGGGAAGTCTAACACCTCTTCAACTCTAATTACACGCACAAAGGCTTCTACATGATCTCTTGGATCTCTGTTTCCTGTGTATTTCTTGTTTACCCATTTTTGCACTTGAGAAGGTCTAATTCTATGATGGTCTACAAACCTCATCATTGGATCTCCATGTCCTTATCGATATACCTCCTCTGTTCTTTTGTAGTAGGCTGGCTCCTCTCCCAGTGGTGCTCCTAAGCCATAATTTCTAACAGTTCTTGCCAGAGATGGTTCATCTCTTCGAACTCGTTCTATGGGTGGTCTTCCAGGCTCTGTTGACCCTTGAGTCTTTGGCTTACTCTCTCCTTTATACCTTGAATAGAGTGGGGGTTCTTGCAAATCCCTTAGCCCTCGTGCGGCTTGATAACCATCCCGATTTCGGTCTTGTTCCAATGTTGCACTCTGTCGAAGCCATGCATGCAATGATGGATGAGTTGCTAGTTGGTTTTGATTGTTGAATGTCTACGGTAGGGTAGAATGTGAGGTAGCGTCATACTCCTCAGAAAAGGGATTTGTCGACTTGCTAGGGGTGTAGGTGGCTCTTGGCACTTCATCGGGGGCATATGTTGATGCTCCTGGAACTGTTGCCTTTTCTACCTCCTCTGGGAGAATACATTGGTATTCTCACCCGTATCTATCAACAAAAACTATATCCTTCCCCATAGCAGTTTCATAAGAGAATAAGTAAAGAACCTTGTCTTTGCTTAACTTGGTTAAGTATGGTTCTTTGCAGCGAAAGCAATCGACTATTCCCTCACTCTCATGCTTGTAGATTCCCACGTTCTCATTATAAGTTGAAACCCTGGTTGTTTTCTTATCATACATAAAAATTGCTCCAGGTCGATCAATGTTTGGTGGCGGTTCTTGAGCTTCTGAAATCATTTTCCCTTTCACCACGTTATCTCCATATCTGTTGTAATCTTCAGGGTTACTAACTATCAGATAGTGGTTCCCCTTTTTGTCTCGGAATCTATCTCCATCATCATAGACTCGAATTATCTCCAATCTTTGAGCCGGTCTTTCTTCAATACAAATGCACTTGCGTCCTCAATAATCAGAATAGACTAGGGCTCCAGACTAGGGATCCCCTCGAGTTTGTTGCTTCTAAGAAGATCACAGTGAGCTTGGAATCATTCAAAGGATTTAGGGAGGTGATTCCTTCTGGCATTGGTCCATCATAGGTGAAATCTCCTGGCTGTTGACTACCCATCATGAAGAAAGATTTGTCTGACGAAGTGTCAGTATCACTACCTTGCTCAATAATCGGTGCTAGTGGATCTAGCCTTGCCTGAGTTACACTCTCCTCGGTGGACACTTAGCTACCTTGGTCACCTGCCACCTTTTGGTCTCTAAAAATGTATCTTCCTGATCTTAAATTCATCAAACTTATTAATGCAATTATCACAAATCCAACCACTCACCTGGCAAAGGATCAGTCTCCGCACAACTTCTTGCTTTGCTGAATATACCTGTACACAAGCGTTTAATTTCGGCAACAATCGAATCAAAGCATTTAATTGCTAGAGGTTATCTTAGTAATGATTGGTATAACTGGAGAGTTAATCTCAACCACTACTGTATTTTATACACTGCTCAATGATGTTCTGGATTAGGTCTGCTAATCTGGAACTGTACTTCTCTCGGATGTTGGTCAATTTAAGTGAAAAATTCTGAATTCAGTCTTTGCTCTGTCAAATGGACAAACAAGGTACAAATTCACTTCTGAAAGAAGTTCTGGAATGCGTAAGCCAAATGGAACCTCACTGTCTAAGCCGAGTCAAATTTTCTCTTCAGTAGGCCCCAGTAGACATCCTATGCGTAGGATGTCTCCTGCTCTGTTTCGCCTGGATTTTTCCACTATGGATTCCCCTTGATGTGTTGAATCCACATCTGTTTTTACTTTTTGATTTAGACTCCTATAAGCTGGTCAATGGATAAGAAATCTGTTCCGACAGCCTGTTGCTGGTCTTGATCAGTCTTATCAACTCCAATTTGGACCAAAATTGACTAGGAGGCTTGTTGCCTTTGGCTATACATCACCTTGCTATGCCCACAGTCAGTATCTGGGTTCAATTTCTTGCTTTAGACATCCTACGTGTAGGATGTCTTTTTCATCAGAATGACTTCAAATTCAAATCACAGGCTCCCCTTGAGGTGCTGATCACTTTGGTATGCTCAAAATTAGGTTTGGAGTGCAAAATCACACAGAAGACATCCTACGCGTATGATGTCTTTTTGGCCTGTTTGACCCCAGACTTGACCCACAGCTTCCCCTTGATGTCAGCAACCCAGTGGTATGCTTAGATTTTGGTTTGGATTTCAAAAGTCCCCAATTTTAGCCGTTCTTGCCTTTTTCAGTCAAAAGTGCTAAAGTCTACTTTGAACCCAATTTTCTCACCCAAATGAGATGAAACCCCTCTCAGTCACTTAATATATCATGCAGATCATGCTCATGCAGCCATCCTATGGTTTTGGTCTTAAAATAATGTTTTGGCACAATTGGGTAGGATCCCTGACAATTTCAGTCTATCTAGCCTTATCCTGTCAAGATATGGTCAAATTTCCACTTTCCAGGTGAAAATAGGGTAAACCCCACCTTCTAAACACACTGGCCAACTCAAAATTCCAGAATTTCCACCAGATTAGCTTGTAGACATCCTATACGTAGGATGTCTCCTGGCTTAAAATTAATTTTTTTCCTGACAAAAATGCTCTTGATGCTCTGTAGCTCTATCAGAAACACTCACAGTAACTTTTGGACTTCACTTCAGCTTTCAAACACACTTTTGCGTCTTTTACAACCTTGTGATGAATTTACCAAGAAAGTATACATGCATGAAGTTCTCTAGATCCTGAATCATGATGTCCTACTTACTCTACTCCTACTCATCATGTGAAATGGTGATAATGGTGTTTTGGTTTCTCTTTGGCCTCTCCGCACTCTCAAGCTCTCCTTTCACCGCTTCTACCACTCCAACTCCTACTCAAGAACTCAACTAATACCTAAAACTATCTCAGTCTACCTAAATCTACCTAAGTCGAAGGATCTAGGCCAAACACACGCTTCCTAGACTCCCTGTAAGACCTAGAGAGTCCTCCACCCTCTGATCCTATCTAAATGTAAAACCAGACTCTTGGCAAGCCAAAGAATCCCTATCATCAAGGACTAGTCTCGGTCACCTACCTAAGGTTTTCGTCCCCGGCAGCAGCGCCAATGTTGGATGGATACGCCGCGACGGACGTCAGCACAACGAGAAATCACCTAACAAGATTTGTCAGCTAAGGATGAAGCTCGACCCGCAGGCGCGTGGGAGCAAGCATGGGGTATCAACCTACAGTCAACCGACTCCTAACTAATTCCTACAGAGGTCTCTACCGAATGTCTAAGTCACAGCCTTCAAGAGTGCATAACAAGAAACTTCCTACAACACTTTCTAGAGCCGACACCCATCAAACAATCTCGAAACACCACAGAACTTGAAGGAGACCCTACTAACACCAATAGGTCGCTCTCCCTAAGGTCTATGAACCAAAACCCCAACCCAAAACACTAGGTGCAAATCACGTAGGATGTCTTCATTTCCGAAATCTAAAGTGCCTAATGTGTAGCTCTACTCAATGTGAACGCGTGGATATACTGCAATGCAAAATCGGACAACGTATGCTCACCAAGTCACCAGATGAAGCTCGTAGATGGAGCTCGCAAAATTGGACCGTATGCGCGCAATGTAGGTATCGGCGCGTAGCTCTCGTCGGGGGCAACACGTTGCAGTTCTCCGCACTCGATTCCGACCACCGGTGCACACATAGCGTCAAGATGAAGCTCACACTCTCTCTCGTACACAGTACGCTCACTCACAGACTTCAAACTTTTTAAGAATGACAAAAGGTTTTTCATTAAGGTCGAAAAGTGGTATAAATACCTTACAATTCTCAAACCTTAAAGTTCCAAATCAACCATCTACTCAATCTAACTATCAAAACTGGGATACAATCTGGAAACTTCTGTAAGCCCCAATATTTACAAGGTGAAATGTCAAGTTTTCTCAATAAATGAATAATTACAAAAAATGATAATCTACTGAGTAGTCAGTTTCCGTAGGGTGTGTCTAGCTTCTAACACCTTTGTGGATTGATCATGCACTCAACGCATGGCACTTCCCTTTACATTATGTGCTAGCTCTTATTCACCGCATCACTCCTAGGGGGGATTTGTTACCATATACATGTGGTAGTGATGTGTGTGAACACACTTAGGACCGTTGGGGCATTTTTTCCCTTTATTAGGAGGGATTTCCCCCGTGCATTGTATATACACCCATCACTCTAGGACTAACTTATCTTTGATTGTGCACTAAGCAATACATACTCTCTGTTGTGTGCGTTGAGCTTCTTTAAGTTCTCCAAGCTGTGTGTTTCTATGAAACCCTATTTCCAACAAGAATGATCACTGGGTTTCTTTGTTTATAAGCAGTGATCCTCTTGACTCATTCAAAATCCTTGGGATCGCAACATAAAAGCTTCGAACTTTTGATACCATTGCCTTGGACCCTACTTTAAGCCATAAAACACTTTCTTACGTTTGCCTACAAGCTCCTCTATGCGAGACTGTTCAAAACCTTTGCTTCATGTAAACATCCTTTTCAAGATCCCCATGAAAAAAGGTTGTCTTTACATCCATTTTGACAAATTATATGTTCTCAATGGCTACTAGGTCAAACACTATGTACATTGTAGTCATCTTCACCACGGGTTAGAAGATTAAATCAAAATCGACCCCCTTTTTCTACTCGAATCCCTTTGCAACCAATTTAGCATTGTATTTAGATGTAAACTCCTTTTTGTAAACCCATTTGCAAGGTAAGGTCTTATTACCTTCTGGAAATTTGACCAAGTCCCATGTCTCATTGTTGATAGCAAGGGAGAGAGAGTAGGAGAGGAGAGGAGACAGTTTTTTGGTGGAGCTCACAGTCAGAAGAAGATCTCATCACTCCTTATTCTTTATTATATCCAAAGAACAGGATTAGCGGTTAGTGATGGGCGACCAACTAGTTGGTATGAGCCCTAACAATCTTCGGCTTGAAAGCAAACATGGCCCAAGTGGCTATAAGTATAAGGGTAGTATGCACAACTATACTAGGGTGAAGCATGAACATAGCTTCACCCTATGTCCATTATCTCGATGCAATGTGCAAATTTCTTTGAAGATAGGTTCTTTGTCAGAGTATACATTCGATTCTCATCTATGTGGACTTTGGCTAACTCCATGTGTTTGTTAGCCAAATTATCCCGTATCACATGATACCTAATCTCAACGTGTTTTGATTGGAATGAAACATGGGGTCCTTTGCTAATGCAATTGCACTCTAGCTATCACAATGTAACACTAGATTTTGATGTATACCAAGGTATCCCACTAGACGAGATAACCACACTGCTTATGTTGCTAGCACTTGAAAGTACAACATACTCAGCCTCAGTGGTGGAAGGTGAAGTGAAATTTTGAGGACATGATCTCCAAGAGACTTTCTCTCTAGAAAACAAGAAAATGTAGCCAAATGTGGATCTCCTAGTGTCCACACAACCTCATTAGGAAGAGAATGGGGTGTAGGAGGGACTCTTTATTTGACAGTTCAAGGGAGTATTGAATTCAAATAAGCAAAACGGCTAGTTTATTTGAATTCAAATTTCCCTCCCAAAATGAAATTTAAAATCTAGCGAGCAAAACCATATCATGTAACATACCTTTGGAAACATCTTGGCATGCAGATTACAAATCTATAATCTTTGCTCAAATCGGAGATTGTATGTAGGAGTTATGGAGGGCCAAAAATCATAGAGTTGTCCACCCCCTTTTTGGGAGGGAAAAGTGTATCCTTTGACCACTCTTACACACCCACCATTCTTGCACACATGGCATCCCCAAATTTGTGAGAATGTTAAACACCTCCATAATCTCATGGCAAATAAAGAGGCTCTCCTAGATCCCATCCTCTTCCTAATGTGCATAATCAAAATCAGTGTATCCAACTATGGATGCATCATTGTTCCCAAAATGTGAGCACTTGCTGGGCTGAAACCTTGATGTATCTTAAGAAATGCTTCATTGCTTTCCAATGCTTTCTGCCTGGGTTTTCAATATACCTGCTAACCATTCCCACTACAAATGCAATAGTTGGTCACGTGCTAACCATGACAATGCCAATTTCCAACGGATATGACACATTTTCTATCTCTGTCCTTTCAACATCCGATTTGGGGTAGTCATTCTTGCTAAGTTTTACATATGCAGCAATTGGAGTACTCAATTATTTCCCCCGTTGCATGTGAAAATGTTGCAAGACCTTGTGAATAAACTCTCCTGTGATAGTTCAAGTATTCCACGCTTATGATCTCTCTTGATACACATACTAAGAAAGTGATGTGCATTGCCCAATCTTTCATGGCAAATTGCTTGCCTAAGGCATCCTTTTTAGAAATGCAATCTCATCTATTGACTTCCCCGTCTATAAGGATATTATAAATGTACAAGATTAGAATGCTGAAGGAACCATCATTCAACCTTCTTGTGTACAAGCAATGATCCTCTTAGCTCCGTACATAACCTTGGGATCAGATGTACTTATTAGACTTGATGTACCACTAGTTATGCAGAATGTTACACATGCTAATGATGCCACAACTCTCTAGATGGCAACTCGGCTACACAAATAGAATTGAAGAGACATAAAGTGAATAAAATAAGCCAGAATTTTGGCCTTTAAGCATGGTCAGGTTTCTTTCCTTGATTATCCAAGAACCATGTGTGAAAATAGTAGTGTAACATAAATCATGTAATTACCCTATAGACATTAAACTCTTTGTCAATTTGGGTACATGTCCAACACTTTGCAGCATTAACTCGATGCCATTATGCATACAAAGTTTTATGGCCCCATTACTGTATATATCAAGCTCATCAAATTTACTCAGCTTCATTATACCATGTGTAGCCATATATGTGGAGAACCACTCCTTATGAAATCTAGCACCTGAATCCCCTATCCAATTCAGGGCATAACACTCTTCAAGAGTTAACAATGCATTAATACTCACATATGATGTCAAGATCAACACCTCATTATAGTGACATCAAGAATAGTCTGAACTGGAGACTCAACAACATTAAGTTCTTCTATCTTCACGGTGATTTTAGGTGTGAGAGACTTTACTTTTTCTTTGCCATTTTCATGGTATAATGCATGAAAACCCTTCTTTAAGTGTCCCTCTTTATGGCAATGATAACATTCAATGTTCTTCATGCCTCTTTTTGTGACCCTTGCTATGACTGCTCTTGTGATCTTGAGAACAACTGCGACTATGACCATGCTGTCTTGTCTTGTCACGGCTACCAATAGCCATATATGCATCACCATGCAGACTTGCATCAAGAGACTAACATTTAATCTCCTCAGTGAGAAACACACTAGTAATGTCAATGAACACTAGCTTCCCGCCAGGTGCTAAGTTACTTATGGCTGTATTGAACTTATCCCATGAAGATGGTAGCAAACATAGCAAAAAGATGGCTTTCATCTCATCATCAAAGCTAAGAACTTTGGAAGTAACTTCTTATTGTAGTACTCATCCTTGTCCGAAGCACTACTAGAAGCCATATCTCAAGATAATGTGATCAAAAGAATTTTGACAGAGTTTTCCATGTAACAGGAGCAAAACCTCAAGACAACATGCATCAAAATCATTATGTGAACAATTAATTGTGCCAAGAATGCATATGGATGACTCTAACAGGAGAAATTTGATAGAGTTTCCTTTGCTGGGGAGCGATATCTCAACCCAAAACGAATGTAAAACAACACATAAACAAGATCAAATGCTCTCAAAGCATGCACTAATAAAAAATGGTAGCATAAACACTGATAGAGCATGTATGACCACCAAAGTGGCATCAAAAGCACCTATGGAGAGGCCACAAATGGGATCTCCATCAATCTAAGCCACCTCACATTGGGTAACCCGATCCTGGTGCTCTGTTTCAAAAAACCTCATGCAACGACCCTCACAAAAGGTTATGCAAACTCAAAGACTACCACAGTCTCAAAAAGGGCTCTTCTAGATCGAGTCTCAGAAATGGCTGGGTAACTACCAAAATATCAAGCCAAACTGGCTCCACAAGTGATGTATAATGACGGTATCCACAACTCAACGTACATGTAACTGTAGTCACTACTAGTGTAGCATACAAACAAGCACCAAAAGATTGTAAATAGTTTGTACTAATACCTCTCCTTGCAAGGAGTTAAAATCACTCTCAATAGGGCACAAGCACTGACAAGGTGCTAACACGCATGAAACAAAGCATAAAGCTTCCGCTAGAGCAATAATTTTTTGTAGCTAGCTAGGCTATGTATGTAATCACAGGTGTCATACATGTGCCAAAACGAGTATGGCAATTAACAAGCTCTCTAAAAAGTTTAGAGAGGAGTGCAAAACACCTGTGGCAAATAAGGTCTATGTCCCCCTGTGAGCTTGTTGCTGTGGGAAAAACCTACGTGTCAGTGTAGACAAGGAATTCAATACAGATTTTTTCCTGCCCGATGCGAACGTTGAAAATGCCAAAGCTATGCCAAAAATGTGACCAATGTGATTAATGTTGATGTTGGGTGTCGCTCCTTTATGATGGGGGTATCTCATCTGAGCATGTCGAGAGTGGTGTCCACAAGAAATCATCGAAGCCTGACGATGGCAAGTGCTATTGATGGGGTTGGAGTTGATGTCAAAGAATTTATGTGTGTGTGTTGAAGAAAACACCATTGATATCGCTCTCTCCCTTTCGATCTCGTGGCTTTCTGTAGTAGCTTCTTTTCGCTTTCTGATGCTGAGTGTAGCTTCTTCACCCTAGAGAGTGTGTGTTGGTGTGAACACACCCTTGTTTAATTTTATAAAAATTAAATGGCCATGCTGTGATCACTTAAGGGCAAAGGTTACAAACTATTGCAAGAGCACACATTCAACTTTGTTTTTGTTTGTTGCCCCAATCTACATCACTATACACACTCAACTATGCTTGCTGCTTGTGATCTCCTAGGCTCGCAATGTGTGTGTGTGTGTGTGTGTGTGTGTGTGTGTGTACACAAGAATGACCCAATATTCAATTTTCTCTTGACTTAGCTCAATTCCCTTGCTCCCTCATTTTTGATTTGTTGCCCATGAGGTTTTCTTTCAATTTTCCCCAATTTTGTCCTACTATCACTTGTTGGCTGCTCGGTTAGAATACTCGCTGTTTTTTCTTCCAAGCCTTGGATTTCAAGCTGCTTGATATGAAATAGGTCTCAACTTCCTCTCTCAATTCACTACAACTCTTAAAGTTGCACTGTGTGCTCGACTCCCTACGGAGATTCGATTTCTTACAAGACTCCTTCCAAGACAAGATTTTTACACAATTATGAGCTTGTGCCTTGCTTGCTTGCTAGTATACCTGCAGGGCTGGTCTCTTCAAACAACTGATTCCAGTGTTATAATTCAGAGCTTATGGTTATGTCATCAGTTCAGTTAGTGAAAGTGGAATAGAGTAATGAACTAAAATAGGGAACTGAATTGGAATGCTATACTGAAATGAGAGACATGACTGGAAGATTGAAAAGAGTATTTGCAGATTCAGATTAATAGCTCAAGGATAACTAGTACAGTGTATAATGGGTTTAAGCTGAGATGATTATAGAAGCAATGATTACAGGGTTAAGCTAGAGGCGAAGAGCTCGTAAACCCGAAAGTGCTTAGAAAGCTAAAAGCCAAAAGACCAAAAGTTAAGCAGCTCAGAAGCTTAATCACAATGTAGTGGGTCCTATTTATAGTTCTCAAGAGTTACTGTAGTAACTGCTTGCAGTAATTACTGCCAGTATGATTGCTTCCTGCTAGTCAGCCTTCTAAGGGGTAGTTCTTGCCTGCTGGGATTGTCCTTGTCTTTTACATCCTTCCCTTCTTTCTTGAATTTTGGTTTAACTCCAAAATTTTTGAAAAAAATCCACTGCCTAATTCTGATTTGGTGTTGAGGAAACCATCTGGCGTTTTGGTTTGGCCTAAACCCTAAACCCTAAACCTTAAACCCTTCTGGTTGCTGAGTTGACCAATGTTTCTCATGATAATACTCTTTCGGTATTGCTAGCTTTATACCATACTTCATGCTTGTTGAGTGCTTGACACCCCTATAGTTGTAATTCCAAGGGTACCCTACCAAGGAAATTCCAGTGCCTAACTGGGAAAATCCACCATCTGATTTTGAGATGGAACTACCCAGTATCCTTCCACTGAACCCGCTTCCTCTTGCCCTTCTTCTGTGTTGGTGCCTCATAAGCCCCACTGCCAGTATTGTCCTTCTGGATAAGTCTGTAAATGGCCTCCTGATCAAGTTGATCCCCCCTTTCAGTCGACATCTCAAATTCATAAGGCGCGAGGGGATTGTAGGTTTTGGTATTGGGATCATATAGACTACGTTTGCCCTTTGTTAGACGAGTTCTGGCCAATTTATGACAATTCAAGGCTGTGTGGATCCATCCCTGCTGAAGAGGCTGATTCCTCTTAATTCTAGCTTCAAAGAGAATCTCAGCCATCTCTTGTATTGTGGCCCCAGTCCTGACTTTGCAGTGATATCCTTTTCATGAATCTTAGAAGACTCCACAGTCAGTTGAAGTAACTAATTTGTGATCTTCGTTAATCCATGGAGCTGGATCTTTCACTGTCCCATACAGAGTTTGACCTTCTGCATTTCTCCTTGCAGATCCATGACAATATCCATTTTGAGGGCGTTATTGATCAGTGATTGCCAGGCTTTCCATTCCATAGTGGCTCACTCATACCAGTCTTGAACTTCATTGGTAATGTTGAAGTAAGTGAGCCGATCCACTGGTTCTGGATGTTGAGGATACAAAGCTGGGAAAAATTTAGGCATTCAACTTCTTTAGCAGGTAATGCATACAAGAGAACTGGAGAATCAGGCACAAACTCCGAAAAATTGAGAACAGCTTGATTCTCTTACTGCATCATCTTCCTAGTAACTCGAACAAGGTGAAAGATTCTTTGGAGAGCAATTGCCTGTTCTCCTATTGTCATTTGAGTCCGAGGTCCTTTACTGCTAGAAGATGGATCTTCGATGATGGCCTGCACCCTCTGATCCAAAACTCCTCTGGAAATTTGTATCTGAAGCAACACTTCTTTCAGTTGAGTTCTAACGTTCTTTGTACACCTGTATGTAGGCCTATTTCCTAGCAGTAGATCCAGTTCAAGAGCTAGAGAGTGTCGGTCTACAACGGACTTTCCCTAGCAATGTGGATTGACTGTCATATCATCAGAAGTCAGCATCCACTCAGGTACCCTTTCTAGTAGCTAGATTCTACTGGGATGCTCAGGTAATTGACAAAGCTCTTGATCATGAAATGTAGCTGATTTCCAGTGCTAAATCATTTCCTTGGCACCTACATGCAGCCTTTGAAAGAGTTCCAAGTTAGAGACAAGAGTGTCATCCTCCAAATACTTCCTAGTAATAGAAGCTTGCTGATGTCTTAATCTCTTGTTCAGTGTGATGAGCTCTATGGAGTGTTGCTCATCAGCCTTTAAGAATTCAGCCACAACTTTTCCTTTTCCTTTGCCGTCTAGACTGTGGGTGACTGGTGTATTGGAGAATCTCCAGTGTTGCCCTTTTGTTCACTGCCTTGCTGCTGCTGATCATCAAACCACTGGTCCCTCGACTGTTGGTCCTTGTGTTGGTCTAGGTGGTCTTGTTGGGTTGACTGTCCCCTGTGGCAGCTGATCCACTAGCTCCAGAGCCTGAAGGTGGGGAAGGAGAAGTATTCTCATCATCATCAGGTTTATCTGCTGGGTTGTCCTCCTCTTTCTCATCCTGCTCTTGTTCCCTCTCAGAATCCTCATTAGGATCATTTTGCTTATCAATATAATTCATGATGGTTTGATTTGCTAAAGCGGTGTTGTATTCAGAGAGCTTGTCTTGCAAATCACTCTGCATGGTCTCCATAAATGCCTTCAAAAATGCAGTGTCAAAAATATGTTGAAGTCAACCCACTTTATCCTTAGCATAGTCTGAAACCTGCAAGCACTTCTTAAAGCTTTAGCCTTGTCTTCATTTAACTGCCTATTCTCTGTTTCAAGCTTGCACAAATTTGCTTGCATCTCCTTAATTGTTCTTGTAGACTAATTTCTGGCAATACTATGCCTAAGAAATTGTGGCCCGATATCCTGCTGGAGTCAACTTAGACACTTCTTCATTAGAAGCTGATGCATCCATCATCTATCCTAAAGTGTTGACAATGGTATTCCATGATGATTGGATAAGCACTGAGCAACCATCAGCTACTGTTGATGGGTCATATTGAATTGGCTCATAAGTCATGATGGGAGCCATTTATGGTAATACTGCCAAATCTGGTTTTGAAAAATCAGTCGACCTTTGAGAGGATTATTCTGTTACTGCTGCAGTCTATCCTTCTTGGATTTGGATAAAGCCAATTCACTGAAAGGAGTTTTGTTGGCTGGATTGGCAGGTGCTTAGCCCTTTCCCTTGTCATTGACCGCCGCCTGTTCAGCGTTTGACATTTCTTGTTGGCCTGTTCAAGCACTGGTGTCTACTGGAGTTTGTTTTTCAGGTATGGCTGAAGTCTGGCCTGTTGAGGACTTTTCAGTAGGCAAGGACTTGACCTGACTCTTTAGTTGCTTCAATAAAGCACTGCTTTTGGCCAAAGTAATCTTTGATTTCTTTGAACCACCTGCCACCACCTGTGTGGCTCTCCTCTTCTGTCTAGTTAGAGCCAACTGATTGCCTGGAGCCTCTTCATTTGAAGATAGCTCTACATTGTTAGTCTCTGGAATGGGCTTCAAACTCCAAGCCATCCTTACCTGGTAATTAGCTTCTGAAGCAGTTTCCCAGTTTAGAAATTGCCAGACATACCAAGTTTTGAATACATTCTAAGATTTTAGCTTGGCAGTCTGCTGGAGCACATTGTGAGATAAGATCTGATATAGGTTGATTTGGGCTGTAGCATTTAATCTTTTTGCAAGCAGCATGGCAAACAACTTTTTTGACACATATGTGGGATTTTTCTTCAGGCTAACAGCCTCAACAACAAACTTGTAGGCTGAGGGGACGTCTAGTCCTGCTATTAGAACCCCTTGTGCACTAGCCTTTCATTTCTTCTTGGTTGCTTCATCCCTTTAAGAGCCAAAATTATCTGTTCTGCAAACGTTGAGGCCGGCTTTGTCTCATTGGGAATTTTGAAAGCATAGGCAATGGCATTAGGAGTTACTTTGACTTTTACACCATTGACAATAGCACTACCGTCCTTGACATTAAAATAATCAAGAACCTACTTGATTATGGCCGTGTCAAAATCTATCCTTGTAGCTTGTACAACCACATGCAAATCCCATAGTTGCAGCAGGACTTCGGCCTGCTCAGTAAACACATACCTTTGTATCTTGATATGTGGGATAAGTGGTAGAGAATATTGAAGAGAGCTGATGATTGCTGTGTTTTCATCTATGGTATCCCTGCATCTTCTCCGACATTTTCCTTCTACCCATACACTGTGAGGATGGTAAGTCTGTAGAGGAAGAAGACTTACTTGTATATTCAAGGCCACAACAAGGTGTGTCGGGTAGGGATAGATAGTGATCAATAGATTCTTCTAATGAGGAGGTTTGTGGTTGTAGTGAAGAGTCCTTAGAGCTTGGCAATGGCGAGTGTGTAACAACAGGTATGCATTGCGCATGAGATTTGTGAGGAAGAATGCCCATCCGCCTTACTGTTATACGCGTTCGTGCCATAAAAGCTCCGCTACTTTTACCATTCCTAGAGTTTTGTGCACCATCGACGACGTGGCACACATGCATTGGCTAATTCTTCCCATGTTCCCTTTAATGATTATGACATGCATTCCCATTGGCCCTTTTCCCCATAAGAATTGGTACTGGCTCTGACGCTTTACTAACTCTGCCACTGGGACTGTTTTATCACACTGAGACTTTTCTGGCACCGTCATTGGTTCTGGTACTGGTTGTACATGGAAGAGGTTGAAAATGGCTGGTTCTGATACTCAAAATTCCCATATTTTCTCCTCTCGAGGTCTCTTTATCATTAGAATAATATAGCTTGATCTTGGCCCCATTATAAACACCTAGCAATAGTAATCCAGGTAAATCCTTCAACCTTACTGTGCCATTGGAAAACACCCAGCCGAATTCATACGGACCAGCCCAAGCTATCTTTAAATTTGGTGTCTTAGGGCCCAGTTTGGATTGATAGAGCAAAACCAAGTCGCCCTTCTAGAACTCCCTAACTTTGATTTGTCTATCATGCCAGTGCTTCCTTCTTTGCTGAACAATCTCCTGTTCCAGCATAATACGTTGTCTTAACTCATCCAGCTGTGCTAATTCCTCCACTTTATGTCTGAGATTGTGATTGAAATCCAATCCATACTCAACCGCCATCCTGAGACTGCGAATCACGAATTCCATAGGCACTACAGCTTCCGTACCATTCACTAATCTGAACGATGTCAGTCCATGTGTGACTTTATAAGCTGTCCTGTAGGCCCATAGAGCAGTCTGGAGCTTAAGATCCCACTGGTGTGGCTCCTTCTGCACAATCTTTGTGAGAGTGGTTTTGATGGTTTTGCTACTTCTCTCTGCTTGCCCATTGCACTTGGGATAATATGGCGTTGACTTCCTGTGCTTTATTGAGAGCATTTCCATCAAAATCTCCATAGTATCATTAATAAAATGTGTCCCTTGATCACACAAAATCTCCACAGGACAAACATAATGGCAGATAACTTTTTCAAATAAGAATACAAAAGTGGACTTCGTGGTGTTATCTGGAAGAGCCTTGGCCTCTACCCATTTGGTGACATGACAAGTGGCCATCAATATATACCTGTTTTTCCTTGGAGTGATTTTCTTGAATGGACCCATGAAGTCTAGACCCCATTTCATAAATACTCCTAGTGGTTGAACAAGAGTAAGTGGAGTCATATCAGATGCTATTGGTCTGCCCATCCTTTGACATATATCACATGTTTTGCAAAAACTTCTAACATCAGATATTAGAGTTTGCCACCACAATCCAGCTTGCAGTATCTTCTTGTAAGTAATATCATTGGACAAATGTCCTCCAAAATCCCCATCGTGTGCTTCACAAATAACTTGCATTCTTCCTTCCATTGGCACACACCATTGAAGAACCCCATCTACTCCCAATCTATAGAGCAATCCTCCTATGATGGTGAACTTCAAACTCTTAATAATCATAGCTTTTTTCTGATTCTAAGTCCAGTTTTCTCGGAATCCTCCTTTGGAAAGGAACTGATATACATCATACCATTCTGGATCTGTGTTTTCCTCAACTGTTACCTGAATTAGCTTTGCGTCCACTGGCTCATCTCTCAAGGATACTTTTGAGTAGCCATCAGTACTTCTGGACAGGAAATCAACACCACAATGGGATTTACCGAGCTTGTGAAATATGCAAAATTCAAACTCCATCAGGAACATCATCCATTTGATCAATATTCCTTGAATAATAACTTTGTTAATAAAACATATAATGCATGATGATCCACATAGAAATGAAATAGCTTGCCCAATAAATAATGGCGAAACTTGGTGGCACTAAAAACCATTCCTAAGGCTTCTCTCTCTATAGTAGTATATCCTTGTTCAACCTTTGACTGAATCTCGGATTGGCAAAATACATTGGATAATCAGTCCTCCCTTCTGGTTAAGCCAATATTGCTCCCATTGCCAGTCCCGAAGCATCAACATGCACATGGAAAATAACATCCCAATCCCATTGTCAAAGTATTGGCTTACTGATAATGGCATTTTTAAGAAATTGGAAGCTCTCCTTACATTTAGCAGTCCAGATAAACTTGCTGGTTTTCTTAGTGAGCTCATATAAAGGTAATGCCTTGGAAGCAAACATATGAACAAATCTTCTGTAAAAATTGATATATCCCAAGAATGAACTTAACTCTGATGCTGTGCGGGATGCCTTGGCCTGCTAGACACACTGGATCTTATCATTAGCCATTTCTATGCTATTTTTGGACACTATATGTCCCAGTAGTTGTCCCTTCTAGACCAAGAAAATAGATTTGAATGGATTCAAATATATCCTCTTCTCCTTATAGTGCTGAAAAACCATTTCCAAAAAGAGAAAATGCTTCTCCTCAGTTGAGAATACAGTGAAGTCATCCATAAATATGGCGAGAAATCGGTGGAGGAATTCATTGAATATCTCCATTATACACCGTTGGAACGTTGCTGGAGCATTACAAAGACCAAATGGCATGACCAAATTCATGAATGCACCCTATTCAGTAATAAAAGTGGTTTTACTTCAATCTTTAGGAGCAATCTTTAGACCACTATAGCCATCCATGAGGCTATACATCTCATGGCGGCTTGCAATCTCATCGAGAAGCATATCCGTAAAAGGTAGTGGAAAAGGATCTTTGATGGTTCCAACATTTAGCTTTCGATAATCCACACAAACTCTGAGCTTTCCATTATTCTTGGGCACTACCACAATAGGGAATAGCCAGTCTGTGATGAATCCAACCTTCAAAAGGTTGTCAATTTCTTCTTTGACCTTCTTAGAATAGTTTGGATTCATTTTGTACCATTGCATACGCACTGGTCTGGCATTTGGCTTCAGAGTTATCCTATGTTGACATACCTCTAGATGTAACCTTTTAGATTGATATGTTCCCATGCGAATACGTCTTTGTACTTCTCGAACATGAGTCGGGATTTTTCTTTCATTCCTAGGCTCAGATGCTTGTTTACTTTGATCAATCAAGGAATTTTCTCAAAACCCAGATTACATTCTTCAATTTATTGATCATCTGGAAGCAACCAATTAGACCCACCTCCATTCCTTTTGGTTGACTCCTTAGCATAATCCAAGGATAGACCTTTTAGTT
Organism: Adiantum capillus-veneris; assembly: GCF_014529385.1. Lineage (NCBI taxonomy): Eukaryota > Viridiplantae > Streptophyta > Polypodiopsida > Polypodiales > Pteridaceae > Adiantum > Adiantum capillus-veneris. Next base: position 117,228,074 of record NC_140959.1, on the reverse strand, counting down.
CTCTACTGTCATTCTAAACTTTAGTAACTTCTTTAGAGTGCACCTCTTCAATGGCCACTCGTGTACTGGAATATGAGAATTCTTCTTTGAAGTCACCTGGTTTCTGTGGCTGTCCTGTTAGCTGGATTGGCCGTTCTCCAGGATTCAATTCAATGAACTGATCTAAAAATTTCTTCCTTTGCTTTTGAGTCTGCTCGTTGTTAGATAATACTGCATTTAAGTCTATCTCAACCAATGAAAAAATATTGATTGTTGCCAGCATCCTCTCAATCTTCTTTACCCCATACTTCTAGAAAAGCTCTTCTGGTCGGAATGCCTTCCTCCAGCTTCTGGTCTATTTGTCTCGATCTAAATTATTCTATTGGTGCCCTGTATTGTCAGAGTCTGATTGGCATAGTCATGAACAACCCGTGCCGTTTGTAACCATGGGCATCCCAGTAGCATTCCATATGTGCCTTGCACATCTAGTACCAGGAAGATGGTCTTCAGCTTTTCTTTCCCCACCTTTATCTGCATACTCTCTATCATCCCAGCTGCCTGCACAACTCTGTGATTGGCCATTTGAACTTGAAATGGTGTTGGTTTCAAGTTTGTGATACCCATTCTTTGCTGAATATGTGCCCCCAGGATGTTTACACCTGCCCCTCCATCCAATATGACACCGGATAGTGGCTCCCATTGTTTCTTGACTTGTAGTCTACTTGGATCACCGACACTTCATCATCTCTGACAGCTGCCAGGTCAACTGCTCTAGCATCGGATTCAGCCTTTCTTTGCTGTCTGATGAATTTTGCTGCTTCAGGCAAGTTTTTCTGATGTCTTCTAATTCAACTGTCAGTTTTTGAATTCTTTCACAGATTTTTACATGAATTTTTTTTCTCTCTTGATTAGAGTTATTATCAGAACTAGAGGAATCGGGACTATCTTCATAGTGCCACTCCTTTGTTTTGGTGTCTGCTTTGCCTCCTTCATTGTTTCCCATTGTAGTTAGATCTGATTTAACATTTCTTAGATCTTCCATCAGTCCTTGGACTGCAACCAACATAGTCTCAAATATTCCAGATTTTGACTGATTTGGTTGTCTTTTCTTAGAAGATTGGGCTAGTATCTTTTGAATGACTCAAGCATCATAAATTTCTGGCTGCTTTGGTAGCTTCTTGGCTAGATCTTCTGTGATCTTAGCACCGAGTTCCCTCTACTCCTACCATTCATTGACTACCTTCTCTTTGCACTTTGCCTTCCATACCTCTCTTTGATGAGCCCATTTGATAATTTCAGGACTGACTGGTTTTGCCGGCTCATATGGGATCTCCTCAATGACTACCCCTTTATAGTGTGCTGCTCGTACTGGAACTGGCTCTGGGGCTTTTGCCTCAGTAGCCTTAGTGTTGGGTGCCTCTAGACACTGAGTTGCAAAGTGTTCATACATGCCACAAGTATAACAATTAAGGCTTTGATTTTGAAAATTACCACGACCCCGGCCTCGGCCAGTACCTCGTTGGTATCTGCCGCGCCCAGTACCAGTGCCCCTGGTACCTGATTTCTCCTCTTGGGGTACGTTGGTTGTCTCTACTTTAGCTGGTTCAACATTGGTAAATGCCACTAGAGACAAATACTTTTCCTTTTTGAAGTGATGAATGCGAATGCCACAACTGTTCCATAAATGACCATGCGCTTTGCAATAGGTACATTGTGGACATTCATTGGAAACATGATCTTTAGATTTGCACCTTGAGCACCAGGTTTCTATTCTCATAATTGGTTGTTTGGCATGGCTAATTTCAGCAATCTGTCGGGCCATTTCATCAATCTACCTGGACCAAGATACCTTCTTAGCCTTGTCCTTGCTCTTTTCATCTGAGCTGCTATCAGAGCTGCTAGAGGTCTCACTAGAATCGGAATTCTTAGTGGAAGAATTGCTACTACTGGACCTCCTCTTCTTGTGGCTTCTCTCCTTCTTATCTTGCTATTCAAGATTCAGAGCTCTTTGCACCAAATCATTAAATTTCTTTGTTGGTGCAGGTACCTCTTGTTCTTTGAGCTTCTTACTGCAGAAACCATTTAGAAACCATGCGGATAGCCTCTATTCTGATGGTGGCTCTTGCAATTGCCTAGTTAACTCCTTGATTTTCTCAACATAACTTCTCACTGACAATTTTAGTTGTTTAATCTTATCTAGCTCGTAGAGGATGTCCTCATCACCCTTGTTGTTTGAATACTCCAATCTGAAACCTTGAGTAATTTCTTGTATGATCTGAGTTGGCAAGCTGGGTAATGGTAATACCAGTTCCTTGCTGCATCTTTTGGTGTCTGAGGAAAACATTTTCCCTAGTCATCTTCATCAATATTCTTCAACTCAGCATACTGTTCAAAAGCTTAAATATGAACATCTGGATCATCTTTCCGATCGCCATCATCTCTGCTTCTTTTGACCTTGGAAGTCTGAATTTGTGTTGAGGATTTCTTGTAGTGATCGGTGTTAGCATCCCAGTCAGCTTCTTATTCAGTTTTATTCTTTGTCTCTTCTCTGGCTTTCCTGCTGCAATTGTGACAATTTCCCTTACTGCCCTTGGGCTCAACTGCCTTGTGTGTAGACCGAGAACTCATGGTTTTGCATTCTTCACGCTCAACCCTTCTCCTCCTGGAATGATTGGAGTGCTGAGAGTCCCTAGCCTCTTTAGCATGACTATGCTCCTCTTGAGCCTCAGTCTCAATCTTAGGGTCCTTCTTGGGATCAGACTCTCTTTTTGATACCTTTGGAATAGGGTCAACAAGTTTGGAATTAGTGCCTAACTAGGTCGACGGTTGCGACCACGACTGGCTTTGGACGCCATGTGTACAATTGAAAATTCTAACTGGGAGATAAGAGTTTTTTGACCGAAGAGCAAACCTATGGACACTTTGAAATTGACATGGAGAGGTGTAAACCATGTTACCATTGCTTTGTGTGACCCATAGGTGCACTTCATGGCCGCTTGCACATCCACCTCCATTTTCCTTTGGGTTGCTGCTATCAATGTGTTGTTTGGTGTCGGTCATCCAAACTCTCTAGGCTTGGTGAGTGAATGGGAGATAGATTACCATACCCATTTCTCTTAGGCATGAAATAAGTATGGCTATAAAAGAAGATGTTCCATTAGGCAAGCTCAGAGGATAGACAAGTAACATATAGTAATTTTCCAGAGCCACGTGGATGGATTCAAAGGTCCATGTGAAGGATTATATTGGCTTCCACTCTACACAATCAGATGGAAAAATATCCACAAGACTGGAAAAAAAACATACATCATACACACATTAGAAGCAACCTATGAGGTGAAAGCCAAAAATAGACAATCCTAAGTATTTAAAGGAAAGAAGACGTATAGTTTGTAGAAAACCTTGTTTGAGTTCAAGTTGTCCTTAGCTTCAATTGAAAAGCTATATACACATGCAACACCTTTGCTAGCTGCTTACTGTCTTGAGTTTGCATAAACTCCATGACTATTCCCTTCTAGTGGCATGCTCTAGAAGCTATGTATCTACTTGTGACCTTGTGTGTAGCTCTTGAACTTGGCTACATTGTCATCCACTACATAATTCATTTGTAGCTGACGACCATGGTCATTTTGTACATTGTTGTAAGAAAGTGACTCAATAACACTCTTGGGTCATCAAGCACCTAGGGATGCCATGGAAGCAAGAAGCACCACCTACACAAATAACTCTATCATTAATCCATGCATAATCATGTTCTCAATTGCATATAGAGCAAGGTTAGAAGGTATACAAACATGATCAATTTCATCGTTAGGAATTTCCACGTGCAAGTTGTCTCATTAGTAATATGGTATGTATAACTATGAGGAAATAGGATGCTTCTTACATAACAGAGTATCCAAGGAAGCTTAATCATCTTACCAACAAAAACCAATGCATAAGAATAGTTTTAATCTTCAAAAAGAAGTTGTGCTATGAGGGAATACCATTTTAAAGCTAAATGGAGAAGAAGGAGCATGAAGGAAAGAAAATCCACACAAGGGAGAATCCCTAGGAGTAGGATATGGTTCAGATCCCTAGGAGTAGGATATGGTTCAGATCCATAACTTTAGGAAGAGGTGTGAAGTGGAGTTCACAGAGCAATGGAGAGCTTCAGTAGGCGGTGGTACAATTGAGGAGAGTGCAACAAGCTTGAGAAGGGAAATGAGGTTTCGAGCCTCTATTGTAAGAACCTTTTGGAAGGGAAAATTGACATTGAAGAAGGAGATGCAACTTGCAAGGTGGAGTGGAGAGGATAGAGAGGGAGGGAATGACTGACACATTTTTAGAGGGACCCCCTTTTAGGAGAGAGGGGGAGAAACTGGCAGCCACTAAAGAGAGAAAACATGTTTTTATCTCAACTTTTAAGAAAAAGGATTATTTTTTAATTTATAAGAGATCTTCTCATTATATTACTAAACATTTGTTTCCTACCACTTCTAAGCCTACAAGTTTAACTAGTCACTTTTAGGCCCTACCATACCCACCATTTCAATCTACATGGAATCTACCCATTTTTCCATTCCATAATCTCATTTTTAATTCCATGGCAAATAAAGAGGCCCTATTATACCCCATTCCCTTCTTATAGAATTGTACCTTGACAGCTTCGCTTGGTGAGATATCTTCTCTCACAAATGTCTAAATTCATTTCTGTTTAGACTTAGGAGTATGCTACATAAGGGAGTACACTAAGACTAGGTCACCTTTCTTGAGCTCTTTTGCTATTAGGTGAGACTCAAAAAACATATCATTGCTTTCATTTTTGTGCATAGATGTGAGCAATGGCTGCTATCCTTCACTCATTCGATTTTTATAGCTCTTTTGATAAGTCATGTCCCATCCTTTCAAGTTGATGCACTACTCTCAATTGGGTAAGAAAAGTTATGTAGGTAGTGTGGCATCAAGTCCGTAAGCTTGATTAAATGGATAGTGTTAAAGATAGGATTATATGCCACTCTATATGCCCATAATGTAGAACGTAACTGCAATTTCTAGTCTATTCTACCCAAACTGACAATCTTTTTAAGGACAGAGATTAAGATCTTGTTTGTGTGTTTAGCTTTTGGCTATTTCTTGTGGATTCTAGGGTGTGGATTTGTTATTGAAGGATCATGAACTCATTCAACACGTGTTCAATCTCTTCATTTAAAAAATGTGGTCCTATATCATTAACTATTTCTATTGGTAGGCCATATTTCTGGAACGTATACTTATACAAGAGAAAGATATTGTTTGAACATATTTTTTCATGTGGCTTTTGCATTAGTCTAGTGTTGCAAGAAATATATGGCTATAATGAGATATTGAGCCTTGCTTCTATATGCCCGAGGTTTTATGGGTCCCACCAAATTTTGGTGCTCCCAACATTGGTCTCAAAGGCATGCTATCCTTCCTGCACATCATTCTTGCCCTTTGGCATGCATCATATCTTTTAATGCACTTTTTGGCATAAGAGAATACAATTGGCCATTAGATTCTACCCGTCATTATTGATCTTGAAATTGTATCTACTAAAAAATGGTCCTCTGTTAATCTTGCATGTGTTTGCTCTAAGATAGGGATATATTTGTTTTTTTTGGCACATAAAAAAAGCTGTTGGTCTTTACCTTGCATGTACAATTGATCTCCTATTTGAGCATAGTTTTTTAATATCATTCTCAGTAGATTACTGCCTACATTTTCTCATTTTATGAGGAAATGTCTTGCTTGAAAGGAACGCCTTGAGATATTTTCCAACTTAGGCACCACCATACTTTAAAACTATATGGTAGATGGTATAGGAGATACCTTACGATGTTATTTATATTTTTCTACATGGCTATGGACATCTTGCTTCATTGATGGACTATATACACCAAGCCATTTGCATTGCTTATTTTTTTTATCCTTTGCAAAGTGCAACCCTATGATGGTTTTATGAGAATGACTCATGTAGAAGACATATTCCTAGAGGTTTTAAACAAGAAAACTATATTCCATCATGAGTTTTTTGGTAAATTCTTCATGTTAGGAACTTGTACATGGAAATTTTCTTGATTAACTTAGGAGTTATTCACAATGAAATCCATGCATCAAATTACACAATGTTCATTAGAGTCACAATACTTTTAGACTATCTAGTTACCATTTCAATAGAGAATGGATATGCATTTGGTAGATCATCTAGTATCCCTTTTGGTGCCTCACCCAATCTAATCTTGGATAGATGATCAACCCTAATATGCATTGTACCCTTCTTTGAGAGAGAATCTATGCCATAATTCACGCTTTGCGAAAGTGGCGACACTATTTATATGGTGCCGAGTTTGAAGTAGATTTTGACGATGAGAGTATCAAATGGTTTAGTACTCAAACAGACTTGAAGGGTTGTAAAGCTAGATGGATAGAGATCCTTCAAGATTATGATTGTAAGCTACGATATCGCAAGGGGCGATATCATGTAGTAGCGGATGCACTAAGTCAGACGCCTCAGATTAATTCACTTGCTTTTATGGAAGTAAAGAATGCATTTTTGGAGTCATTACATGGAAAGTGTGCACAAGGTCAATGGTATGCTAAAGTGTGGAGTGCAATTTTAACAAGGGATCCCTCACACTCACATGTATCTATACAACAAGATCACATATACACTTCCAAGAATATTTTTAGATAATCTTAAAATACATGGCCCATGAGTCTTCAACGGGTTGTTGGTGCATTGAGCAATCCAAATGGTAGGACTCTACCATCAAGTATACCCCACTATGTAGCAAAATAGACATATTTCACAAAAATTGGAGCACAAGAGCAGTTGCTCCTCTGTGGGGGCACCAAAACAATAGTAGCTTAGCAAATCTTATGTTGATCTGTTGTGTGTATACCCCCAATGGACAATACACCAAGATACCATTTAGAAATTTGTACGTTTCTCTTCCTGCTACTCTTTTGAAGACATGTTTTGCTCATGTTTTGTGAGTGGAAGGGGCTAGTTACCACAAATAGAAGATATGTTTACCATCTTGAGGTTCACACAGACTCTTTATTTTCCATTATTTTTGGTAAATGCAACTTGATAAGGACCCGTGAGGGAAACATTTCCAAATGCCAATCACCACTAGTGTTGTGAAACACAAACTTTTGAAGTCCTTGTTACGCTTGGTCACATGAGAGTGGTTCCAACTTCTAGCTTTCCTTCTCGGGTACCCTCTGCTGGCTATCCCTCCCTCTCTCTTGATGATTTCCTTTCCCTTACATCATGTTGCATGCAGATTTTGGTAATTTTTCCACTTTTTGGAGAAGTTTCTCTACACTACCATTTTTTGCGCCATCTCCATGAGCAAGAGTCTCCTCCAAATCCTTGTGTATATAAGGAATATAAATGGGCAAGTCATGACTTTTGCAGCCAAAATGCACATTTAATTGTCCTACTACAAGTTGAGTTAATAGTAAGAAAATGAAGATGGGTAATTCAATGGTGCACTATTGCAGTAGCAAATATATAAGAGGCACTCAAACTAGTTGTAAATAAAGAACATTTGTAACCATATGAAATAGTAGCATCCCGATCTATTGTGTGCCAATTCAACCTTTTATTGCCTGCATCAACCTTGTGCTTATCTTTAGCAATATCCCATTGCTAGATATTTTCAATACACTTTTGGTCATCAAAAGTTTAGGACCTCATTTAGCAACATAATCCTCTAGAGATCTCTTTGGTCCTATTAATTGATAGCACAAAACCTAGCCAATCCAACTTCTATTTAAAAACACAAGTTGGAAGGGCCCTTTTATGACTCAAGATTGTTGAGTTTTTATTGGCATGGATAGGTCCAACTTTGTAATCAAAGGGGCTCAAAGATAGTCTCTCAACGGTCATCGCTCAAGGGGGTGGAGTGTGTATGCAAGGCTTGGTAAGCTTTAATCTTGATGACAACCAAGGCTTGGCAAGCATGGGGGCTTGATGAAAACCCATGTACATGAGTGGCTTGCATGCTTAATAGTAGGTGTGAAAGATGGAAAGAATGCAAGGAGTGTACTCCTTGTGGCGATGATACCATTGAGGTTCCAAAAATCATTAAGGAATCTTTTGTCAAAGCACAAGAAAATGGTTTTTAAAATTGAGTGATAAATTATCTTTTTCATGGATTCCCTCTTTTAAACAAATGCTCTCAACTCTATAAGATGATAAAAAACCTCAAACAAGATTTAACTCTAAATAATGTAGCTTCAACCATAACTAAGTAGTTCCTCTTCTATTATCATTCCTCACTACCTTGTGATGGAATAAGTGTGTATTTATAGAATTGTTCGATGCAATAATATTTATTTTGTTTCAAGCTACATTGAAGTCTTTGTGCTAACATATTTAGAGACAAATAGATTTTCCTTTTCAATGAGTGAGCTCATGTCTTCTTGCCCCTTCTGAAAACTTTTTTGTGATAGTGTAAACAAAAAATTCTACAATATCTGCAATAGCGTAGTCAAAAGCACACAGTCCAATATGATATTTATCATTGCATCCACCATATTATCTATCACAAGTTCAACATCTAATGAGGAAAAAATTGAAGATGTTAAAAATTCCATTGTCTACTACTAGGGACTTGCTATGCACCTTGTGCGAGCCACATGGCTACAAGCACACAACCTGACAAATGCAAACAAGATCTATGTCTATAGGGTGGTGTGTCACTCACGTCCTATAGTGCTGCCACCGAGGAAATCCATGTGCGTGTAGAGAAGAAGAAGCCGTTGCATCGTTGCTTGTCCTTCTCCATGCCACCGTGATCTCTCTCTCTCTCTCTCTCTCTCTCTCTCTCTCTCACGGTCACAAAAAAGCAAGTAGAGGTGAAGCCATAGCAAAGCTTGCACGTTGAGAATAATTGAAAACCCTAATTTATAGTCTTATCTAGGGCTTGCCGTCCTTTTTACATACGGACACCCATATTTCATCAGTCATTGCTAAATGCGCTTGGTGCATCTTTCATTGGTGATCACTAGCCTTTTACTATAAAACTCTTGGACCGACAAGCCCGGCCCACGACTAAACATATGCACTAAAGAATAATGGTGGAGATGGGTTAACATGCCCCCCTTCCTAATACAGATTCCATCCTCGGAAGCTAGTGAGGTGAAGCTCATTCGTCAAGGTGGTAGAGCATTTGGGATAGATTGTCTGCACAACAAATTCATTGTGTGAGAGAATGCAAGTGGAGCTTTTTGGAAATAAAGCATGAGGGACATATAAAGTACATGAGGACATGATTAATTTCAAGGAATTATGAAATGATACACTGCCATTAAGGACGAATAAATTGCACTTTGATGAAATTAATCAATCAAGAGCTTTAAGCTTATCGATGAATTTATCAATTAGGTAGGTATGGCTAAGGTTAAAACAACTACTCTAGTAGTAACGAAGTTAGGAAGATTATCTAAATGCAAGATTCCCCATTGTGTTTTTAAGCTTTGATTAGCCAATCAACTCCCACAACTCCAAACAAGAGCTTGAATGTTTCACTTTAAGCTTAATGGAAGTCTTTTTCATGTCATTTCTCCCCCTTTTTTATTCAAACTTATTTTCAGTGTGTGCTTATTTTGTATGTTCGAGGCTTTTTTCTTGTCAAAGAAAAGCATCCACACTGAGAACCTCGAGGAATCTAGTACCATAGACAATACATGTGAGTGAGGTACCAAATCAGGCCGGGATTTCTCTTCCAACTTAAGATTTGACCTTCGTGGTACTTTTTCTTTTTGCTTCCATGTCCTTTGTATTCTCACTAGTGTCTTTTTTTGTTGAAGTGAGCAAGATTTTCTATGCCTAAAACACTCCTAAGGTCTCAAACACCCAAATAATTTTACCAACTAGGACTAGTGGTCAAGTAAATGAGGTAACCGAAAGTCATGGCCACCTAACCTAAAGGCTTATCCATAAGACTAAACTCTAGTTCATCAACCTAAGCAAAGACAAATTTATATAGTTATAATGGCAGATAACAAAACATAACTAAATGCACTTAAGCAAACCATTGAAAACAACAATCAACAATTATAAATATCCACTAGCATGAATCATGGAAATTAGTACACCTAAAGGTATGGATTTATTCATTTTGTCAAAGCAGATATCCCTAGCCATGTCGATGGAGATCCATATAAGTCTACACAATAATATCAAGCAACAAGGCACTATACCTCTGGGAGGCATGTCAGTGTGAAAAGACCAAAACTCCTGAAAAACAAGCGGAAACAAAATCTAGACCCCTAATTGACCTATCTGCCAAGATATCAGTTACACTACCAAGAGACCACCTCTTCAATGCTACGAGTGTAAAGGTCCACATTGTGTAGTCGAGTGTACTATTAGACTACAAAAGTCAATGTGGCATACATCATTTGATTGCCCAATGTCCTAATAATCCAAATGCACCAAAGATCATGCCATTGAATTTAATTGAGGTTACCAATGAGCCCTCACAAAGTACACATGTGGTACTAGTAAATGTAGTCACACGATCGATGCTCCAAAACCAAAATTTTATTCTTGAAGAAAGAGACACAGCATCAATTGCCCAATCTCAGAAGAAGAAGAAGAAGAAAACACGAAGGAAGAGATCGCAAAAAGCAGCGGAGTCAGACCCCAGTTTGAAGACCAACATAGGGACTGGTGACAACCCCGTATATATGAACGACGCTAAAGAGGATTCTGATTCAGTCGAAACCATGGAGACCAAAACGACCATTAGAAAAGAAAGAAACAAGAAAGATTGTCATGAGCCACAATGTGGCCAGGACCCAAGAAGAAGATAGGAACTTACCCAAACCCTAAAAAGGAGATCGAGTGAGTCCAACAATTAAGGAGTTTGATAGAAGAGACCCAAAGGGATCTAGATCCAACACCTAGGCAAATCCAGATTGCGGACATAGTGTTTCCAACGCAAAATCAACCTCACAAAGTCCATAGACCACTAGCCATACCAAGTGTTATCCAAGAAGAAAGTGACTTTAAGTCACGGGAAAGTGGGTGTACTCCCTTCTTGTTGGAGAGAATGTTTACAGAGGGACATCCTGACCTTATCGAAGAAATGGAGATCCCATCTTCCCCATGTCAAGGGACTGAAGCCCAAAAAGTGTCGTTAAATATTTCCAAATTGATGAATTTTATGGCTTCAGAAGTTAGAACCACCATCATGTCAAAACTATATGGAGACCCCGAGCTATTCTTCGCTTTCTGAGATTTCCTCAATGGAGAACTGAAAGTCGGGCTACCACAATTTTCATAGATGGATGGAGCTAGGGAGGTGCCAATAGAAGAGGAACATTTAGATCCCCAACCCAACCTAGATGAGAACTCTATCGTTGAAATACCTGTTAACAAGTTGGGACAATATTTTGAAGGCAATGAATCCAATGCGACCATACCAATCACTACCAAGGTATTAACAGTGAAGGGAATCCTTGATGATGGCAGTGGGGTTAGCATTGTAACTAAAAATTTTTGGGAAACTATGGGAGGACCCCACCTTGGGACTACAAACATAGTGGTAAAGATGACCAATGGAACTATTGCTAAACCTATTGGGATGCTGGAAGATCAAGGTCTTTCGACACAAAATAAGGCAAAACTTCATTGTTATGGATTTTTCTAAGCACACTATGTCATCTGAGATGATCTTAGGATGTCCTTTCATGAGGGAAGCAAAAATGTTATGCTTATGAATTTTATAAGTGAGAAATAATACAGGTAACTTAGTGTTCACAATAGGGTAGCCTAGATTCCCTGAGTGTTTTGCAATACTATCGGAACCTGTTGTAGTGGAGAGTTAATACTACAAAACTCCTTTCCAGATATCGATTGCAAGCTGTCTTCCAAGCAAGGTATTTGCATATAATAGTGGGACAGTTAGAACTTTTGTCAAGCCCGACAACGAACCATTTGTTAGATTTGTTAGCTGAAGACTGGCGGCAACACTCAACTGAAGACTGACGAAATGAGAAAAGAAGGAAATTCTATGTAGTCATTCTCTGATTAAGAAAACCTGTAATTTCACTTGTAAATACTGGGGGCTTGTAGAAGTTTCTAATTTTGTATATTATTTTTTGCCATTAGACTGAGTAGGATTTCACTTTGGAACATGAGGTTTTGTATTTGGAAGGTATGTATAGCAAATTTTAACCTTAATGAAAAACAACCCTTGTTCATTCTATGAAGTGTCTGTGAGAAGCATATTCTGTGTATGAGAGAGAGTGAGAGCTTATCTTGACGCTACGCGCACACTGGTGGTTGGAATCGAGTATCGAGAAGTGCCGCGTGCTGCCCTTGGAGAAAGCTACGCGCCAATACCCACATTGCGTGTGTACGACCCGACTTCGCGAGATTGACCTGCGAGCTATTTCTAGGGATTCGGTAAGCAAACGATGTCTGTTTTTGCATTTCAGCATATCCACGCATTCGTATTGAGTAGAGCTACACATTAGGCACCTTAGTTTTCAAAAACGTCAACCTGTAAAAACCCGTCAGACATCCTACGTGATTTTGCACCGGGTGTTTTTGGGTAAAGTTTTGAGTCACGGACCTTAGAGAGAGTGGCCTATTGGTGTTAATAGGATCTCCCTCAAGTTTTGTAGCATTTCGAGAGCGTCTAATGGGTATTTGGCTCATGGAAGCGTTGTAGGAAATCTCCTCCTGTGCACTATAATAGGCTGTAACTTAGACATTGAGTAGATACCTCTGTAGGAAGTAGTCAATAGTCGGTTGAGTGTAGGTTGACACCCTATGCTTGCTTCCACGCGCCTGCGGGTCGAGCTTCGTCCTTAGCTGACAATTCTTGTTAGGTGAGTTCTCACTATGCTGACGTCCGTCGCGGCGTATCCGCCAACATTGGTGCCACTGCCAGGGACGAAAACCCTAGGTAGGTGACCGAGACTACTCCTTGAGGATAGGGATTCTCTGGCTGGTCAGAGTCTTATTTGACATTTAGATAGGATCAGAGGGTGGTGGACTCTCTAGGTCTTAGGAGGAGTTTAGGGAGCGTATGGCTGGCCTGGATCGTCCGTCTTAGGTAGTGTTAGATAGGAGTTAGGTTGTGGGGTGGAGAGCAGGATTTGGAGTGGTAGATGCAGTGAGAAGATAGCTTGAGAGTCTGTGGGAGGCCAAGAAGCAACCGAGACACTAAAATCACCATCTCACGTGATGAGTAGGAGTAGGGTGAGTAGGATATCATGATTTATGATCTGGAGCACTTCATGCATGTTATATTTTCTGTTAGGCTCATCGAAGAACTATAAAAGACGGTGAATTATGTTTAGAATCTGAATTGAAGTCCAAAAGTTTCTGTAATTATTGCTGAGAGATCTACAGAGCATAGGGAAGCCCTCAGGCAGAGAAAAATTAAATTCTAAGACAATAGACATCCTATGCGTAGTATGTCTACAGGGTGATCTGGCAGGAATTTTGAGAATCTGAGTTGACCAGAGTGTTTAGAAGGTAGGTTTTACCCTATTTTCACATGGAAAGCGGAAGATTGACCATATCTTGACAGATTGTGGCTAAAAGACAGGAATTGCCAAACATCCTACCCAAATTGTGCCAAGGCATAATTTTGAGACCAAGACCATAGGATGTCTTCATGTGCATGATCTACATGATTTATTGAGTGCATGTGAAAGGTTTTATCTCAATTGGGTGAGAAACTTGGGATTTAAGCAGACTTTAGCATTTTTGATAGAAAAAAAGGCCATTTTAGCTAAGTTTGGGGTCTTTTGACATTCAAACACAAATCTAAACACACCAGGGAGCTCAACACATCAAGGAAAAGTTGTGAGCCAAGTTGGGTTAAATTCTGATGCAAAAGACATCCTACGCGTAGTATGTCTAATGCATGATTACAAGGCCCAAAATTATATTTGAGATATACCAGGCTTTGATATAGCCTTGAACAAACCTCCTAGTCAAGTTTGGTCCAATTTGGAGTTGATTTGACTGGTGAATTCATCAGAACGGACATTAGGCTTCTGGAACAGATTCCTGATCAATTGACCAGCTTGTAGGTATCCAAATCAAAAAGCGAGAATAGATGTGAGCTCAGCACATCAAGGGAAAGCTACCTTGCAAATTTTGTCTGAAACAGAGCAAAAAAGACATCCTACACGTAGGATGTCTACAGGATCATTTTTAGGACAATATTAAACTGTGGATATACAAGGAGGTTTTAATTGACTTAAGGGTTCCGGAACTTCTTTCATAAGTGAAATTGGACTTTGTTTGACCTATTTACGGAACAAAGACGAGAATCGAGACGTTACTTCTAGACTGACAAACATGTAGGTGGTGTACAGTTCAAGATTAGTGGACCTAATCAAGAACATCAGAAGTGTATAGAGTACAGTAGTGGTTGGGACTAACACTCCACTTATACCAATCATTACTAAGACCACCTCTAGTGGTTAAATTCTTTGATTCGATTGCCAAAATTAAATGCTTGTGTATAGGTATATTCGGCAACAAAGCAAGAAGTTGTGCAGAAACTGATCCTTTGCCAGGTGAGTGGTTGGATTTGTGATAAATTGCATTGCTAAGTTTGATGAATTTAAGATCAGGAAGACACATTTCAAGAGACCAAAAAGTGGCATATGATCATGTTAGCTTAGTATCCACTGAGGAGAGTGTAACTCAGGCAAGGATAGATCCATTAGCCCTAATCATTGAGGAAGGTAGTGATACTGACACTTCATCAGACAAGTCCTTCTTCATGATGGGTAGTTAACAGCCAGGAGGCTTCACCGGTGAAGGACCAATGTTAGGAGGAAGTACCTCCCAAAACCCTTTGAACAAGGCCAAGTTCACTATGATCTTCTTAGAAGGAACAAACTCTCAGGGAGCCCTAATTTATTCTGACTATCGGGGATGAAAGTGTATTTGTATAGAGGAACGGCCTTCTCAGAGACTGGAGATAATTCAAGTCTATGATGATGGAGATAGATTCCGAGATGAAAAGGGGAACCACTATCTGATAGTTAGGAACCCTGAGGATCACAACAAGTATAGAGATAATCTGGAAAAAGGAAAAATGGTCTCAGAAACTCAAGAGCCGCCTCCTAAAATTGATCGACCTGGAGCTCATTTTATGTATGATAAAAAAAAAACCAGAGTCTCTACCTATAATGAGAATGTGGGAATTTACAAGCATGAGAGCGAGGGAGTAGTCTCTTATTCTCGATGCAAAGAACCTACCAAATGAATTGAGAGATGACAAGGCTCTTTACTTGTTCTCCTATGAAATTGCCATGGGGAAGGATATCATTTTTGTTGACAGGTACGGGCGAGAATACCAACGAATTCTGCCAGAGGAGGTAGATAAGGCAATAGTTCCAGAAACATCAACATATGCCCCCGAAGAAGTACCAAGGTCCACCTATACCCCTAGCAAGTCTACAAATCCATTTTCAGAAGAGTACGACGCAACATCACATTCTAACCGGCAGTAGACTTTCAACAATCAAAACCAGTAGGCAACCCAACCATCATTGTAGGCATGGATTCAACAAAATGCAACATCCGAACAAGACCTAAACAGAGGTGGTTATCCAGCCACACGAGGGCTAAAAGATTTACAAGAACCACCACTCCATTCACATTACCAAGGCGAGAGTAATCCAAAAAATCAAGAGTCAGCAGAGCCCGGAAGACAATCCATAGAACGAGAACAAAGAGAACGAGTTTGGAGAGATGAACCACCTCTTGCAAGAACCGTCAGAAATTATGGCTTAGGAGCACCTTTGGGAGAGGAACCCTCCCACTACCGAAGGCCAGAAGAGGCATATCGAGGAGGAAGAGGAGAACCAATGATGAGATTTATAGACCATCGTAGAATTAGACCTTCTTAGGTGCAAAAATAGGTAAACAAGAAATACTTGAGAAACAGAGATCCTAGGGATCATGTAGCAGCCTTTGTGCGTGTAATTAGAGTTGAAGAAGTTTTGGATTTTTCTACTCAATTTGCAGGGTTTGGACTTACCCTAGAAGAGGATGTAGCCACTTGGTTTGATTCTGTGGAGAGTAGAGATTTTGAGTCTATGGAGGAGGTTTTTGACGAGTTTATTGAGGAATTCTCACAAAGGGGGATAGCTCATAATACAGTCTCACAAATCCATAAATTCAAATAGAAGGAAGGAGAATCTGTGCGAAAGGCAGCCCTATGACTAAAGAGATATGTGAAGTTCTGCCCTGTGGAAGAGCTACCAACCCAGTCTAGACTTATACTTATATTTATTCAAGGATTGAGAAACGCAGATCTCTAGAAGGACTTACATATGAAGAGGAGCACAACGTTAAATGAGTTACCTAAGGAAGCTCTTTACCTTGTAGACAATTGTGCAGTCTACAAGGAGGGTGAATTCAAGGATCTTGATGACGATTCATCCTCACAACAAAGTGGGACCAAGTCAACTAAGTCAGCACAGAAAGGAGAAGTAGCTGTAAGCCAGGAGTAGCTGGTGGAAGAAGTGCTAAAAAAAATTATTATGTATGCCAAGCCTCAGGCTAAGCAACCGAAGTGGTGTGCAATTGAAAAAAAATGGACAAACCATGTGACGGAGGAATGTTATTATAACAAGGGATATGTGAGAGAGCGACCTTATGCTCCCCAAGATCAAGTAGCATCTCCTCATATCCCACCGATGACTAGGTATCCAGTGGGTAACCTACCAGGACCTGTAGGAGTTGAAAGACCACAACTAGTATTTGGACAACAACCACCCCTACCAGGAGCAAGACCGGTCGGCATAAGGTATGCACCAACGGTAAACGAACCAGAAGAGAAGGCTTTGGTGCCCATGCATGCATATTACGAAGATCCCAATGGATATGCAGCAAATCCTATCTATTATCCA
Organism: Adiantum capillus-veneris; assembly: GCF_014529385.1. Classification (NCBI taxonomy): domain Eukaryota; kingdom Viridiplantae; phylum Streptophyta; class Polypodiopsida; order Polypodiales; family Pteridaceae; genus Adiantum; species Adiantum capillus-veneris. The sequence goes on along the minus strand of NC_140959.1, from coordinate 117,211,184 downwards.
CTTGAAGAACCTAAGACGCAAGAACCTTGGAGCATGATTGGAAGTAAGGGACCACCAACAACTGCCTAGGCTGCAGGAGAAGGAAGATATAGCTTGGATGAACGAACACAGTTGTTCATATCCAATGGAGGCATGGGCGGGCAGAGGCATGCTTACCAACAGAGAGGAGCTCAAGGAGCACCTCAACAGCCAAAGGGACCCTGCTACAAGTGTGGCAGAGATCATTGGCTAAGGGACTGTCCTCACAATGAAATCATTAGAGTCAATGCGTATTGCACCGAGTGTGGAATTACTCACTTGATTCTTGATTGCCCTAAGAACCCTAGCAAAGGAGCAAAAACTACTTTAAACATGCTGGAAGCAGTGCCATCCAGTGGGGGGTCAAAAAATGAAATAGTAATACCTATTCAGGTAGTCACATGTGCATAAGCTCAAAGAAGGACAAACGAATCCATAATTGAAGAGCCAAAGACCGATGCCCCTAGTGCAGAAATGAAAAATCAACGAAGCACTTGGAAAGCTAGAAAGGCTCGTATGAAAGCCAGGAAAGGAACGAGAGCAAACGGCTCTATCCGAGGAGCTAAAACACACAAAGGATAGATTGGAGCGATTAGAGGATCTAACTAGTTTAAGTTCACACATTGCTGCAACGATAGGGCCCAAGGAAATAGTGGAACCCAAAAGTGCAGGATCGGGAGGATCAGTACTGGTAGAAAAAGTAAATGAGCAGCTTGACACACTTTTAAAAGCATACTAAGCCAGACCAAAAAACAACCAAAATCAAGAGCAACGATGGATGACTTATCCATATGCGGAACTAGAAAAATAGAGTTTGTAAATGTGTAGGAAGATGATTGAAACAATTACCCAATCTTTGATAGAAAACCAACCTAGTAAACCTGCAAGTTGGCATGAGGTGCTAGCTTTAATCCCTATCACACCAACTCTAGAGAAACAAGCGGACACAATGGAGGGACTCACGACTGCCTTAGAGTCTAAGCGAGAACCTATCATAGTGCCAAATACAACTGATGAGACATTTGATGGTTTCCAACCTAAAATATCGGCGGGGATGGATAAAGAGTGTGACAGTCTAGATGACCTGTGGAAGCAAATCCGGGAAGCAAATGAAGCTAATAGGGTGAACCACCAACTAAATCGCGCTGAGAAGGAGAAAAATGAGATCTTACCTCCCATTGAAGAATTTGAGGCAAGATCACAAATGAACTTTGATATGCATTCACAAGACGGGGACCTGGGGCCAATTAGCTCGGGGCACAGCCAACCTGACTCGCTAAAAGCTCTACCCTCTAACCTAGGGGAGTATGAAGTTAAGTTTGAAGTGAGAGCAATCCCATCCCAAAGACTTTCTCCCAGCAGAGTAATGGATTCACAAGGGTTAATTGAGTTACTGTCCACCCCGGTGGCATGCACAATCACGTCAGCAAAACTCCTGAGGTTAAGACCAAACATGTGGACCACAGTAGGCAATGCTTAGAAAGATTTGGAGTAAAAGAGCCTACCTCAAGGATTCAAGAAGGGATCAGAGAACTGGCCTGTACCTTTAAACAAGGTTGGAGAATATTGTGAGGGAGAAGATGAAAATACCACACAACCATTAGAATTCCAGGGACTAGTCTCTAAGGCTATTCTCGACAGTGGAGCGGGAGTTGCTATCGCCACAAAAGAAATCTATGGAAAATGGGGAAAACCGGCTTTGAGAGCAACCAGAATGAAATTACAACTGGTAGATGGGTTCATGGAAAAGCCTCTAGGACTTTTAGAAAAAGTAATTGTCACCTCTCGCGGAATCGAGTATGAGCATACATTTGCAATAGTTGATTTTGACAAAAAGAACAATTACGAGATTATCTTGGGAAAACCGCTCATGAGACAATTAAAGATGGTACAGGATTGGGGTTATGACCACATATACCTCAGGCGTGGGGAGACTACAACCAAAATATACCTAAAAGACCATAGTTACAAAGATGTGAACCAGACACCAGTGGAAGAGTTTGATTCGGCTACGTTGGTAGGGTCCGAACTCCCAGCATGGTTAGGGAAGAAAAAAGAGCTATGGATGTGTGGAGCTTCACATTGTGGGAGCTTGAAAAGAGAGTAATGCATCTTAGAAAGAGCTATTGAAGACAAGAATTATATTCTAGAACCTTTTCCCAAAGATGCATAAAACCTTTGGAATGGGAACACATACTAGCAACGTTGGACATCTGTGCCATTATAGATAGCCCAACAACAAAATTTTGTGATAAGGACGGCTATGATGTGCTACCCTATTACATGGTAAAACTTGTACCAGTAGGAGATGAGAATGTAGACTCACCAGAATAAGAAGAGTTCTATGACTCCTCTGCGCATCTGGAATTAAGTAATGATGCAGATAACGAATGTTTAAACAGCTCAAGAGAGAGTAGGGAAACAACCGCAGATATCAAGTTTTATGATTTTGCAAATCAACACCCTAGACGGTAGGAACGCTATAGAAAAAAAAGAGCAAAAAACAAGGTTAGAGAAAACCTAATGCCCAGGATAAAAGAAAAAATGCATTATCTAATGCTAGCCAAGGTAGAGGATTGTGTACAAGACAAAATATCAGGGAGATTCTCAAGAGTTCAAGGGAAAAGGACACATGAGGACATAAAACAAGAACAAAAAACTAGAACGGAAACAAATTCAAGAAAATCTCAACAATCAAAACGTGAAAAGACAAAAGATCCCGAGTGGACCAAAATGGAGCGTAAGAAGAAATACCAAGAACTTAAACGGACGTTACGAGAGGTATGGACTACTGAGACAGAAAGTGAAGGTAAGGAGGATTCAGAAAAAGAAAACATGGATGTACCATCCCACTATCGAGAATTCACCATCCAAGATAGAAAAATCATAATGACACCACCAATAAGGGAAAGAATAAACCAGGAATCTTACGATGGACTGGAAAATACAAAACAAGTTGACCTCGCTGCGCGAGGCGAAGAGCCTTAGCCTGTCTATATAGCAACTGACTTAGGGCCTGAAGAAGAAGAAATGCTAACACAGCTTCTCACGAAGTATAAAGATGTGTTTGCATGGTCTTACAAAGACCTTAAGGGAGTTGATCCATCGATATGCCAACATACAATTCCGTTAAACTCAGATGCCAAACCAAGCAAACAACATCATTACACATATAATGACACATTTGCTAAACAAATCAAAGAAGAGATTGACAAGCTGAAGGATGCCGAATTCATCTATGAAATCGAGCATAGAGATTGGGTGTCACCCATTGTGGTTGTCCCAAAAAGAACGGAAAGTTTCCTGTGTGTGTGAACCTCAAAAAGGTAAATGCAACAATAATAAGGGATAATTATCCCTTGCCAATCACAGAACATGTGCTTGAGAGGGTAGCGGGAAAACAGGCCTATTCATTTTTGGATGGGTTTTTGGGGTACAACCAATTGGAAATTGCAATAGAGGATCAACACAAAACCGCATTTGTCACAGAATGGGGCATATATGCGTATAGAGTTATGCCTTTTGGCCTAACCAATGCCCCAGCCACCTTCCAAATGTTAATGACTCATGCATTCAAAGAATACCTAAGAGTATTCTTAGAAATATATATGGATGATATCTGTGTCCACTCTCTTATTTGAGAAGAACACATTGACTATTTACAAAAGGTATTTGAGAAGTGCAGAACATATCGAATCTGTCTCAACCCAAAAAGTGCATTTTTATGGTAAGGCAAGGCCGCATCTTAGGACATATTGTCTCAAGAAATGGCATAACTACTGACCTAGAAAAAATTAGAGTCATAGTAGACTTGCCTAGGCCTACTAATGCCAAACAAGTACAATCTTTCATGGGACACTGCGGATATTATTGAAGATTCATATATATGTATGCGGTCATTGCACAACCACTATATTGCTTATTAGTCAGTTTTGACTGGACTGAGTAGTGTGAAAATTCATTCAAAAATCTTAAGGAAAACCTTGTATCAGCACCTGTACTTAAAGCACTAGATTGGGAAAAGATATTCCATGTTCACATTGATGCCTCTACATACACAATTGGGAGTATTCTGGCTCAACCGAGAGACATAACAATGGATTTCCCAGTTTGTTATGCGAGCCGACAGCTAAATAGTGCAGAAAAGAATTACACCACCACTGAAAGAGAGGAATTAGGAATAATATATGCTGTAAAGAAATTTTGGCATTATCTGCTTGCAAACAAATTTGTGTTCTTCACAGATCATCAAGCTCTTCTGTACCTAGTAAATAAACCATGCAATACTAGGAGAATTGTGCGCTGGTTTATTATATTGCTAGAGTTTGACTTCACAGTGGTAGTAAAAAAAGATAAAACGCATCTATGAGAAGATTATCTTTCAAGGCTACACAATGTGGAAGCTCCTGAAGGAATCGATGATGACATACGTGATGCTTAGCTTTTCAATATTGAAATGGTACCCAGATGGTCTCAAAAAATTGTTAGCATTCTTTCCTTTGGAGATAGATTTGATAAAAAGGAAGAAGAGTCCATACAAAAAACATTTCGACAAACAAAAAACTTTCAATTGATTGCGAGACAACTATACTATCTAGGCTCGGACAAAGTTCTACGCTTATGTATAAATCCATAGGAATTCGAGTGCTATCTTGAGGAAGCACACATCCAAGACTGTGCATTTCATTGTTCAACAATGAAAACACACCAAAGGTTGAAACACATAGGAGTATATTGGCCAACTATGTATGCTGACACACATATTATCTTTACAAATGTATTATATGTAGTGCCAAACGACCGGTGGATCACTCGACATTGTTTTAGGTAACCATTGCACCTACATGGAGTCAATATATCATTGATTTCTTAACAACAAGGATATTTCCTGAAAACACAAAAAAAGCACGACAAAGGGCTATAGAGTTGGAGGCTCGAGACTTTAATTTAATTGAAATCAACCCTATAAACGAGAAAAGGACAATCAACTTAGAATCTGTGCAAGTGAAAGTGAATACTTGCTGATTTTAGAACACACAGATGGAGGAATAAGTGGAGGCTATTTTTCAGGCGATAAGACGGCAAAAATTGTCTTAACCGCGGGGATATGGTGGCCTACATATCAAATGGATGTTGAGGAATTTGTAAAGCGTTGTGACGCATGTCAGCGCACTAAAGTGCCGATAAAAAGAGATGAGATGCCACTACGGCCAATGATGGAAGCAAGGGCATTTGCAAAATGGGGAATTGATTTTGTGGGGCCTATTTCACCCCCTGCGTATCGCACCCATACCCAATATATCATCGTGGCTACGGACTATCTCACAAAATGGGCTGAAGCCAAAGAGACACCAAAAGAAGATGCAAGGACCACTGCACAATTTTTGTATGAGAATGTCTTTGTAAGATACGGATTACCAATAGAAATTGTCAGTGATCAAGGAATACATTTTCTTAATGAAGTCATTGAATATCTGCTAGAGGAATTCATGGTCATACATAAAAAATCTGCTCCATATCATCCACAAATAAATGGATAGGTGGAGGCCACAAATAAAACCCTATGCATTGTTTTGACTAAAATTGTATCAGAATCAAGGGCAGACCGGAATCCACAATTACACTCAACACTATGGGCATACAGGGTATCTTATAAAACATCGATTGGAACAACACCGTACAACATGGTGTTTGGTCTAAACACTATATTACCCATAGAGTTTTTAATTCCAACTCTACGAGTGGCGAAACGCTTAGAATGGACTAGACATGAACTCTCTTTAAGAATAGATGATCTTGAAAAGCTAGATGAACTTCGATTGAGAGTTGTAGCTTTGATCTATGCTCAGAAGAGAAGACAAAAGGAGTTTTTCGACAAACATGTGCGCACGAAAGAGTTTAAAATAGGTGATTATGTACTTGTTTACACTTTGAAGCAACATGCCAAAAAACTTAAAAAGCGAGGGATGGGACCCTTTGTTATTGGTGACTTATCACAAAGCGAAGCCGTCAAACTTGCGACATTGGAAGGAGAAGAAATGCCAAATTGGATTAGTGGGTGTCGGTTAAAAAAGTATCATTTACCACTAACACAAGAGATGCTTCAACAAATCCATCACGAAAAACAATGAACAAAGGAGAAACAGAGGGTAAGAGAAGAAGCACAAGCAAAATGTAATAGGACTAGTTTTTGAAGTTCTTAAAGTCGAAAAGAATGTAGCAGGGCATATCTTTCGTTAGTACGATTTGAAAGATTGTTGAATAGTCTATTAAATAGAGCTTATACGAATGAGTTGAGATATTAAGAGAGAACATATATATATATTTTTTTAAATAATACACTAAAGACGGATTTGATAAAGATTAATGAATAACAGATAGTCTGTCTATGAACAGTAAAATTGAGATTTTTATTAATATCAATATTTTATATTTATGTGTTTTAGCTTAAAATGCATGGGTAGACTTAAAATAAGTGGAAAAAGTAGTGGAGATCCAAAAATAGAGCTTTTATGAGTCGCGACCTAAAAGTTGCGTTTTTAGCCAAACAGAGATGTTTTTCGCAATTCTGTCCGCGTTGCCTTGTAGACTAGACTTATTCCCGTCGTTTTGAGTACCTGGATTGCTCTGTTCTGAGTTTGTTTGTAAAAGTTATAATAAAAACAAACAGAAGGCAACAGCAGTGTAGTGTACACAGGGACATACAGACATACAACATCATACAGTTCTCCCTGCTATCAACCATGAAGTGGATTGTTTCTTCATGGTAGAGTATGACAATTGAGATTATGAAGGTATATAATTATGTTTTTTTACTTTGATTATCATGTTGAATTGGTTGCACGAGTATGTTCTTTTGGCTATTTTGTAGGCGATGCAGAAATCAATGTGTGAAACAGGATCTGTGCAAAGTGTCATGATAGAAATCTAACCTTTACGGATCGCTTAGCGATCACGTTCTTATATTATTCTCGCAGGTATACTTGGTACGAAAATCGTGCAGGCTTTTCGAGGAAAAGAAGGATAAAAGCACGACGGGTGGTGCGTATGGGGATCATTCACCATTCTCTCTTCTGCGAGTGCGAGTGCGAGTGCGAGTGAGAGTGAGAGTGAGAGTGCGAGTGCGAGTGAGACGCTGCATGCAAGCGAACTGAAGCTTGGGGGTGGTCGGGAGGTTCGAGCTCCGTACAACGGAGTGCGCCCATATATTTTTCTCCTCTGTTGTATCAAAACTCTACAAAGATTCATCAATACAAAGATCTCTTTCTCTATCTTTTTCTATCGATCTCTATTATTCGGTTCCCGTAACAATTGGTATCAGAGCAAGCGGTTGATTTTGGACATAAAAGGATACGAGAGGAGGATGAAGGAGCAAGAAGACCTGATTCGGCGACTATGAGAAGATCTGAAAATTGCAAATCGGGAGTGTGTTGAGGCTCTACGGGGCAAAGCAGCACGAGAGCTTGATATCTATGTAGACCTTGATGGCCAACATGAAGGTGAAAACCATGCTAATCCACCTGGAAACAATAATCATCGTGGTGGCACTGGGGTACCGCCAAAAGAAATGATGACGATATGGGAGAAGCGACAACCAAATCATTCTTAACGAAGGCTAAGCTTAAAGAGTTTGATGGCATAAGAAAGATATGCGAAGATTTAGAAGCGTGGATTGAAGAACTCAAAGATTGGGATTATACTTTCAATATCGAGAACACGACCACGAGACTTTCGAATGCTCGAGCAAGGTGACCGATAAGACAATACATACCAAGATGGCTCAATTGGAGACTTTTGGCGATGCGTACGATAAAGGTAAGTCATCTACTCCTTCTTTGTGATGTTTTATGTCTTTGATACGTCCTTTGAAAGCTTCTGTGAGATCGAATTTATGCGTAGAAGTTGAGATTAAAATTTGAATTTTTTAATTGATTTGGATAGTTTTCATTGCTTCTTATCGTCTAAATTGATTGAGAAATTAAACTTGAAATTAAATCGAGAAGTTAAAAGACTTGTGGACTTAACTAGTGGTAATAATAGTTCCACGAAAGAGTTAGTAGAAAATTTGTTTTTTTTTCTTTGAAGAGTCGAAATCATAAAGATGATTTTTCTATAACATAAACATTGATATGCATGATGTTATCATTGGTATCAATTAGATCATTGAAAATCATGTTTTGATTGATTGTTAACAAAGAAAAATATATCTTTAATCATTTGATGATGATAAGTCACACTCTTTGTGGAAAGAAAGAGATTCTAAATCTAGTTTTGGCAATGGAATTGATAAGGTGACTTAGATAAGAGTGTGAGACGTTGCTTGTGTTTGCTTGTGTGAGACGTTGCTTGTGTTTGCTAATGAGATTAAAGAGAATCTAAGGATAAACATAAAGAGACAAATCGAGAATTTATAGAGGATCTCTTACATGAAGTTAAGGATGTGTTCCGGACGATCTTCCTAGTATACCTCCGCCTAGAGCGGTAGACCATGCCATAGATCTATATCCAGGAGCGACACCTTATTCCAGATCTCCATACAGATTCAATATTGATGAGCTTAAAGAGCTCAAGATACAACTTGATGATCTTTTGAAAAAGGGTTTCATTAAACCTAGTGTATCTCCTTGGGGTAGTCCTGTGTTATTCCAAAAGAAAAAGGATGGTACATATAGGTTATGCATCGACTATAGGGGATTAAACAAAAAGACCATTAAGAACAAATATCCTCTTCCTCACATAGATGAATTGATTAGTCATTTGAGTGGTGCTACAATATTTTCAAAGGTTGATCTTCGTTCTGGCTACCATTAAATCCGCATTAAGGTCGAGGACATTCCAAAGATTTCTTTTCGTACACGTTATGGACATTATGAATTTAGAGTTCTTGCTTTTGGTTTGACTAATGCACCAACAACTTTCATGTGCTTAATGAATAATATTTTTCACCCGTATCTTGATGACTTCATTCTGGTATTCTTGGATAATATTTTTGTGTATTCTACGAATGAAGAAGATAATGCATTGCACTTAAAGAAAACATTTGAGGTTTTGCGTGAACATAAATTGTATGCCAAAGCAAGTAAGTATTCTTTTGCAAAGGATCAGATTGTGTATTTGGGAAGAGTGATTTCTAAAGAGGGGATTCACATTGATCTTGATAAAGTTAAGACTATGTTAGCAAGAGATGTAAGAAGCTTTATGGGTCTAGCACAATATGAGAGAGCACACATTAAAGATTTCTCTAAGATAGCAAGTCTTTTGACCGAATTGACCAAGAAAGACAAGGGTTTTGTGTGGACTTCTAGCTGTGAGACTGCTTTTGAGACCTTGAAGGCTAAAATAGCGGAAAATTATGTTTTAAAAGTTCCTGAGATGGGCAAACCATTTGTTGTGTCCTGTGACTCTAGTGGTTAACAATTAGGTTGTGTTTTGACACAAGAAGGAAGAGTGGTTGCATATGAGTTTAGGAAATTAAGATGACATGAATTGAACTATGCAACACATGATCTAGAATTACTTGCTGTTGTTCATGCATTGAAGCATTGGCGTCATCTCTTGCTTGGTGTAAAATTTGAATTGCGTACTGATTATCAAAACTTGAAGTATATTTTCACTCAGCCATTGTTAAATAACAGACAAAGAAGATGGATTGAATTGCTGGCTGAGTATGACTTTGATTTGAAGTATTTGTGTGAAAAAGAAAATAAAGTTGCAGATGCATTGAGTCGTACGTCCATGGGTAATTTGTTGACTGTTGTGCGATCCAATTTGATTGATGATATGCATGCTGAGGTTGAAAATGATTCTTTTTATATGCCTATTTTAAAATTCTTGCGTGAGAATATTGGTGAGAGGTATGAGAACAGATATCACTTGTATAAGGAAAATCTGTATTATTATGACCGCTTGTGTATTCCTACAAATTCTGCTTTCAAGAGTCAAATTTTGCATGAGTGTCAACTTTTTCTGGTCATCCTGGATTGAATAAGACACATGAAAAGATTAAAAGTTCATTATTTTTCCGCGTATGAAATTGGATGTTAAGAATTATGTGCGTGAATGCTTTCAATGTCAACAAGTTAAGATTGAACATAAGAGGATACTTGGTGACCTTCAACCCTTAGACATTCCTTTACAGAAGTGGGAGTGTATATCCATGGACTTTATCATTAGACTTCCTACTACTCGTGGAGGGTATGACTCGATCTTTGTGGTAGTAGATAGACTCACAAAACAGGCTCACTTCTTTCCCGTGAAAATAACTGATACTGCTTTGACCATTGCACGCTTGTTTGTGAAAGAGATATTTCATTTGCATGGCATGCCCAAGAGCATAGTGTCTGACAGAGATTCTAAGTTCACTTCTCATTTCTGGAGATCGACTTTTGACTCTATAGGTACCCAGTTACGCATGTCTACTGCTTTTCATCCTCAAACAGATGGGGAAACGGAGAGAGTGAATCGTATTCTAGAAGATATGTTACAAATGTATGTCAATGAAAACCAATCTAATTGGAATGAATATCTGCCTTTGGTGGTTGAATTTGCATATAACAGTTCATATCATTCATCTATTAGGATGACTCCGTTTGAGGCAATGTATGGCTATAACTATCCTACACCTATTCATTTTCTTAATTCGAGGAATAAGGTAGAACTGTCACGTGAGATGCTTGAGAAAATGGATAGCGAGTTGGCCAAAATCAGGGGGAATATTAGAGAATCTCAAAAGAGACATAAACTGTATTATGACAAGAAACATCGTGTTGTGGAGTATGAAACTGGTGATATGGTTTTTTAAAGGTTATTCCTGAGAAGTCTCATTTGATTCTTGGAAATGATAGAAGATTGTCTCCACGATTTGTTGGTCCATTTAAAATTTTGAAGCGCATTGGTTCATTAGGTTACAAATTGGAATTGCCTTCTCATGTTTAAGTGCATCATGTATTCTATGTGAGTTTATTGAAAAAGTATGTTCCTAATGTGCATCATGTTTTAGAGGACAACTCTAAGTTGAAAGATGACGGACCATTGACTGTAGAACTAGACTTAGTACTAGATAGGCGTTTTAAACATCTGAGAAATAAAGACATTGTGGAAAATTTGGTTAAGTGGCAGAACTATCCAGTAGAGGATGCATCATGGATTGATCTTAGTGTTTTGCAAATAGAATTCTCCTCTCTTTAGACCAACTCTGAGGACAGAGTTAATTTTGATAAGGGGAGAATGTAATAGGACTAGTTTTTGAAGTTCTTAAAGTCGAAAAGAATGTAGCAGGGCATATCTTTCGTTAGTACGATTTGAAAGATTGTTGAATAGTCTATTAAATAGAGCTTATACGAATGAGTTGAGATATTAAGAGAGAACATATATATATATTTTTTTAAATAATACACTAAAGACGGATTTGATAAAGATTAATGAATAACAGATAGTCTGTCTATGAACAGTAAAATTGAGATTTTTATTAATATCAATATTTTATATTTATGTGTTTTAGCTTAAAATGCATGGGTAGACTTAAAATAAGTGGAAAAAGTAGTGGAGATCCAAAAATAGAGCTTTTATGAGTCGCGACCTAAAAGTTGCGTTTTTAGCCAAACAGAGATGTTTTTCGCAATTCTGTCCACGCTACCTTGTAGACTAGACTTATTCCCGTCGTTTTGAGTACCTGGATTGCTCTGTTCTGAGTTTGTTTGTAAAAGTTATGATAAAAACAAACAGAAGGCAGCAGCAGTGTAGTGTACACAGGGACAGACAGACATACAACATCATACAGTTCTCCCTGCTATCAACCATGAAGTGGATTGTTTCTTCATGGTAGAGTATGACAATTGAGATTATGAAGGTATATAATTATGTTTTTTTACTTTGATTATCATGTTGAATTGGTTGCACGAGTATGTTCTTTTGGCTATTTTGTAGGCGATGCAGAAATCAATGTGTGAAACAGGATCTGTGCAAAGTGTCATGATAGAAATCTAACCTTTACGGATCGCTTAGCGATCACGTTCTTATATTATTCTCGCAGGTATACTTGGTACGAAAATCGTGCAGGCTTTTCGAGGAAAAGAAGGATAAAAGCACGACGGATGGTGCGTTTGGGGATCATTCACCATTCTCTCTTCTGCGAGTGCGAGTGCGAGTGCGAGTGAGAGTGAGAGTGAGAGTGCGAGTGCGAGTGCGAGTGAGACACTGCATGCAAGCGAACTGAAGCTCGGGGGTGGTCGGGAGGTTCGAGCTCCGTACAACGGAGTGCGCCCATATATTTTTCTCCTCTGTTGTATCAAAACTCTACAAAGATTCATCAATACAAAGATCTCTTTCTCTATCTTTTTCTATCGATCTCTATTATTCGGTTCCCGTAACACAAAAGCAAAAGAACGCATTGCAAAACGAAGGCTTCTACGACAACAACAAAAAATTGGATCACCGTTGTGAATAAATGCTATTCAATTAACAAATTTTAATGAAGACACAGTGGATCCAATAATTACAGTAAAAGTGGGTAGCAACCTGCTTGATTCAAGAGCTCAAGCAAATCTGATTTCTTGCAAATTATATAAACAACTCAAGCTTGATGTTGGATTGTTGTGCTGGACGATATTGCATGTACAAATAAATCAATATGTTTACCCCCACAAGTTTTATGTGGTTGAGGATGCGAGCACACTACATCCAATGTTGTTGGGACAACCATGGCAGAAAGAGTATAATGTGCAGATAGATTGGATTTCAAATACGGTCAGAATTCAACAAGTACAACAACACCAAGTGGTAGCATTTTCTCAAACAACCCGAAAGAAATAGATAATGGTGCAACAATCACTTGATAAAGAGCAAAAAACATGGGTGCCACTTAACCAGTAAAAGATATATACGAAGGATAACCAAGAAACCGCCCACCGTACTCAATCAAAAAATGAGACACCACAGGCAACAATGAATAGATCAAGGTCAGCGATACGCAAACAACAGGTATGGGTACGAAAGGATGGATGTGAACGAGCCTACAAACCACAGTGCAATAGCAGACGACCTCCGAAAAACAATGTTAAACAAACACCGAACAGGGCCATAAAACAGATTTGGATACCGAAAAACATGCTCAATCGCCAACTATATGAGACACGCATTTGGATCCCCAAAGCGATGCTACAGGAACTCCCTTCAGTACAAGCAACACAAGCAGCCAGACAATCACTAAATCCAAAATCGGAAAACCGATCTATGTGGGTGCCGATCAAAAGAACCGCCAAAACAACCAAAGAAGAGGCCATAAACCTACAAACACCTCCAAATCAAAGCTACAAATGGCAATCAAAAGAGAAAAAGATCATGGACACATCGGACAAGACACTCCCATCCAAGGAGACCACAACGGCCATATCTACAGTAGCGACAAACCAAGCCACTTTCGCAAAGAAGACGATCAAACAACGAGCGGCGTAAGTGTGCACTACTCCTACCTAGATAGAGTCAAAAATATCATATGAAAGATAGTAAGTATGAATGCTAAATTCCCTTTAACCATAAACTCATAATGATGAGACATTCCAGAGTCCCTTAGTTGTTCCATAACCCAAGGGAGTGTATCCCATTACATAATATGAAAATGATGCAATAAGCAACCATATTTGGCCATATGAGCAGCCATAAGGTACCATGCACAACCATACTTGGCAACCATATTCACAACCATATTTGGCCAGAACCCTTCTTAACCATATTCACAACGCCATATCTAGATATAGCAACCATATTCAGCCACGTGGGCAGCCATAAGGTACCATGCACAACCATATTTGGCCACATTTCACACTTTTCACAACCATAATAACCATATTTGTCCACAACCATTTTTAACCATATTCTCAACCAATCATTCACAACTACATTCAGCCACAAGAGTAGCTTTGCCCATGATCTGTCACATAACGATCAACAAGTATAGACCGTACCTAAGTAAGATAAGTAAGCTTAATACCAAACCCAAGAGGCACCACATTAGAGAAATATAACCGTAGTAGCTGCTATAGAGCCAACAACACACACCCTTGTGAGTTAAATCCTCAGAATCTCAAGGTACAGACAACCTTTCACTAGTACACACACACACCACATACGCACACTTGTAGCAATGCTAAGTGAGCATGGAACTTGCTCACCTTTTATAGGCTTTGGTGCCAGTGGCCACATTCCATTCAAAGCAGTAAGGCAGGTCCTTCTATAAGAGGGGGAAGAAACAACAGCGCCACCTCGTACAAAGAGAGAGAGAGAGAGAGAGAGAGAGAGAGAGAGAGAGAGAGAGAGAGAGAGAGAGAGAGAGAGAGAGAGAGAGAGAGAGAGAGAGCGCTAGAGATGTGTTGTAGAACAGATGTCGACAGGAGGGAGCCACCACATCATCACAAGCATATGAGGACACATTCATATGAGGCCAACTTGTCTAAAACCTATTATCTTCCTTAACTCACTAGGTGTTAGGTACATTATATTAAGCAACCATCCACAAATTTCCTATTAAGAATTTCACCTCGTAAATACAAAGCCCTTTTTTACAAGAGATTTCATAGGTCAATACAAGATATTGAGGTTAATCCCCAGTTAATTACACCGAGGCCGTGGAAACAAGCCACTCCTATATCCAGAAGGAGTTAAAATCCTTGTATTAACAGTAGCATGTGTGTGTGTGTGTGTACGCGTGCGTGCGCCCACCCTTACCTAGGCACCATAAGTAATGAGTTTAGTAGGCTTATTAGATATGCGCCTACTTCCTCAGTAAAAGACTAAGTAATGCAACATCAAACCTTGCACCAGACCATTCTTTTTTACCCGAGGCAGCTGTTATGGTAGAAATGAAAACTCTTCTATGGAAGCCATTAGCTTGAAACAAGAACCCCAATTGCTTCTAGGGCTAAAAATACATTAGAAGAGGAGTAAATAATTAAATGTAGAATAATCAAATAGGTATGTAGAGAAATTTTGAAAGGTCTATTGCTCTTTTTCATTACAAACTCAGCGGCAATAAGCTCCCGTTTCCATAAAAACCTAGTAGAGAAGTTACCCTTAGAAGAAGTATTAATATTTAGTTCAACTAACAAATAGTTAGTACGTTTAGTGAAGGCGATACCGTTGATAGTTTCTTGTTGTAAAAATGTGGGATCAATTGCTAGACAAGGAAGATAGATATCTAGCCACAACAACTACTGGGAAAAATTAGGGTTATTGATACTTAATATGTCATCCATAAATCAAAAGATGTGATTACATTCTATAAGCAGAGATAGCCCTTCTACTTGGGAAGTTTGGCCAATAATCCATTTATATTCAAAATATAGTAAATAAAGGTTACACATAGCCGGAGAACAAGAGAATCCCATAGGAATGCCGCATGTTTGATGAAAGCAGTTATTACCAATGAAGATATAACAATGGTTCAAGACACATTGAATGATTATTGAAACTGAATACGATTCATATGAAGAGGGGAAGACTTGCTCACTTTTTTAATCCACTTGGCTAACTTAACAAAGGAGAAGCCAGAGAGCCCTTCTTTGGCTTTATTACAGAAGGCCAAGTCTATAAGATAATGCAATACATTCATGAGACCATATTCACCTACTAGAGGGATATTTTCGTAGCATTGGGTAATATCAACTGTATATACTCAGATGGAAGGTTCAAGAGGACTTCAGTGGAATTACCAACCAACCATAAGGGTTGGATGTCCATTCCTGAGAAGAGACTCACATCTTCTCTTTTACTAGCACATATGCTTTTGAGCTCTTCACATACCAAATTAAGCCTTTCAATAACATGTTTCATAATACCGGGAAAAAGGCAATTGGAAGCATCTGAGATCCATCAAAATTTACTCTTATGACTTTTAAAAGCTGGAATCAGGATGGGAAGTTTGGTGGTTTCTACTTGAAATCCTAATTTGGTCATAATTTTACATGTTCTCTGTGTAATAATATCCAAGTTTCCTTCAATGTAATCACCTTTGAGTCGGTTTTCAGCCGCTTCAAAAGCAAGCTTTTTGTAGACGACAGATGTCATATTAGATGCATTATCTAAATCCACAATGAACCATGTCAACTTAAGCTTGTGAAAGGCTAAGGAAAGATCAGTGGTGGTGAGCCATGTAGACTCAATATGTAACCAATCATGTGGGATTTGTGAAACCAGCAAGGCAAAGACAACCTCTAAAGTTATGTTCCATTCATGTTCAATTGATAACTCCAATTGGAGTTTACTGACCAAGTCGGATAGACATTTAGTAAGTGCTTTTAAAGCAATATGAGGATTAAGTGGGTGAGGGGGTATGTGATTGAGGCCTTTGGAAAGGAGACATATTACAGATATATTCTCTATAATAGAGAGATCCGTGGTACATATGTGCATTCCAAGAATACCAAATTCCATCGTAAATCCATCCCATAAATGACAATCACATTACAAGGGTTTGTCTTCCTAAAAAACTCATTAGAGTATACCAGATGTAGTATAGATTCAGTAAATATCCATTCTATCCTAACCTGGTTAAGCAATGGTACCCTTCAATTTTCTAATTATTCTTTGGCTAGCATCCATGGTGCTTTAGGAAGAAAATCTTTCCATTGGGGGTGCGGCGTGTAGTAGCAGAGGTGGGGAGAAGTTTCAAAAGCCTCAAATCCTCCCTCACACCCAAAGAGTCCTTCTTGCCAATAATGTGGTCCCATAGTGTTTGGGCTACATTCTTGAATATGTGCATGGGATCCAAGAGGTGTTGTATTTTTAAGTCCTTCCAATATGGAAGACTTAAAAATATGGAATACCTTGACATACCTTTTGGTCGAGGACAAGGAGATGGATTGTTGTTGTAGTGCTCTCCCAAATGGTTTCCCAATCTACCATCGTGAGTTTAGAGGTGTGTTACCATTTGTTGGAGCCTTGTGCTTGCAATGACCTTGGGGTAAGAAACAATGGTTGTTTGGATAGATTACCTTGCACAAGGCATTGGGCCTCTCTGTCACCAATGATGGCCCACAAGTAGGACATGCATTGTGACCCGATATGGAAAACCATGCATACATAGCATATCATTAGAGAGATAGAGGGCTAGAGGGAGGGAGAGAGAGAGAGAGAGAGAGAGAGAGAGAGAGAGAGAGAGAGAGAGAGAGAGAAGAAAGGATATACAAGAAATCTCTTCAAGCCTAGGGTAGTCGTGCATAGTCCACATAAGGATTCCCCTCACAATGGCTTCTCTTCCCCCCTTTTCAAGTGAGACATCTACAATAGGAATGCCTCTCCATAACTCCTCCAACTCCTCGATGAGGGTCTCAAGATAGACGTCAATATTTGACACTTTGTTATTCACTGGCACAGCAATGAAAGAAGTAAATTATTCCTTTTTGGTTGTCTCCCATGGTAGAATATTGTAGTTGATGATCACCACAAGCCAAGTGCTCCATGAAGTAGACTTAATGCCGAAGAGGTTGACACCATCACTTGCTAACCCAAGCGTCAAGTGTTGAGGCTCCAACCCAAGCTCTGGCCGATGAGTTTCGATGTGCCTCCATGCAGGTGAATCGGAAGGACATGCATCATTCCATCATTTGAGCGGCGGTTGGCGTGCCACGCGAGAAGCTCCACGATAGACCTGCTTTTAAACATGTGTTGAATGCGAGGATTTAGAGAAAAATGTCTCAATACCTTACGGGGTAGTTGTGCCCTGCTCACTCCGATCTTGTATCGTGCTTCCCCACACAAGGGACATGAGGTAACATGTGCGTGCTCATAGCAATATAGCATGCAATCGTTGACGCATGCATGGATGTGCTCATACTCCATTCCAAGTGCAGTGGCATACGATCTAGCTTGTCAACGATCTGGAGGCATGTGGTGATTTTTTGGCATTATTTTACCCATCAAACTACAATAAATAGGCGAATTAGTACGGTTGCAAGGAGGCGGTACCATAAAGCAAAAGAGATGTATAAAAAGTCATATTTCAAACTTACCCAAGGAGTGCATTAACACTTGCATTGCTCCAACCAAATTTCACTTGCAAGTTGAGGAATTCCAACGATGCCTGGAGCACCGAGTACCGTCGTAAAGAAGTGTTCGGGCACTTACCATCAATCTTTCCTCCGTTGCCGCTGCTCGTTGAGTGCATGGCTGGCAATCCTACTTGCACACGTCGCTTTCATGAGCCAGTAAGTCATCACACATTTAGAACATGTGCTCATCCTCTGCATCAAAGTGCGACTGAGAGGGGAAAGGAATTGTCGAAGAAAAGCTAATGGGAGGATCACCATGCGGTGCACCCAATTTTTCCAATAGCTCTTGCCTCTGCCATTGGGCTTTGCACGCCGGCGCACCATCACCAAACACAGACCAATGGGACACCTCCTCAAGCGAGGGGTGAGTGGTGTTCTCATCTCTCTGAGTGCTTTTTCGAGGATGCCAAAGCCCTTTGTTCTCCATGTGCTCAATTGCAATGCGCCTCAAGCGAGAGATTGCTCTTTTGCACTTGGCGCAAGGACAAGGGAGTTTTTCTTAAGCCACAGAGCGCGTTCAGGCCCTCCAAGGGGGCCACAATCATCCCAATCGACGTCCTGCACACGCCACAAATTTTTTATTTAGTCATATGTGCCCAATTAAAAAAATAGATACATTTCAAATAAAATGATTAGATAGTCAAAGGGAATAAAGTGTAATGAGTGGCTTTTTCTTAAAATAAAGTACAATCGGTATGCGCACTAAATGGGTTAATTTTTAAATTACAAATATCTAAAAGTACTTTAAAAATGCACTTAAAAAAAATAAAGACTACAAAAATAAGTACGCATAAAAAAATTAAAAGTCTTCATAAAAAAACTCAAAAGGCTAAAAATAAAATTATTGATATCTAAGGGTAGAAGGGGTGGTTTGTACCCCCCTCCGCCACAACCCTGGATACGTTAGTATCCATTGAAATGATGTGGCAGGGTAGTAGTGGCGGTAATAGTCATGGTAATAGTCGTTGTAATCGCTGGCGTCTAAAAAAAGAAGGAGGGTAGAGTATGCCGTATTTTCGCGGCATACCCTGCCTTCTTCCTCTCTGCCATCACGTCTGCTTCAAGCTTCCTCCCCCTCCCTCACCCTCACTCTCTCTCTCTCTCTCTCTCTCTCTCTCTCTCTCTCTCCCCTCCTACACCTCCCACACGCTCATTGTCTCTCTCCCACAAACAAAACAACACACACACACACACACACACACACATTCAGTTCAAAGAGGAGCTTCGGTTCGTCTGTGAAATTTTCATCGAAGGGAATTTACCGCGTTTGTCTTTGGAAGCTCAACCTAGCGAGCAGCCTTTCTACAATCTAAGGTAATCACTAACCCCCCCCCCCCCCCCCCCCCCCCCCCCCCCCCCCCCCCCCCCCCTTTCCCTAATGGGTTCTACTTTGTTGCACACACACACATTTACATGCATAAATGAAGAAACAAAGCGAGAGAAAGAGAGAGAGAGAGGGGAGGGGGGGAGAAAGAGAGAGAGAGAGATAGATGAAGAGAGGGAAAAAGATATATATATATATATATATATATATATATATATATATAGAGAGAGAGAGAGAGAGAGAGAGAGAGAGAGAGCTAGATAGAGGGAGAGGGAGAGAGGGAGAGAGAGAGAGAGAGAGAGAGAGAAAGAGAGAGATAGATAGAGGGAGACAGGGAAAGAGAGAGAGAGGGAGGGAGAGAGGGAAAGAGAGAGAGAGAGAGAGAGAGAGAGAGAGAGGGGGGGGGGGGAAGAGGGAGAGAGAGAAGTAGAGATATCTGTGAGGAGAAAGAGATAGATAGAGAGAGGAAGATAAGAAATAGGGAGATAAAGAGCAATGTTTGTAGGCGAAACAACCATTTTGTGGTGTGCGCAGTGCATGTATGCTTCTGTTTCTGTAGAGTGCTATGAAAAAGACCTTCTTTACATGAAGCCAATGGAATTTAGAAATTAATTTCTACTCTTTTCTCCTTAGCTTCTCTATCATTCTCTCTCTCTCCTCCTATATCTTTCTCCCCATGGAATAGGCATTAGGTTGGATAGCTTTCAATAGTACCGCACCTCAAAATGAAGACATGCATGCAATGTGCAAAGTAATCCCTCGAACAAGGAGCTGATGTGAAGAGATGCTACAAAAGAGACACAATAAAGAAGCTTTTCTTCATAGCACTCTACAAAAGCAGGAGAACTCTCGCACTGCGCACAACACAAAACGATGGCCACATTTACAACCATAACTCTTTATCTCTACTCAAAATGATGGCTACATTTACGTTGTATATATGTTTGTGTGTACATGTATATTTATTTATGCATGTATGTAGGCACTAAGTACGGGAGCATAGCATTCGAAGGTTAGACGCTTCCTCTTGTGTATAGTCCTTTTTTAATCGTGGCGTTGCAGTCATTGATCCACTCATGGATGGATTGCCGCAACGTACCTTTGGTTTTACCACGGTTGACAGTGTGATGATATCTAAAGAGGTTCCACTTGACCTTTGGCATTACTAGCCTCGACTTAGGTCTACTAGTATGTATGTGTATCTACGTCCTTGTGTGCTAATATACTTGTGTATGTATTTATAGATGAGTGAGTAGGGGAAAAAGCTAAATTTCATATTGCTCTTTGTAATGTAGATGTCAGACGAGAGACCACATGGTGGGGAGTAGCCATCTGGCTCTTCTTTTGGTTCGTTCACATCCTAGATGGACTCCCACCCGGGGAGGACATTGCCTCCAGTGGGCCCGAGTCTTGAGGCAGTGAGAACAAACAAAGAAATAAAGATTATTTTTGGCTAGTTAACCCTAGATCCAGTCCTACAGTGGGATCTCTCTCTACGAGACCAGTACCACCGTTCGACGGAGAGATTGTTTGGCAGCTACTATAAGGTCTCTGCCACCCTTGGAGAGGGGATTCCCATGTAAAGGAATACATATCAGGCCATTCTAGCCATATATAAAAAGTTACTATTTTTGGCAATTTTTCCACCTCTCATGAGCTAATGATAAATGTATTGTTGTAGGATTTTCAAAAATAAAAAATTAATTTATTATCTTTTTTGTCTTAAAATAGAAAGTTTTGAGGTGCTTACACCCACCTAGACGCGACCGTCTCGTCAAAATCTACCCCATTCTGAATTTCCATAAAAATAGATTTCTGTCTCAAAAATTGTTGAATATAGCAGGTGTGTGCATCCAACACCTTAGATTGTCATGCTTAAGATTGTCTTTTAATAGCAAGTTTCAAAATTAAATACTAGTATGCCAAGCTCACTCTAGACAATTAATTTTCATCATAGTGTTAATAAATCAACTCCTAAGTCTAAGGTATGCATATGTATGCATGTGCATGGGTATGTATGTGCATGTACATGTATGTTCATGTGTATGTATGTCCATGTATGTCCATAAATGACCCATATCCATGGACCCATCTCTTATAGAATAATTGACTATGAGCATGGGGGCACTACATGAGGTGTATCACCCAAAGGGTAAAGAGGGACACATCTAATGGCTAAGTAGGAGCTTTTGACACCTCTACTCTTTATTTTAGCAAGGGGGCAAGCTAGGGAGGTATGGGGCTGAATTGGGCAACAAGGAACATCCAAACCCTATATAAAGGGCATTCACACCCAATTTTACACACACTTGAATGCACATTGGAGATAGGGATACTCTGCTGTTGTGGCTACTCGTTGGTGAAGCTTCAACAAGGTTTTGAGAGATCAATGACTTCAAGGCACATACGGATAATGAAGGTTATTATCAATCTCTTCTCTCAATTGGAATCCTTTCCTGTTGCTGCCATATTACAATTGGAATCCTTTCCTATTGCTGCCATATTACAATTGGAATCCTTTCCAATTACTACCATATTATTATCCAATTTTCTACTCTATTATCAAATGCTATACTCTTTTTTACCTATCCTCAATTTGGAAATCATCCATCATTATACCTATTTTATGGTAAATTCTCTACATTGCAGAGTAATGAAGGTCTCATTGCTCGACTACACAATTGTGGTGATTGCATGCACAATTCTTCATCAATGTAACATAGATGCTTGTTTAATCAATTGTGGTTGCATGCATAAGTCTCCATCAATATAACCTAGATGCTTGCATGAATTAGCTAGTCATATTCAAGAAATGGTCCAACTAAAATGACGGATTATTCTTGCAAGTATATATAAGTAATTAATCATGTGATTAGTGTATGAGTTATGACACATGGTATCATAAGATTATGGCAGGATCAAGCCAGCATATGTTTTGAGTTGATGTGTAGAGTAACCATATATGTTTTGGAATTAAAATACTTAAAATCATTTATCCTATTTCCATTGTATTCTTATACTTTAGCTTACAACTTCTCAAGTTAAGTTAAGTATCTAGTAGTGGGAATGGCACCCAAGAGAACTCGCTATGGTGGATCACACGATCACAAAGCCGGAACCAGTGATGGTAAAGGCAAAGGAAATGACCCAATGAATGAGGATATGCCACTTATCCCACAAAATGACGTTATTGCTAATGAACGGGTAGGTAATTTCTTTTTGTTTCTTGCATCATGAGTAAATAGGAAGGGGAAAACTACCTAAACATGGGGTCATTCCAAATTTGAAACCACATAAATTGAACTTGTTAATTTTCTTAAGTTTGTATTAATGTGGAAAGATTGTTTGAAAAGTAGTCTATTTGCTCATAGGAAAGAAATGTTTGCATAGTAGAAGAACTCTCAAATCTTCTTCATTTAAAAATCCTAAGCTGATATAGTCAAAAATCCCTTTGGTATCCATGGAAGAGAGCTGAGCGGAGTGAACGCTAAAGCGTGCATATGATTGCACACATCTTGTCGGTTGGTGCCCATAATGCAAGATAATACTTGCGGGTTGGTGCCCAAGTTGCAAGCTAGCCATTGCGGGTTAGTATCCAGATTGCAGGATGTATGGGCAACTAAAGACACTGGGAGCTATAAACTCTCACCAAGAGGAGTGAACTCTTGGGGTTTGGATATTTAAATGAAGAAGAGTCATATGCTATTTTTCTTCTAAGAAAGATTGTCTTGGTGCCGATTTGATAATGGTTGAAGGGATGTCTTAACGAACTTGTGATGGAAATCATAGAAAGGAACTTTGTGTATGAAAAATCATCTTCTAGTAGTAATTAAAAAACAAGCAAAAAACAAAGTGTGAGTGTGGGGGTGGAAAGTGGGGATTGGCTCAGGTTGCCAGTCAACGATGGGTGGTCTCGATTAGTCGAGAAACTCTCCACTCCTCATTGATAGAAGAAGCGAAACTAGAGACTCATTGTGCCAAGAGTCGAGAAGTCCCAATTGTACGTGCCTTTGAAAATTATTGGAGAAAAGGCATTTGGGGTTTCTCTCTATTGAAAGTTGAGAATTAGGAACGTCAAATATTGTGTTAGTTTATGCTTTCCCTGCAAGACAAAGCTAGGACCCCTTTTCAATGGCTCGGACTCAAGTTACTTCGTGACAAGAGTCTGTCCATTAGAAATCTTGTCTATCTGACTATGCTTTTTTGAATCGATTAGGGCCTAGGTCAGGTACCCTCCTATTTCCAAATTGATATGGTAACGGGTGGGGACCTCATAGCTACACTCCACAACAGCTTTCAACCTACGTCTTTCTCCACATTCCACACCATGGAGGAGTCAGGGAGGGACTCCTTACATCTAGAGCTTCACACCAATGGCACCTCAATCTACGGCCCCTTCTTATCATCCTACTCCCTTCCCATCGCAAGGTCCCATGGCATCACAGGATGAGGATACTGATGCACCCATGCCAGACACACATGGGCGCTACTACAGGGTAAAATATGGCGGGGAGGTGGATTTTGGTACAGCACAGAGCAGGGCATTCCGACGCCATCTTCAGATTCTTATACATTCGACATATAAGAACGATTTTGTCAAGTTTAGAGACCAACTGTCCAATCATGCACGCTACGTTGAGGACGCGCTGCATGCTAGATTTTAAAATGCCCCCGATCAACGTTTTTCACAACAGTGGTTGGAGGGCTACATAAAAATATTTTTGAAAAACAACTAGTCTAGTGTACGGCACGCAGCAACCAACCAAGTTAGAGATCCAGGTAGAAGCTATCGCGATGGCAACATGGCAGATGTGGAGTGGGAGTGGGCAATGCACGAAAAAAGTGATCAGGCTGCGATGGGCTCATCCTATAGAAAACAATGCAAATCTCATGCCAGACAAGCTCCCACATACTATGGCTCGGGAGGCAAGGTAGCCTGGAAGGATAAATATGTAAGATTGATTAAATTACAACCTAAATTGTTGATTATAAAGATTATAGTTGATAATTTGTTATTGTTATTGCTAACTCAGGAAAATATCACTCTTACTCGACCAACCAGAGAGATGGTCAAGTATCGGGAGCGACATACAAAATTTGATACTTGGCGATGATTATTCGAGAACAACCACATCTCTCGCAAGCAATTTGACGCAGCGGTTGGATCACTACAAGCGGTAAGTTTAAATAAGTAATTTTGTATCAATTGTTTTGATCTGTTGATAATTGTTTAATTTGGTTTGGGTTTATGTAGAGTCAAGGTGATAAAATGTACGTGCCTCTGGACGACGATGAGAACGAGGAGGATTAGATAGAAAAATATTTGTCCAAACTTTTGTAAATTCCCAATGTGGCACAATGTATATACAACTATTTACATTTTATTTGTAACTTTTTCAAATACTTGATCTTTTGCACATTAGATTGTCAAGGTCAAGTAAATTCAATTTCAATTCTTTGGTTTTTTTGTATACTCTTTCAAAAAACTATTGATGTTTCATTGTTTTATGCAGGTCAAAATTAAAGGTGCTCATTTGGGCCACCCAAATTTGGGTGGCCCAAATGAGCCCCTTTATTTCTAAATGGGCGTTTAGTGGTAATTAGCACGATAATACCAGTGGCAACTGCCGCGTTAATAGCGACGAGTATATTACTGTAGATATTACCATGATTATTGCTTTCAAACCACTAACGCGATTATTGCCGCATACGCAATCTTTTGTCTCTCCATTTTTCTTTGTTTCTTCACGGCAATGCTAGCAGTTATAGACTACTCCTCTTATAGTCGTACAACATTGGCGTGGGAGGGATAAGGACGATGTCCAATGCAATTTGTTCAACTTAAAAAGCGAACTTAGCATCACATGGGACATTACTTCAATCAGCACCACGTCCACACAAGAAACTTAAGTACTTGTTATATGCAGAAAACTAGTTATCTACGGAATTGTAAAGTGAACAAAAGATTCACATAATTGTTTTGGGACATGTCTATAATCCATACCACGTCAGCACGGGATAGGTAAGTTCAATTTCATTCTGTTAGTAGCGACTTCTTGAACTGATCGACCTTTAGTTTTTTTGTGGCCTTGTTTAATTTCAAGTGCCATAAAGTTTTGAGAGTAAGTATCCATTTTCAGGATGGGACATCGCCATAAATGCTTTCACGCCAATACGTTATGGCTAAGAGGAATGTTTTGGTGTAGAGATATAATGTACATTGTAGTCTTTAGAGTCTTTCTCAATGGCCATCCTCAACCGCTGCCAAAATGTGCCACTCCTCATGATTATGTGGACATAAAATCTTAACCTAAGATATACAAATCATGTTATGGCTATGCATTAATTGGTTATATTATATCACGATCATAGGGCTATCCTTCCCATCATCAAATTGCTATGTTTTTTTTCTTATATCACCATCATAGACCTATCCTTCCTATCATCATATTGCTATGTATTAATTAATTATATCACCATCATATGCCTGTCTTTCCTATCATCATCCTATTGCAATACCTTCTGGGGAACTACCCTAAAGTGTTCCGCATCGATGTGGGAAATTTAAGGCAATGTCCAAGTGGGTAGCTCGATTGAGCCACGATTGTTAGTATGATTCAACCTAAAAGAGATATTGGCATTGCCATGTTAAAAGTTGAATGAAATTCAGTGTTCATGCTTCAATGTTTTATTCTAATAAACAAACGTAGAGATCATTATTACAGATCCAAAATATGGTTTGCTAAACTCAAATTGATTTACTAGTCTCATTGTGCTTTTTATATGGACTATGCTATGAATTGATGGTTTACTAATTTCACTCTTGTTTCTAACAGATACATGCTATTCACACACAGAGCTTGCATCGTTTAGTATGATTTGGGTTACTCTTCACCTAGATATGGCAACAAATAATTTCTTCTCCTTCTCCCCCCCCCCCCCCCCCCCCCCCCCCCCCTCTCTCTCTCTCTCTCCTCTCTCTCTCTCTCTCTCTCTCTCTCTCTCTCTCTCGTAAAAGACATGCTTTCATCATTGATGGGTGATATGAGAATTATTTTGTTGTTAAGAAATGATGTTACTTATTGTTCACTAAAGTGTTCGAGAAAACATCAAAAAGTAAACTTGGATATGGAAAAAAACAATTCCATCTCTCTCTCTCTCTCTCTCTCTCTCTCTCTCTCTCTCTCTCTCTCTCTCTCTCGTTTGCTCGATTTTTGTGTTCTCTTGGAAAAGTTTCATCACTAATGAGTGATATGAGAATTATTTTGGTGCTAAGAAATGATGTTAGTTATTGTTCACTAAAGTGTTCAAGAAAACATCAAAAAACATCAAAAAGAAAACTTGGATATGGAAACAATAATTCCTTCTCTCTCTCTCTCTCTCTCTCTTTCTCTCTCTCTCTCTCTCTCTCTCTCTCTCTCTACCCCGTTAGAAGTAGTTATTGTTCACTAAAGTGTTCAAGAAAACATCAAAAAGAAAACTTGGATATGGAAACAATAATTCCTTCTCTCTCTCTCTCTCTCTCTCTCTCTCTCTACCCCGTTAGAAGTAGTTTATTGAAGGAGGGCTAGAACCTCATGAAAATAATTGTCTATGAGAAGCTCCCAATCTTGTTATCAAAGAATTCTTTGCAACATCTTCCATATATTTATGTTTGTTAGAATCTATCAAGAGGTTGTGTCATTCATCACTTTTAGAAATGCAATAGACTATACATGTAGGAAGAGAGTATTGATAGTGTTCCACTTGGAAGAGAAGATAGCACTACAAGAATAGAGACGAGGTTTCTTTGGATACAGCAATGCGCAGGTCACATACTAGTGTCTTATTAAAAGAGGGTCTACTTTTTTCAAGCGTCAACTTGTGGTCATCACTTCAATCGCAGCACCAATTTGTCAACTACTACACCATGATGACAAGTCATATGTGTATGCACACCTAAGCTTCATGAAAATTGCTATCCACCCAATATGTGTGTGTGTGTGTGTGTGTATGTGTATGTAGCTGTTCTATCATAAATAGTACGACATAATTGACATTTTTACATTCAAAAGACAACTGTCTTTAGAAAAGAAACAACTCCGCCTTATAGTTATCTTTGTACAATGTTTGTAAGACTGAAGCCTCATTCCAATACATGAATAACAGAAGAACTTCCCTTGCAGTAGGTGTATGTGTAATCTGTGACGGAAAACTATTTTCCAAGATAGGATAGAGTCCTTACCTGCATCCATCCAAACAAGACAACAATTCAGTTAGCCTTAAATGTGGTTTACCGATATCAATGGACTATACCAGTTGTGTTATCCATGTCCATCTTACAACCGTTTTTTAAACTTTACAAGCTTAGTCCAGAGTATTTTTTTAAAACAAAATATTTTCTCTCATTTTCTTAAAAGAATTCCAAAGTTTCTAGTATCATTTTGATTAGAAGGCCATCACCCCTTCTAATCCAAGTGTCAGAATCCCCCCCTTTTTTAAAAATTTCAACAGTTTTATCAGTATTATGAAAACTACACCCAATGAAGTGTATAAAAAAGTTTTATTTATAGTTTTTTTTATAAAAATATCAAGCTCGTTTAAACTTGCTGTTAGGTTAGATACCCATCCTAGTGAATGGAGTCCAAATCATCCCTCAATTTGTACATCATTTACCATATACTTCTCTTTAAGCCATCCAAGTAACAAGGGGCGCTGCTAAAAGCCAGGCCTTACTTCGAAACCATGAAGTTTTTTAAGAAAAAATCCATACCATGTTTACAGTACTAGATCATAACAATAACCAAAGCTATAACCGTACCAACATCTGGCCGAGTGAATGCAGAAGCAATAACATAAATCCTAACATTTCCAAAGTCAAGGCCAAGAATAGCCATAGCGTGCACCCGGGTACCATACCCTAATGTGTTTTTTTTAATATACACATAAAAAACAGATCGGAGTAAAAAAATCATCATCCACCCAATCACAATTAGTGTGCAGTAAAACCTCGGGGGGTTCACCATTCAGTACCCCCCTATATAACGTGCGTTCGCGAGGTATTAAAAAAATCCCTCTTTTAACATGTCTGAATGAATAAAATGATCCCTTATTTTATGATTTTTTTCCAAAATTGAATTAAAAAACCCCTTATTTTAATGTATCTCTTTAAATTGCCTAATTTTTTTGCATTTTAAAACCCCTCCTTTCAAACTCACGTTATACATTAACATGATAACATAGTGCACCCCCCGAGAGTAAAACACCTGCAAACCATGTAAGTATCCATAGCTTTCCAATAGTCAAGTCTTCTCACTTATGTAAAAAAGCGACAGTATCATGCAGCATTTTGATGCTTACTAAGCCACCAAGGTAGGCTTGGCTTACAGCCAACAGAGTATTGGCAGGTTCAGTACAGTGGCATGATAGAATTGCTTCCAAAAGCCAATGTAAACATAGAGTAGCCATCCAAAAAATCAAAGATTATGAATGGAAGCTTTTGGTATTACACAACCGAAAACCCTTTTCTTTATCAGTGAACCACAAAGTAAAACAGTAACCCGAAAACACAGTGGAAAAAAGGCATGTTGTAATACCATATATACTCACCGTCCAATAGGGACCATAACCAGGTTCAGAGCAAAAACCATATGCAGACCCACAATACCAAAAACTAGCATCATTAACATAGTGAACCCCCCCCCCTCCCCCCCCCCCCCTTTTTTTAATGAAAACCTGCAATGAAATACTCATGGGCAGAGTGGCCAACCTGAGTGACTATTGTAGCGAGCTCCATACATCAGTGTAAAAAAACACACGATTCTACTTAAGTAGAATAGCAAACAAAGCTAAGTGAGGGGAAAAGATGCACCCTCGCCTCTTTCTATAGAGGAGGGAGGTGGGCCGCCAATCCCTTGTAATGAGCAGAATCCTCATGAGTGGAGCGACCCCCCTTTGGAGACACCGAGGCCGCCTACGTTGCAAAGGAACTAACACTAGCGCCTTCACGGCCAGTTTTTCCATAGGTTAGTAAACCACCCAAAAGAAAAAAACGTTTTACCTGTGTTACGGACGCCAAGTCCCATGGTGTGGACTCAAATATAGTGAAGCTTTTTGAATGTCAAAATAAGCTGGGTGCTCATAAATAATAGTGTGTGTGTGTGTGTGTGTGTGTGTGTGTGTGTGTGTGTGTGTTAGATAGAGAGAGGTTTTTTTTTTTTTGGGGGGGGGGGAGGCACGAAGGGGAGCATAAAAAATTTCAACGTCATAGTTATTGTATTGCAAAAATAGCAAGAGGCCTCAAGACCTATGTGAAAAAAAAATTGATTCAAGAAATTTTGACTCAAGACCCTGGTTGGAATAGCTGCAGCTTAGCCAAATTATACAATCACTCAAAAAAACTAAAAACATGTTTCTTATGCTATCCCACCACTACTATCCTTGCCTGAAGGTGATGTATATGTCCGACCAATATCTGCATACTAAAGAAATAACAGCAAATTAGAATGGTTCTAACGATGTCTCATAGCAAGTGATAGTGTGTGTGTGTGTGTGTGTACATATGTATACACACACACACACATGCGTGTGCACGTACACACACACATAGATATACATATACATATATATGTATATATATACATGGACATATACATGTGTGTGTGTGTGTGTATATATATATATATATATATATATAACACATACACACACACATATATACATATACACACATAGATATATGTGTGTGTAGATGTTTTACTTAAATACACAAGCACAAAAGAACCAAACATTTCAAAAGACACCTCGCTTTAGACAAGTGACAAGGGGTAGCACAAAAACCACTCAGTCTTAGAATTATTTTTGTACATTGTAATAAGAATGAGGTTTCATTCTAGTGGAAAAGTAAAAAGGAACATTTGTACTGTCTACTTCAAAAAGTGGGATTTTGGTATATGAAGGATGGACAACAAAAAATACAAAGAGATTCCAAGAAAGGATAGAGTCCTTACGTGAATCCATTCAAACAAGACAGCAACAATGTTAGCCTTGAATGCATTTTACAAGTGTCAACGGCCTATATCAATTGTTATCCATGTTCAACTTACAACCTTTTTAACTTAAAACTATCGTCCAAAGTAACCATGAATTCCAATTCTGTCAAGTAAAAGGTATGTTTTTATTCCTTTTAAATTCATTTTAACACT
Organism: Adiantum capillus-veneris; assembly: GCF_014529385.1. Classification (NCBI taxonomy): domain Eukaryota; kingdom Viridiplantae; phylum Streptophyta; class Polypodiopsida; order Polypodiales; family Pteridaceae; genus Adiantum; species Adiantum capillus-veneris. The sequence continues at coordinate 117,180,618 of NC_140959.1, read as the reverse complement.
TGTAATAAAAAAAGGTCAAATCTCCTTTAAGACACAAGCAAATTTTGGTAGTAATTATAGATATGGTTATTATATAACATGACTATTAAAGTCCTTAAAATAGATATTTACCTACATATCATTTTGATCGAAAGGCCATCACCCCTTTTGATCCAAGTGTTTTATCTTCCCAATTTTAGCATGTGTATCAAGAATGTTAAGTATGGAGCCTGATTTACCCTTGTAATTTTTTGTGGTAAAAGCGCACATTTGTAAGGCCCCCATTATGAGGAGAAGCCATCGTGCGTGAAGGAAAATCACTCACCGGAAACCAAAATTTTCACGGACAAGAATCAGGGGCAACTTTAGAGGCCTCGGGGGCGGAGGCCCCCGATACTTTTTTTTTTCTCCTGAATATTTCTTTTCGCCGGAATATTATGGTCGGACGGCGGCCGGAAAGTGGTCGGAAAACAACTGGTCGGTTGGCCGGTGGCCGGTGGTCGGAAGTCAATGGCCGGTGGCCAGTGGCCGAATTCAAAAGCGGACTTGTTTTCTCAAGGGCGGCTACACATGGGCGGATTGAAGGGTCCAATTTGGACTTATTCACACAAGGGCGGCTACACATGGCTGCATCTCATAAGAGAGAGCATTGGCCTATAAAAGGAGGCCATTTCTACACACATTTCATAGTGTGAAGTTGATGCAACAAGGTGGGTGTGAGGTGGTGAGAGTGAAGCAAGGCGGGAGCTGCATTAAGGGTATAATCCCTTTGTAAACTACTTCTTGTTTTGAAGTACTAAAGCCATTGAGTGGTTGCTTTCCTGTGGACGTAACCCACATTGGGTGAACCACGTATATCGTGTGTACTCTCTCTCTCTCTAATCTATAATCTTGTGTATGTAAATCTGTTCTCTCTATTAAGTAATCTACTCAATTATCTATTTAGCTACGTCTTATTTCCTAACAAAGAAGAAGTCATAAGTGCTTTTAAAAACTGTTTTTTTTTTTAAAACGACAACCGTAGTATGCAGTACAGGTGCAGGCCACACAAGTGACATCACCAGTATGACAATCAATGCAACAGTAAGCATATATCAAATTTAACTAGAGCCAATTGGGCTAGGTATCCCCACAATGTTGCAAATACCATCCAACTCCAAAAATCTGCACGAAACACCTTTGTTTACATCAAATTTTCATACACTAGAATAGAAATTTTGGTAGCATACTACATACCGTGTGTAAACAAACCCTTTAGCTCATTGTGCAGTAAAATACAAAATCCGAAGTTTTATCATAACCAAAGCCCAACAGGCAAGAAATATTCTCTTGTAAAAAAATGCTATTCAGTGCAGAGTGTAAAGAAAGACATAGCCGGATTCGGTAGAGTATGGACTTGCAAAGCCCCTTTGTGTTCCTCTAAATCCATAGCCACGTAGTGAGAGATTGACCAGAAAAAGCCCTCAAATCCTCTCTTTACACATACACACACAATACACATAGACACGGCTAAAAGTGAGGGGTATGAAGCATCCCTCACCTTGTTTATATACTGATATGCCGTCAGCTGATGCAATAAGTAGAGCCATGAGGGAAAATCCTGTCCTGATCCGCTCATCACCAAGGCATAGGGTTAAGTAAAAGCTTTTTCAACGAGGTAGGTGTCCATATTGCCACAAAGGTGCCAATTGTGAGTGAAGAAAAATAAGTATAGAAAAAAAAGTGTGTGCGTCCGTGTGTCCGTGTGTGTGTGTGTGTGTGTGTGTGTGTGTGTGTGTAGACAGATAAATAGATGTATATACATATACATGTATATATATGAGCCTTGATCTTTTTGCAACTCTACTATTAGAAAGGAAAAGTTTTATAATTACACATTGTAGCAAACTTTTTGGCTTACCCAGTTTGTACTTTTCGAGTTGGTAACACTTTTGTCAACCTTAGGGTGACCAAGGGAATGTCCTTCTTTCTATATAGGAGGTTATAATGCACACCTTTACTATGTCTTGCTCATAAGAAAGATTCAAGGATAGAAGCAAGTAAGAGAGTGGAGTGATCAAGTTTGAAGTAAAAGAGTTGTATCATGTCAAAAAATCCATGAGTCCTATTGGAGAAAATAAATGACAATGTTAATAGAGAGTATTATAATCCATCGGAGTTTTAAGTCTTTGCTAGCCGGTAGGAAAATAGTATGGATGTCATTCATAATCAATTGTAGAAGTTTTCCATGCTTTTACTAGTTTTAGTGGATAGTCCTCAAACGAAACATCCAACCAAGAGTAGTCCGTTTACAATGTTCTTGAAATGATAAGAATTGAAATAATTAAAGATGGGTAAGTACTTATGGATTAACTTGCAACCTGAAACCAAGAGAGTCAAAGAGTATAGTACTTGTGAGCAAGTATCCAATCCAAAGACAAGGAAAGATCACCTAGCACCTATCAACATAATAAGGAATTAATGACAGTGGGTAAGCCTGTGGACAAAAAATCTCCAAACCCATCGTCCTAGTTATCCAAAAAGCTGGGAGAACCTTATGTTTAGGATGTGTGTCTTGTTGTTTTTAAACTAATAGTTACACACAAAAGAACATGTTAGTTCAAAAGACAGTTGGATTTAGACAAAGGACAAGGATTAGCACAAAAACGACTCAGTCTTTGATTCATTTTTGTACATCATAGTGAGAATTAGGTATCATTCAAATGATTTGTACATAAGATAGTTAAGAACAATTGATACTAAAGTGATAGAGGCCAAGTTTGATGGTGACGTATAGTAGCAAAGCTAAAAAGATCCTAAGTAAATATAGAGTCCTCACTTGCATCCATATAAACAAGACAAAAAATTCATTAGCCTTGAATACATATTACAGGTGTCAATGAACCGATCAGTTGTTATCCATGTGTGTGTGTGTAGACAGATAGATAGATATATATACATATACATGCCCTGATCTTTTTGAAACTCTACTCTTAGACATGAAATTTATTATATAGCAAACTTTTTGGCTTACCCAGTTTGTACTTCTCGAGTTGGTAGCACTTTTTCCAGCCCTAGGTAGACCAAGGAAATGTCCTTCTTGCTATATAGGAGGTTATAATGCACACTTTACTATGTCTTGCTCATAAGAAGGACGCAAGGATAGAATCAAGTAAGACAGTGGAGCAAAGACATTGAATCCAATTGTATTCCTATTATTGAAACAAATTTTAGAACCCACTCCATTTTCAGAAAACCCTTTAAATTACATTGACTTCTCGTAGCTTTCATCTCTTTACACCATGCTAACCTATATAATATTTATAATCAAGCTTGGTAGCATTGCTAGACCAAGATAGACCAAAAGGAGGAATCTCTCTCTCTCTCTCTCTCTCTCTCTCTCTCTCTCTATATATATATATATATATATATATATACCCCAATAGAAGTAGTTTATTGAAGGAGGGCTAGAACCTCATGAAAATAAATGTCTATGAGAAGCTCCCATGCGTATTTAAGAATTGTTTACAACATCTTGAATGTATTTATGTTTGTTAGAATCTATCAAGAGGTTGTGTCATGCATCACTTTTAAAACTGCAATAGACTATACATGTAGAAAGAGAGTATTGATAATGATCCACTTGGAAGAGAAGATAGCACTACGAGAATGGATACAATGTTTCTTTGGCTGCAGCAATGCGCAAGTCACATACTAGTGTCTTATTAAAAGAGGATCTTCTTATAAGTGCCATCTTTAGGATGTTTTGTATGGTCCATTTGAGGGTTCCAAAGAGAATGTTAGTATGAAATTTTATGAGAAAACAACATTCTCTTGTGCAACGACAAATTTATGCACACTAAGGTGAAAATTATAGAAATCACTTAGGCTATGCCTGCCAAACACAAAAGGGGGAAATACCATAATAAAGTCACTGTTAGAAAGATAATATTTAGAATTTGTAAGATGTATTGAATTCCTACAAAACTACACTTGTATTTGCAGCAACAAAGACAAAATAGATTATTATGAATATCTTTCTCAAAAATAAAAGCAGGGTTAGGAGGATGATGACATGGGTAGATATGCAAGGACAAAGAAAAGAAAAGACTTCATATGTAATGGAATTTGCCTATTCAATTTGAGAGTAGCGGAATTTAATGAGAGTACTTTCAAGAAATGATTTTGTGAGCATAGCGGGTTGACATAATTGAAGATAGCAACATAATCATAGCAATTAGTTAACTTGGCATAGACAATACTTTTGCAAGAGAGAGAATTTAGAGAACGTGACAACAGTTGAGGACCGGATTTATGTGGAGCCGGTCCCCCCTCCAATAGGCATTTGTATTATGATTTCTACCATAAAGGGAGACTTGTTGCAATACATTCTTTGTGTTCCTTGTGACCTAGGTGACGCAATGAAGATGGAAAGCTTCATGCATCATTAGTCAATCGTACTTAGCGGGTAGAGGATCCCTTTTTTACCCTACGACATCTTTCCAAGATGGATGACTAATCCATTTGGTGCTTGGGAGACATAGCTGCCGCAAGCATGTCTGCTCTTTAGTCCATTTCATTCTCCCAAAGTAGAGTGACAAATTCTACTTGGTGTTTGAGAGACGTCGTCATCACAAACATGATTCTAAGCATGCATACTAGTTAAATTTGTGCACAATTAAAAAGAGGATTAGTCTTATAAGACAAAAACATGAGTCATTTAAAAGAGAGTTGTACATTTGCTTACTCTAGTGTAGCATTGTAAGCATTGACAAGGTTCATACTATCCTTAAGTTGTACTCCTTGCATCCATTTAGCATCTTCAAAAGGATAATTTTTGAACTTAATAAGATACCGTCGGATTATCTTACCATGTCGTAGTACCTTGTCCTCATGCCGAAGGACAGCTTCGGGTTGTAGCACCTCTTCTTGGTCTTCAACTTCGGGAGGGTCTTCAATAATTGGTTAAGTTGGTGGCTCTCCTTTGTAGGGCTTAAGTAGGCTTACATGAAAGGCATTGTGTATAAGCCAATGGTTGGGCAACTTGAGTTGATAAGCCGTCTCATTGATGGGCTTCAAGATTTGGAAAGGACCATAGTATCTTTTTGCTAGTTTAGCATAATACTTTTGATGGCCCGTAGGATTTTTGCCCGTCGTTTGCCTTAATCGAGCCTTAGGAAACTTGAGTAAGACCCAATCATTTTCTTTGAACATTAAGGCTCTTCTGTGCTTATCAGCATCAGCTTTTTGCCTTTGTTGAGAGATGGCTATAGCCTCCCTAATCTTTTGAAAAGATTCTTGTAGGTCACGGCTATACTCATCGGCGGCGATGATCTTCCCATGTACTTTGAGTAGCAAGGGACTTTTAGGTCTTCCCTCAATGATCTCGAAAGGTGCTTTCCCCATAGAAGTATGGACAGTATTATTGTAGGCATACTCTACTAGAGGTAAATACTTTTCCCATTGTGAGCGTTGATCTACTTCGGTAACATAAGTCCTGAGTAGATCGAGTATCGTAAGATTGGCTATCTCACTTTGGCCATCCGTTTGTGGGTGATAGGCCGAAGAGAAATTCAATCTTGTTCCTAGATTTTCAAAGAGACCTTTCCAAAAATTACTGGTCATTGTAGGATGTCTATCTGACACGATGGATGTGGGTAATCCATGGTGCTTGAAAATCTGAGATATGAAGAGAGTAGCCATTTGATGTGCCTTAATAGTCTTTTTGACAGGAATAAAATGTGCTTGCTTGCTAAACCTGTCGACTATTGTCCATATTCCTGTATTCCCATGGATAGACTTGGATAATCCAAATATGAAATCCATGGATATACTCTCCCATGGCGAATTTGGAATAGGCAATGGCTGGAGTAATCTAGGTTGCTTCCCTCTATCATACTTGGTCTTTTGTCATACTAAACATTTTGAAACATACTCTTGTATGTCCACTTTCATGGTAGGCCAATAGAAATACGTCTCTACTCCTCGGAGAGTAGGTTGAATACCTCTATGCCCTGCATATGGAGGAGCATGGGATTCATACATAACCTTCTCACGAAGGGAATGGGTAACACATAGCCTATTGCCGTGGAGAAGATAACCATCCTGCAAGGTGAATGGTTCCTCTTTCTTCCCCAAAGCAAGGGCTGACATTATGTCTCTAAAGTCAGGGTCAGTAGCATACTCATCTATCATAGAGGATAGATCATTGTGAGTAGCTATAGACACCGCATTAACTTTTGGTCGTCGTGAAAGTGCATCGGCAACTTGATTGTGCTTACCAGCTCTGTGAGCAATATGGAAATTAAATTGCGAAAGAAAATTTGCCCACCTCATTTGTTTGTCGGAAAGTTTGGTTTGCGTCATGAAATACTTGAGACTTTGGTGGTCGGTTCGTAGGATAAATGGAGTCCCCAATAGGTAGTGCTTCCATGTATCTAGGGCATGTAGAACAGCTAAAAGCTCTTTCTCATAAATGCCCAAGACTCGTTCATCACTATTGAGCCTTCGGCTCTCATATGCTATGGCATGCCCTTCTTGAAGCAAAACCGCTCCAAGGCAATCACCACAAGCATCACATTGGACCTCAAATGGTTTTGAGAGATCCGGAAGCACGAGGACTGGTTGGGAAGTAAGCTTCTCTTTGAGTTTTTCAAAAGAATTTTGCTCCTTAGCAGTCCATACAAACTTAACGTTCTTCTTTGTTAAGTCGTGTAGTGGTCCTGCTACTTGAGAGAATTTTGCTATGAAGCGTCTATAGTATGCACACATACCAATAAAGCTTCTTAGCTCATGTAGATTCCTTGGGTTAGGCCATGATTTTATTACCTCTAACTTTGATGGATCCATACGAATACCATCGTGAGAGATAATATGACCTAGATATTGAATCTCTTGAAGGAAGAATTCACTTTTCTTTTGGTTGAGAAAAAGTTTGTTTTCGCTCAAGGCTTGAAAAATCACTTGGAGATGTTTCTTATGTTCCTCCAAATATTTGGAGTAGATGATGATATCATCAAAGAACACTCCAGTGAATTTATGATATGGTCTAAAAATTTTCTCCATGAGACGATTGAAAGTAGCTGGTGCATTAGTCAAGCCAAAAGGCATGACTAGATATTCATAAAGACCAAATGTTGTGCGAAACGCGGTCTTTAGGATATCTTCATCCACTATCCTTATTTGATGATAGCCACTCTTAAGGTCAATCCTACTGAAGTAGGTAGAGCCTTGTAGCTTATCCAACAGATCTTCTACCCGAGGCACGGGAAATCTGTTTTTGATAGTGATATGGTTTAGTGCTCGATAGTCCACACACATACGGTATGTACCATCTTTCTTTTGCACTAAAAGGACTGGAGAACAAAAGGGAGAGGAACTAGGCCTCACCATCCCTTTGTCTACCAATTCCTGTACTTGCCTCATAATCTCCTCTTGTTGAGCTTGTGAGACTCGATAAGGAGGTTTGTTAGGCGGTGAGCTTCCTGGAAGGAGCTCAATAAGATGGTCATCATCCCCTCGTTTTGGAGGTAGGTCCATAGGGAGATCATCGATGAACATATCTTGGAATCCTTTTAGAAAAGTAGACAAGTCTAACTCTTCTTGATTCCTATCATTTTTATTTGATGAAACATTATTAGCTTTAGAGACTCTTTGACATAAATCATGTCTGCAGAAACTGAGCTCTTCATTGATTTATCAAAAGAAAGAGGATTTACAAGTGGAATAGTGCGACCACGCTCACTAGCATCTATATACATGTTCTTTCCCCTGTAGGTGAAGTAAATTCTCCTTTCAGGGAACTTCATGTTGGCAGCCATGCGATCAAACCATGGTGCCCCTAGGATAACATCCTGATGTTGGAGAGGAGAGATGAAGAAGTCTTCTTTGTCGACATAGCTTTGGACATGAAGCCTCAACTTCCCAATCAAGGGAGTAACGGAGGCTTGTTGTCCCTTGAAAGCTGCATCAGCTGTTACTGTATCTCCCATCTCAAAAGCTTGAATGCCCAACTTGGTGGCCAACTCTATTGATATGAAGTTGAGAGTAGAGACAGGGTCAAACAAGATGAAGGCATCATGCTCTCTTACCTTTCCCCAAGCATAGGAGAGTGATGATCCTTTGCAATGAGCATCCTCTTTTGGAGCTTCGATGGTGGAAGCCCTAGGAGTCTCATTACGAGTATTCTTCTTGGGGCAAGAACGATAGCCATGTCCTTGCTCCCCACACTTGAAACATTTATGGTCCTTGCGAAAAGCTTCAAGCTCTTCAGGAGAGAGTTTATTTTTACCTTTGTAAACTCCCTTCTCCTTGGACCGATTGTTGTTGTTGTTATTGTTGTTGCTGGAAGTGCCTTGGGAATTATTTTGAGCATTGGATTTCCCCTTTGTATCATTTTTATCTTTGTTTTCCATGGGCTTGACATTACGTCTAGCCCCTTGATGGAAATTGATGCGTGAAGCAACCATGGTGTGGTGGATTACTTCGGTAATAGTACCGGGCCGTTGAGAGTTGATGTATTCGGCCATCTCTTCAGTTAATCCCGCACAGAATTTCTGTCTTTGCTCGGCAAAGTCTATCTTTTGAAAGACAGTAGCTTTGAGATGTAAATCCCAAAACTTGTCTACATACTTGTTGATAGACTCATGAGAGAGAAGCTTCAAGCCGCGCCATTCGGTAAGAACTTTATCTTTAGTATCGCTTGGAAGAAATTGCTTCATGATGGAAACTCGTAGAGTTTTCCATGTCTTTGGGGCTTCTCCATTGCCACGAAGGCTAGCCCACCATTGACGAGCTGATTTTTGGAAGTGCATAGCTACATGGTGTAGCTTGGAGGACTCTGTGAAGCCCTCATCCCCAAAGGCCGCATCAAATTGCTGGATGAAGGCCAACACTTTGTCGGTAGCACCAAAGGTGCCATCGTAGGTGAGAAAAGAGATACTCTTTCCTCCCTCCTTGAACTTCTTTAGATTTTGTGACCTTCGCCATGCAGGAAATGATTTGCGATGTCCTCCCCTCTTGTATTCTCTAGGAGAATAGCCATAACTTTCATCGGAAGAGGAGGAAGGTGAAGAAGAAGGAGAAGAGGGTGACCTCTTCCTAGCCCTTTTCTTCCTTTGTTTCCTCTCTTGCCTTTCAGAGTGATGAGGAGAAGGACTATAGGTTTCTCTTTTCCTCTTGGGAGGAGTAGGCGATCGTCTAGACCGCCGTCTTCGTGGAGCCACCTCTTCAGAAGAACTTAGAATTTCATTGCTTTCTTTCTCTTTGGATTCCTCCTCTCGAATGGGAGAGAGGCTTCTTTTGGGGGTCTCTTCAGGAGGCCTCCTAAGCTCTCTCTCCTCTGGGAGAGGAAGGGAAATTCCATAAGCACGAAGTTGTTGAGTAACTTCGGCTTGCAAAGCAGAGTTGCCCATAGCTTGCTGCAACCTAGCGACAAGATAATTCACAAACATGGGAGCATCATCATTAGCACCTTCATGTGCAAAATCAAAGCTATCAATGTTCATTCTACTCTCTTGATTATTGTCAGCCATGTTAACAAAATTTATGTTTATACTTAGTGTATACTTTGGCAGTTCAAAACCTTAGTTTCCACTCCTCTTAGCCTTTGAAAATCGGCTCTTAAGTATCTACACCCACGGCTCAAAGTGGTTAATTATAGAGAGTAGAGGAGTAGGTCTAACATAGCAGAGTTGCCAAGGGCTAGCTCCTTTCGGACTTCTTATGGCTCAATAATGGTAAAGCCGTAGGCAAGTCTAAAAAGACTCCATTATTAAGTCCAAAGCTCCCGAGGTTTGCACCATCCCCCACATAGTGGGCTTAACAAAACCGATATTAGATCCCAGTTCCACTTACTCTATTATAATTAACAACATCAACCATTTATAGGCTACTTAAGGACCTCTCTTCTTAAGCAAGAAAAGAGAAACCAAATGCTCTGATACCAATGTAATGGAATTTGCCTATTCAATTTGAGAGTAACGGAATTTAATGAGAGTACTTTCAAGAAATGATTTTGTGAGCATAGCGGGTTGACATAATTGAAGATAGCAACATAATCATAGCAATTAGTTAACTTGGCATCGACAATACTTTTGCAAGAGAGAGAATTTAGAGAACATGACAACAGTTGAGGACCGGATTTATGTGGAGCCGGTCCCCCCTCCAATAGGCATTTGTATTATGATTTCTACCATAAAGGGAGACTTGTTACAATACATTCTTTGTGTTCCTTGTGACCTAGGTGACACAATGAAGATGGAAAGCTTCATGCATCATCATCATAGCATAACCTAAACTTGAAGAAAGCTTTAACTATAGCAAGCCTCAGTCCCAAGACCTCAAACACCTTCGAAGGTGGAGAGAGCTAGCAAGGAATGAGGGTAGGGAAGAGGAAGAAGAAACATTTCATACGAGAAAGAGCTAGTTCCTCACTTATCATAACTCTTGTGCTAGCATACATAATAGCATAGTAATGAAGAAGAAATAGATGGCAAGCTCAAGCATTGAAGCATGGCTCTTGGATGGATTTGCACTCCATAGCCAAGAGTGTTGGTGTAGGCTCTCAACCTCTACTTGCTTGAAGAAGGAGAGGGAGTTCTTGCACTTTGCATAGTACACAATGAGAGTGTTTGTGAGTGTGTGTGGGTGAGTATACCCCCTAAGCACCCCCCTATCTTGCTTGGGTTGACCCCCCCTTATAGCTCATGCTTGAAGCTCATTGGACCCCTCCAGGCCTAGCCAATCACAAGCAGGGGCCATTACAAGCAACATGGGTAGCCTTGGGACAAGTGTCCCCCTTTCCCCTTTGAGAGAGAGGACTTGATAAATGCAAAATCAATTAATTAAATATCCTAAATTATCATTGGACCCCTTTGGGTGGCCAACCAATAGGCTTCAGGCACACCATGAGGGCAACATGGGGAGGAACTTGACAAGTGTCCTTGCTGCCTCTTCAAGCTGGGGCTTCCCTTGTGTGTGTGTGTGTGTGTGTGTGTGTGTGTTCTCTCTCATCCCCCCCCCCCCCTTGTAGGCTCGCCCCCCTCCTTGTAGGGATATTTTTGACTTTGGATGAGCAAGCCCCTTAGTCATCAAGCATGACTAAGCACTTGAAGTAGGGGGTGTTCCCACAAGCATCTCAGGCAAACTTCTCAAGGCACCTCAAGCACTTTAATCATGCACCAAGTAAAGCACCTCAAGCATGGAGCCAGTCAAGCACCTCAAGCATCTTAATCAAGCAACTCAAGCATGACAAGCACCTCAAGCAGGACAAGCACCTCAAGCACGACAAGCACCTTGAGCTTGGGCCGTGTTCCCACCTCAAGCTCAGCCCTAGCTTACCTAAGGTCAAAGGACTTTTACACACATTATTGGAGGTCTTCAATGAAGCTAACCCTAAGGTATTATGCTCCATTGGTTAGCCTTGCTCTTGATAGACCATCTCCCATTTGGGCCCCTTTACTATTGGCCCCGTGTTGAGATAGATCTATAAGAACATATCTATATCTTAACACTTGTTCCCATTTATTCTCCCACATTAAGTGATCAATTTAATATGAGAAAATCATTTGGGTTGGTTAGATATTATATTTTATGACATCATAGGCTAACTTAGCACTCTAAAAGATATATACTTTTGACTATTTTTGAAGATCTACAGTACCCAAGGAAATTTTGATAAAGAAGGGATACTCATGGTTAGTTGAATAACCGGCTTGTTGTAATTGATCCATAATATCTAATGAGCCTTGGTGTTCCAAACAACCTCATTAGGTGGAATCTCAAGGTATTACCTATTCCTTTGAGGGGGGAAAGAGTGAAAGAGATGCTCACACAGGTTTGATTAAAAGAGGGGGCATTGCACGTGTGTGTGTGTGTGTGTGTGTGTGTGTGTGTGTGTGTGTGTTTAAGAAAAATTATCTAACAATAGTTTGATTTCACAAACTATTGAACCCGGTACAATGGGACTAGAGACCAGTCAATGTGTAAATAATCAAACCTTATGTATACATTAGATAACAAGTAGATAAAGTCAAGAATACACTTGACATTCAAACTTGATACTGACATATAGTGAATTACATGTTATTATCAAAGAATCATATACAAGTGTCATCTATCACTAAAAAATAACCGAACAATGGATGATCTTTTGTTATTGTTGCAGTTGTCGTTGTAATCCCAAGGAAATAATCTCTTACCTGTCACCATCCAAGAAACACAAGCCCATCAGAACTGGCATTAATTGGGAAGACAGGTGTCAACAACTCCCTCCCCTTGTTAATTGTGTCGAAAATCACAACAAAAACAAACAACATATCATAGATCAAATATTAAGTTTAGAGAATGAGCCATTTATGATAATGTTTACATCATTTAATTCCAAAAAAATTGAACAACATCTCTTTTGTAAAATGGATCAATTCTCAAAAGTACAGTCTAATGCCATCTCACCCGAGATCCCCACTTGAGGATTAAGGCTCTTTTAACAATCAGTGGACTAATTTCAAAGTAAATTACAGACATTTGTTCAAAAATTATGCATTTATCCACCAAGAAAGGATAGCATCAAAAAGCACTTTACAATTGTGAGTTCACTATATACTTACCTTCATCACAAGTGAGTTCCTGCATATAAAGATAAAAGTACAGTTTTAAGAGAGTTGGTTTTTATTAGTATGGGCAGCAAGTCGTATTGTATCCTTCTTCTACTATGTTATGGTTATGCCTACGATCCTGGTAGCCTTGAACACAAGACAAATTAGTGCTAAGCTGATAAAGTTGGATATGGTAGCACAGAAATGAAGCTACAATATCCTCAAGTAAAGAATATTGGGCACGGTTTCTTGAATAAAAGATACCCGCTTTTATCTATTTATGAGATGGTCAACAACCATTTATATTATTCTATGTATGAAAATCAATGTGTAGAAATTTTGACGGCCATTCCTTGGTAACTGCTCATTATGTTAAAAAACCAATCAATGTCCTTGAAACCCTACAATATGTTCATTTCAAAGTTACGTTATGTATGTCTTTTCGATTTGTGTAGGAATTTTGATAGCATTTCCTTCGTATCTGATCAATATTTTCATAAAATCCAATCCCAGTCATCATCTATGATACCCTCACATGAGGTTACCGACAAAAAAATAGTGACAATCATCTCCTATAGAGAAGGAATACGAAGGGGTTCAACAGATGTGGCTGCATATCATACCAAACCAAGAAAGTTTGTGTGTAAGTGTATCGGTGCATTCTTTTGCATCTTTAACGTGAAAGATTTAAAAAAATATTATTTGTACATCCACCTACATCATGAGATCCCACAACCATGATCGGATATGGTGCTATGTATCCCTGTGTACAATCAATATGGTAATCTCACCTATGCATATTATCAAGATGATGGTACTCCGAGATGATCATACGAGATAGCTAAAACAAGCCAAGTTTCTCTACAAAACACTCCTCAAACTCAGCATAAAGGAGCAAGCATATGTGCCGCAACAGATCCCCCAATGCATTATGCTCAATACAAGGCTTCCTCCAAAGTTTACCCTCAAGTTAATTATGTTATTGAGCATAAAACAACATCCATTCAAAATTAAAATCGTTAAGCCAGTATGTATATCCTAACATGTATCATCATGTTTAGCCATATAAAAAAGAAAATCAAAGGAGCATTAGTAAGAAAACTCTGAATGTATTGAGTAGGTACATATGTACCTATCTGTGTATCATATTCACTTAGATCTTATTGAAGACCGATTAAGAGCAATTATCAAAATGTATTTCCAATTTATACTTTTAGTTTTACACTTTTCAATTTTCCTAAGTAGGTGCAAATGCACCTACTTAGGAAAATGCACCTACCTGTATGATGATGAATCTTGTTTTTTGTACTCGATGAAGCATGAGTGTTTGACAATTCGTGTACATCAAGAATGGTATTTGGCATTTGAGTAAATCTTGCTTGAAGTCCCAGAGAATGCGTGTGTGTTGGTGTGACAATATGATGGGAGAAAGACTTGATTGTGATGTGTGTATTCTGTTGGAATCTGAAATCTGTGGCAAGCAGGGTGTAGAAACCAACCTCTCATAATCAAGTAGGGAAAGAAGCACGAGAAGCCTTGTATGAACCACTCCGGTGGCAGAGTTTTGTGGCTCTTTGTGTGCACATGATTGTGTATGGGAGGCCTAAATGTCACAGATATGCAATATTAGAGAACGTGATGTGTTTTGGGTGAGGCCTACGTGCAACTAACTGCATGTTCCTTTTATGTGTAAGTATGGGAGTGTAGATAAGGTAGGCCAGTAGGGGAATTTGGCACCAAAAATGAATAACAAGGTAGAGGGTATTATCCTTGAATGCTTTCACACGATGTCATTGAATATGTGGGATTACCCCATGTGATTGAAAAGAACAAGTTCTCATTCAGTTGTTGCAGATCCTTGAGTGAAGCCAAGAATGGTAGTTGGAGATTGTGTTTCCAATTTAGCTGAAGAACATATCCGAAATTGGTATCATGTGTGTGCATGTGAATCAATTAATTGGCTCCAAGGTGCTCGAGCATGTAAAGTGTGTTGTCTATATTAGTGAAAATGTGTGTGTGTGTGTGTGTGTGTGTGTGTGTGTGTGTGTGTGTGTACGCATGCATGTTTCTAGGCACACCGGAGATTAAGGCATATGTTTCCAATAATAAAAAGATTTCATTTCCAAAAAAGGAAGGTTAGTCTTGAACAACCCATGTGTGCATGTATTCACTCACTTAAGAATATCGATTAGGTCAAGTCTATTACCTGCTCAATAGATGATAGTCTTACTGCCACTCTAAAAGATGCAGGCATGCACCCACGTGCAAGACTGAAATTGGCACAAATCCATATCTCAGTGAGAGAAGGGTATAAGGTTGTGAGGTAGAGTGAAGTAAGTGAATATGTCTCAGAAAATGGGCCACTAGTTTTTGTCCATGTAGATGTGTGTGTGTGTGTGTGTGTGTGTGTGTGTGTGTGAGAGAGAGAGAGAGAGAGAGAGAGAGAGAGAGAGAGAGAGAGAGAGAGAGAGAGAGAGAGAGAGAGAGAGAGAGATAAAGGGAACAAAGCTATGGATCACCGAAGATTGACCCCAAACCAATTCAAGACCAAAGCAAGTGAACTCAAGAAGATGCACGAAGCTCGCAAACAAGGTAAATGGGTAGTCTATTACTTAGAGCTGGGGTTTTCTCCTTCCTAAGCTTTTGACATGGGAGAGACTTTCCTCCCCATTCCCATCTGGGGAGAAAAAAAGGCCAGGTGATGTGGCCTTTCATCGCTTCAACAGGGCTATGACAACTGGCAAACACTCCGCCTTGGTGTCATCAGTGTAATGCAAGGGAACGGGCTTGGCCCCCCCATTCAAAGGCATGTTCATCTTTGGTTGCTCGTGATATGGCTAGTGCTAGGCTCTCCATAGAATCCTGCTTCCAAGTTAGTTGCTTACAATATTTTGCTTCCCTCGGTGATGGAGCTTGGTAGGCTCCTCCCTTATGTGACCCCTATTTGGTACAAGGTTCTCCCTCTTTGATTGTTGATTGTTGATTGTTTGATTATGCTTTGTATTATGGATATTGTGTAAGAACCCAGAGAACTGCCTTGAGGATTCTCCTCCATACCACCCTTTATATAGTCCCTTGGCCATCGAGATTTAGAATCCCCTATCCACACCTAGTAATCCGCCTTGGCCTAGGTCCGTGACCCCCCTGGGTTTTGTTAAGTATGAAGCCTGATTTACCCTTGTAATTTTCTGTGGTAAAAGCGCACATTTGTAAGGCCCCCATTATGAGGAGAAGCCATCATGCGTGAAGAAAAATCACTCGCCGGAAACCAAAATTTTCACGACCAAAAATTAGGGGCAACTTTAGGGGAATATTATGGCCGGACGCCGGCCGGAAAGTGCTCGAAAAACAACCTTTCGGTTGGCCTCTGGCCTGTAGTCAATGGCCGGTGGCCGGTGGCCGAATTCAAAAGCGGACTTGTCTTCTCAAGGGCGGCCACACATGGGTGGATTGAAGGGTTTAATTTGGACTTATTCACACAAGGGCGGCTACACATGGCTGCCTCTCATAAGAGAGGGCAACCCTTTTGGCCTATAAAAGGAGGACATTTCTTCACACATTTCATAGTGTGAAGTTGATGCAACAAGGTGGGTGTGAGGTGGTGAGAGTGAAGCAAGGCGGGAGCTCCATTAAGGGTATAATCCCTTTGTACACTACTTCTTGTTTTGAAGTACTAAAGCCATTGAGTGGCTGCTTTCCCATGGACGTAGCCCACATTGGGTGAACCACGTATATTGTGTGTACTCTCTCTCTCTCTAATCTATAATCTTGTGTATGTAAATTTGTCTCTCTCTATTAAGTAATCTACTCAATTATCTATTTAGCTACGTCTTATTTCCTAACAAAACTGGTATCAAAGCAAGGTTTGCTCGTAGCTAAATTATCTCAAGGAAAGGATTCCTTGAATTGAGTGGGAGTTATGGAGGAGGAAGGGAAGCTCAAGATTGAGAAGTTCAACGGCAAAAACTATCAACATTGGAAGATGCAGATTGAAGACTATCTCTACCAGAAGGATCTCTATTTGCCACTAGGCGGTCTTGCGAAGAAGCCCACAACAATGGAAGATGAAGCATGGATTGTCCTTGATCAAAAGGCACTGGGAACAATCCTGTTAAGCTTGGCGTCAACGGTGGCCTTCAATGTTTCGGAGATGAAGACCATGGAGGACTTGATGAAGTCACTTGACGACTTCTACGAGAAACCATCGGCATCCAATAAGGTATTTCTTATGAAGCGCTTGTTCAATCTAAAGATGGCAGAGAATGGTTCAGTTGTAGAACACCTAAATGACTTTAACACAAACATAAGTCAACTTCGATCGGTGAAAATCAATTTCGATGACGAAGTGCGAGCTCTCCTTATACTATCATCTCTACCGGATAGTTGGGACAGCCTTGTGATGGCTGTAAGTAATTCTATCTCTGGCACAAATACTCTTAAGTTTGATGATGTTGTGGGTGTTCTCCTAAGCAAGGAAATGCGAAGGAGAAGCACATGAGAATCATCAAGTGCTGCACTATCAGTGGAAACAAGAGGAAGGCCTAAGGAGAGGCTCAAAAACCTAAAGGGTCGTGATCGCTCAAGACGGAGCAAATCACGCACAAAGTCAGTTCTTGAATGTTGGAACTGCGGCAAGAAGTGCCACGTCAAGAAGGATTGTTGGTCCAAAAAGA
Organism: Adiantum capillus-veneris; assembly: GCF_014529385.1. Lineage (NCBI taxonomy): Eukaryota > Viridiplantae > Streptophyta > Polypodiopsida > Polypodiales > Pteridaceae > Adiantum > Adiantum capillus-veneris. Next base: position 117,163,391 of record NC_140959.1, on the reverse strand, counting down.
AGAAGGAGATTGAGTCTCAAGACAACAAGCCAACATCAGAGGCCAATGTGGCAGGTAAAGTAGAGTAAGATGCTCTAATTCTCTCATTAGACAATGTGTCTAATTCCTGGATAGTAGATTCCGGGGCTTCATTCCATGTGACACCACACAAGCAACATTTCCAAGATTACACCAAAGGTAATTTTGGGTATGTATACTTGGGAGATGATGAATCTTGTGAGATTGTCGGTAAAGGTACAGTTTCTGTGAAAACTGTTAATGGAAATGAATGGAAGCTTAAAGATGTTAGGCATGTTCCTTCTCTTCGGAAAAACTTGATCTCTACAGGACAATTGGACGATGAAGGTCACAACATTGCATTCGGAAACAAACTATGAAAGATCTCAAAGGGATCTTTGGTGGTTGCCAAGGGAGAAAAGGTCGGTACACTTTACTTGTGTACTACCAGCATGCAACCTTCAGCTTGTGCAGCAACTACAGAAGTTGACAGTGTGGTGTGGCACTACCGGCTTGGGCATATGAGTGCCAAAGGAATGCAAATCCTTCAAACAAAGAAGCTTCTGCCAGGTTTGAAAGAAGTGGACTTAAAGTTCTATGAAGATTGTGTTTATGGTAAACAAAAGAGGGTAAAATTTCAAAAATCAGGAAATGAAAGAAAAAATAAAAAATTTGAGTTGGTTCATTCTTAGTTTGGGGTCCTGCGACTAGAAAAACATGGGTTTATGTCATGAAGAATAAGTCCGATGTATTTTCCATATTTCAAAGGTGGAAAGCCTTTGTGGAGAATGAAATAGGTACCAAGGTTAAATGCCCCAAATCTAACAATGGAGGCTAATATTGTAGCCAAGCTTTTGAAAGCTTTCGTGCAAGCAATGGCATTTGAAGGCAAAGGAAAACCCCAAGGAAACCTCAACAAAATGGGATTTCAGAAAGGATGAACAGGACAATCATGGAGCGAGCTCAAAGCATGAGGCTACATGCAGGCCTACCGCTTGAGCTTTGGGCGGAAGCTATAAGTACGTATGTGTACTTAATCAACCGGTCACCCTCAACGGCATTGGATGGGGGAGTTCCAGAAGAGGCATGGACAGGTAAACCAGTGAATTATGCATTTCTCAAAGTGTTTGGGTGTGAGGATTTCATGCACATAGATAGAAGCCTAAGATCAAAGCTAGATGCAAAGTCCAAAAAGTGTTTCTTCATTGGCTATGGAGAAGGTGACTTTGGGTATCGCCTATGGAATCTTGAAGATGGTAAAATCTTAAGGAGTAGGGATGTAATTTTTAACGAACAAAATATGTACAAAGATTACTTGGAAAGAAATCAAACAAAAGAAACATGTGATGAGTACATGGAGCTTGAGGACGGTGAAGACTCAAGGACTGCAAACGGTCACAATGTGCAACAACGTCAACCAAATGAAGAGCCTCAACCTATTCCCCGAAGATCTACAAGAGCAAGTAGACCTCTAGAAAAATGTGTTCCTTCCTTCAACCATCTCTTGATCTCAGATTCTGGAGAGCCAGAATCATACGAAGAAGCTATGCAACATGAATCCAAAGAAGAATGGATGAAGAGCATGCAAGTGGAGATGGACTCACTACATCGCAACCAAACATGGGAATTGGTTGAGTTGCCTAAAAGTAAGCGGGCACTTCAAAACAAATGGGTGTACAAGGTGAAGAAAGAAGAAGGTGGGAAGAAAAGGTACAAGTCTAAGCTTGTGGTAAAAGGTTTTTCTCAAAAGAAAGGTCTCGAGCTCAACGAAATATTTTCTCATGTTGTAAAAATGAACTCAATTAGTCTTGTCTTAAGCCTTGTGGCTGCTCATGCTCTAAATCTCGAGCAAATGGATGTAAATATGGCATTCCCTCATGGTGATTTAGAGGAGGAAATCTACATGCTTCAACCAAAGGGGTATGAAGTAAAAGGTAATGAGAAAATGGTTTGCAGATTAAAGAAGAACTTGTATGGTTTAAAGCAAGCATCAAGACAATGGTACTTGAATTTTGAACGATGGATATTGGATCATGGATTCACAAGATGCAACTCGGATCACTGCGTCTACACGAAGAATTTGGGAGATGGGAAATTCATCATCCTAATGTTATATGTTGATGACATGTTGATTTCAAGTGCTAACATGCAGGACATCAAAGACCTAAAAGAGGAGCTGTCGAAATCTTTTCCAATGAAAGATTTAGGTGCTGCAAAGAGGATACTTGGTATGAAAATATCAAGGGACAAGACGAAGAAGACAATAAAGCTATCTCAAGAACATTACATCAAGAAGGTACTAGAAAGGTTTGCAATGCAAAATGCAAAACCAGTTTCTACACCTTTGGCTGGTCACTTTAAACTAACGAAGGATATGTGTCCAAAGACACAAGAGGAGATAGCCTATATGTCTAAAGTTCCATATGCTGCAGCGGTAGGTTCTCTAATGTATGCTATGGTCTGGACAAGGCCAGACATTGCACATGCAGTGGGAGTTGTGAGTAGTTTCATGGACAACCCAGGTAAAGAGCATTGGCAAGCTGTGAAGTGGATACTTAGGTATCTAAAAGGGACAACAACAAATTCTTTGCATTTTGAAGGAACTGATATTTTTCTAGAAGGGTATGTTGATGCAGATATGGCAGGTGACAAAGATACTCGAAGGAGCACTACTGGCTATGTGTTCACGGTTGGAGGCACAGTAGTAAGCTGGGCTTCAAAGCTGCAAAAAGTGGTTTCACTTTCTACCACGGAAGCAGAGTATATAGCAATGACGGAGGCAAGCAAAAAACATTTGTGGCTTCACAGATTCTTAGAAGAGCTTGGATTCAAACAAAACAATTGTGTCTTGTACATTGATAGCCAAAGCGCTATCCATCTTGCAAATAACTTAGCCTTTCATTCAAGGACAAAGCACATTGAGGTGAGATATCACTTCATACACACTCTTTTGGAAGAGGGACAGCTAAAGCTAGGAAAGGTGCATACAAGTGAAAATCCTGCAGACATGTTTACAAAGGTGGTCAACAAGGAAAAGTTGAGCTTTTTCTCATCTTCAATTGGCATTCAAGGATAAGAAGTCAGGATGGAAAGAAGTCACAGGTTTGGTTTGGAGATCAGTCTCCAAGTGGGAGATTGTTAAGTATGGAGCCTGATTTACCCTTGTAATTTTTTGTGGTAAAAGTGCACATTTGTAAGGCCCCCATTATGAGGAGAAGCCATCGTGCGTGAAGAAAAATCACTCTCTGGAAACCAAAATTTTCACGGCAAAAAATCAGGGGCAACTTTAGGGGAATATTATGGCCGGACGGCGGCCAGAAAGTGGTCGGAAAACAACCTTTTGGTTGGCCAATGGCCGGTAGTCAATGTCCGATGGCCAGTGGCCGAATTCAATGGCCGGTGGCCGAATTCAAAAGCGGACTTGTCTTCTCAAGGGCGGCCACACATGGGCGGATTGAAGGGTCCAATTTGGACTTATTCACACAAGGGCGGCTACACATGGCTGCCTCTCATAAGAGAGAGCAACCCTTTTGGCCTATAAAAGGAGGCCATTTCTACACACATTTCATAGTGTGAAGTTGATGCAACAAGGTGGGTGTGAGGTGGTGAGAGTGAAGCAAGGCAGGAGCTCCATTAAGGGTATAATCCCTTTGTAAAATACTTCTTGTTTTGAAGTACTAAAGCCATTGAGTGGCTGCTTTCCTGTGGATGTAACCCACATTGGGTGAACCACGTATATCATGTGTACTCTCTCTCTAATCTATAATCTTGTGTATGTAAATCTGTCTCTCTCCATTAAGTAATCTACTCAATTATCTATTTAGCTACGTCTTATTTTCTAACAGGTTTTCCCTTGGCATGCATTAATCCCCCCTTGGAGAAGCGTTTCCATCCTTAAAAACAAAAGTGATGAAAGCGTCATAATGAACACTAATGTTTTCAGCAGTGGCATCCCTCATGGATCGAGTTGTCCTTTTGATTGGAGCACGGTTCAGTAGGAAGTTCAATAAAATCAAGAAGAGCATCTTGATTTTCCACATTGTTGTCCCCTTTTCCACCATCTTCTATAAGAGACCCATAACCAACATAGTGTATAGACTACATTTAGAACTCACTTGAGAATGCAAACGAGTTATTACAACTAAGATGTACCCAAAAGAGTACCTCTTTTCACGTTCCATGAAAGTAATTGGCTGACATAACTCATCAACAAAGTATAAGTCCTTGACTTGTTATTGATGGCTGATGTAACTCATCAGTAAAGTATAAGTCGTTGACTTGTTATCAATCTTCATCAAGAAACAATCCCACCATAATTGTTGATCGAGATTGAGAGCATGATGGAAATATCAATACTTAGCCTTGTAACATGCTTTGCCAACTAGAGGGATAACCATTCCAATTGGATTGCTTGGTGCTAATGTACGCGCTTCGCATATCCTTTAGAACAAAATTAACACTTGTAAACTGCCTATCCTCCCTGGATAACTAACAGTATTGAGGTGTGTTTCCCCATCGTTTACAAGCAGTCATCCAAAATGACTAGTAACTAGGGATCACAATTTGCTATATTAGTAGCAACCATCTTTGTTAACTGTAGTAAGCTTGTCTACAAACACCCAAACCGAGCCATGACCTCTATTGGTGATTGATAGGTGTACAATTAATCTCATAAATATAGTGCACACAAAGTGAAAAATGCTGCTACTAATTTTCATGAATGCATGCCACTCCAAATCAGCCTTTGCTAAACACTAGGGCCCATAACACCTAGTGTGCATGAATTTAGCAAAAACAGATTTGATCCTACATATCCATAACCATACTTGCTATGCTTATGGCTAACGTTATGCTCATAGCTCATGGGTAAAGAGGTAAATACTTTCCACGTGAAAACCATGCTAACATATTTAGACCATAATAGAATGTGAAAATCCAGCACATCAAGGTACCAAATGAACTAGTTCATTAACTAAACATAACTTTGCTACATGTAGAAACAATCGTCAGTTAAATTTGTTTAACAATACTTGTAACCTTAACAAGTCTTACTAAGTATCCGATAATTTCTAGCCACTGAAATAGTTCTTGATACAATGTGCCCAAAATGGTCTAATAAGCAGATATGCTGGGGACTTTGTCACGGCACATGATTGAGACAGAGACCGCTAGTGTCAGTCCCAAACGCTCATATTCTCCACATGTGGAATATGTCTCAGATAAGGATGTCCAAAAGAAGAACATCCTTCAAGTACAATATGTACTTATGTGTGGAGATAATTGTAAACAGTTTGCAGTGTGCTTGAGAGGGACCCTCGTTATCCTTACTCCACACGGGCTAAACCAAACTCCATGAGTTCCTAGACCATCTTTCTCCTCTTGTGACAACATGTGCCATGTAACATTTAATGGCCTAATAACTTGTCTGTAGCGGAAATTAGCATGAACATAGTGGGCATTTCATTAGAATAGATTCCTAATGAGAATTACAAGAGTGCTTGGGTGGAGAGAGCAACAAAAAGCATAACACCTAGTTAGATAGCATCAACAATACTTTCAAAAGAGAGAGAAATTAAGCAATTGACAACAGTTGAGGACCGTATTTGCATGGAGCCGGTCCCCCCTCCAAAAGGCTTTGTATTATGGTTTCTCCCATCAAGAGAGACATTGTACAATACAATTCTTTGTGTTCCTTCAAGACTAGCTAGTGCAATGAAGATGAAAGCTTCATGCACTAAGCAAACACAACATCAATTATCCCCGTTCTCATACCCAAGACCTCACACACCTTCGAAGATGGTGAGAGCTAGCAGGGTATGAGAGTAGATTGAGAGGAAGGAGTATCTTACGAGAAAGATGTACATCTCCTCACATAATCACTCATATTAGCATACCTTAGCTTAGTAAGTAGCTTGGTAGAGGAGATGAGCATGCATTGAAGCTTGGCTCTTGGTTGGATTTGCATCCACATGCCAAGAGTGTATCGATGTAGGCTTCTATCTCACAAGCTTGGAGTAGGTGATGAGCTCTCCATTAAAGCTTAGGAAGAGATACTCTTCTCTTTCTTTACACATGAGATTGTGTGAGTGTGTGTGTGATAATGCCTTGCAAAAATCAGCCCCCTCTCTCTCTCTTGGGCGAGCCCTGTTGCTATTTGCTCTTCCTCAACCCTCATTGGCCCTCCCCAAGTCAAGCCAATGTCTATTAAGCAGCATAAGTGATAGCATTCTGACATGTGTCCCCCTTTCCCCTTTTGTGAGAGCTTTAGGTTAATTAATAATTCAATTAAACTCTCATTGGACCCCTTTGCCTCCTGGCCAATAGGAATCAGGCAAGCCATTGGGCTATTGAATGCTCATTGGACCCCTTGGGAGACTGTCCAATAGTCATCTAGGAGATTTAATTCTCATTGGTTCTTTTATTAAGTGTTTTTAAATTAATTAAACTAGATTTACTCTAGCATAATTCTCATTGGTCCACCTCCAAGGCCATCCAATAGGAATTAGGTACACCTTGTGGGCATCTGGCCTAGGGAGCTGACATGTGTCGCTCATTCCCTTTGTGTAAAGGGATGTTGTGTGTGTGTGTGTGTGTGTGTGTGTGTGTGTGTGTGTGTGTGTGTGTGTGTGTGTGTGTGTGTGTGTGTGGCTTTCTCTCTCATCCCCTAGAAGAAAGGCTTGCCCCCTCCCATGTAGGGATATGCAAATACTTTTTTGGTCACACACAAAGCATCCAATTCCCTTAAGGTTGACCTTTGGACACAACCTTTGAATTTTGGAACCTTAGCATTTTGGAAGTCTTAATGGGCTGAACCTTAGGGTCTTTTTAGCCCATTGTTGCACATGGCTCTTTTGCAGATGGCCCCCCCTTTGGATCCCTATTTTCCCTCCTTTGGATCCCTACTGTGGTCGGTCTGCTAGCTTAACCAATATTCTAGCTTTTTCTCCCCTCGCACTTCCCCATATTAAATGATCAGTTTAACATGAGAAAATCATTTAGGAGAATTAGATATTGATTATTATGACATTACCTCTCTCTTGAAATCATAGTCGTCCTCGACTATGGTGTAGAGAAGATAAAGCATATTCATGAGTCCTTTTCTTAGCGGGTAGAGGATCCCTATGTTACCCTACGGCATCATTCCACAATGGATGACTAGTCCATTTGGCGCTTGAGAGCCTGAGGCTGCCGCAAGCATGTCTGCACATTAGTCCTATCAATCTTCCATAGTAGAGTGACAAGCTCTACTTGGTGTTTGGGAGACGTCGTCTCCGCAAACTTGATCTAAGCATGCATACTACTTCATTTTTGTGCACAATAAAGAAAAAGAGAGTCTTATAAGAAAAAAAACTTTGTTCATTTTTAACATTTTGTATATGAGCCAATGATTGGGCAACTTGTGTTGATAGGCCATCTCATTGATTGGCCTAAGAATCTGAAAGGGAACATAGTACCTTTTTGCTAGTTTAGCATAGTACTTTTGGTGGCCCGTAGGATTCTTGCCCGTCGTGTACCTTAATGGAGCCTTGGGAAACTTTAATAAGACCCAATCATTTTCTTTAAAGGCTTGGGTTCTTATGTGCTTGTCAGCAGCAGCCTTTTGCCTTTGCTGTGAGATAGAGATAGCATCCTTAATCTTTCGAAAAGATTCTTGTAGGTCTCGGCTATACTCATCTGCAGCGAAGATCTTCCCATGTACCTTAAGTAACAAGGGACTTTTTGATCTCCCCTCAATTACCTCGAAAGGTGCTTTTTCCATGGAAGTATGTACAGTGTTATTGTAAGCATACTCCACTAAGGGTAAGTACTTCTCCCATTGGGATCTTTGATCTACTTCCGTTACATAGGCTTTTAGTAGATCGAGAGTTGTTAGGTTATCTATTTCACTTTGGCCATCTGTTTGTGGATGATAGGCCGAAGAGAAGTTTAGCCTTGTCCCTAAATTCTCAAAGAGACCCTTCCAGAAATTACTAGTCATTCTAGGATCTCTATCCGACACTATGGACATTGGCAAGCCATGGTACTTGAAAATTTGTGAAATGAAGAGGGTTGCCATTTGATGGGCTTTGATAGTCTTTTTGACAGCTATAAAATGAGCTTGTTTACTGAACCTTTCTACTATCGTCCATATTCCCGTATTCCCATAAATAGACTTAGGCAATCCAAAGATAAAATCCATGGATATGATCTCCCATGGTGAATTAGGGATTGGCGAAGGTTGAAGCAATCCAAGTTGCTTCCCTCTATCAAATTTTGTCTTTTGGCATACCACACATTTAGAAACATACTCTTGTATGTTCACTTTCATGGTAGGCCAATAGAAATATGTTTCAATTCCCTTTAAGGTAGACTGAATCCCTCTATGCCCCGCATAAGGTGGAGCATGAGATTCATACATTACTTTCTCACGTAGTGAGTTAGTAACACATAGTCTATTGCCATAGAGAAGATAACCATCTTGTAAAGTAAATGGTTCTTCTTTCTTCCCTAATGCAAGGGCTGAAATCACATCTCTAAAATCGGGATCAATAGCATACTCATATATCATTGACGATAGATCATTGTGAGTTGCTATGGAAACTGCATTCACTCTCGGTCGCTTTGAGAGTGCATCAGCTACTTGATTATGATTTCCAACAATGTGAGCAATATGAAAATGAAATTGCGAAAGGAAATTTTCCCACCTCATTTGTTTGTCGGAGAGCTTGGTCTGCGTCATGAAGTACTTAAGACTTTGGTGATCCGTTCGTAGAAAGAAAGGAGTCCCCAATAAATAGTGCTTCCATGAGTCTAAGGCATGTAAAACTGCAAGGATTTCCTTTTCATATATGCCTAGAGCTTGCTCAACAGGGTCGAGCCTTCGACTCTCATAGCCTATAGCGTGCCCTTCTTGGAGCAAAACAGCTCCAAGGCAATCACCACAAGCATCACATTGGACCTCAAATGGTTTTGAGAGATCCGGTAGTGTAAGCACAGGTTGAGAGATAAGCTTTTGGAAAGCATTGTTCTCCTTAGCAGACCATATAGACCTAACGCTTTTTTTTGTTAGGTCATGTAATGGTCCCGCAATACTTTTCTATGAAGTGTATATAGTATGCACACATACCTATAAAGCTTCTTAGTTCATGAAGATTCCTTGGTTTAGGCCATCCTTTTATTACCTCTGACTTTGATGGATCCATTTGGATGCCATCTTGAGAGATAATGTGACCTAAATACTGAATCTCTTGCAAGAAAAATTCATTTTTCTTTCGATTAACATAAAGTTTATTCTCTCTCAAAACTTGAAATATTACTTGGAGGTGTTGCTGGTGTTCGTCTAATGAATTAGAGTAGATGATAATATCATCAAAGAACACTCCAGTGAGGTTCGATGAGGCCTGAACAGCTTCTCCATCAAGCGGTTGAATGTGGCTGGTGCATTGGTCAAGCCAAAAGGCATGACAATGTATTCATAAAGACAAAATGTGGTGCGAAATGCGGTCTTTACAATGTCTTGATCAACTATCCTTATTTGATGATAGCCACTTTTTACGTCAATCGTACTGAAGTAGGTCGATCCTTGTAGCTTATCAAATAGGTCTTCTACCCGTGGAAAGGGAAACCTATTCTTGATAGTGATCCTATTTAGTGCTCTATAGTCGACACACATACGATATGTGCCGTCTTTCTTTTGCACTAATAGCACAGGTGAGCAAAATGGAGATGAACTAGGCCTAACCATGCCCTTCTCAACTAACTCATGCACTTGCCGCATAATCTCCTCTTGTTGAGCTTGAGAAACTCTATAAGGAGGTGAACTTCCTGGAAGTATTTCAATTGCATGGTCATCATTACCTCGTTTAGGAGGTAGCTCACAAGGGATGTCGTCAATAAAAACATCTTGAAACCCCTTGAGAAAATTGGATAACTCTAATTCCTTTTGGTTGCTTTTATTTTCTTTTGCTAAAGCATTAGGTTCATTTTGAGAATCTTTAACAAAAATCATGTACACGGAAATAGAGCTCTTTATTGACTTGTTGAAAGCTGGTGTATGTACAATGGGGATAGTGTTACCCATTTTCTTAGCATCTATATACATGTCTTTTTCCGTGAACTTAAAGGAGATTCTCCTTTCAGGAAATTTAACATTGGCAACCAGGCGGTCAAACCATGGTGCCCCTAGGATTACATCCTCATGCTTGAGAGGAGATATAAAGAAGTCCTCTTTGTCCACATAGCCTTGGACATGAAGCCTCAATCTCTCGATTAAGGGAGTGACTGAAGATTCTTGCCCCTTGAAGGAACTGTCTGCGGGTAGGACATCTCCCATCTCGTAAGCTTGTATGCCTAGCTTGGTGGCCAACTCTATAGATATAAAACTGTGAGTAGAACCAGGGTCAAAGAAAATAAAAGCATCATGTTCTCTTACCTTTCCCCAAGCATGGCATAGAGGAGATCCTTTGTGGTGAGTTTGGTGAGTCTCCTCCTCTTGGATTTCAACCAAGGAAGCTCTAGGAGGATCATGGCGGTTGTTCTTTTGGGGACAAGCACGGTATGCATGCCCTTGTTCGCCGCACTTGAAACACCGGTTATCCTTGCGATAACGCTCAAGCTCTTCAGGAGAGAGATTGTTTTTACCTTTGTAAACTCCCTTCTCTTTAGCTTTGTTGGAGTTGCCCTTAGGAGACTTTTGGACATTGTCCTTCCCCTTAGGCTCATTGGAACCCTTGTTTTCCATGGGCTTATTATTTCTTTTAGCCCCCGTTTGGAAATTGATTCGAGAGGCCACCATAGTATGGTGTATTACCGCCGATATGGTACGTGGCCTTTGGGAGTTGACATACTCCGCCATTTCTTCGGTTAAGCCCGCACAAAATTGCTGCTTTTGCTCTCCAAAATCCAACTTGGTGAAGACACTGGCTTTGAGTTGTAGGTCCCAAAACTTGTGTACATATTTGTGGATGGATTCATTGGGAGAGAGTTTTAAGATTCGAGTACTTTGTCTTTGGCATCGGTGGCCAAAAACTGCTTCATAATGGAATCTCTTAAAGCTTTCCATGTTCGTGGAGCTTCACCGTTGGCTCGTAGGCTAGACCACCATTGTCTGGCGGACTTTTGAAAGTGCATAGCAACATGGCGTAGCTTAGAGAAGAGGGTGACCTCTTTCTCGCCTTTTTCTTGTCTTGATCTTCGTTGTCTTCACTATCACTTTCATAAGAGGAAGAGGATGAAGAAGATGGAGAAGAGGGTGTCCTCTTTTTCGCCTTTTTCTTTTCTTGCTTTTTATCATCCCTCTCTGAATTATGGCGTGGAGAAGAGTGTGATGGTCTTCTCCGCTTTGGTGGTGATGGAGAGCGTTTAGCCCGCCGTCTTCGTGGAGCCATCTCCGCCGAGGTAGCGGGAGACTCACTTCTTTCTCATTCCTTCGGTGGAGGCTCTTGAGTTCTCCTTTGGGAAGGAGATGCATCATCAAGAAGTAAATTCTTGAGCCCTTAATATGGATTCTCTTCTTCTTCCCGAATCGGAGAGAGACCTCTTTTGGGAGTCTCACAAGGAGGCTTCCTAGGTGTTCTCTCTTCATGGTGATGATCTTGGAGAATCCCGTGAGCACGGAGCTGCCGTTGCACTTCACTTTGGAGAGATGGGTTGCCCATGGCTTGTTGAAGCCTAGAAACAAGATAGTTAACAAGCAATGGAGCATCATTAGTAGCTTGCTCATTAGCAAAATCAAAGTTATCAACATTAATTTCACTCTCTTTATTATTGTCAGCCATTCTAACAACTTTTTGGTGTAAACTTTTTATGTGTACTTTGGCACTTCAAGCCCTAGTTGCTACTCCTCTTTACCCCTTTAGAAAAAGCACTCAAGCTACTGTACCCGCGGCTCGAATACCATTAATTGCAAGGAATAGAAGAGAGGGTCTTTCGACACCAAAATAGCACCGGCTCCTATCAAGCTTCTAATAGCTCAATAGAGGTTAAGCCGTAGGCAAGCCCCATAGGACTCCACTATTAAGACCATAGCTCTCGACGGTGATGCCCCGTTATCTGCACAAAGGCAAGCGCACTGCAAGGCTGAAAAATCCCTATTCTACTTACTCACAGGCAATTAATAATACCAACCATTTATAGCTAGCTTGAGGACCTCCCTTCTTGAGCAAGAAAAGAGAAACCTTGTGCTCTGATACCAATGTAACATTTAATGGCCTAATAACTTGTGTGTAGCGGAAATTAGCATGAACATAGTGGGCATTTCATTAGAATAGATTCCTAATGAGAATTACAAGAGTGCTTGGGTGGAGAGAGCAACAGAAAACATAACACCTAGTTAGATAGCATCAACAATACTTTCAAAAGAGAGAGAAATTAAGCAATTGACAACAGTTGAGGAACGGATTTGCATGGAGCCGGTCCCCCCTCCAAAAGGCTTTGTATTATGGTTTCTCCCATCAAGGGAGACATTGTACAATACAATTCTTTGTGTTCCTTCAAGACTAGCTAGTGAAATGAAGATGAAAGCTTCATGCACTAAGCAAAACACTTAGCAAACACAACATAAATTATCCCCGTTCTCAGACCCAAGACCTCACACACCTTCGAAGATGGTGAGAGCTAGCAGGGTATGAGAGTAGATTGAGAGGAAGAAGGAGTATCTTACGAGAAAGATGTACATCTCCTCACATAATCACTCATATTAGCATACCTTAGCTTAGTAATTAGCTTGGTAGAGGAGATGAGCATGCATTGAAGCTTGGCTCTTGGTTGGATTTGCATCCACATGCCAAGAGTGTATCAATGTAGGCTTCTATCTCACAAGCTTGGAGTAGGTGATGAGCTCTCCATTAAAGCTTAGGAAGAGATAGTCTTCTCTTTCTTCACACATGAGATTTTGTGAGTGTGTGTGTGATAATGCCTTGCAAAATCAGCCCCCTCTCTCTCTTGGGCAAGCCCTCTTGCTATTCGCTCTTCCTCAACCCTCATTGGCCCTCCCCAAGTCAAGCCAATGTCTATTAAGCAGCATAAGTGATAGCCTTCTAACATGTGTCCCCCTTTCCCCTTTTGTGAGAGATTTAGGTTAATTAATAATTCAATTAAACTCTCATTGGACCCCTTTGCCTCCTGGCCAATAGGAATCAGGCAAGCCATTAGGCTGCTGAATGCTCATTGGACCCCTTGGGAGACTGTCCAATAGTCATCTAGGAGATTTAATTCTCATTGGTTCTTTTATTAAGTGTTTTTAAATTAATTAAACTAGATTTACTCTAGCCTAATTCTCATTGGTCCACCTCCAAGGCCATCCAATAGGAATTGGGTACACCTTGTGGGCATCTGGCCTAGGGAGCTGACATGTGTCCCTCATTCCCTTTGTGTAAAGGCAGCTTGTGTGTGTGTGTGTGTGTGTGTGGATTTCTCTCTCATCCCCTAGAAGAAAGGCTCGCCCCCTCCCATGTAGGGATATGCAAAGACTTTTTTGGTCACACACAAAGCATCCAATTCCCTTAAGGTTGACCTTTGGACACAACCTTTGAATTTTGGAACCTTAGCATTTTGGAAGTCTTAATGGGCTGAACCTTAGGGTCTTTTTAGCCCATTTTTCACATCGATCTTTTGCAGATGGCCCCCCTTTGGATCCCTATTTTCCCTCCTTTGGATCCCTACTGTGGCCGGTCTGCTAGCTTAACCAATATTCTAGCTTTTTCTCCCCTGTCACTTACACATATTAAATGATCAGTTTAACATGAGAAAATCATTTAGGAGAATTAGATATTGATTATTATGACATGCCAAATAAAACTCTACCATGTAGGTCTTGAAATGAATAATGCAAAAATGTATCTAGGACACTATATCCCAAAATTTTGTGCTCTTACATGAACTTGTCATGTCTCTAAAGAGCAACGTGGATGAAAGAATCGAAGCTTATAATCCTACTCGGAAACAAAAATCAATCAAAGAAGTAAAAAATAAAATAAAACCAAAGCATATGCATACATGGAGGTTGAACATAGTGTTCGCTTACCCATAGTCAAATGCACATGCCCAAATCTCCTATTTGAAAAGGACTAGTAACACTAATTGAAAGATTAGTGAAAATTGAGTAGGATTGTACTGGTAACTCTGGATGGTCCCTTTGCAATCCAAACCCCTTGGTCAAGATCAAGAATGTCAAACCCCTTGGTTAGACTCTATATGCTAATTGCTCAAGCTAGCAGCCAACGGTGACCAACACAATCTATCGTATCTAATAGTGATTGAAATCAACTTTAGAAGTTGAACTTGTCCACTGCCCTTTGGTAAATTTAGGACTTATTTCCTTGAAAGTATAACTATGATGAGATCATCATATGACCCTCAACACGTATGTAGTGATTAGGTATTAAATAGGTCACACCCCTGGAGCCACGATTCCTATAGCCACAATTAGTGCTATATTTTCAATAGCAAATCTTTGTAAGTTGGAATCATATTCACAACTAGAGCTTGAAAGAATCATTTCTCTTTGCGAAGAGAAGATAAAAACTATCAACACCTCAAACAAGGTATTCATACTAAAGTTTCTTGGGTGTTCAAATAGGAGATCACCCACCATGAGGCTATCATAAGTCTATTCATGTCGTTCCATGAATTATCTGCTTGTCAGTGATGCCATGCCTACTTGCTATTCACACAAAGCATCATCTATATTGCTATCACCTTGTGCATAAAAATTGCTCGTCAATGTAATCATATACTAAAAATCACAAGCAATTATACCAGCCTCAAGTCTTTCTAAACAGAGTAGCTGATGTTATAGCAGAAGCGTAAACCATGCTTTAGTGGAATGATTCAACAATAGTGGCATGACATGCATTCATATCAAAAAAATAGTGTGATAAACCGTTGGCTTCAAAGACAATCTTTACAATATGAGTAGATGCCATATGTGCCTTGCACGATGTGTATTGGCATGGATACATCACATTTGGTCATTGAAAACCATAACTATGAGCTTATATCCTCTAGTTTCCAAACGTGTGTGCCATTATCCTTGATCCTAAGTCAATGCATAGTATTGTGGTACAAAATAGAAGCTTTGCTTTGCAGTAAGTCCGTCAAAGCACTTTGCTTTCCACAGCAGAGAAATCTTATTCAAATAAAAATTTGCAATACATAAATATAAGAAAAACTTGAAAATGTGTGACCTTGGTGCCCATCTGAGAGCACTTGCTTTTGTTGGAATGTGTCTCGTAGCCATGTATGCTGAGAAATTTAGAGCTGTTGAATGTACCTTGTATTCCCTTGGGACTTGGTTCATACCGACCTCCAATAATAAGTTGGTAGACATGTTGCCAAATTTTTTCCAAGTTTGTATGATACTAGCATATTCCAAACTTTGGAAGCATCTAGGAAATATTCCATAAAGTGAAGCCTTTGCTTCGCATGATTCATCAAGGAGATGAGATAGAGTGGAGCCTGAATGCTCTTAGCTAACAGGTTCTCTTGTTGACACAGAGATGTCCAAGTAAAAGAAAACGGACCTTGTCTATCTTGCATAGAGAATTGGCCTTGCTGAATCATGTATTTTATTGAAAATCCTTAGATTGCCCAACCTTGAATTAAATAGCTCAAGAAGCTTAGACACCAAATTTCTATCAATTGTACTTACTTTTTTTGTTGCACTATGGCAAGTTGTAATTGCTTTGGAGTGATCATGCACCTAATGCATAAATGTAGGTAGGGATCTGTGCTCCTAAAAGCCTTGCTTTTTCCCTCTGCTTGAAACCACAAAGAGGATACATCAAATAGATACAACGCACAAGCCAATTTCTTGAGTATCTTTATATGAAGCCTTGCCCCCATGATGCATCTTATGGCATTGCCATATTCAAGACAAGTAAAATAAAATTAACCCTGCTAATTGTCAACCTTGTCGAGTAATATACTAGAAAAACACCTACATATTTTGCAAAAACAAAGCGTACCTTGGTTGCACAATACTGCTAGCATTTATCCTTGAAATCCCATTAGGTAGTTAGGTAGGCTAGTAGCAGCAAGCTAACCCATCTAAAATTTTTTGGGAGCTTTTATTGCAAAAACACTTATTCTTTTGATAAATTCGGAATATTGTGACTCCTATTTTCCAGGTGGATATTGCAATCGAAGAGCCGAGGCTATAAGTTTCCAGATTGTATCAATTTATCTTTAGTTAGAGCTCCCAAATTATTAGTTTTTTTTCAAAGAAACGTT
This sequence comes from Adiantum capillus-veneris, assembly GCF_014529385.1. NCBI lineage: Eukaryota > Viridiplantae > Streptophyta > Polypodiopsida > Polypodiales > Pteridaceae > Adiantum > Adiantum capillus-veneris. Next base: position 117,147,185 of record NC_140959.1, on the reverse strand, counting down.
GGCTAAGGTATAAAAGCCAATTTTTGTAAGTTATTAGTATATTTTGGATACGAAATACACAGCGTGAGCTAACAACGCTCACTTCTCTCCTTCTCATGCTTCCTACTCCCTTGTCGGTTGTCACATTGCAGTGTCGTCTATTGCATTGCAACCACAGGTAAGAGCTCTACGCATTGACGTAAACATATCATCGTAAACCGTATCTTTTGGCGTCATCGACCCTGGCATAATTTCATCATAAGTAGGAATTTAAGCTAGGAAATCACAAAGTAAGCATAGGTGGGGTATTGGGGTATCATTGCTAAGCATTTAGATGTATTTGGGGTCCAAATTGACTAGGTCAAAAACCCACTGTTGTTAATAATCATGATTTTTGCACTTCATTAAAAGTGAGGTTTGAGACTATAAGCATGTGTGCTTAGGTCTTATATACTTGTCCTAGAAGTTTTGTAACATTCGGATGTCATTTGATGTCATAACAGTAATGTTTTGTTTGTCGATTAGTGACTAGATTTTGATGACTTTGGTCATTTGAATGTCGCTTGTGTTAGATACAAGTTGTCTATTGTTCTCCAAGAGATTGACACCCTCTTGTAGCCTCTATGCACTAGTCGAGTCAGCTTTGTCCCATGGATTGACAATTATGTTCGTGGTTCTTGCTATGTTTGTAATAAGATAGGAGTGAGGTTAGAAACCCATCCCACATTTGGCACCGCTGTCGGGGACAAATATACCTAAACTAGGGAAAAACAAGGGTGTCTTGTATAGTTTTCCTTTAACTTCCTCTAGGATCACCTAGAGTAAAACTTTCTCTTAAAAATTTCATAGCTTAAGAGTGTCGTCTTTTGTTTTGTAGAGGTAGCTTGGAAGTAGATTGTACTTGCTAAGTACCTTGTAGAATTAGGTTAGGATTTTGAGAATGATTGATGGACAAGACAATGTAAGTAGATTAGTGAAAAATCAGAAACTTTGGATTAGAACACTATTACAAAGTGATGAAGTCATCCACCCATGCACTCTCAAGGTAGAGCTTAGATGGCGATTTAGACAACTAGAGCAAGTAGGAATGCAAGGGACTAACAATCCTTACACAAGGATGTGTTGTGTGCGTCAAGTGTGCACATCATTCTACCGAATTACTCATGAGAAGGCCTCCTTATATAGATGTAAGGGAGCCTCTAAACGCCCATGTGCAGCCGCCCTTCAGTAGCCAAGTCAAAGTAGGACTCTCCTATGTGCCCATGTGTAGCCGCTCTTGGGTAGACAACTTGTCCTAGAAATCGGCCACCGGCCACCGACCACGGACCACTGGCCACGGACCACTGGCCACTAGACGGCCATTTTTTGATTGTCTTCTGAGATATTCTAGTAAAAAGGAATATTCCGATGAAGGAAATAAAAAGTCTCGGGGGCTTCGGCCCTCAAGGCCCCTAAAGTTGGCCTTGAATTTGCTCCGTACCATCCACGATCACAAATAGAGATCTCATAAACGTGCAAAGCTGGAATCCACCAAATATATGTGCACCATTGGCTTCTCCTCATATGGGGGCCTTACAAATTGTGCATCATATATTGTGGTGGCAAAACTGAGAGAGGTGGGCATTGCACGTATACCAACACCCCCCCCCCCCCCCCCCCCCTCAATGGACACCCGAAGATGCTCTATGTTGGCCGTGTGCAAACTCCAGGTTGATGAAGATGTCAAAGTAGCTGGTCTTTCCCTAGAGCTTTGGTGAAGATATCTGCACAATTATCTTCAGTAGGACAATACTCTAGCTCCACAATTTCATCCTAAATTATCTCTTGAACACAATGATATTGAACCTCAATATGCTTTGTGCGTGCATGGAAGACGGGGTTCTTGGCAATCGCCATGTAGCTCTGGTTGTCACATTGAAGTGTTGTTGTTGAATAAAGAGAAACACCTAAGTCCATGAGGACTCACCTTAGCCAAACTGCTTCACAAGCTACAAAACAAGCAGATTTATACTCTACTTCTGTTGAAGAAAGAGCGACAGTTGGCTACTTCTTGCTAATCCAAGAAAATACTCCAGAACCAAGTGAGAAACAAAATCAGGAAACTGACTTTCTAGAGTCACAACCTCCTGCCCAATCGGAGTCACAATACCCACTAAGAGTGTTTGTGCCAATGCCATAGGCAATTCCATGGGCCAAAGTACCTTTGATGTACTTAAGAACTTGTATACCTGCCTTCCAGTAATATTCTCTTGGTTGGTTGGAGAACCTACTTAAAGCACCTACTGCAAAAGAAGTATCCGGCCTAGTGTTGCACGAAAAAATTAAGCTTCCCACAAGTTTTCTGTACTTTTTAATGTCGACTAAGGGAGAAGAATCTTCCATGGAGAGTTTTGCATTTACCTCCATTGGAGTGCTCACAGGTTATCAATCCATCATTCCAAAAGATTTTAGGATCTCGGTTGCATACTTTTGTTGAGAGATGAAGATACCTTTTGCCAAACCTCAATCCCCAAATAGTGATGCAACAAACCTAAGTCTGTCATTTCGAATTCAAAACTCAAACTCTCACAAGTTTGTTGGATGAGTTCTTTGTGGTCACCTATGATTATCAAGTCATCAACATACAAGATAATAATGAATTGTTTTCCATTCTCTCTAAGCACATATAAATTCACTACAGAAGCAATTCTTCTAAAGCCAAGTTTTTAAAAAAACTTATAAATTCTAACATACCATGCTCTTGGAGATTTTTCCAGGCCATATAAAGCCTTCTTCAATCTGCAAACCTTCTATTTTGAATGAGGCATCTCAAACCCTGGTGGTTGCTCAATATACACCTCCTTGAGAAGTCCATTCAAAAATGTGTCTCAAACCCTGGTGGTTGCTCATTATACACCTCCTCCTTGAGAAGTCCATTAAAAAATGCAAACACAACATCCATTTGGTAAACAACCCATAAACAAATAGCAGCAAGAGCAAGCACAAGACAAATAGTTGTCATTCGAGTTGTGGGAGCGAAGGTGTCACTAACATCAAACCCTTCGACTTGAGAGAATCCTTGTGCTACTAACCTGGCTTTGTACATTTGCAAAGAGCCAGCAGCTTTATGCTTGAGCTTGTACACCCATTTTGTGCCAATGACTTTCTTCTTTGGAGGCCGATCCTCTACTTCCCAAGTTTCATTCTTTGTGATGCTATCATATTCAGAGTGCATTGCTTCCTTCCACTTTAGATCAGCCACGGCCTCGTCGACAAACTAGCTCCTTCACAGAGCCCACAATTTTTGTCATGAGAGCCATGTTGACGATGTGTTCGGAGGCTCTCCTTTTCTCCTCTATTCTTTTTTACCGTCGCAAAACCCCCTCCTCTTCATGAGGATTGTGAACTTGAGGGTTTCAAGCGTCCAAAAAGCTGTTGAGCCCACTTTGGTAGTGGCTTTTCCCGTGATGCTGCAACAAGTTGGTTAGATTTATTTGAGTCATCATCAGACAACTCCTCCTCCTGAATTTTTACCTGATTTTGGTCTGGCACATGGTGAGTTATTTCTTCATTTGATGAGAAAGTGGACGAACCTGGTTTCTCCATCGTATGTGGCCCTTCTTCAAATACCATATCCCGACTAGTGAGTATTTTCTTTGACTCTGGATCATAGAGTCTATACGAGAAATACTCACTTCTTGCTTTTGGCTTCTAGCTTTGTTCTTTGTGAATCAAGAATATGTGCATAAAAAAAACACCCAAATGTTTTGAAATGCAAGACTGAAGGTTTCTTACCAAAATAGGCTTTTTGAGGCGTCTTCCCTTTCAAAGCCTTTGTGTAGCCTCAATTGAGAATGTACACTGCTGTACTTACTGCTTCAGCCCAAAAGGAATCTGGCATACCCTTGGCTTTGAGCATACACCTTGCCATTTCTACCACCGTTTGGTTGCGATGCTCCACAACTCCCTTCTGTTGTGGTGTGTAGGCTCTAGTAAGGTGCCATTTTATGCCATGCTCATTGCAGTAGTTGTTGAATTCATTTGAGATGAATTCTCCTCCTCAATCTGTGTGAAGCTTCTTCACCTTCTTTCCTATTTTATTTTCTACAAGATTTTGCCACATTTTAAACTTTCCAAAAGCTACAGACTTCTCATGAATGAAATACACCCACATCTTTCTACTAAAGCCATTGACTAACAGCAAAAAGTAGAAGGATCCACCCAAAGCGGATGTAGACATTTCTCCACAAAGATCTGTGGGTACCAACTCTAGAAGAGACTGAGCTCGATTACTACTCTCTTGTGGAAATGCCTTTCTTTGTTGCTTGCCCATCATGCAAGCTTCACAAACTTCACTCATATCTAAGATTTGAGGCATGTGTGCCACCATCCCAGATTTTTGCATCTCTTTTAGCACAGTAATGCTTAAGTGACCAAATCTCTCATGCCATAAGGAGTTGTAGCTTTTTCTGTAGTGACCATAAGTGCAGAAAGTTCATAGAGGTTGTTGCGCCTTACGCCCTTTCCCACTGTGTTGCCTTTAGAATCTAAGATTTCTACTCCATTTTTCTTGAAACGAACTTCAAGATGGCGATCAGTGATTGCATCAATGGACAACAAACTCTTCTTGATTTGAGGCACGTACAACACATTATAGAGCTCTTTAGTTTCACCTGTAGCTACAAAATCCTACACCCTTCGGTTGGACATTTGGCATTATTCCCAACAATTACACTTATGGGTTCTTGTAGAGGCTTCCAAGAACTATACCAGTCTTTCTTACTAGTCATATGTCAGAATGCACCACCATCTAGAATCCAAGAACCATCAACAAGTGGAGTTTGTGCTGATGAGCATACCTCTTCTATGACGGCCCATAATTCAAGGTCTATTTCAGCATTGTTGGCAGATTCTCTTTCCTTCCAAGAAGCTTTCATGGTGCCGTTATTCTCGTCTGCTTTCTTGTTTCTGCAGTCTTTAACAGCATGACCCTTCTTGTCACAGTAAAAACAACTATATTTGTGAGCCAGTATTTTCCAAGATTCATGTGCTTTAGTGGTATGCTGAACCAAAGTGAGGACAAAATCTCTTACACACATGACAATGGTGCATAATGCATCTGCATTCCTTCTTTTCCAGGCACATAGAAGAGTAGCAATCGGGGAAATTACAACGTTTGGATTTTCCGGATCATTTGTTGTAGTGGTCTCTGAATCTGCACCATTAGGCCCCAACACCTATCCAGCAATTCATATGAATCCAAAATTGCAAAAGTTTTGAATTTCCTGTGTAGTTGGTTCCGTCAAGCTTTTCTTCGGTGAATGCTGGTGGACAAATGCAAAGTGGAGTAGCACTTGAAGACATCGACATAATTAATTTTGCAAAGTAATACAAGTACTTATCGTACTTTTTTAGCTACAAGCACCTAGTGCTCTGATACCATGTAAGAAATGTGGAATACAATAAGGATCTAGTAGCAAGGAGAGTAGAGACAGATACGATGCAAAGTAGATTAGTTGCAAATCAAAAAAATTGGATTAGCACGCTATTACAAAGTGATGGCCTCATCCACCCATGCGCTCTCAAGGTAGAGCTTAGATGGTGATTTAGACAACTAGAGCAAGTAGGAATGCAAGGGACTAACAATCCTTACACAAGGATGTGTTGTGTGCATCAAGTGTGCACACCATTCTACCGAATTACTTATGAGAAGGCCTCTTTATATAGATGTAAGGGAGCCTCTAAACGCCCATGTACAGCTGCCCTTAGGTAGCCAAGTCAAAGTAGGACTCTCCCACGTACCCATGTGTAGCCACTTTTGGGTAGACAAGTCCTCCTAGAAATCGGCCACCGGCCAAGGAAAACCGGTCACCGGCCAAAAACCACGGACCACCGGCCATCGGCCACCGGACGGCCATTTTTGTATTGTCTTCCGATCGTCGTCTGACCAAGATATTTCGGAGAAAAGGAAAATTTTGATGAAGGATGACTTGCCCCCATGATGCATCTTATGGCATTGACAAGTAAAATAAAATTAACCCTACTGATTGTCGACCTTGTCGAGTAATATGCTAGAAAAAAATTTACAAACACCTACATGTTTTGCAAAAACAAAGCATACTTGGGTTGCCCAATACTGCTAGAATTATCCTTGAAATTCCATTAGGTAGTTAGGTAGGCTGTTAGCAGCAAAGCTAACCCATGTAACATTTTTCAAGAGAATTTATTGCAAAAACACTTATTCTTTTGATAAATCAGGAATATTGTGACTCTTATTTTCCAAGTGGATATTGTAATCGATAAGCCGAGGTTGTAAGCTTCCATATTGTATCAATTTATCTTTAGTTAGAGCTCCCAGATTATTAGTTTTTGATCAATGAAACCTTGGCTAAGGTGTAAAAGCCAATTTTGTAAGTTATTGTTATGTTTTGGATAAGAAATACATAGCGTGAGCTAACGGCGCTCACTTCTCTCCTTCTCATGCTTCCTACTCCCTTGTCAGTTGTCACATTGAATTGATGTCTGTTGCGTTGCAACCGCAGGTAAGAGCTCTACGCATTGACGTAAACATATCATGGTAAACCGTATCTTTTGGTGTCGCCGACCCACGGCATAATTTCATCATAAGTAGGAATTTAAGCTAGGAAATCACAAAGTAAGCATAGGTGGGGTATTGGGTTATCATTGCTAAGCATTTAGATACATTTGGGGTCCAAATTGACTAGGTCCAAATTGACTAGGTCAAAACTCACTGTTGTTAATAATCGTAATTTTTGCACTTCATCAAAAGTGAGGTTTGAGACCATAAGCATTGTGCTTAGGTCTTATATACTTGTCCTAGAAGTTTTGTAACATTCGGATGTCATTTGATGTTGTAACGGTCATGTTTTGTTTGTCGATTAGTGACTAGCTTTTGATGACTTTGGTCATTTGAGTGTAGCTTGTGTTAGATACAAGTTGTCTATTGTTCTCCAAGATATTGACACCCTCTTGTAGCCTCTATGCACTAGTCGAGTCAGCTTTGTCCCATGGATTTACAATTTTGTTCGTGGTTTGCCCTATGTCTGCAATAAGATAGGAGTGAGGTTAGAAACCCATCCCACATTTGGCACTGTTGTCAAGGACGAATATACCTAAACTAGGAAAAAACAAGGGTGTCTTGTGTAGTTGTCCTTTAACTTCCTTTAGGATCACCTAAAGTAAAACTTTCTCTTTAAAATTGCATAGCTTAAGAGTGTCGTCTTTTGTTTTGTAGAGGTATCTTAGAAGTAGATTGTACTTGCTAAGTACCTTGTAGGATTAGGTTAGGATTTTGAGAATGATTGATGGACAAGACAATGTAAGAAATGCGGAATACAATAAGGATCTAGTAGCAAGGAGAGTAGAGAGAGATACGGCGCAAAGTAGATTAGTGGCAAATCAAAAACCTTAGATTAGCACACTATTACAAAGTGATGGCGTCATCCACCCATGCGCTCTCAAGGTAGAGATTAGATGGCGATTTAGACAACTAGAGCAAGTAGGAATACAAGGGACTAGCAATCCTTACACAAGGATGTGTTGTGTGCGTCAAGTGTGCACACCATTCTACCTAATTACTCATGAGAAGGCCTCCTTATATAGATGTAAGGGAGCCTCTAAATTCCCATGTGTAGCCGCCCTTAGGTAGCCAACAAGGCAAAGTAGGACTCTCCCATGCATCCATGTGTAGCCGCTCTTGGGTAGACAAGTCCTCCTAGAAATCGGCCACCGGCCAAGGAAATCCGACCATCGGCCAAAGACCATGGACCACCGGCCACCAGACGGCCATTTTGCGATTGTCTTTTGAGATATTCTGGCAAAAAGGAATATTCCGGCAACGGAAATAAAAAATCTCGGTGGATTTTTCCCCCGAGGCTCCTAAAGTTGGACTTGAATTTTCTTCGTACCATCCACAATCACAAATAGAGATTTCCTCAGTGTGCAAAGCTGGAATCCACCAAATATATGTGCACCATTGGCTTCTCCTCATATGGGGGCCTTACAAACTGTGCATCATATATTGTGGGGGCAAAACTGAGAGAGGTGGACATTGCAAGTATACCAACAAACAAGTCTTAAGATCAGGGCTCAGAAAACAATTAAAAAACAAGAAAACAAGTGTTTGTGAACACTTTCCACAACCCAATTGCAGAGAAACCTAGGAGTAGGGTAAGTAGAATCCGAGGTGGGATCTCAAATCATTGCTCACTCCAAAAGAATCATTTGTGAGTTGTTTACGTGAAGTTGCAAAATTTCAGGTCTATGACTTGAAACAGCTCCAAAAGACTGTCAACCACTAGATCCGACTGGAATTTTTTTTTATGAAAGTTATATGAACCAATGGGTAAGCTTAACGAAACTTTTGAGGTAAATTTTCAAGAGTTTGCAAAAACTCAGATTATTTACATTTTCTTAAGAATCTGCGCCATATTACGATTTGACTTGACTCAGAGGCTTAAAACATGTCATAAAAAGACTACCCATTGAAAATTTTTCAAAAAGTTCATTTTAGGCCAAAAGTAAATAATCACGATTATTTACTTTGAGCTCAAAATTGACCAAGGTTGATACCAGAGACTCTATGCATGATTACAAACATGTGAAGGCCCATAGAATTTGGATCACGAAACAAACCAAAAAACTTGATAAAAACTAAAATATGTACTGATTGTCAAGAAATTGAGTTTGAATTGCTATATCTTGTTCAAATTCGGTGAAATGTGACTCAGTTTGAAGTGTTGAACATGTGTGAATGCTCAATTGTAAAAAAATATGCAAAAATTTGTCATAAGTAAATAATCGCAATTATTTACTTTTGTCCTATTTTTCAACTTTTTTGGCCAACCAAGCATACCACTAATTCTATCATGTTGTATTGAGCACTCATAGAAAATTTGATAAGATTTGGATCTTTAAAGAGAAAGTCCTGGCCAGATTTGTAAAGTCAATCTGCAGACATAAAACTGTTGACAAATTGAGCATAGTTTATCCAAGCTTGGTGAAAGTGGGCCAGCGAGCTTAAGTTGAGTTTCTTTACTTGTTTGTATCAACATTCTGGAAAAAGTTACAAAAAAACCCCATGAATTAAATAATTGTGATTGTTTACATATGCTCCAAATTTGGACTTTTTTGCACAATGGAGTATACCACAAGATCAAGCATATCAAGTAGAGTCCACAAATCAAATTTGATGAAATTTGGATCACAAAAGTGAGACTTAAGCCAGATTCTCAAAAACTAAGCGTGCGAACACTAAACAGGTTTGATAACTTGGAAAAATCTTATTCAAATTCAGTGAAACTTGTCTAGAGACTACAACAAGGTGTTTATATGGCAAAACAAGCCTAAAAAGTGAGAAAATTTGATAAAAGTAAATAATCAAATTATTTTCTTTTGAGCCCTAGAGACAAGATTTTGGAATTTCAAGCTTGTATAGGGTTAGAACAACATAATACAAGGTCACTGGTCAAATTGGGCTCCATTGGATCCAAATTGGTACATGTCAACTCAATGTTTAAGTTGCAGATTAGTCCTTTAGCTCTTTGCAGGGGTAGAATCTGAAATTCTCAGTTGTTGCTCACTCACTTAGCTCAGACTGAAGTGATATACATAGACCAATCACAATAGTTAGCAAAAATTGTATAGTCTTTGTAAGAAAACAGCTAACTTGGTTAAAACTGACACAGGAACCAAGTTGCAAGCAAAGAATTGAGAGCTTGACAGGAGTTGAATTCAAGTCAAGTAGAAAAACGGATAGCAATTCAATCCAACAATAAGTACTCTATACAGGGCTTAACCAGTCTATATGAACCTTAGATCTGGTCATATACTAGCAAATCAAAGCATATTTGAAGAGACCGCTAGTAGAGTATCCACCAAAGACTGTGAATCAAGGAGAAGTGAATATCATAATTCTAGATATGGCAGCAAAAGAAGGTCCACCGACTTTAGGACTCGAGGGATACGATCAAGTTGCTCTAAAACCTTTGAAATGGCTTAGCACGGATAATCCTAGGATCGGAGTCTATTGTTGGGAAGAGGAATGTCAAGGATATTTTATCGACCTCTCATGCCAAATCAGGGCAATTAACTCCCATGAAGATCATCTATATCTTTAAAATCAAAGACAAGGGTTCAATAGATCTACCAACTTACCTATTTAGGGATTGTTATAGCAATAACTTTGTTTTGATGAGTCCTGAGGAGGTACAACATACCAAATACCAAGGATACTCTGTAAGACATTGGATATTTGACCAAGGACTAGAAACTCTTCCAAGGCAGGAACTGCACAAGAGATCTTTTGGGAGCAATGTTAAAATACCCGAACCTACCTCATCACGAAGAAAACAGAGTGACATTAAAGCCAATCCAGGGCTACATGAGTCACTATTTCCAACAGATTGGTTTGAAGGACTTGAGTAGGACCAACTGCTAGAAGAGTTGGAGCTGAGCCAAACAGACGTGTCAGACCATTTTATTTTCAAAAATGGGTAGAAAATACAGTGGATTTGGGGGATCCATATGACCACTTAGGTATCTTCAAGAAAGTGCTAAGAGCAGAACGCATAGTTTATTTTCACACTCAATTTGAGGGATTTGGAATGACTTTAGAAGGAAAATCTTGGACGTGGTTCCAAAACATTCCACCAAGGTCAATCATGGATTTGAATACATTAGCTCAAGGATTTGTAGTTGCATTTTCCAAAACAAGAATAAAAAATAATACAGTAGCACAAATTTATAGCTTCAAATAGAAACAAGGTGAGTCTGTTTGGGATTGTGCAACTATAATGCAGCAATACATTGCAAGATGCCCAAAATTAGAAATACCAGCAAAAGAAAGATTAGTGTCGTTGTTTCTAGAAGGATTGCTAAACAAAGAACTTCATGTTATATTGTATAGCAAGAAGCAATGACCCTAGAAGAGTGTGTATCAAATGCTATTGACTTGGGAGACAATTGTGATATTTTCAATGAAGAAGATGTCCCTAAGGATACTCAGAGTGAGAAAACAGCATCCACAAAACCAACACAAGTGGGAACGGCTACTGCAGCACCACTTACATCCATATAAGACATGCTCAAAAGGATGAACAAAATGATGAATAATATGGAAAAATCACCTTTGAGAGGACCAAGGCAAGGGATACCTCAATAGGGACAACCAATTAGACCAAAAAAATGTTGTGCTATTGAGGGTAAATGGACCAACCATGACACCAATGAGTGTTATTACCGACCAAAGTACGATGGAAATGTTCAATATGTGCCCATGAGGCCACAAGGACAACCCATGTACAAAAATCAGCCTAATATGTCCCCATCACAAAGACCACCGATGGGTATGGAAAGACCACAAATAGTGTTGGGTCAACAACCTCCATATCCTGAACATAATGCAGTGCCTGTAAAGTACATGCGTTCAAAAGGATTCATAGATGAACAAACACTAGTGCATATTACACCTTAGGTTGAGCCTAGCCCATCTACAGTAATGGTAGAAGGAGAGTGCTATAATTCACATCCACCTTAAATGGAAGAACATGTGACTTATGCTACACCAGAGCTTACACCAATGCACTATGTAGCTAATCAAGGTGTTAGATCTCCAATGGTAAGACCTATGATTAAGCCAAGGATTGGAAACTGCCATAATTGTGGTGCAGATGAACATTGAAAAAATGAATGCCCAGAACCTGACAAGAATATTAAGCCAATTGAAGCTTTCTGTACACAATGTTGCAAAAAGGGTGGACATTCTTCCATAGCCACAAAAGTAGTATAGGAATCATGGGGAAAACCAGCCATTAGACAAACTCCAATGAAATTACAATTGGTAGATGGACACATAGAAATACCCCTATGACTGCTTGAAAAAGTGATAGTTAGTTCCTGTGGAATTGATTATCAACATACTTTTGTGATAGTAGACTTTGGAAAGAAACTTAACTATGAAATCATCTTGGGAAGACCATTCATGCGGCAAGTACATCTCATTTACGATTGGGGAAACAATTACCTGTATTTGAGGAAAGTAGGATCAATCACAAGGGTTAATATAAAAGATCACACTTATAGAGATGTAATGAAAACACCCATTCAAAAATTTGACTCGGCCGCTTTAGCTGAATCAAAACTTCCATCTTCGTTAAACAAAGACACGCCTATTTGGATGTGTGGAGCCTCAGAAAATGGGAGTTTAAAACAAGAAGAATGTATCTTCGAAAGGGATTGCATAGATGAAGCATGTATACATGAACCCTTTTTAAAGCATTTGTTTGAGCCATTTGAGTGGAATCAAATTTTGGCAACCATGGATGTGTGTGTGAATATGTCTATGCCTACTCAATTTTGCAATGAAGATGGTTATGACATAATTCCCATACAAATGATCTCAACCGTTCACATTGAAGATGAAGTTCAGGAACCCAAGGACTTACTGCAAGCTCAACAAGTCTTTTTATACCTCTATTATGATGCTACTAATAAGTTCAAAGAACATTTTAGCTACATCTGATGATTCTGGGTCAAAAAAAGAACATGTTAGAGCCCAACTACTCCTAAAAGGAGGGAAGGAAAAGTTTTTTTACTTTCCAAACCAAAAAACAAGAAGACAGAAATGGTATAGAAGAAAAGGAGACACAAAAAACTTGAAATCTAAACCTAAGCCATCAGTTTCTAGCAGAACACAATTTTTGATGCAAATAGATGCACATGATTGTGTCAAAGACAAAATCACGATGGTAGATATCCTTCAGAAAATAAGCAAGGGGGACATCAAAAACATCAAGGAAAACAAGAAAGGAAACTCAACCAAAACCTAAGCATCAAAATGATGAACCATCCATGACACGAGTTGAGCAAAAGAAACAATATCAAGAGTTTAAGAAAACTCTAAAGGAGATGTATACCACTGAAATGGAAACAACCGAGGAAGAGAGTAAAGTTGTAATGAGTGGTCCATCCCATTACAAGAAATATACTCTCCAAGACCGAAAGATCATAGTCAAATAACTTGTAAGGGAACTAAGAAAACAAGGTGAGTCATATGAAGGACCTGGAAATGCAAAGAAGATAGATCTAGCCAAACCAGGAGAAGAGCCTAGACCTGCTGGCTACATTGCAAATGACTTGACTGAAGAAGAAGAAGAGATTTTCCTAAGCTTACTAAAAGAATACCAAGATATCTTTGCTTGGCCTTATAAAGACCTCAAGGGTGTTGATCCAAAAATTTGTCAATATACCATACCTATGAGAGATGATGTGAAGCCAAGTAGACAAAGGCCATATACTTATAATGAAAGAAGAGATACAGAAGCTCAAGGAATCCAAATTCATTTATAAAATTGAACACAGAGATTGGGTGTCTCCGATTGTGGTGGTGCCCAAGAAAAATGGAAAATTAACAGTGTGTCAATCTCAAAAAAAGTGAATGCAGCCACCATTAGAGATAACTACCCTCTTCCAATCACCGAGCATGTTTTAGAACGAGTTGCAAGAAAAGAAGCTTACAACTTTCTAGATGGCTTTTTAGGGTACTATCAACTTTTGGTTGATCCCAAACATCAACATAAAACTGCCTTTGCAACATTGAATGGAGTATTTTTGCCTATAGGGTTATTCCTTTTGGGTTAACTAATGCTCTACCACCTTTCAAAGATTGATGAGCCATGCCTTCAAAGAATATCTGAGGAATTTTTTGGAAGTATATATGGATGATTTATGCATACATTCATCAATCCGAGCTGATCATTTTAAACATCTCAAAAAGGTATTCGAAAAATGTAGACTTTATAGGATTTTCTTAAATCTTGAAAAGTGTACATTTATGGACAGAAGGAAAAATTCTTGGACATATAGTGTCTTAAAAAGGCATAGCGCGACCGATATGGATAAAATTCATGTTATTGTTGAATTGCTTAGACCAACAAAGGGGTTCAAGATTTCATGGGACATTGTGGATATTACAGACGATTCATTTACATGTATACTATAATCGCAAACCCCATGTATGGTCTGATTACACTCTTTGTATGGACTGATGAGTGTGAGGAATTTTTCATGAAGCTTAAACAAGCTCTCTCTTTAGCTCCAATATTGAAAGCACCAGATTGGAATAAGATATTCCATATACATGCTGATGTTTCCAATTTTTCCATTGGGTGTATATTAGCTCAACCAAGAGACGAAAAAATTGATTTTCCTATTTCTTATGCTAGTAGATATTCAGCTAGTATTCCCATTTTACCATATTCAGCTAGTAGATAGCTGAATATGGTAGAGAAGAATTATACAACCACTGAAAGAGAAGGATTAGGGATGATCTATGCCGTAAAAAACTATACACATTACCTATTAGCCAACAAATTTGTGTTCCTTGTGGACCACCAAGCTTTATTGTACTTGGTCAACATGCCATGTAACACAGGGAGAATAGTGAGATGGTTCATCATTCTTTTGGAATTTGATTTCACTATAGTTGTAAAACAGGGCACCACACACTAAAGAGCAGATCATTTATCAAGGACTATTTCAGGAGAACAACCAAAAGGGGTAGACGATGATCTACCAGATGCATATCTATTCTCCGTGGAAATGATACCCGTTGGTCAAAAAATATGGTTTCATTGATGACCATAGCTCAAGTGGGCTCTCAAATACTAGTTCCTATTACACCAGGATTGATTGGGAAATTGGCTATGAATCAATCACTAGTTCGAAGGTTATACAAAAGAAACCGAGATGGAATATTTCTTTTGTGTATTAATCCAAAGGACAAAACCCAATACCTAAGTCAAGCACACATTACCATAGTAGGACTTCACTTTCCGAAAGACCAAACTATGCAACGGATCTTGAGACTTGGAGTATTTTGGCCAATCATGAGGAGTGATGTTCACTCATTTGTAAAAGATTGTCTTCAATGCTAGAAACACACCCATACCTCATGTGACATTATTTCAAATATCACTCATTCCTAAGTGGAGTAGCTATCTAGTTACTTACTTATCAAACAGAACATTTCCGGAGGATATGAGTAAACACCGCCAAAGAGCTATTGAAACTAAAGCAAGAGACTATTCTCTTATTGGAAACCAATTGTATCAGAGAGGAAAGGATCAACATTTGCATCTCTGTGCAAATGAAGATGAATATATAGCCACTCTAGAACAATCACATGTTGCATTAGCTGGAGGTCACTTTTCTTGTGAAACCACCTCTATAATAATTTTAATGGTAGGCATATGGTGGCCAATACTTTTTGCAAATGCCAAAGAATATGTTCAAAGGTTTGATACATGCCAATGAGCAAAGATGCCAACTAGAGTATATAGCATGCCTTTAAGACCAATGATGGGGGCTAGAGCTTTGCAAAAATGGGGCGTAGATTTTTTTGGGCCAATACAACCACCTGCTTATAAAACTCAAGGTCAATATATCATTGTAGCTACGGACTATTTGACCAAGTAGGCAGTGGCTAAGGCAGCCAGGAAGAATGATGCTAGAACCACAACCGCATTCTTATATGAGAATGTATTCACAAGATATGGACTTCCAATAGAAATTGTCAGTGGTGATGAATGGGGAACTCATTTCCTCAATGAGGTAATTGAGTATCTGTTGAATGAATTTATGTTCATCCTCCATAAAAAATCCAATCCATATCATACACAAGCAAATGGACAAGCTTAGCATGCGAATAAAATCCTTAGCTCCGTATTGACTAAAGTGGTTAGTTTAGGACGAATTGATTGGGAAATGAATCTACATGTAGCTCTATGGACTTATAGAGTTTCATTCAAGACAGCTTTAAATGCTACACCCTTTAATCTTGTTTATGGTCGTGATGCCATACTACCGATAGAATTTCTATTGCCGACACTAAGGGTAGCTAAAGATCTTGAGTGGACCAGACATGAATTATCAAAGAGTCTTGAAGACTTAGAAAAGCTCGACGAACAAAGGCTAACAGCTGTAGCTCACATCTATGCACAAAAATGGAAGAAAAAACAATTTTTTGATTCACATCTAGTCACACAAATCTTCAAAAAGGGAGACGACATGGGAAACAATTTTTTCCCACTCAAGGTATGAGGAATTTGATCTTCTACATGTGGATAAAGATGTGAAAGACATGTTGGATAAGCAGGAGAAAGTGAAAACCAATGTGATTGATGATGAGTCCAAGTGGAGGAATACAAGCCTACATAGGTGAACATGCAGGTAAAGATGCTATGCGGTCCTATGCTTATGGCTATGCTGGTGAAGGTTGATATGGAGTGTGCTACAGTGGTACAGAAACTATGAAATTTTCCCATGAAAGAGGAAGGAAGCTTGGCTTTGGAAGGGGGCCAAGACAGTGCGATAGAGGATGATTCTATATCTCCTTTGGCTGAGGATGAAGTGGAAAAGCAAGTAGTTGTAGTTGACCAGGAAGCGGTGATGGTTGATGTCGAAGGACCGGTTTATAATGAAGAGATTGATGATGCTAGAATTGAGTTCAAATAGGATGTGAAGGAGAGTTTAGAGCTGATCATAGAAGAGGATGAATACAGAAGGCATGTTCTATGATAGATGATGAAAACTCCCAAGTTATACCCAGGCTTTCAAAAGGAGTATACTTAGCTTAAAGAACACCCTTTGCTTGATATAGTGTCTTTGAAGCTTAATTATAAGTGAACGAGCTTTAAAAGCCTTTTAGCTATGTACGAGAACAAGCTTTAAGGAGCTCAAGAGATGGTCTTGGTAGTCGGTGATGAGAAGGGGCTCTTTAGAGCTTGTTGGTGGAAGCTTAAGAGCTTGCAAAAGGTCGTGGAGCAACCGGATAGAAAAAGGTGAGACACTTTGGGAGTAGGGCTTGAGAAATGGCCACTTAGTCTATGGAAGAGGCCCGCCTTTGGAGCTTGGTAAGTGGGCCGTGGGAGGAGCTTGATGGCGTGGGTGCTACCCTTGCAACGATTTAACACAGTGCATGGGCATCTCTCGGACAACCAAGTAGCATAGCCAAGCTAGGTAAGCTTTGAGGCTTTCAAACCCCCCGTGAAGGTTCGATGCCCGTAGGCTTGAGGGATGTCACTTAATAATTATGTGACTATCACGTGAGTGCAGCAGAAGGGGCTATTAAATGTCACTTTTTTGGCAATTTTACATACAGAAGGGTACTGTAAAAGAAAATTGGAAAAAAAAATTACAGATTGAATAGTAAAAGGGTGTAATTTATTTGTTCAAAAATTTACAGATAAGGATTTTTATAAATTTTTGTTTGAACGCACGCGATGTACACAATTTATACATAGTGACCCCCCCAAGCCCGTAGGCAACCATGAGATGCTTCAACTATTTTGCTTAATAACAAAGCAAAGCCATCTGAGAAACTCAAAGCAAGATTCATGGCTAGAACTCAGTGCATGCGCGTAGGGTCAAAGCTCTATTATGAGGGTCTATCCAAGTGGCCACACACCCTTGTTGTAGAAGGCTTTCGAAGATAGTGTTCTTAAACTTAGCTTCATAGTCGGCTCACACAATAACACACACACACACACACACACACACACACACACACACACACACACACACACATACACACACACACACCCCTAAAATTAGGTGGATAATTAAGCGAGCTCATGATGCCCAAATTAGGAGCTTGAGGGCTCTAATGAGAGCTGGAGCAAAGGAGCATTACACTGAAAAACGTAATTATGAAAAGGAAACTTCTAATGCTAATGCTCTCTTATTTCATTAGCCTAACAATGTGGGTAGTGGCACATCCTGAATGAGGGTACATATCCCATTTTGATCCCATTGTGATTAAATCTTCAAAAGATATTAGTGAAGCCTAATATGCAATGCAAGGAGGTTTAATCTAATGATCATGATTAGCATGAGAGGAAGTGCTAATGTGACCTAGCATAGGGAAATGATTAAAGATGCTATTTACTACCAATGGATTTGATACCAATTGTTGGATCAAGGGAAATTAGTGGAGTAGCATTCATGCTAACGTACACTAATTAATTTGCTAATTACGAGAGAGAGAGAGAGAGAGAGAGAGAGAGAGAGAGTATGTAGACTCAAATGATGAATTAACTAACTTGAAAGAGTGATTACAAAAGGTGCTTATATAGCACAAAAGAGGCATCTCCACTTGTTATATGCACCTCCAAAAAAGAGAGCTTGGATTTTTGGATCCACCTTTAGGGCACTTTTAGGCGAGCCAAAGTACTCCAAAATGGGTTTACTATGCCTAGAAAACTCCCCCATGGGTAGTAGGTCCATGACTTGGGCCACTTTTGGGCCATGCTCCACATGCTCCAAGCCACCTCAGATGCGATGTAGATAGCATGTGTTCTCACACATTCATTTTTGGGGTAGACCAAAGCCCACGATCCCAATGAAGGACCACAAACTTGGAAGAAATTTCAAAGAATGGTAATAAAATACTTTCTCCCTTCTAAATACAAAGAGAAATCTAGACATGCATGTGATACTCTTCACTCTAGGAAGTGGAAAATTGTCACATAGTACACAGAGATAGACTTTTCCAAACTATACTTGCTCTTCAAAATGTAGAAAAAGTTTCTCACTTCACTTTCAAATGCAAACATATTGCCATCTTGGAGTATACTTTGTGTGCTGAGGTCAACAAATTATATCTTATACATTGGAAATAGCTATTTCTTTAGCTCATGATGTTGAAGCTACAAAAGATAAATATCCAACTCCAAATGGTAACCAATTAGAAAGAGTTATTTTTCTCTTCCACCACCACAACATACAAATCCTATTTTTTTTCAACCAAGGACCAACGACACCAATGGAAAATGATGGATGCAACATTTTAATCAATATCCACCACAATTAAACAATCCTAATCTAGATGGTTTTGGACAAAGAAAGGTAGATAATAATGGATCAAGTAATGATTTCAGACCTTCATATTTTCCTTTCTTGAAGTCATAGAACAAGGGTCCATATAGTCACAACAAAAATAATAACAACAACAAGAATAATGGAAAAATTAATGTGAAGATTGTTGTTTGCTACACTTGTCATTCACAAGATGGGATTTACAGCTAACAAGTATCCTAAAAGCAAGTTAGTACCTTCCTTGCACTTTATTGAGGGGATTGAAGAAAATAATGGCCATCAAGTATACAACATGGAGATGGATGTTAGCATTGCCAAAACTTTTGAAAATAACAATCAAGAACCTCAAGGTAGCTCAAACTACCAAGATCACAAAGATACTTTTACTTCTCAGCTACATAGTGTTTTACGTATGCAAGATAAGATCAATGCTAATGCTTTTAAATTATTACATGATGATGGGAGCACACATGACTTCATTTCTACACTTGTTTTGCAAACACAAAGAGCTTGACAAAGTATGAAAAGGTGAAGTTTGAGCACAAGGTAAAACAACTACAGAGAAATGATCTAATAGCATGGTTCTTGAAACAAAAAAATGAGATATAAAGCAATATGAGGATGCTCTCAAAGGAGAAGTCCACAAACCTTAAAGATGGATCGGTAGAAAAATAAAGATTGATTACAAAATGCCTTCATTTACTTACACTACCAGAGCCATCAACTCTTAAAAATGGATACATCTTTGGCATAGGAGAAGGTCATGTTTGAGACATAAACCTCTTTCTTGATAGTCAAATCATATTCAAATTTGCATGGCATGCTCCGACTATAGCTTATCATCCATCTCTATGAATTCTTGGAAGTAAGATAGTTCTCTGCATCATTTAGCATGACATAATCCACACTTCGCTGAAATTGCTTAGGTGGGTGTGAGGCTCTATTAGAGCATCTCAATCCATGAGTATTGATCTTTGATCTCTCTGGAGAATTTCTAGTAGAAGTCTTTTCATTGACTTCTAAGTTGTAACCAAATCTAAGGAAACAACCTCGAATGTGAGCCTTTTGTACTTAGCCTCTTTAACATCAGGCTTCTTATGCATCTTTGACTAATTGAAAATCACATGTGGACTGCAAATAATTTTCCAAAATTTTGGGTGCCAAATATGATAGCCCATCTCTCCATCTATACCATGTCCATTAAAGATGCATTTGTGTGACTTTTAGGTCAAGATTATTTCTAAGCTCCTTTCACACATGAGCATAGATCTTGATACCAAAAATGCGTAAATGATCATAGTGTGGTCCCTTACCCAACCACAGTTCCTTTGGAATCTTATAAGTCAAAGGAGTAGTAGGTGATCTGTTAATGATGTGAACCGCTATCAAAACAACTTTAGCTCAAATATCTTATTCAAATTTTCCATAGAAAGCATAGATGTATCATGCTCATTAATCATGCGATTCATGTGCTCAAATTTATATTCTTAGCAACTTCATTCTAGGTAGGTGTGTATGGTGCATTAGACTATCATTGAATCCCTTTTGTTGCATAGAAGTCTATCAAATCTTTTGAAATATATTCCCCACTATTTTCAATCCTCAATCCCTTTAGCTGTTTTCCTAACTGATTCAAAATAAGTGCAAGGAAATTTTGAAACATAGAGAATACCTCATCCTTATGTTTCAAAGGGTAAACCCCCACCTTGTGAGTAGAGTCATCTATGAATGTTACAAAGTAAGCGGCTCCCCCTAGAGATTTGGTTGGCATAGGACCACATACATCACTATGTACAAGCTCTAGTGTCTCAGCATACACACCTTCTATTCAATGCCAAATGAACAATGTTTACACAAAAAAGTTAGTAAAACTCAACACTAGAAAATAACAAAAATGTGCTAAAGTTTCCATTCCCTTCTCGCTCGTATAGCCTAGTTGGCTATGCCATAACTCAAGCAGCTCGGCTATAGTAATAAAGTCATCTTTTATAAAAGACACATGCATAGAGTACAAAGTACCATGCTTTGGACCCTTAAGAACCATAAACATATCCTTTTTTATCATCCAATATCTTTTTATAAATATCCCAAGTCATCAGCTATTCAACAAAGATCAAACTCTTAGTTAACTCAAAATATGTTTGACATTCTTTAGCATAAATTCCATGCCACTTGGAAGTACTAGCTTTATATCTCTAAGAACAACGATCTCAAGCACATGAAAATCAATAAAATTTCACTGTATTATAATATCCCTTTACATAAGAGGAAAACCACTCTCAATGCAGTGTAACATGGAAACTCGCACTACCATCTATATACTCTAGCTCGATGAAATGCACATTTGAGCTTGCAATTAGAAGACTAGCTTTTAGTGACTAAAAAACACATGAGATTTAACACATGATTAGGAATGAGTCATAACCAAATGTTTTGAGAGATTGGAACTCTCTTGTAGCCTACATGCACTAGTTGTGTTAACTATGTGCCATTATTGACAAATTTTTTATGGTTCTTGCTATTATACAAATGATATAGTACAGTTGGAGAGACTCAAACATATCATCATTCAACTCACATACATCAAATTTGAGGTACCCAAGGATTATATGGTTGTAGTTCTTTTGAGTGTGTGGCCTTGATCTTTTGATCACATAGTCATATTTTTGGAAGAGAAGAAAACTACACAATCTTTTCAACATGCTTTCAACTTGTGTGTGTGTGTGTGTGTGTGTGTGTGTGTGTGTGAGAGAGAGAGAGAGAGAGAGAGAGAGAGAGAGAGAGAGAGATTTTATTAAATAAATCATGTTAAATGGAGGAGAATATTTAATTAATTGTCTGATATTATAGCCCATGAAGACATTTTGTAGCCCATGGCATAATTTGTGTGATTTTGTTACTAACTTTATGGCACAGCCTATGTGGCATCGTGGCTCTTAGGCAACTGGTCACTAGTCCAAATCCCAATGGATGCTTTGTTGCCATGTTCTTTGTCATATGTACCAACTCATGGGGTACATCTTCTCTTGTCCTGTCAAAGCCTATGGGCACAAATTCATGTGACTTCCATATGAGTATGACGGTGTAGATAGCTCCAAACAAAGTGTACTAGTTTCCAAAAGAGTTCCTTGGATTCATGAGTCAACGCCCCTTTGTAGAGGTAGATTTGGGGAATGCTTTGGAGCCTAATGACTAGTATTACACCCTTGTTCTACCCCCTAGATTCTCTTGCTACTTCTACTTGAGTATCCATCTTTTGTACATAATTTTGAGAGTTCATTCAGATAATCAACCATAGTTTCATTTTTGTTTTCTCTTCTTCTATTAAGTATTTCGATAATCACTATGAATTCTACACTAATAAGGCATCCTTAATCTAACAAGTATCATCATTTAGTGTTCAATTTTCTTGGAAGTATGGTCTATATGGTCTTGTTCACATGTGATTTCATCCCAACTGGTGTCTATGATCAAAAGTAAAATCACTTTCTCATGAGTTTCAACAATTGTTGGCTTCATTACAATTGTTTACTGCTAAAGCAAATTATTTAAACGCAATCCAAAATTGGATGGAGTATCCAATTCCGGATGGAGATATACCTCTTAATGTTAATATTTTTCAAAGAAATCAAACTTATGGCAAAACGGACCAAAACAAGAAAATATTAAGGGCAGACCATTGCCAACATGGAAGTTGGCTTTTGCTTGTGCTCCCATTAACATCCTTAGCAAAAAGGAAATCAAAGAGTGAGCTCTAAACTACTCTTGGCTCACAAGTTCCAACAATCAATCTCAAAGTTTGAGCTAACAATGATGGAAAATATCCCTTTTCATTTAATACAAGATTTGCGTGCTCCAAAGGAAACAAGGAACCTCTAACAAGGAGGTCGCACTTTTATTTTAGGAAATTGTGAGTCTCTCAAGAGGGGCTAGATGCCTTCGGAAAAATATCATAAATCTTTAATGTGGAAATGATGAAACCTTGTAAAAACCTGGGGAATGCATGTCACCTCGCAATATCAGGTTATAAAAACGAATGTGCATACATGATGCGGGTGCAAGTGAGTTGGTTAACCTATACGACCCTAAACCGGGATTGCAAGGTGTTGAGCCAGCAGAGGATCACACCCACATTTTTGCTCACACTCATCATTTTGTAACCATTGATTGTAATAAATGTCTTTCCAACATTAATTTTGATTTGAGCCATTCATTAAGTAATGGGATTCAATTGAGTTTCCAGCTTGTAATCCCGAAGTAATTTCACTTGCTGATGTAATTAGTTAGAGATGTTCTCACCTCCAAGGCTGAGGTATATAAGCCAAAGTTTTTGTAACCTAAAGGATTCATATTATTAATCAAAGTGGGTTTTTGAGCGCCGTGACTGTGTCTGAGAGAGAGTGAGAGAGAGAGAGAGTCTTATCTACTTGCTACGCAAGCTACGGAGCCGCCATTGAAGAAGCGACACCTCCATTGTGTTAGCAACAACGAGAGCTACGCACAGATACCAAGAGTGCGCGCTATCGGCTTCTATGTGTGGTAAGTTCCTACGAGCTTTGGTGTGAGTTTTCTTCCAACTCGTGTGTTGGAATGGAGCGTGCAGCATATCTATAGAACCACAACGAGTAGAGCTACACATTAGTACCATCGGGGTCAAGTTTCGATCACCTGTATTTTTCGGCCTGTCTTCATACACGTTTATCGCACAGAGTGGTTATAGGTTGATTTTGCAGTTCAAGTCTTTAGGGTGTTGTTCTTACCTAGTGTATAGACTTCCCCTTGAGTTTGAGATCGATTCAATGATTCTAGATCTTGTTTCGTATAGCATTCGTTCGTAGTATGGATTTCAGTCACTTGCGTATTTTAGAACTTAGATTTGATTTCCTTAGTTTTCAACTTAAAACAAGAGCATTAACACTCAAAGAAACCCAAAAAGACAAGCAGGAGTCCAAGAAACGCAAAGAATAGGAAATTTTGGATTCAGATCTTGTTTTTACATTCAAACCTGACAAAAACACTTGAAACTCAATTATAAACATTGGAGAAGGCTTAAAACCAAAAATAGTCAAAATCTGGGACAAAAGACATCATACGCGTATAATGTCTTTTAGCACATCCACTGCTTATTTTTTATATCTGACCTGACAAAATTGTTACAAACACTGTAGAAAGCATAAATATCAAGTCTTGAACCAAATTGATGAAAAAGACATAATACGCGTATGATGTCTTTTACCTAATTTTGGACATATTTTGATACTTTGCCAACACAGATCCATTGTAATAGCTGTCTAGAGGTTATATTTCAAGTTTCATCCCATTTGGATCACAATTGACCCAAAACAAGTCAAAAGCGGAAAATTGCCAAGAAAAGCCTAAACTAACCATAAATTGCTCAAACAGAGTTCAAACTGAATTTTGTGAGTGGACAGAGCATAAGGGGGCTACTGAGAGTGAGCATAACCAAAATAGTCCAAATCTGTGAAAAAAGACATCATACGCGTATAATGTCTTTTTCAGCATAACTGCAACAAAATTCTCACTTGATGAAACAGAAGTTGTCCAACTGACAAGATTAAACAATTGACCAAGTATCAATCAGTTTGGATCAATTCCGACCACAAAAACTTGGGAAAACAAATTGTCGAGACGGAAAAGTTAAAGTCCTTTAGGGGAATTGATGAATTTGAGATCGGGCAGGAATCTCCAGAATAACCAACCAAAACAAGGGGAACAAGCAAGTGTCATATTAACCGAGGGAAGTGTAAACCAAAGTTGGGTGCAACCATTAGAGCCGATCTTTGAAGGAAGTGTTTCTGATACTTCTTCGGAGAGATCTTACGAGATTTTCACCGAACACTTGGAACACTTGAACCTGAACAACAGAGAAAATATGGCAGCAGGATCATCAAACCCTTCCGCCACAATGAAGCTATTGTTCATAAAATACCAGTACGACAATGATCAAGGTGCCAAGATCTACAAAGATGGAATGGACCGCTATTGTGTAAAGATAGAAGAGAGACCTAGTGAGTTCAAGGACTTAGTGCCTGTGAGCTGTAGCGGAGATAGATATCTAGATGACGAGGGTACCATGTACTTGGTAGTCCTAAACCCTAACATTGTGGACAAGTGGGGATTGATGGGCACCAAAGCCAAAGTAGATGAAGAACTTGAGGAGAAAGCACCAATAATGAACTTCCCTGATGCGAGGTTAAGAAGAGAGAATGAAACTACAAGGATCAACACTGATAACATCTATGTGGGGCTATACAAATATAATAATGGGGAGCAAGATCTCTATTATAGATGTGAAGAACCCTACACTGGAGAGTTGACAGACCAAAAAAGACTTTATGTCTTTACCTACACAGAGGGATCGGAAGTGAAAATTGCCACTTACGACAAGTATGGGAGGCAATACTCAACAATGGGCAAGAAATAATTAGAAGGATATACATACTTTGGGGGACCACTACATCAGTATTATGTTACTTCTAGCTCACAAAGACCAGCACCAACAAATGGAGTGCAAAACCCAATGACGACAGGAGGACAAAGAACTCAGGCTGCTGACTCTTTCAGTCAACCTCAGTACTCGAAGCCCGGACCAATGGGATCATTACATTCCAGAGAGCCAATGGATACGAATCGAGGTAGTGCAATTCCAATCCCCACGTATACCACTCCAGGTCCAAGGTTCGAAGCGGAACCATCACATTTACCTCCTAGTAGTAGATTCAGGGCAGGGGAACCGACAAGGGTAACCCATGAAGTCCATGATGCTAGAGAAATCTTTAGCCAGGACACATGAGCAATGAGATTGGTAGCAGACCATAGACGTATGAGACCATCTCAAGTAGCCAAGTGTATGCCAAAGAAATATGGTGGTTCAGGAGATCCATATGCACATGTGTCACTCTTTAAGCAAGTCTTAAGAGCTAAGCAGATAACCGATTTCCATACACAATACGAGGGATTTGGTCTTACTCTAGAAGGTAAGGCATTGACATGGTTTCAACCACTGAACATAGGGGGATTCCATGACATTGACCATTTGCTAAGAGAGTTTGCTGAGGAATTCTCAAAACGAGGGATTAAGCACAATACGGTCTCACAAATATATGCTTTTAAACAGAGAGAACACGAAAAAGTGAAGGAAGCTTCACTTCGCTTCAAACAATACATTGAGAGATGTCCAGTACGTGAACGACCACAAGATGACAGACTATCTGTTCTCTTTATTGAGGGATTCAGAAACGACACTCTCAAGAAGGACTTGCACTTGAAAGCTTGTACAAGTTTCGAGCAAGTAACGAGAGAAGCATTGTACTTAGTGGATAACTGTACGGTTTATGGAGAGGTGTCAGTGGATACAGATTTTGCATCCAGTAGCTCTGCCTCCGTAGCGAGCGAGACTACCACTAAAAAGAATGTTCAAACAACAACCATACCAAATGTAGAGCAAATGATAGAAGAGGCTCTAAAAAGGATGGCACCATACCAAAAACCATTGCCAAAACCACTGAAATGGTGTGCTATTGAACAAAAATGGACAAACCATCCAACAGAGGAGTGCTATTACAACAAAGGGTATGTAAGGGAGCGTCAGTATGCACCTCCTACTCGATTAGCACCACCTCAGGTACATCCAATACCTCGATACCCAACGGGAAATGTACCAGGACCTATGGGGATAGAAAGGCCGCAACCGGTATTGGGACAACAACCGCCTTTACCAGGAGCAAGACCAGTGGGCATTAGATATGCACCAACCTTAGAGAATCAGGAAGAACAAGCCTTAGTGCCTGTTCAAGCCTATTATGAAGAATCTGGTGCACACATGTCTCCAACTGTGTATTACCCACCAGAAGAACCCAAACAACCAGAACCATGAGTCATGATTGGGAATGTTGGAATACCAACAGTTACAAGTGCTTCTGATGAAGAGAGATACAATTTGGACGCAAGAACATTGATGTTCATAGCTCATGGAGGGTTAACCGGACAAAGACCGTCCTATCCACAAAGGACCAATCAAATGGGACCAAGACCAGCACTAGGACCTTGTTACAAGTGTGGAGGTGACCATCTGATGAATGTTTGTCCACATACGGAAATCATTAGAATTAACGCTTATTGCACTGAGTGTGGGGTTACTCACTTCATTGAGGATTGTTCAAAGAATCCAAACAAAGTGCAAAAGACGACATTGAATATGCTAGAAACTATTCCTACCAGCAGTGGGTCTGAAAATGAAACTCTGATACCAACACAAGTTGTTACTAGAGCTCAAGCTAAGAAAACCACTAGAGAACCTGAGAATGGAAAGTTAGCGACTGAAGTGGTTAGTCAAGGACCGCAGAGTCAGAGAAACACATGCAAATCTAGAAAAGCACGCATGAAGTTGAGAAAAGAACGTGAAGACGCTATTCTAGCTGAGGAACTAAAGCGAACTAAAGATAGATTAGAAAAACTTGAGAGTCAAAACGGGAAAAGAGAGATGAGCCCGGAAAGAACGAAACAAAAGAGTATCAAAGAGACAACGAGCTTAAGCTCAGGGTGATCAGTGCTAGTCGACAAAGTACATGAACCATTGGACGCACTGATGAGAGCTTACGAAGCTAGGTTAAAGACCCCAACCAAACACAAGAACAGAGGTGGATGACATACCCAAACGCGGAATTGGAAAAGCAGAGACTTGAAATGTGCCAGAGAATGATCGAGACTGCACAAGCCTTATTAGAACCACCAAGAGAAACAATGAATTGTGGAACGGAAAACCCAATTCAGCAAGAGACTATCATTTCACGGGTAGCTGAAAAGACTCCCAGTGCACAAAAGCCTGAAAATACACACAAGGATGACCGCATAGTATTGAACACAACCGATCAGGAGATAGAGAGTTTTCATCCAGTCATACAGAGGTCTTACGGAAGAGATGAGGATTACAATGAATTTTGGAAACAAGTGAGAGAGGCAAACTTTGAAAACAAGCTAAGTTACCAAGCTAATCAGACAAATTGGGAAAAGGACATCAGGAATCCTCCCATAGTGGAATTTGAGGCAGGATCTCAAGCGGACTTGGATCTGCAATCTTACTGGGGAGATGGGGGCTCTGTTAGAACAATGGAGAGCAAACCTCATTCACTGAATACCTTACCTTCATACTTAGGAGAGTATGAAGCAAAATCCGAGATTAGAGCACTTCCCTCACGAAGAATCTCATCAGAAAAAGTCATGGACTCGCAAGGATTGATAGAGATCTTGTCAACACCAGTGACATGCACTATCACTCTAGCTGAGCTTTTGAGGCTAAGACCACATATGTGGACCACTGTAGGAAAATGCTTGGAGAAATTTGGGATAAAAGACCCAACATCGAGACTGCAAGAGGGTATACAAGAGCTGAGCAAACCACAAAAGAACGCTAAGCCTGTACCCTTAAACAAGGTCGGAGAGTATTGCGAAGGTGAAGAGGGGAATACAACCTTACCAGTTGAATTCCAAGGAGTCAACACGATGGCAATACTAGACAGCGGAGCTGGGGTAGCCATTGCTACAAAAGACATCTGGAAAAAATGGGGGAAACCAGCAATAAGGAAGACTAGGTTGAAACTCCAATTAGCAGATGGACACATGGAGAAACCTATGGGGTTATTAGAGAAAGTCGTAGTGACTTCTTGCGGCATTGAATACGAACATACTTTTGTTATTGTCGATTTTGGCAAGGAGAATAACTATGATATCATACTGGGAAGACCATTCATGAGACAGTTGAAAATGGTCTAGGATTGGGGCTACGATCACTTATACCTGAGAAATATGGAAACCACTACACGTGTGAACCTGAGAGACCATAGCTACAAAGATGTGAACCGAACACCGGTAGAGGAGTTTGATTCAGCTACTTTGGTGGGATCCGAATTTCCAGCTTGGTTAGGTAAGCCCAAGGAGTTATGGATGTGTGGAGCCTCGAAATGTGGAAGTCTGAGGCGAGAAGAATATGTTTTAGAAAGGGCTATCGAAGACGAAACTTATATAGGAGAACCCTTTCCAGAGGACACGCTTGAACCATTAGAATGGACACACATTCTAGCAACCCTAGATGTTTGTGCAATTCCGGATGGTCCCACAACAAAATTTTGCGACAAGGACGGGTACGACGTGGTTCCGTACTTCATGTTGAGAACTACACTCGAAAAAGAAACTGAAAAGAACGATACAGTGGAAAAGGAAGATGAAAAAGAGGTGTTTCACGACATTCTCGATCATCCAGAGTGGGGAAATGAAGCAGACAAAGAGTCAACGGACAATTCAAGCGAAAACGAAGAAACTATAACGGATGTCAGATTTTATGATTTTCTGAACCAAACTAAACAACGCCAGAAACGCTATAGAGCAAAGAGAAAAACAAAGGGGGTTAGAACCAATCCGATGCCTAGAATAAAAGGAAAAAATCAATTCCTAATGCTAGTAAAGGCAGAAGATTGTGTTAAGGACAAGATTTCTGGAAGAATGAGAGGCAATGATCAAAAGAGCTTACGAAAAGACAAAAGAAGCTCAAGAAATCAAGTTCAAAGGAATGAAACGAAAACTGAAACAGAAAAATCAGAAAAGAACAAGCGCAATAGAGAACACACGGAGTCCAAGTTAGAACGTAGAAACAAGTACAGAGAGCTCAAGAAAACTCTGAAAGAAGTTTGGACGACAGAAATTGAGAGTGGAGAGGACGAAAACGCCAAAATCAAGGAAAACATGGATGTTCCCTCTCACTACAGAAAATTCACAATTGAGGATAGGAAGGTGGTATTAACCGAACCTATTCGAGAGAGAAGGGAGAACGAATCTTATGACGGACCGGAGGATGCAAAAAAAGTGGATTTAGCAGCTCCAGGTGAGACACCTAGACCGGTGTACATAGCCACAGATTTGTCTCCAGGCGAGGAAGAGAGACTTTTGAGTCTTCTCAGAGAGCACAGGGATGTGTTTGCATGGTCTTATAAGGACTTAAAGGGAGTTGACCCATCGATATGCCAACACACAATCTCACTAAAACAAGATGCAGAGCCTAGCAGACAGAGACCATACACATATAATGATACGTTTGCTAAGCGAATCAAAGAAGAGATAGATAAGCTAATGGAAGCTGAATTCATATACGAGATTGAACACACCGATTGGGTATCTCCAATTGTGGTGGTACCCAAGAAAAACGGAAAACTCCGAGTGTGTGTCAACTTAAAGAAAGTGAATGCTACAACAATCAGGGACAATTATCCCCTGCCGATAACTGATCATGTTCTAGAGCGTGTATCAGGGAAAACAGCATACTCCTTTCTTGATGGTTTTTCAGGATATAACCAGCTAGCCATAGCACCGGCAGATCAACATAAAACAGATTTTGCAACGGAGTGGGGAATTTATGCTTATCGGGTTATGCCTTTTGGTCTAACCAATGCTCCCGCAACCTTCCAGAGGCTGATGACGCATGCTTTCAAAGAATACTTAAGGTTGTTTCTAGAAATATACATGGATGACTTATGTGTACATTCTCTTCTGAGAGATGAGCATCTAGAACACCTAAGAAAAGTAGTTGAGAAATGTAGGACATATCGCATTTGTCTCAATCCTGAGAAATGTGTGTTTATGGTCTGGCAGGGCAGAATTCTGGGATATATTGTCTCACAAAACGGAATATCCACGGATTTAGAGAAGATAAAAGTTATAGTGGATATGCCTAGACCAACAAATACGAAACAAGTACAGAGTTTTATGGGACATTGCGGATATTATAGACGATTCATTTACATGTACGCTATAATAGGCCAACCACTTTACAGGCTAATAGTGAACTTTGAATGGACAGAGGAGTGTGAGGAATCATTCAAGAAATTGAAAGAGGCACTCATTACTGCTCCAGTCTTGAAATCACCAGATTGGGAGAAGATATTCAATGTGCATATAGATGTTTCGGCATATGCAATAGGATGCATTCTGGCTCAGCCAGAAGAAGGAAACATGGATTTTCCTATCTGTTACGCCAGTCGACAGCTCAACAATGCAAAGAAGAATTACACCACAACAGAGTGAGAAGAATTAGGAATGATATATGCTGTGAAGAAATTTCGGCATTATCTTCTAGCCAACAAGTTTGTGTTTTTTACGGATCACCAAGCCTTGCTCTACCTAGTGAATAAACCATGCAATACCGGGAGAATAGTGGTTCTTTATCTTACTGGAATTCGACTTCACGGTAGTAGTAAAGAAAGGAAAAACACATCTTAGAGCTGATCATCTTTCGCGATTGACGAATGGAGAAGACCCTATAGGAGTAGATGACGACATGCCAGACGCGTACTTGTTCAACATAGAAATGATACCGAAGTGGTCTCAAAATGTCGTTAGCTTATTAACCTATGGAGGAGAGTTTGATAGAAGAGAATACAACCAGAAACATATTGCTATTCATCAATCCAAGAATCTTCAATTGGTTGCAGGAAGGTTGTATCAATTGGGAAATGATCATGTTTTACGACTATGCATCAATCCTGAGGAATATAATATATATCTGCGCAAAGCACATGTTCAGGAATGTGCATTTCATTGTTCAAGAAGGAACACATATAGGAATTTGTTACAATTGGGAGTCTATTGGCCAGGAATGAAAGAAAGCGTACATGAATATGTCACTATATGTATTGTATGTTCATCAAAACCGCCAGCAGAGTATTCGACATTATATCAGATAATGATAGCTCCGGAATGGAGTCAGTATATTGTTGAATATCTCACAAATAGAACTTTCCCAGAAGGAACGTCAAAAGCTCGTCGAAAATCTGTAGAGACAGAAGCTAGAGATTACGCTTTAATAGGAGATCGACTCTATAAGAGAGGTAAAGACAACCAACTTAGGATTTGCGCATCAGAGTCTGAGTATGTGATAATCCTGGAGCAAGCTCATGGAGGAGTAGGTGGAGGCCATTTCTCAGGTGATAAGACAACAAAACTTGTCTTAGCCGCAGGAATATGGTGGCCAACATTACATTTGGACGCTGAGGAATACGTTAATCGGTGTGATGACTGTCAGCGGACCAAAGTACCACTTAAAAGAGATGATATGCCGCTTAGACCAATGATGGGGGGAAGAGCTTTTGCAAAATGGGGGATTGATTAGGTCAGACCCATTTCACCTCCTACATATAAGACTCATGCACAATACATCGTTGTGGCTACAAACTATCTAACAAAGTGGGTCGAAGCAAAGGCAACTCAAAAAGCAGATGCCAGGACCACGGCACAATTTCTATATGAATACTTCTTTGTACGATATGGATTGCCAATAGAAATTGTGAGTGATCGAGGCACACATTTTATAAATGAAGTGATAGAGATCCTTCTAGATGAATTCATGGTAATCCATAGGAAATCAGCCCCGTATCATCCACAAGCAAACGGACAAGTTGAAGCAACAAACAAAACCATATGCACGGTCCTTACGAAGATTGTATCTGAGTCGAGAACTGACTGGGACCAGAAGTTGCATTCAACATTATGGGCATATAGGGTAGCATATAAAACATCAATAGGAACGACCCCATATAACATGGTTTTTGGGCTAAATGCTATCTTACCAATAGAATTCTTGATTTCAACCTTAAGGGTGGCTAAGGATCTAGAGTGGACAGGGCACGAGCTTTCTGATAGAATAGATGACCTGGAAAAGCTAGACGAGCTTCGCCTAAAAGTAGTAGCTTTTATTTACGCTCAAAAAAGGCGACAAAAGGAATTTTTTGATAAGCATGTGCGGACTAAAGAGTTTAAGGTTGGGGACTATGTCGTAGTTTACACTCTGAAACAGCATGCTAAGAAGCTTAAAAAGCAAGGGATGGGACCTCTGGTGATTAAAGATCTATCACCAAGTGGAGCCGTCAAGCTTGCTACATTAGACGGAGAAGAAATGCCCAATTGGATTAGTAGATGCAGAGTGAAAAAGTATCTTTTGCCGCTAACCCAAGACATGCTTCTCAAAATACATCAAGAAAAGCTGCGTGTCCAGAAAAAGAAAAAGATTGTGGAGGAAGCGCAAGCCGAGGCGAAGGAAAGAATGGAGAAAAGAAGACTACTACGTCAGAAACAGCGCAATGAAGGAGCAATACGAATAAACGCAGTCAGTATAACAAAAATGGATAATGACAAAGAAGAACCCATCATTGAATGCAAAGTAGGAACCAACCAAATCAAAGCCAGCGCACTATTGGATTCAGGAGCTCAAACTAACCTACTTTCACTCAGTTTGTACAGACAATTGACAAATGACACTAAATTACAAACTACCAAGCAAGAGTTAAAGAGTTACTTTGAGAATTCAATCAAAACTGTCGGATGCACAATTTTACATATACATATTAACCAGTATGTGTATCCTCATATGTTTTACGTGGTTGAAGACCAAGCTACACAACATCCATTATTGCTAGGACAACCATGGCAGAAGCAATACAATGCAATGATTGACTGGAGTTCTAAATCAGTGCTTATCAAATACGAAGGTGAAAGTCAATCAGTTAAGTTCACCAAAGGATCAGAGACAACTCCAAAGGAAGAATTCAAAAACAAAGGTAAACAACAACCAGAGAAAAAGAAGAAGCAATGGCAATCAAAAATTTCTATACAACTGGATTGCTCTTCGACGAGGAACTCTCAACATTGGATAAGGAAGACAAGTAATAATATAACAGCTCAACCTTGGGAAAAAACGGAGTCAAAGTTGGTATGGAGACCAAAAAAGGTTGTGCTAGAGAACACAAAGGTGGAAAACAGAGTCTTCAATACCAGACAACAGAGTGATTCCAGACAATCAAGGACAGTGAAACAGATCTGGATTCCAAAGAAGTTCATGACGGCACAAAGCTATAGCAAGAAAATTTGGATCCCAAGGATTTGTAAACAGGAACTCCCTTCAGTACAATCCACGGAAACTCCTAGGTATTTCAAGGCGAGGAAATCAACACAAAGAACAAAGCAGGTTTGGGTCGTAAAGAGTTTGTGGCAAGCACAAGCGAAGCGGAAGCTGATTTGGATTGTGAAAAAGAACAACAAGGTAAAGAAGAATCCATCTACTGATTCTACTACCGAAGTGCCAAAACCAACCCAAAACCCGACCACCAATCCTTTAATCAAACAAAGAGCAGCTTTATTGAAAAGACTGTTGTTTCATCGCTCTACAATTGCATTGGGAACTTATGACCAAAACAACTACAATGCTTCACCCACAGACACTTCATAGTCGTCCAGGAGGACTCAGACTAGGAGGGGGGGAGGTATACAGGTATACAGGAGCTACAAAGCAGCTACAAGCGACAAAAACAAAGAAAAACAAAAAAATTTATATTACAAGGACAGTGTCTTACATGATTTTGTAATTTTTATGTTTGATTGCGGATATTGATAATATTTATGCCCTTATATACCTTGTTTTGCAACAAGAAGAGATCAAATGATGAATTTGGGTCTCTAGACGTGTAAATATCACTAAATAAGAGTGTTTTTGGAGCTAAAAAGAGGAAAAAAGTGGTAATCCAAGTCCAGAAATCACAAATAAGTGTATATTCATATACACAGGGTTACCAACTATTTATTGTGTATGTTTGGAATTTTTTGGCTTCAATTTTCTATTTTCCTTTAATTTTTATGATTTTCTTGATAAAAGCAAAAGAAAAATAAAAAAGCAGGTGAAACGAGATCAGAAAAAAGAAAAAAATAGATGGTGATGATCCTAATGACAAGGGCAACCCATGGTAAAAATTGAGTACAATTCGGGAAAAGTTGCGGAAAGCCCGAAATGACAGAATTTTGGCAAAGTGGACAGATTTCTCAGAAACAGGTCAAACAGAGTCCAAATTGAGAAATTTCAAATCCTAAAGTGCATTTCACGACGAGATAGGAGCACATGTCAAATTTGGTAACAAGTGATCCGGGAAGTCCGAAGTTAAGTATTTTTCACATCACTTTCAAGCTCATTTCCACTATTACCTTCTTGGAGAGAGCAAAGAGCGCATAGGAGCATCCAACCTTCTATGGAATTTAGATATGATGTCCAATACAGAGGTGGTAGGCGATTTCTATCACGTGGTCAACACATTCTACTCCAACGTTCAGGACCGAATTGATTGCATCAAAGAAATGAGTGCATTTAGATTAAAAGAAGGTCCTTTTGCGAATGATTTTGTACTGCTAATGGCAAAAGAGAAATCTGCATGGAAGTGGTGGATGATGAATGGTGGAGAGCATTACT
Source organism: Adiantum capillus-veneris (assembly GCF_014529385.1). NCBI lineage: Eukaryota > Viridiplantae > Streptophyta > Polypodiopsida > Polypodiales > Pteridaceae > Adiantum > Adiantum capillus-veneris. The sequence goes on along the minus strand of NC_140959.1, from coordinate 117,112,036 downwards.
CTACCTTACGTCCTCTTGCAATGAAAGTACTTGCACAATGTGCAGCAAATTCAAGTTCAGAGAGAAATTGGATTATGTACAAGTATGTTCACAACACTATTCGCAACAGACTATTAACAGAAAGAGCAGAGAAATTAGTGTATATGTATTGCAATGAAAAGATACTGAATCACATCGAAAGTGCTGACTACGAGGAGGAAATGCCAACCTGGTTGTATGATTGTCAGAACGAAAATGAAGAAGATTTCAATGTTGGTGTATCTCAATGCATTGTAGACGAAATAGAAGAGAATTTGATAATAGACGTGGAGGTTGAATTACAAGGAGAACCACAACACTCAGACTTAGAACCAGATAACAAATCAACTGATTCAATATAGCTTGAGAGTAGAATGAGTAAATGTCAAAAACCATTGTAAAAGACCTTGTATTCAAATGTGTTTTGAGTAATTACAATGCTTCATATTCTCGACAGTACATAGTTTGTCGCGATATTACATAGTTTGTTGATCTCAATTGTGTTGTCCTGAAGCAGCATCTTGCTCATCAAACAGATTTCTAATTGTGCTAGAGGTATCTGGGTGTGCTTGCTTGAATTTATATTCGTTTTCCATGCTAAACATAATATATATTCCTTGTGGAATATCTTGTGAATATATTGCGCATTGACTATTATTTTGCATCAAACGAATAAGACAAACTAAATGATAATAGTGACCACATGTTAATGTATAGTACCCACTGCATCCATCAAAATTCTTGGAGCAAACTGGACATTGGGAAGATGAGGATGCATCTGAAGTAGACGAGGGGACCAACTTCGGATGCAAGACAAGGTGGCTGATGTGTGTTCCTCGTACAGGCGTTGGATTTACTCATTGTGTTAGGGTTTGAACGTCCTGACCTAAGTGGTGAATGATTTCCCCATTCGGACTTGTGAGGGTTGCAGTGTCTGGGTGGCTATAGAAAGATGTGTTATTTGTACATCTTTCTTTGCCAATTGTGTCATGTAAATATCCTTCTCTCTCTTTAACTGTAGGTCAGCGCCTTCCACTATCAATGCCAGCTCATCTCGGGTGAAAGTGACACAACAGTGGCACTGAGTTGTCTCCTTTGACGAGAAGTCTACTGGTCGCTGTTGCACAAAGTGAACATATAACATTTTGGCAAAATATAGTGCACTATAACCTCCAAATAAATCCTCTCAACGTTATCTTTGATACCATCATGGTTGCACTTCGAAACCTTCCATCTTCCTTTCTTGATCTCTACGTCCTCACATGACCATATTGTCTTGATCATGTCCTTTGTCACTTCTTTATTGATCTCTTTCCACTGCATATGGTTTAGATTTTCCCACTTTGAGAGTCGGCGAGCAGTACGCATCGCTTGTTGTGCTGACATGCCGTGTGCCAAAGACTTCATGCGATGAAATGCATTAGCAGCCGCTTGTTTTTTATCATCAGGCAATGATTAGGTGCCAATATCTTGTTCTTGATCGGCCATTTTCTCTTAGAGCTGTAGTCAACAAAGTTGAAAATATTCAATATCATTGGCAAATATATATTCTCACTCATTGGGACACTGCGCGGAATCCACTAAATCAAACCACTTCAAAGGTGACTAATTGAACCACAAGGCAAATTTGAAATCCTTGTCTAAGTCCCATGGTGCTCCTGAATTCTTGTGACATTGACAATTAAATGACAAATTTGAAATGATTAAAGATAATTGACTCAATTAGGTGAACCACTTCAAACCAAATAATACACTTCAATAAAAAAAAAGAATACACTTGACAAAACATGTATATCATAGAAATGTTTAAATCGGATAAAATGATGGTGCAAGTTGAACAAGTGGACGTTGCACAGGGTTAGGGTCTCTCTTTAAATGTTCTTTGAAAAATATCAACACGTCAGAAGCATTCCTTCTTTGGTCTCACTCTTTTAACTTCATCCAACAATCTACTTTAATTCAAATAGCTCTCATAATATCTTCGTCCGGGTGGTGAAAAACTTCTTCTGGAAAATAAAATTTTCTGGCTGCACTCCAAAAATCCACCAGCATGTCGAACAAGTAGCCCAATGCATAAATGTCGTTGGATTTTGTGTATTCATCTGTGCACCGTGGACCGTATAGTCTGGGAGCAATCCACGGCCACTTAGCCATCTTGGCGTTCCCTGCTCTGTGTGCATTCAAAACTTCTTCGTCCGCCTGTGCGCTTGGAGACACATAATTATTTGCTACACGCTTAGCAGGTGTTTTCAGCATCATACCACAATCAATGATACCGATGCGAGATTTACTGGCGCGAGTAAAGTCGAACATTACGTTGAACGGGTGCAGGTCACTGTGCACTATACCGGCCGTGTGGGCAGCCGCAACGCCGTCGATTAAGGCATGACAAATTGCCGACATCTGCTCGACCACTGCTTAGATCCACACCGTGTTTATCTTGCTTACAGGGTTGTTTTCTACAATCATTGACCTCCAGCTGTGTTGTAGCATGTGCATGTGTCGTCTGAACAATCCGTGAGTGAACGGTAAGCAACACATCATGTCGCCCACGGTACCCCCATTGTAGTATGGGAATATCATGATCCAAGGAGCTTCTGTAGTAAACCCAATGCACCTTACAATGGAGGGGTGAAGCATTTGCATTCCTTGCTCTGTCTAAAAGCTGTCAAATTTCACCTCACTCCCTCCCTTGTAACATTTTCCCACATATGTAATGTGGTCTGGAAAAAATGAGATGCCTTCAATAGTGTACAATGTGCACACACCGAAGGAGCCTGCTCCAATCCTAAGGCTTCGTAAGGGATGCCGACAAGATAAGCGCACTTTGCATTCAAAGTAGTGCGCATGATTGTGTCGGTGCTGCTGGCATAGGATCGACCTCCCAAAGCTGGTTGCACATCTTGGGCCATCTTCAATCTCTTGGGTAAAGCTGCTTGGTCCTGCGCTTTCACACGCTTCATCTTTACCTTCTGTTCTTTCCACAATTTATCCCAGAGCTCTAATTTTGACATGTCGCAAGCAGGTGGGATATCCTCCTTTAAGTCTCTGCAACATACTTTCATATAGCTCAACGTTGTCCTAACCTTGTGGTGGGGGTCAAATTCTCGTATCCCAGTTGGACTCAACAACTCATATTGGCATTCAAGTCACAACCTACGCTCTGTGTTCTCCCATATACCGCTAGTGATGTCTTTGATGTAAACATCGTTTTCACTAATCTGCTGTATGCGATCAACTGCACATGATGAGATTTCCAAAATATATTCTTTACGAATGGCACGCATAATACATTTCTTTTGATCTGGCGTCATATTTGCATTGGACAATACAAAAACAACATATCAAATACAAATTCATGGTTGCGAATGACACTACCACTCTCACACTATCTCAGGTAAACTCTTAAACACCACTTGAAGACTTTAACAAATGTGCAAGAAAATATTGATAAAAATTGAATATAATCTTAACTAAAATTGAAATTTTTTACACGTGTAAAAAGCAGTTCAAACGAATGGTTTATAAGAACTTAATTCAGATCAAATAATACATATTAACAGTCTTAAACATTTCAGCATATATTAAATTTTTAACTTATATTTTTCTCCGTGCGTACATACTAATTCAAACAAAGCACACACCGACTTAAAATCTTCAAAAACATTTAAAACATTGGAAGTATACAAATTGGACTAGCAAATTGTGTCCACACACTTTTTTACATAGAATTTATGTAAATGTAGCAATCAAAAAGTGATGATAATTGATGCTCTTTAAAAAGATACAAAAGAATATTTAACATGCAAATTGTATGTATTCAGATTTTTTTCAAAGAATTTATGTAAATGAAACATTAAAACTAGCGATAATGCTTGAGTCCTTTAAAAAGATTAAAAATGAATATTAAACATGCAATTTGTGTGCAAATATTTTTTTTACATGTAATTTATATAAATGGAACATTTAAAATAGTGATGATTGATAAATAAAGTATTCTATATAAATGAAACATTTAAAATAGCAATGATTGATAACTAAAGTATTCTATATAAATGGAACATTTAAAATAGCAATGATTGATGAATAAAGTATTCTTTTGAATATGATTAGCTAGTATATAATTTCAAATGGACAGTTAAAAATAACAAAATTATACAATTCATACATTTTGTATATGAGATACTCTTCACAGCCGCGTTACCAACCAAGTATTTCATATGCTTAATACTTAAAAAATTAACTGCACATGCACATACAAATTATGTGACATTCGTACGGCTGGGTTCATGACCTGGACGCCACATTTATGCAGAAACATATGCTTCTAACAAACGACACTCTATTAGCCGCGTTACCGACCGAGTGCCACCTGAATCTAAGGAAAAACAATGGCCTACATACGAACATCATATAGCCGTGTTACCGATCGATGCCCATATGTTTATTGGGAAAGGGGAAGGGAAGTTGACTTACCATAAGGATACTAGATTTTCTGCATTACCGACGTAGTACCCAGACAATAAGCCAATACTTACCACAAGGACACCATCTTCCCCGCGTCACCAAGGTGATGCCCCCGTGATAAGCACTGTTCCGTAGAACAGCTTACACACACACTCCCATTGTGTGGTAAGGTACCTTATTACTGCCGTGCACTACGAAAAAAGGCAAGCTACCACACAACGCATACACAGACACACACAACACATACCCAGATCGTGTGGTCAGGTACTCTACTGCTGTCGTGCACTGCAACGCAGAGCACGCTCCCACACGACCCCTCTCTCTCTCTATCCTCTCTTCTCTCGACGTACCTGCAAAGGTGGTGCAAGCGCTCTTTCTCTCTCTCTCTCTGAGCTCTCCCTCCCTCAGAAGACGAAAGCGCTAATACACCAAGCGGGCCCGATCGGGCCTGCGTATATATAACGCAAATAGCCCGCCGGGATTTTTTGTTTCCCCAGCGGGCCCGCAGGGAAAATAATAAACCTCGGCGGGCCCGCCGGGGAAACAAAAATGCCCAGCAACAATTGTGTGGGTTTGCAAGTCACCCTAAACCGGTTTCTGTGTGATCATGTAAATGTGTCAATAACACCTTGTGATCACAAAAAATTTGACATAATTACGTAATATTAAATCCCTGGTTGCCGCTGACAGGCGCAAACCGTGACACAGATCTCGACGGCCTCGTAAATGCCGGGAGCCGATGCACGCCGCGAGCCGGTCACGGTGAAGCGAACGGGGAGCAACACCTAGCTTTGAGCGGCTAGGACGCAGACAACGGTGATTTGAAATATCACGAACTCTACGCACACACACACACACAGAGAGAGAGAGAGAGAGAGAGAGAGAGAGAGAGAGAGAGAGAGAGAGAGAGAGAGAGAGAGAGAGAGAGAGAGAGAGAGATAGATAGATAGATTGAATTATCGTCCATGGAGTTCATATATGACCTATAGGACCAGAACAAAACAGTACAAAGGATTTCGTCTCATACATATCAGTTAAGGACTGAGAGTCCATCGAGTGGGGAGAAAAAAGATAAGGTGGGATGAACAAAAGTCTAAGATGAGGTAGGTGAGGAGGAGGGGGCTGGTTTGGGAGTTTGAAACTCTTGGATGATGGCTTTGCCTCCTCGCTAAACTGCCCATTTCCCTGCTGTGCGCGCTTCTCGCATCTTTTGGAGTTCGGTCTTCTTTTGTTTGAGTTGGGTGGGTGTGAGATCTTCGGCAAACCAAATTTTTGTGTCCTTGAGAAGCTTCGATTGCTCAAGGAGCTTGACTCGATCCGCTTTGGTCTTGAAGGTAAGAATTCCATGGTTGGTGCGATGCTCGTGAGCGAGAGTGGTGATTGTCGTTGGATCCCATTGTATCATGGGGGTTGTTGTTCGGATGCGATCGAAAGACTTGTGGAACTTGGGGTCCTCTTTTCCTTGCCAATCGCTCGGGAGTCCACCAATGCGGAAATTGAGAGCAATAGCATCTTGTCGTTGTTGTTCGCGTAGCGTAGACGCCACACGAACTTCGACTTCGCGAAAAATGACATCCTGTACTTGAGTTTTGACCTTCTCTGTGAGGGTGACTTCCGTCTTCGTATTGAGCTCGATTTCCTTTTGTTCCGTCTTCCCCTTGTTGGAGTCCTCCACTGTGGTGAGGCGAGACTCGATGGCTGCGAGTCTTTCCTTCAAAGCGTCATTTTCCTTGCGAAGTCTTTCAACTTCATGTTGAAGCCGGGCCATGCTGTCCACCTTTGGGGGTGTTGCCACAACGCCGGCGAATGTGGGCTTCACGCGAGAAGAGGCCCGAGTGGTCATGGTGGGCAATCTCTCAAGAGAAAAAATCACCTTCAAAGGCTTATAATCAACTTTAATTAAAGGAGCTCTCTGTGTGTAGCAGGTCGAGACTCGGGTGAGCAAAGGCTGAGACTGGCGGGCTTCAACATGGGCAAGGCTGAGACTGAGACTGGCGAGGCTGAGATTGGTCGGGCCTTGGCATGGGCCGAGACTCGCGAGGCTGAGATAGGCTGAGATTGGTTGGGGTGAGCAGGGGCTGAAACTGACGAGCTCTACAAAGAGAGAATACACGCGAGCAGAGCTGGGCAGGGTTGCTACTAGAGATGGGGAGCAGGGCTCTGTGGCCTCCCCTAGGGCTGCCCCCTCACCCAAGGGAGACCGGAGACACAGTAGGCCGCCTCGGAGAGAGAGAGAGAGAGAGAGAGAGAGAGAGAGAGAGAGAGAGAGAGAGAGAGAGAGAGAGAGAGAGAGAGAGTAGACAGGTGATGAAAACCCTCGAGAGTGTGAGGGAGAATTATTCTCTTGTAGTATTTACAGCAACCTTATTTCCGGCAAGGTGGCAAATCATAGTGGTAGAGAGATAGAGGGAGAGATAGTGAGCCTACTTGGTGCGTTCTCTAAAGATGACTCACTGACAGAAAAACCTTGCTAACATGAGTGTGTGTGCATCGACAGTTGGAGTCGAGATGTGGACATAGCTTCCTTTACATAATACAATTCCCAAAGCAAACCACTACGTTAAGTCCCCTCTCTTGTGATGCAAATGTTGTCAATTCCTCCCACCAAAATACTACCAAGTACTGACCTCTGATGAACTTGCCCCCCCCCCCCCCCCCCCCCCTCTCCGATAGTGACCTCTTAGTGCCTTTTTATAGGTGCTGTCTGCTTTAGATTAGGGTAATGTAGTCAGGAGAGACAAAGCAAGGCGGTGGGCCTTGGGTGGTTGACCCTTGCTTTGTCTTGGGAAATATTATAAGGGAAACCTCTAGGTGGGCCTTTGTGACCATCACCTAGAGAGATGAGAATTTACAAATTTGGGATTTTTACAAGATTTGGTTTGAAAATGGAAAAAATGACGATATCCTACGGTTTTTACTAAAGAGGGAGTCGTTGACACGATGCCGGTGAATGGCGGCTTCGCTGGTCCGTCGGTGTAGCGAGATTTGGTCATCTTCTTCTTTTGTCGATGTCAATGTCGTTTAGTTTCTTTTTATTCTTTGTGTTGTGAGTGTGCGTATATGCGTGTGTGTACTGTGTATGGGTGAGTGTGGGTAGGCGTGTGTGTATATGTGTGAGTGCACGAGCGTGAGTGTGTATACATAAGTGCCTCGCCCAATGTGCGTGGGAACGAGAATAATGTTATATATATATATATATATATATATATATATATATATATATATATATATATATATATATATATATATATATATATATTTGTATTTTTTTATGTGCTTACTGCAGAGAGTGGCGACTTAGAGATTTGGAGCAAGAGAGAGAGTGTGTGCTAGGGGTGTGTGTTTGTGTGAGAGAGATGGGGTGAATTGAGAGTGTGTGTGTGTGGTGTGTGTTTACCCTGCGCCCGCATGGGCCGAGAGCGAGAGATAGAGAGGCTAAGGGAGGTCGGGCCTGCATGCCCCAAGGAGAGATGGGAGGCGAAGGGTGTGTGTGTGTGTGTGTGTGTGTGTGTGGTGTGTGTGTGCGATAGAGAGAGAGAGAGAGAGAGAGAGAGAGAGAGAGAGAGAGAGTTTTTGTTTACTCTGCTGCGGCCGCATGGGCTGCTCGACAGGGGACGAGAGGGCGGGATGAGGGAGCGCGATGGTGGGTGGCAGTGAGGGTGGATAAGAAAGCGGGTCTTGGTGCGAGAGGTCAGGATGAGCTGTGGTAGAGAGAGCGCGCGAGATGGCGGGGGCTCGGGTGGCCCGTGGTCGATAGAGAGCGAGAAGAGGGGGGGGGGGGGGGATTAGTCAACGGAAGGGATAAAAGGGGGGTATAGTAGTTATATATATATATATATATATATATATATATATATATATATAGAGAGAGAGAGAGAGAGAGAGAGAGAGAGAGAGAGAGAGAGAATTTTTATGGCGGGTTCCCACCGTGGGGAAGAGAGTGAGAGAGAGCATGTGAGTGAGGGGGGAAAAGATAGGGGAAGAGGTTAGGGCGGTGGTCCGCCGGTGGGAAGAAAACAAGGGGGGGGGGGGGGGGGGATAGGGAGGAGAGTGAAGCCGAGGGGGTGTGGACGAGAGGGAAAAGGGAGGGGTATAGGTTATGTGGCCTGCTGGGCTGGGATATGGACGAGCAAAGAGAGAGAGAGAGAGAGAGAGAGAGAGAGAGAGCGGAAAAATGAAAGAGAGAGAGAGAATATTGACAAAACTGGCGGCCCGCCAGGGAATATAGGAGATGTGTTTTTATGCGCCCATTGGGCCGGGTGATGCAGAAGCAGGGTAAGTGACAGAGAGTGTGGTGGAGCCGAGAACTAGGAGAGAGAGGGATCTGTCTTCTGGCAATAATGGGAAAATGTGGCCAAATTGGTGGCGCCCCGCCAGTGTGGTTAAGCCTATAGGGGTGGTGAATGTTAAAGGAATTTTTTTTTTCCTTCTTTTTCCTTGGTAATATGCCCTCCCCTTCTTGGGGTTTGGTTTTCGCGGTCGCGGTTTTGAAAACCGGCCGTCATTAGCCCTCCCGTCTGGCTAGAGGCATTCATGCTTCTAGCCCTACCTCTGAATCTTTAGTCGTGGAGTTGGAGGGTTCTCCCTCTTCTGGAATATCTAGCATGAACTCTGGATCAAACCTAAGGAAATACCTTTTCAGCCTCCATCCATTGACTCTAGTCTTGTGAATTCTCCCATCTGCTTCCATCAGCTTATAGCTGCCGTTGTCGTAGCGTCTTTTGACAATGAATGGTCCTTCCCATCGGGGTTGAAATTTCTTGTCCTTCCTGGTGTCAAATCTGTTGTCGTATCTCAATACTAACATGCCTTTTTCCAGGCCCTTTTCCTTAAGCCCTTGATTGAAGGTGAGCCGGCGTCACTCTGCCTGTGCTGCATAGTGATTGATTGCATCTTCCCTATCTAATTGGAGCCTTTCTAGATCCAAGATGTGGTTGCGGAGATTTACAATTGGGCACTGTAATTGGAGCCTTTCTAGATCCAGGATGTGGTTGCAGAGATTTACAATTGGGCACTGTAATTGGCTAGCCATGACTCGTAAGCTGGCTATCTGTACCTCAATGGGTAGAATTGCCTCCTTTCCATAAACTAGATGGAAAGGAGTGAAACCTAATGATGTTCAGAACGTCGCTCGATAGGCCCATAGAGCGGCCATGAGATGTTTATCCCAGTCACTTGTGTGGCTGTTCACCTACTTTGTGATGATTTTGCAGATCATTCTGTTTACCTTTTCCACTAGGCCATTAAACTGTGGATAGTATGGTGTGGAATGTCGATGTGTAATGCCTAAATTTTTCATCAGTTCTCCCACCAGATCGCCTCTAAAACCTGGTCCCCTTTCCGATATTATCTCAAGAGGAGTGCCAAAATGGCTACAGATGTGCTCAAATATGAACTTTGCTACCTCTTGGGCTGTAATGCGGGTGGTGGCTGTTGGTTTTGCCCATCATGTCATCTAGTCTACACCAACTAGAATGTATAGTTTACGTGATTGGGCCCTTGGTAGAGGACCGATTGCATCTATTCCCCATTTCGCAAATGGACCTATGAGATGATAGGAGTCTGTGGCTCATAGGTTAGTGTGTGATCACTCGCCAGTTGACAAGCCTTGCATGTTTTACACCAATGATGTACATCCCTGTTCAGACTAGGCCAAGAGTATCCTGCTTGTAGAATCTTCCTACTGGTGATATCTAAAGCAAAATGACCGCCGTAGACACCATCATGGAAACTTGAAATTACCTCTGTGATCTCACTGGAGGTTGGTACTCGCCTGAGAATCTGATCCTTGCCCTTACAATACAAGTGGTCGTTTACAAGGTGGTATCTCGTAGCTTTCCTTACCAGCCCACTGTTTCTGGCCTTTCGGACATTCTCCTGTGTCTAAAAAGCTGATGATATCAGGCATAGCATCACTACCTTGAAAGAGGGGTAGTTTCAGTTTGATTGCTCCTATGGGAACGTCCTGTATTCTTTCCTTGGCTAGAGTATCTGCTTACTAATTTTCTGTCCTGGGGACATGAAATAATTGCACTGCTTCAAACTTTCTTAAGAGATCCTTAACTTGGCGTAGTTGACCAAGTAAAACCTGATTTTTACAACCCCAAGTGCCATTTATCTGCTTTATCAAAAGCAAAGCATTGCCAAACACATTTAGGCGTTGAATCCCTTGCAAAATACACTATTCTAACCCAAGAATTAAAGCTGTATACTCTGCTTTGTTGTTGGAGTGGGAGTGTAATAGCTACCCGATGGAGAATACCCTTTCCTGTTGCTCATTGAAAATGACTATGCCAGTTGCAGACTGGTCCACTGTCCTCTTGTATGCTCCATCAAAGAAAAGAGAGTGAGCTCTTTCTAGCTTAGAACTCTCTACCATTGGTGTCTCTTCTTTTGCTTCCGTGTTGACCTTCAGTTTCTTCTCATAGTGGCGATGAGTAAGAATACCCGCTAGACTGGCCCTGGTGGAGTTTTCTACTTGGATGGTGTAGTCAAACTCTTGTAACCTAACTAGCCATTTAGAGATCCTAGATGAGACATCCATGTGTTGTATTACATACGAAAAAACCTCCTCCATTGTCAGAATTACAAAGGGTCTAGGCAATATATAGGAGCGGAACTTTGTGGTAGCAAACATTAGTGCAAGCACCATGTGTTCTACTACGGTGAATCCCTTTTCTGATGGGGTCATGACACGACTAGAGAAGTAAATAGGACGCATGAAAGAAGTTTGGGGGTACTTTTGCATTAATACGGATCCGAGTGTATCACTTCCTACACTGGGGTTCACATAAAATGGCTCATCCCATCTGGGGGGTGAAATGGTGGGAAGCGTAGCTAGGATTTGCTTCACCTCGGTAAATTGCTGCTCATTTTCTTCACTTCATGAGAAGACATCACTCTGGGTGACTTGTTGTAGAGGGAGGACCACTTGAGATAGCAAGTGAATGAACCTGCTTAAGTATCTTACCTTCTAAAGGAAAGAGACCAACTCCTTAGCTGTGGTGGGTGATGACAAAGATACCAAAGCTTGGATCTTGCTGGGGTCAGCCTCAATCCCTTTTGCTAAAATTACATGGCCAAGGAGAGTGACTTTGCTTTCACCAATGTGACACTTATCCACATTGAGCTGGCCACCCAAGGTTTTCAGCCTGGTTAGGCCATCATAGACTTTGATCAAATGGATGGAGCGTGAACTATAGATGCAAAAATCATCTATGAAGACCCGTATTGATGTCCCAAAGTATGGTTGGAAGACAAAAGCCACATAGCGTTGGAATGTGGCTGGAGCGTTGGTGAGGCCAAAAGGCATCACTCTGTAAGCAAAGCATCCCCAAGGTGTGATGAAGGTTGTCTTTTTCTGATCTTCTTCCGCAATGCTAATTTGGAAGTATCCTGAGTAGCCATCACATACTGTGTAGCGCTCGTGAGCCGCCACTTCATTGAGAATTTCATCTTGGAATGGGAGGAGAAAGTGATTCCTCTTTGTGGCTGCATTGAGAGGTTTATAGTCCACACAGAATCTCCACTTGCCATTCTTCTTTGGTGTGACTACTACTGGAGAGACCCATTTTGAGTCTTCGACGGGGTAGATGAAACCTACCTGTAGTAAATTCCTCACTCCTTTGAGTAGTGCCTCTTGTTGGATTACCCCGAGTCTTTTGAGATTTTACACTACGGGTTTACTTCCTTCCTTGAGTTTTATGTGGTGTTGTACTACTGTGATTCCTGTGATCTTATCATAGCCATCAATGAACAATGTAGTGAAATTACTTAGCATGGAGACATATTCCTTCCTCTTTTCATCGGTTAGCTCATTGGAGAGCATCCGATGTAACTTACTTGCATCCTCTAAGGATTGCGTACCTAATGGTTCTTCTTGGTTTGTCGGGGGTGCTTCAAATTGTGTCAATATTTTTGGGTCTTTAAGGATGACCCCCATCACTTTGATGCTACTGTCACTCTCTTCAGTTGTTGTTGTATCTTCTCCTGAGGTAGATGAATAGTCATTGGTGGACTCATCTTTTGAAGCCTCCAAGATCATGTTGCGTTGCTTCCCAGTCCTCATGTCGTAGAATATGGACTTCCCTTTAGCGTCCTTCATCTGAATCATTCCGGTACTCCAGTCTTGCTTAGCTTCCATAACCATGAGCCACGGTCTTCCAGGAATGATAGGGTAGCCCTCCCCTTTGTGTGGCATGACAAAAATGTCTACCTCCACTTCTGTATTGAATGCCTTTACTTTGACCGCATTCACAATGCCTACACATTTCACTCTTACGTTATTTGCCATTTTGGCTCGGCAGGGTGCCGGCCTACTCACTTCTAGGCCTAGATGGTGCATCATTCTTTCACTCATGACGCACATTTGTACGCCACCATCTATGTAGACGTTGAGATTCGTTGCCCCTTGATGTGGGCATCAAGGGTGCCGGCCTACTCACTTCTAAGCCTAGATGGTGTATCATTCTTTCACTCATGACGCACATTTGCGCGCCACCATCTATGTAGACGTTTGAGATTCGTTGCCCCTTGATGTGGGTATCCATGGTTGGTAGGATGTCGTCAAGATCCCTCCCATGCATAGCCCCAGCTATCCTTGGTCTTGATTTTCTTGTACTTACCATCTTTGTCCATTGCCTCCTCATCCTTGGTGCAAGATGGAGTGATTGGGGCCAAGTTATCTTTGGGCCCTGCATCAGCACATCCTGAACTAAGTGGATTTTTCACTAGGTGGTATATACATCGTGGATTTTTCACTAGGTGGTATGGTTTAGCATACTCACCTAGTGAAAAATCCACGATGTCTATCTTCCGTCACGTTTTAGCTGCTTGCTTACTAGACTCGCCTTTTCCTTTCATTTTCTCCTCTTTTTGAGAGGCTTCGTTGTGCCTGGCACGCTTCACTCCCATGGCATCCACTTCTTCTACTTTTTCTTTTCCTTTGTTCTTCTCTCGAACCGGTTCTACCTTTGCCTTCCCTTTAGCTTCCAAGCTAATGACACTTACTGCTTGGTTTACAGCAGGTGGTGGGGGTAGTGGTGGAATAAGAGGTGGTGGTGGTGGTTGTTGTTGTACAGGTGGTCAAAGGATTTGGACCGGTGGAATCGGCCCTGGTTGCCTGGGCGGTGGTGGTCTTGCCCTTGGTGGAGAGATCTGATTCTCTCTCCCTCCTCTATTGAAATTCTATCTTCTTGGATGTGGACAGTAGTACATGCCATGGTCGTCTTCCCCTCAATTATAGCAGTGGTACTCTTGGTTTTGCCTTCGTTGTCCTCTTCCTTGTTCTGGATTTTGACAGGTGCATGCCCTTGCTGTACCAAATGCTCAGATAAACTCTCGAGTTGGGCAGTGATGCGACTCAGCAGGTCTTGCTGCTCTTCTGATGCCTCTTGTGGCTGGGCTTTATGAATGGCTGTTGCAGTCACTGGGGTTAGTCGGACTCAGCTTGATTCCTCTAACTCGTTAACTCTTGCTTGCATGCGCAGCTTCTTGTCTTTAAGGCAGGCTACTTCCACTGCCAACTCATACGTTGCATGAAATCTTCCCTTCACCTTCTCCTTAAGAGACGACCACAGGCCATCAACGAAATGGTCCTTCTTCAGGAAATTAGGTGCTCCTTCACCTTCCTCCAGTGAGGCAACCCATCTCGCCCACAAATCCACAAACTTGGACTCGTAGGTGGCATACTCTAGTAGACCTCCATGTTTTAATTCCGTCAGTAGCTACCATAGCTTTTCTGATGTTGTGCCTCCACCAAACCTCTTCACAAAGGAAGCACGTAGTACATCCCATGCATTCTTGGTAGCTTGGGGCAAAGCATTGTACCAAGACTTGGCCTCTACTTTCATCAGTAGAGGAAAAATTCGTAGCCGTGAGACGTCGTCATCCTTGTTGGAAACCACACAAGCGATGTCAAAATCATCTAGAAAGTCGGTGGTGATGTCTTCTCCCTTCTTTCCACTGAACATGGGGAAAGAAACACTTGCCATGGTAGTGACTCGGTGAATTACAAACTTTTTTTTAAAAAAAATTTAATGACAGTAGCGGCTCATAGCGGCTTTTTACAAGGTTGGGTGGATGGATTAAAACAAGATAAAGATGGAAACATTGAAGGAGTGGTGGTAATCCAATATGGGGAGAATGATAGGGTTTGGGGAATTAAGGATTTCTCTTAGTACCGTTGCACCAAACAGATACACAATCTTCTGTTGGTAGAATATTTTCCTATCTACGTAAATATTCACATGTATATGCTACAAAAACCTAAACGGGAACGCCGTTGGCCCGTTTTCCATCATGCACAGAGGGTGGAGCACTTACTTATACTCTTACCATGCCAGTGTTGATGAGTCGGCACATCCACAGGAGGTCATCACCTTTCATAGGCTCTACTTTTCCTTCGTCACTCAGCATGTGGTGGGGTGATGGCGACGCGTCTAACTACTCCCAGCCTTTTGGTTCGCAGCAACTACAGATAATTACTGTAGTCGGCGCGCTACATGAACTCCACTTCATTCAGCTGCAACTCGTCTCCAGCCCACTGGGTTTCACCCGTGGTGGAGAGCTTCTTCAGGATAAGTTGTATGGGAAGAGGAGGAAGACCCTCTATCCATCCTCCAAAACAACGAGAGTAGTAGCCGAACCACTCCTCCCTAGGGCATGGAAACCTTCTCACCATTTCTGCTTCAGAATTGTCGAAATGGATTGGCAGTACGAATCGATAGGCAACCTTACGTTGCTTAGCCTCGAATGACCTTCTCTTGGGCAAACTGGGTACGACCCGGCTCTCCGAGCTTGAAGTACTCGCTTGGCCAGATGCTTCTTCCCTTGGGGTCATGTGTTTCCAGACTGGTTTAGCCTTTCCTTACCTTTGGCTCGAGCAGACCCTTTAGGCCATTTTGGAGTAGAGATTAGACCTTTGATTGCAGCTTCCTTAGGAAAGAGAGGCCTTACCGTTTTCTTCCTCCTTTGACATGGACGACCTCCTTGTGGTGAATGTCGATGTAGACGATTTAAGCCCCTTCGCTGCCTTCGTTGCTGTCACTCATTGACAGTGTGATTTGGTTGACAGCAGTGATGACACTTCATAGACCTCCCACCTGACGCTCTCAATTTGTGGTTAGAATGAGCAACACGAGATGGGAAGCTTACCTCTTGAATATTGACGACACTACAACCTGGCAGTAGTACTTCAATGAAGGCGGCTAGTGCCTCTTTAGTCTCGCCTCTTCCGTCCTCCAGTTGGAAAATTCCTTTAGTCATTCGTCCATGATTCATGATGTGTATCGCTTTCAGCATTGTAAACTGAAGGTTTCTGAGAAGGTCTCCTCAGTAGGGGCACCAAATGATGGGCCCAAAGCGTGACACAAATCCCGAAGGCTTCGTAAACGCCGGGAGCCAATGCACACCGCGAGTCGGTCACGGTGAAGCGAACAGGGGCACCACCTAGCTTTGAGCAGCTAGGACGCAGACAACAGTGATTTGAAATATCACGGGCTTTACGCAGAGAGAGAGAGAGAGAGAGAGAGAGAGAGAGAGAGAGAGAGAGATAGAGAGAGAGAGAGATAGATAGATTCCATTATCGTCCTCGAAGGTCAGATATGACCTATGGGACCAAGAGAACGTGTACAATAGAGGCTCCTCTATCTAAGAGGGTACAATGTCTGCAGTAATACATATAGATATGTGGGGAGAGGGGCTAAGGGGGTGTGATACAACAAAATTGCAACAAATGTTTCCTATGGGGGTAGGAGGTGGCTAAGGGGGAGGAGAGGGATTTCGGGTGGGTTTCTGTGTCTGAAACTCCTCGATGATGGATCTTCCACCATGATAGACAGCGTACTTACCTGCGGCTCATGCATCTCGTACCTTCTGCAGCTCTTGCTTCTTTATCTTGAGTTGGGCTGGGGTTAGAGCCTCGCTAATCCATATGGTTGTTCCCTTGAGAAGGTTTGTTTGCTTTAAGAGTGCCATGCGGTCCTCTTTGGTCTTGAAAACAAGGCTCCCTTGGTTGGTGCAGGGATCGCGATCGACGAATTCGATGGTGGGAATGTCAAACTTGACTGGTTCAATAGCCTTGTTGAGCTTGGTTAGGGTAGTAGGGAAGTCATCACTCTCCTCCCACCAAGAGGAGGGCAATCCACCGATGCGTACAGTCGACGCAAGGCCTTCCCGACGACGGCGTTCTTGTAGGCATTCCTCCACTTTGAAGGGGATGGTGGCAGCATTTGCTTGGATTTGGGTGGCTAATGAAGCCACATTCTGGGTGAATGTGCGCTCAGCTTCTTTGGCATTTGCTAGAATGCGGTCAGTGTCCGCTAGCTTCTGTGATTCGAGCAGTTGGAGGCGCTCTTCGAGGGCAGCAAGACGCAGTTTGAGTTCGTCGTTCTCATTCTTCAACTCCTTGACATGGGCTTGGAGGCGGTCGAGCGGGTCTACCTTGGGGGTAGCCATGAAAGAGCGGGTTTTTCTCGGTGTTGAGGATGTGCCATCGTTGTTCTTGCAATCTCTGGTTTTGACCATCATTCCTGGGTGGGAATTGTTCCTGGGTGGGAACTGCTGTCAGCTAAGACACTGAGAACGTGGGAATTCCTGTCAGCTGAGGCACTGAGAACTCAGTATGTAGGTTGTTGAATCTGCTGCTCTGAGTAGAGTCACAGGGTCGACGGGTCACAGGGTCTGAGTCGTGGCAGGCTTTAGGTCGTAGGAATGCACTGAGAAAACTCAGTCTGTCGAGTCGGCTGCTGTAAGTAGTGTCGCGGTAGGCTTTAGGGGCGGGGCTATGGCTCAAGGCCTCCCATAGGGCAGCCCCTTGCCCACGGGAGACAGAGAAGGCGGCGGCGAGCTGCTGTGTTAGGGTTACGAGAGAGAGAGAGAGAGAGAGAGAGAGAGAGAGAGAGAGAGAGAGAGAGAGAGAGAGAGAGAGGTTATGAAAACCCTCGGGGGTGTGAGGGAGAATTATTCTCTTGCAATATTTAGAGCAACCTTATTTCCGGCGAGGTGGCAAATCATAGTGGTAGAGAGATAGTGAGCCTACTTGGTGCGTTCTCTAGATGACTCACTGACACGAAAACCTTGCTAATATGAGTGTGTGTGCATCGACCGTTGGAGTCGAGATGTGGACATAGCTTCCTTTACATAATAAAATTCCCAAAGCAAACCACTATGCTAAGTCCCCTCTCTTGTGATGCAAATGTTGCCAATTCCTCCCACCAAAATACTACCAACTAATGACCTCTGATGAACTTGCCCTCCCCCCCCCCCCGATAGTGACCTCTCAGTGCCTTTTTATAGGTCCTGGCTGCTTTAGATTAGGGTAATTTAGTTGATTATGGTAATCTAATCAGGGGAGACAAAGCAAGGCAACGGGCCCTGGGTGGTTGACCCTTGCTTTGTCTTGGGAAATATTATAAGGGAAACCTCTAGGTGGGCCTTTGTGACCATCACCTAGAGAGATGAGAATTTACAAATTTGGGATTTTTGCAAGATTTGGTTTGAAAATGGAAAAAATGACAATAACCTAAGGTTTTTACTGAAGAGGGCATCGTCGACATGATGTCGGTGAATGGCGGCTTCGCTGGTGCGTCGGTGTAGCGCATTCATCACTTTCCGGGTCGGCTGGGGCATGCCTTCGGCGCCTTTGCTTGTTTTGGTATCGGTATCGCGAGATTTGGTCGTCTTCTTCTTTTGTCGATGTTGATGTCGTTCGGTTTCGTTTTCTTCTTTGTGTTGTGAGTGTACATATATGCGTGCGTGTAATGTGTATGGGTGAGTGTGGGTAGGCGTGTGTGTATATGTGTGAGTGCTCGAGCATGAGTGTGTATAGATAAGTGCGTTGACCAGTGTGCGTGGGAACGAGAATAATGTTATATATATATATTTATTTATTTATTTATTTATTTATTTATTTATTTATTTATTTATTTATTTATTTATATTTATATTTATATTTATATTTATATTTGTTTTTATGTGCTTACTGCAGAGATTTGGAGCGAGAGAGAGAGTGTGTGCGAGGGGTGTGTGTGTGAGAGAGAGAGATAGATGGGGTGAAGTGAGAGTGTGTGTGTGTGGTGTGTTTACCCTGCGCCCGCATGGGCCGAGAGCGAGAGTGAGAGAGAGAGAGAGAGAGAGAGAGAGAGGCTGAGGAAGGTCGGCCCAGCATGCGCCAGGGAGAGATGGGAGGGGAAGGGTGTGTGTGTGTGTGTGTGGTGGGTGTGTGTAATAGAGAGAGAGAGAGAGAGAGCGAGAGAGAGAGAGAGAGAGAGAGAGAGAGAGAGAGAGAGAGAGAGAGAGAGAGAGAGTTTCTCTATACTCTACTGCGGCCGCATGGGCTGCTTGATAGGGGGCGAGAGGGTGGGATGTGGGAGCACGATGGTGGGTGGCGGTGAGGGTGGATAAGAAAGCGGGTCCTAGTGCGAGAGGTTGGGATGAGATGTGGTAGAGAGAGCGCGTGAGATGGCGGGGGCTCGGGTGGCCCGTGGTTGACAGAGAGCGAGAAGAGAGGGGGGGGATTAGTCAACGGAAGGGATAAAAGGGGTGGTATAGTAGTTAGAGAGAGAGAGAGAATTTTTATGGTGGGTTTCCACGGTGGGGAAGAGAGTGAGAGAGAGCGTGTGAGTGAGGGGGGAAAAGATAGGGGAAGAGGTTAGGGCGGTGGTCCGCTGGTGGGAAGAAAACAAGGGGGGTTATAGGGAGGAGAGTGAAGCCGAGGGGTGTGTGGACGAGAGGGAAAAGGGAGGGGTATAGGTTACGTAGCCCGCCGGGCTGGGATATGGACGAGCGAAGAGAGAGAGAGAGAGAGGAAAAATGAAAGAGAGAATATTTACAAAACTGGCGGCCCGCTAGGGAATATAGTAGATGTGTTTTTATGCGCCCATTGGGCCGGGTGATGCAGCGGCAGGGTAAGTGAGAGAGAGAGTGTGGCGGAGCCGAGCAGTAGGAGAGAGGGATCTGTCTTCTGGCAATAATGGGAAGATGTGGCCGAATTGGTGGCGCCCCGCCAGTGTGGTTAAGCAGAGAGGAGTGGTGAATGTTAAAGGAACTTTGTTTTTCTTTTTCCTTGGTAATATGCCCTCCCCTTCTTGGGGTTTGGTTCTCGCAGTCGCAGTTTCGAAAACAGGCCGTCACCGCTCCCCGCGGACTTTCTCTGTCTAACCAACAGAGACTTTGCAAAGGATTTACTTATTCGCTAACCACGAAATGCGCATACTTTCCCAGTCGCTAACCGCAAGGGAGCATCTCGCTAACTGCAAGGCATCCTGCTAACTGCAAGGTATCTTGCCAACTGCAAGAGGCAAAAAGAGAGCTGACTAATCGAAAGCGGGGCCTGGTGCGAGAGGTTAGGATGAGTTGTGGTAGAGAGAGCGCGCGAGATGGCGGGGGCTTGGGTGGCGCGTGGTCGATAGAGAGCGAGAAGAAGGGGGGGGGGGGGGGGGGGGGATTAGTCAACGAAAGGGATAAAAGGGGGGTATAGTAGTTATAGAGAGAGAGAGAGAGAGAGAGAGAGAGAGAGAGAGAGAGAGAGAGAGAATTGAGGGTAAGAGCTTGAGGGAGAGAAGATAACTCCGATGTCAAGGTAAGAGAGCTTCCGCTTATGAAAGTGTGTGTCTGTGTGTGTCCTCAAAGTGAAGGGAGAGGGGTCTTTATATAGGCTCTCAAGGCCAGCTAAGAATAGAGGGAGGAAGGACCGATAAGTCTGCGCACGTTCACGGGTTTTTTTTTTTTTTTTGCGGACACGGATTTCGATGCGCGATTTTGAATCTCTTGGATGAAACTTGGCTCCCAAGGAAAGAGCTCTAAACTAAGCTCCTCCTCTCTTTCTTTCGTAAAAGTACTCCTACTCCTTCTCCTCTAAAATTACTCCTCCTTTCCTAAAATTGCTCTCCCTTTCCTAAAATTACTCTCTCTTTCCAAAAGAGTCAACTCTTATCTTTAGATACAATCTTGAGAGTTTTCAAGTGAATAATGCTCATAAATAATAGTTCTAAAGTCAAATTTTTCATCCGATCGTTCCGTGTTTGAATGCTCTTTGACTTAATAAAATGTAACCCTCAATTTTTGCAAAGTAAATAAAATACCTTTATTGAAAATGCTGGGTACATTACAAGTGACGTTTATCCCAAACACTCTTTATCACTCTCGAAAAACTCTCAACAACTTTTAGAATTCAATTTCAACACTTTTTGTACAAGTTATGGTCAATACAAGCATGAACCTTGCCCAATTTTTGTCTTTTGGCACTTTTAACCCAAATGTGTTCCAAATGCAATGAAATTTTGGCTAGGGACTTCTTTTATGCTCTAGGACAATAGGGTATAGTCAGTTGTTTGATTTGATCCATATCTGGCCTCTAAGACATCATATGCGTATGATGCCTTTTGGCTCAAATTTCACTTCGCCTTTTACTTAATGTGCTCCTTGATGCATACATCAAGAATATGAGCTCACAAAAAAATTTGTATGTCATAATTGCTCACAATCACTACTTTTTCACCTTTACCTTCTTGTATCTGCAAAAATATCCTTAAATTCAAAGTTATGTATCCAAATGAGATGAAATTTTGCAAACAAGCTTAACACATCATTTCCGAACCTCCTATATTGTCAAAAGTGCAATTGGAATTTCAAATCTTGACTTGAGACATCATACATGTATGATGTCTATGTGCTCACAATTGGCCCAAACTTGGTCTCTAAGCTTGTCTTGTGATGCTAAACACCCTGGTATGCTCTCATGACAACTTTGGTCACTAAAATTGCCGTTTAGACATCATATGTGTATGTCTAATTGGTCAAAATGAAGTGAGATTCACTCCAGAGGTCCTTCACTACACTGGGTAACCCACTGCTACAAACGGGAGCGCGAAGAGCCCTGCAAAATATAGAAATAACATGCTACAATTCATAAACGAGCGAATCTACATACTTGACAACTCGCACAAGCACATAATCCAAGCTATACGCGAAGAGAGGGAGATAGGGAGCGGGGAAGGGCACGGGACCACGTGTAGGCGCACTCCTAGAGCGGAGTGCTACGCCGGCACGACGAGAGAGAAGAGCGGAGAGGAGAGAAGAATAAGGAAGACACTGGGTGCAATCTCCCCCCGTGCAAGAGTGAGCATTTTCCTCTTGCACATATTTATTTATAGATTCTTGAAAGCTAAAAAATGAATATACATTGGCTGGCCGGTCATAAATGGCCAAAGCTCATAAAGAGCACTTGGATAATAAAATGTACAATATATATATATATATATATATATATATATATATATATATATATATATATATATATATATATATATATATATATATATATTCCCATTCGCATCTGCCTAGCTGCAATAAATAATAAAATATCAATTCTATAACATACCTCTCCGTTGAAAAGCAACTGTCCTCAGTTGCGAAGATAAAAATTTGCAAACAATACTTGTCAAAAATAGTGATTAGTATGCTCTGTCAAAAACATCACATAATAAACGAAAATTTATGAAATTAGTCAACATTGATTATGCCTGTCGTCATCCACATACTGCCTATTCTAATGTCCCATACCACTAGAATAAGCAATATATGTCATACTCTGATGAATCAGGATATCATTGGTCACACTCATCATCAATCTCATAATGTTAACTCTCATCACATAAACACTGACGTGATAAAATAATCATCAGATAACAAATCCCAGTCCAATTCCAATTCCACCAAATCCAAGTCTCTGTCATTATGTACCGGGTAACAAAATCATACCAGTTACAGTGGTGGCCAGTCACTGCAGTATGATTTTGTGATCAGTGTTGCCTAAATTGGCGAATCTATACTTGACGTGCTGCCTAAATCGGCAAATCTGCATTTGATATTGTTTAAAAATTAGGAATCTGTAGTTTATGAACGTGCTACCTAAGTCGGTGGATCTGCACTAGGATGAGCATTGACACACTGCCTAAATTGGCGAATCTGTGTGCATGTGATCAATAGACAAGACAAGACATAAAAGAGAAAATGGTTGCTAGCTTTTTGACACCACTTTGGAGTATACCAAATCACTTACAAACTGTTTGCAAAGTATCTCAGCTCATGTGAGTATGTACAAAGCTTAATATCAAATTTTCTCAATAAAAACTCCAGTCAGTGCAAAACTCATGCCATAATATAAGAAATTGCTAGGTTCATAGCTTAAAAGATAAGACGAAAAAAGAAAAGCAAGGAGGTATTGGGTGTTCGTACCTAGATAGTATACTGGATTTGAAAAGTTATACACCAGTGTGTGTGTGTGTGTGTGACAAGAGAGGCACAATTAAGAGAAAGTTGCAACTGTCACACTTACACCAAAGTATAGTTAACAAATCCAAAATGTGTTAATTTTGTGTTGATAATTTGGCCATGAGATAAAAGAATATTTCACCTATCTAGAATGTGTTTCGATTTAAGTGGGTGATTGCACAATGAGAACGTTCAATCTTCTAGACTCTTGATAAAGGCGATGTTAAAAAGATATTTGGAAGATAAATAGAAACAGTGATCCATAATCTTGTTGAAACTAAAATGTAAGAGACAACTTGGGGAGAACAAAAACTATGCAGTTCAAACTTAATAGCATAGATCAAGGCTAGAGTCACAAACAAACATAAAAGATAGGAACAAGATTCGATTTGATCATATAGCTCAATGTAAAAGACAAAATGACATTGATTACTTACAGACATCGTCTATGATTAGCCTTGGATCGATTAGAAAGTGAGGGGGAATTATAATCAACACAAAATTAATACGGTCTTAGCTGCTCTGTCCTAGAAGCCTTCATTTACGACATGCATCTCTAGTTAGACATAAAATGATGTAAGAGAATGGAGGTTTCTTGTGCATTAAAAAAAAAGTGCCTCACAACACCTCATAATTAAACTTGTCGATTAAACTTGTAGTGGGTATGATGGGAGTCTACAGCTTGTACAAATTACTTAAAGCAGGCTAAATAATGCCTTGATAGTCAGATAACGCACACGACATGAGGTATACCCTTGTCATTCAAAATTGGCAAAGTAAAGGTCTACTTAGCTTGAATAGAAGGATAAAGATGCATCAAGTAGGGAATGTCAGTTTACGTATTATCGAGACATTCAAATAGAATGTGTGTGTGTGTGTGTGTGTGTGTGTGTGTGTGTGCACGCGCGCGTATATCATCGGAATTGACGAGTGTGTGTAGAAAGCCACAAAAATAAAATTTAAAAAAATTAAGAAAATTTTGAGAAGCATTCTTAGTTAAAGTGTTCTCATTGCCAATATATATAACTCAATTTTGGAACAATTGCAATAAGACTCTAAGCTAATCAGAAGAGATGTCACCCTAGTAGTAACCTATTGCGAGCTGATAGATTGCATTGGTTGTAGGTATGTGTGCATGAATTGTAGACTAGGTGGGGAGAGAGAGAGTGAGAAAGAAATGAAATAAAATGTTATATTAACAGTCTTCACAATGCCAAAATTTCCTATGAGAACAATCAGATACAATCCTTGGGGATCCATTCTAATGCTCGGGTACAAAAATAAAATGAAGTAAAGTGAAAGACTTGACAAATTAAAAGCCAACATCATCATCGACAATGCCCAACAACGAGGGGGGGGGGGGGGGGGGGGGGGGAACATAGAGAGCGAAATGAAATGAAATGTTATATTACTCGTCTTTGACATGCCTATGGGAATAAACTGATACAATCATTATACAATGTCTGGGTACAAAATAAAATGAAGTCAATTGTGAAACTAAACCTAAAAGCCTAAAATCAGCATCAACATCATCGTCAATGCCGGAGGATGCTAGGCAGCGGCCGTTGTCGGAGAAAGTATTACAGTGATTACTGAAGAACTTCATCAATGTTTGGCTCTGTAATGGGGGGGGGGGGGGGGGGGGACAGAGAGAGCAAAATGAAATGAAATGTTATATTACTTGTCTTCCATAGGCCTACAGGAACAAACTGATACAATCGTTATGGATCTAATACAATGTCTAGGTATAAAATAAAGTGAATTAATAAAGTAAAAGACTAAATGAAAACCCTAAATTTGTCAGAGTAAAGCCGTCATCATCATCGTCAATGCTCTGTATCGACCGTCATCTAAGAAAGTATTATAGCCGTCGCTGTAGAGTTTCGTGAATGTCCACCTGTGGAAGTAGTCGTACTCAGCTAGGGGGGGGGGAGAGAGAGAGAGAGAGAGAGAGAGAGAGAGAGAGAGAGAGAGAGAGAGAGAGAGAGAGGGAGATAGTGTGTGTGTATGTGTGGCAGTATGCTTTTTGGAGGATCATGCGTGGCCAAAGAAGTCCAGCCATATGCAAGGAAAGCACAGCATACCAGTTGAGGGGCGTCCACAAAAAAAAACCTTCTGCTCTTTTATTTGTCTGGTGGAACCACTGTAGCAGACGTGGAGAGAGATAGACAAGGCATGGTGGCCACCTTCTACAGGGGGCATCAATTGATGAGACAACCTCCCCCTTCTTGCACTCCTTCCTCGCAAACCCTCCTTGCAATATTGACATCCTCTTTCATTGCCCTCAAAACCATCTCCCTGCTTGGTGTCCATGCTAGAGTCGTTGGTACAGCTCGATTTGGTCAACCTCAGAAAGTGCAGTGGCACGTGCACGACAGCAGGTAGGTTGAAGGTCGCAAGCTTGGTCATGTAGTAGATGCAGCTTGGAGCAGGTACCACACAGACGTGTATGCGAGATTCAGCATTTTTGCAAGCCAATCATGGCTTTGAATTCTTGTGAAAGGAACCAGTGCCGAAGTGGTTTCAAGCTCACGTGATCGGGTTTCAGATGGCGGTGATATTATGGTGTGGATTGCATGAGGTGCCGTGGTGTATGCAAGGGGATTGCCCAAGCTTGACAAGTTCAATATCCAATGGATGGCCATTGGTCCAAAGTATTGCATAAGGGAGCTTTTTGTTCTGATGGTCGGGGCAAGTAAGGGCCGTGGGAAGGAGACCCAAGTCGCAAGTTAATTTTTTTTAAAATATTGCCATGCTAAAAAAGAAACAAGAGGGAGCTGCAGTCGACTAAGTGAAGAGGGCGCCATTCGTACTAAGGGGGCCTGCCAGTTGAATATAGGGAGCGCTGGTAGGCGGCCGAGAGTGGAAAGAGGAGGGGTTGGTAGCACCTTAATATATATAGGGGAGCTCCATCAGGAGGCCACCAGAGAGCAGCAAGAAGGGAATCGAGAGCAGCAAGAGGAGGGGCCATCGACGAGGATAGGCTACAGCTGTTGGAGAGACCGCCATGGGCTGTTGCAAGGCAGCACCACAGTCTTTTTGAGGAGCCAAGGGGTAGGAGAGTGTGCCACAGGAGGGGCAGCAGCCCATTGGAGGGGCGCTATTGCAGTCAGGCCAAGGGCCGCGATCCGGGTGGCCCAGGAACACAAGAGGTAGCACTACCAAGGACCCGCGGGTGGTTCTACTAAAGAGGCTGTAGGATGAAGGTCGCCAAAGGAAGAGAAGGACCGTCAGCTTTGAACGTGATCAGCAGGTCAAGGTAAAGCTTTGTTAGCACTAGGATGCAGAGTCGCCAAACAAGGGGGAGCCAACAGGATTGTTGAAGCCGAAGGCCTGCTTTGGAGCAGGTGTAGAAGATCATCAAGGGATACGAGCTGCCAATAGCATAAAGTAGAGCACAAGGAGGATTGCACGCCATGGTGTCGCCGCCATAACGAGCGCCGTCAATCGCGTTTGGAAGAGTTGCCATGGACTGAGCAATAGCCGCCAAGGGCCGCTATCATTGTATTAGATAATGTTTATGTGATACCTAGTTGGTTTGTGTTTTTTACCGAGTTCACCATCAATCTCGTCTGCGTCTCGTCTTTTGCCCTGTGCCCGTGGTAGCAATGGCTCTGGGATTGCGTGTGTGTGTGTGTGCAGAGAGAGAGGGAGAGAGTGATTGTGATTGCAGATTGAGTGTGGTTTTGTGTGCAATCGAGGCGTGGGAGGCCTCTCGGTGTGAGTGTGTTCACAAATACGGGTACATTGGTGTGTGCGTCAGTAAATGCCATTATGTGTAGCCGAAGTTGCTCGTAAGCAAGGCTGTTCAGTGCAAGTTGCAGAAAGTGTGCGTGCGTGTATATTTTTGAGTGGCTTGGCTATAGAGAGGCATCTAGTTTGGGTACTGTGTGTGTTACCATTTCCCCATCCCATCAGTGGTGCCCCCACTGAGGAGTTACTGATTGCTCCTTGGTGAAGTCGAAGAGGGTGTCACGGTTTGAAGAGCAGGATCTAACCAGAATGGCGTGGTCGGGTTTTCTGACTTTTACAAGTGTTGAAGATACTGAAGTGTGGCTATAGGACTATGGTCTATTTTTGCTGGAGAGCGGCTTGTCAAAAGAAGAGGGAGTGGCTCAAGCTTTCCCGCTGCTGGTTCGTGGAAAAGCAAAGGTATGGTATGAGAGCTTGCAGGCTGAAGAAAAATAGGATTGGAGCACGTTGGAAGCGGCATTCCAAAGCCGATATGTGGCCAACATGCAGAGTGAAGTAAAGCAGATGATGGACAACCTAAAGCAAAGCCTTGACGGTGATTTTCAAGCATTCATGTGGGAGTTCAAGGTCATATGGAGAAAGTTGGTTAAGGTAACTGCTGTAGAGAATGCAGATTTTTTGAAGATGACCAAGTTTGTGGATTGCTTGCATGTCAACTGCGGGATAAAATTGAGATAGATGGACCGTGCATGTACGAGGAGGCAGTAGCCTATGCGCAGAGCAGGACGAAGAAGCTTTTAAAGAAGCAACAGGCAAAGCAGGTTTTGGCAAGTCCATTGGTGCCAAGGCCAATTGCTAGGGAAGCGCTTCAGGTAATCCGACCCTTTGTTGATAAGAAGCTTTTAAAGAAGCAACAGGCAAAGCAGGTTTTGGCAAGTCCATTGGTGCCAAGGCCAATTGCTAGGGAAGAGCTTCAGGTAATCCGACCCTTTGTTGATTGACCCTTTGTTGATGCACATGTGGTAGCAACGGATAAGCATGATAACAGAGTAGAGACAATACCATGTGGACCTACGAGGCCTCAGGAGCTACAGAGAGGAGTCTACCGAGTACCGCATGATGTGCTTGACCAAGTGACTTTCGAAAAGCAAGCAGTGGAGAAGATAGCTGAAGTGCCAAAGCCGGTGAGTACTATGGAGAAAGAAAGGTGTATTCAAGCTATGGTAGTGCCTTGGATACGGACAACACATGGGAAACGGAGTTTGCTTTCTCAAGGTATGAGACATATGATGTTATGCATGTCGATAAGGTGGTCAAAGAGCTACAGATTGCAGGTGAAGAGACATCTTGTGCGGACCAAGGGGTTGGGAAACTCTCTCTCTTGCCTTGTGATGGTAAGGCCATGTTGACTGAAGAAGAATGTCTTGATGAAGGTGATTGGGGATCCGATGAGCTAGTGGTCGATGTACATGAAGAGTCGCAGGTTTTGGTTGCTAAAGCTATGGCGAGAATACAAGGTATGCAAGGCTTGCCTCCTTTTCCAGTGATGTTTGACTCGAGTCTATAGGTGAAGATATGCTAGTGTCTGCTTTGGATGATCAGTTGCCACCACAGGTTCGTGCCATGCTGTTGATGGATGTGTTGTTGAAGGTTATTTTGCAAGTATGTCGATTGCTACAGGTTATCTTGTTTGAAGACAATCTTGATATGGCGAGCTCTCTAGCCGATGGAGAGTTGGTTTCATATGATGCCGCTGCTATAGACATTGGTATAGTACATTCTTATCCAGTGTACAAAGCAAGTTTACGGATACAAGTTGAATCAAGACCAGGCTATGCCAAGCAAGAGTGGTCGGCTTACAGGTTTTCTGGTACAAAGCAAGGATTGTTTGTATGTGCTTTACAAACGGATGGTGATGGAAAAAGACGCATTTTTGATCCGGGAGGGACTACGATCATGCTTGGGGAAGCCTGCAGCTTTCCATTTGACCCACACGGGTGTTACGGCAGGCAGTGAATCTCTCTCTATCTATCTAGTGCTTCATATAAATACTATCTATCAACTTCTTATTATACAATGCTACTTTACCTAAATAACGCTATGGTTGAGCATGAATGCTCAACAGGGTTGGGTAATGATGGTACAGCTCGATTTGGTCGACCTCAGAAAGTGTCAGTGGTCGGTGCACAACGGCAGGTAGGTTGATGGTCGCAAGCTTGGTCATGTACCAGATGCAGCTTGGAGCAGGTACCGCAGGGACGTGTATGCGAGATTCGGAATTTTGCAGGCCAATGATGGCTTTGAAGTCTTGCTAAAGGAACCGGTGCCGAAGTGGTTTCAAGGTCACATGATCGGGTTTCGAATGGCGGTGATATTATGGTGTGTCGACGATTGCATGAGGTGCCACGGTGTATGCATGGCGATTGCCAAAGCTTGACAAGTTCAATATCTGATGGACGGCCATTGGTCCAAAGTACTGCATAAGGGAGCTTTTTGTTCCGATGGTCGGGGCAAGTAAGGGCCGTGGGAAGGCGACCCAAGTCGCAAGTTCATTTTTTTTAAAAGATTGCCATGCTAAAAAAGAAACAAGAGGGAGCTGCAATCGATTGAGTGAAGAGGGTGCCATTTGTTGGGGATGCCGTGGGCAGTGGCAGCTCCCATAGTAGAGGGGCACCATGCAGGGGATTGAGGAATGGTCGCCAAGGACCGGGAGGGCAGTTGAGGGCCACAGAGGAGGTGAGGGTGGAGAGGCAGGGCTGCCAGAGCTCGAGGAGGAGATGGCGCTGCTCTTGGGAGGCGCGTAAAGAAAGCAGGCCTTCGTACTAAGGGGGCCCGCCAATTGAATACAGGAAGCGCTGGCAGGCGGCCGAGAGTGGAAAGAGGAGGGGTTGGCAGCACCTTATAGGGGAGCTTCATCACTAGGAGGCCGCCAAAGAGCAGCAAGAAGGAAATCGAGAGCAGCAAGAGGAGGGGCCATCGACGAGGATAGGCTGCAGCTATTGGAGAGACCACCATGGGCTCATGTTGCAGGGCAGCGCCACAGTCTTTTTGAGAAGCCAAGGGGTAGGAGAGTGCGCCACAGGAGGGGCAGCAGCCCATTGGAGGGCGCGGGGCGCTATTGCAGTCAGGCCAAGGGCCGTGAGCCGGGTGGGAAGGAATACAAGAGGTAGCACTGCCAAGGACCTGCGGGTGGTTCTACTAAAGAGGACCAAGGTGCTGTAGGATCAAGGTCGCCAAAGGAAGAGAAGGACCGTCAGCTTTGAACGGGATCAGCAGGTCAAGGTAAAGCTTTTTTAGGACTAGGATGCAGAGGATATAGAGTCGTCAAACAAGGGGGAGCCACCATGATTGTTCAAGCCGAAGGCTTGCCTTGGAGCAACAGCAAGGGCTGAACATGTACTAGCGATAGTAATGTAAGCTCATAGGACATTTATGACACTTTGTTGCCTCTTTTCAGTGGTGGAAATACGAATGTAAGTTCCAATGAGACAAGTGTACAACCTATGGCGGTTTCTAAAAATGTTTCAAATGAGCCTATTACCGATGCAGATGTGCATGATGTATTTGATGAGGAAAGGGCTGAAAATGAGCAGGCTAGAGGTATGCCAAAATGGCTAGTGCACACTTTGCGTGACAATAAAATGGATGCACATTTGTCTACTCGTACTCGTTCAGGCTCTCGCCATGCATCTTATGCATGAGATTGTTATGCTTTGGCTGTATCTAGCTTACATGATGTTGAGGAGCCTTTGTCTTTTGATTAAGCACAGAATTCAAAAAATTGGATGGCTGCCATGCAATCAAAATATGATGCACTTATAGAAAATGACACATGGACTTTATGTGATTTCCCTCCTCGCAAAAAAGCCATTGTTACGAAGTGGGTTTAAAAGTTGAAACGCAAGCTGGATGGTGAGATCGATCGCCATAAGGCTTGCAAAGGGTTATGCACAGCGAAAAGACATAGATTATGAAGAGACCTTTGCTCCCACTTGTCGTATGACTACTGTGAGTTTTCTATGTGCATTGGCAGCTCATTTTGGTTGGGATGTACATCAATCAGAAATTGTTATTGCTTCCTTGAATGGTGACATATTTGAGGAAGTTTAAGTAACGCAGTCTCGTGGTTTTGTCATAAAAGGACAAGAGGACAAAGTGTGAAGATGTAAGAAGGCTTTGTATGGGTTGAAGCAATCTCCTCGTGCTTGGTATGAGAAAGCTGACTCTCATTTGGTTAATGAGGCTTTCGTAACAGTCCAATAGAAAGCACGTTGTATGTAGAGCGTGAGGGTGATGTACTTCTCATTGTGGTTCTTTATGTTGATGATTTGTTGATCACTGGACCAAATGAGAGACATATTGCTGAATTTAAGGCTGATTTAAATGCTACTTTCAAAATGAAAGATTGGGGATGTTGCATCATTACTTGGGTATACAGTTTAAGCATTGTGATGGTGGTATTGCCTTGTGTCAAAAAAGTTACATAGAGACATTGCTATGTAAGTTTGGACTTGAGGATTGCAAACCTATTGCCACTCCCATGTAAACAGGTTTGAAGTTGAGTCTACCTGATGCTGGCGATCCTATTGATGTCACTCTTTACCAAACTGATGTTGGCTGCCTCATTTATGTATGCAACACAAAGCCAGATATTCAGTTTGCAGTCTCACAAGTCAGCAGATTTATGCATAACCTAGGGTCTAAGCATTGGCAGGCTGTGAAGAGGATTTTCCGCTACCTTAGTGGCACTTTACATCTTGGCTTGTTTTATCCCAAGGGGGGATCATTGCCACTAGACTTACATGCTTTTTCGGACTCAGATTGGGCTGGTTGTTTTGACACGAGAGTGTCCACAAGTGGTTTTTGTTTCATGCTTGGCAGTTCATGTATATCATGGTTGAGCACGAAGCAACCTATTGTGGCCACTTCGAGTTGTGAGGCTGAGTACAGGGCAATCTTCACAGTTAGGATTGAGTGTATGGCTCAGACGCCTTATGTGGCTGATTTGGCTGTTGGACAGGACATTGCCAACACTATCTACACTGACAGTCAGAGCGCATTGGCAGTTGCGAAGAACCCAGTTTTTCATGCTTGCACAAAGCACAGTGAGGTGCATTACCACTATCTCAGGGAGAGACTCTCAGCAGGAGAGATCAGCTTGGCTTATGTGCCAACACAGGACAACCTTGCAAATCTTTTCAAAAAGGCATTGTCTCGTGAGAAGCTCGAAGCTTTCCGCAAAGCTTTGGGCTTGCTCTCCTTTGTGGACTGATCATGTCCTCAGGGCATGGCACTTCCCTTTACTCATGTGCCAGCTCTCATTCACCGCATCACCCCAGGGGGGATTTGTTACCATATACATGTGGTAGTGATGTGTGAACACATCACTAGGACCACCTAGGCATTTTTTTTTCCTCTTTAGGAGCTTTTTCCCCCCGAGCATTGTATATACGCCCATCACTCTAGGGCTATCTATCTTTCCATTGCATACTAAGTAACACACTCTCTATTGTGTGCCTTGAGCTTCCTTCGTTTTCTCCAAGCTGTGTGTGTCTCTCTGCAACCCTAATTCCAACACCAACCCGTGACTCTAATCTTTGTGTTTCAGTTTGGATGACGAGTAAGGTGGATTGCCCATGTATATAAATGTTGGTTGGAATAAGTTATGATATTGTACTATGAGTTTATAGTGGAACTGTTGATCGGTTCCTTGCTATTCAATGGTATGGGGTATTCCTTACTGTCCCCTACTGGTCCTTGCTGTTGCCAATTCCTTTTCTCTGATTTTACCAGATATTTACTATGGAAACTTATAGAATTTCTTGAAGCCTTATCTTAAGTATTGAAAACTGCACTATCTGGATTATACAAGCCTTATTCGTCCTTGGTATAAGGTATATCTTGGCCTTATGTCTGAGGTATTTGGATTTTTGTAACCATATACCTATGTTCGTACTCTCTCTATCTGGCTTCTATAGGTTCCTTTGCGTGCCTGGGATTTGATAGAACTCTAAAGTAAAGCCGTTTGGCATACTAATGCTACTATTACGATGAACTGCTCAAGAATAACTCTTATCTTGATGGTTTTGCAACACTAATGGTATTACCTATTGTTGAGTACTCATTTTAAATGAATCTACCAGCTTTAGATTGTTTTAAAATCACAGATTAGTTTAAGGTTTGGTTTGGGGATTGAAATTTGAATAATATGGTATATATGGGCTCTTTTTGGCCTTAGATAAAGGATTGCGTAGCCTTTGTATCTAGCTTTTATATCGTTTTTTCTCTTTATAAGGTATCTGGTCTATATGGCTCGTTTTAGGCCTGATGGATGGCATAGCTAGACTACGAACTGGTTGGCCCTCGACTAACTCTTATTTTGATGGTTTTTGTAGCACGAATGGTATTACCTATTGTTGAATATTCATTTTAAATGAGTGTATCAACTACAGACTGTAGTAAAATCACAAATTAGTTTAAGGTTTGGTTTGGGGATTGGAATTTGAATAATATGGTATATATGGGCTCTATACTGTGGGATGTTTTGCAAGTTTTTTCACTTTTCTTTTATAATAAAAACAAAGAAAGGGTTCTTGTTTATGGAACTCATTGTTACATATCACTATAACTCTAGCAGCAGGATTTTTCTCTTTTTGGTACCTTGGTGACATGGATGACAACTAGGTCACCCCAGTTACCTTCAATGTTGTTTGAAATCTAACCGAAAGTTTATTTTCTTACTGTGGATGCAGGTAAGGGTGCCCTTTCCTTGGCTGCTAAGTGAGAAGATGAAGTGTTGTACTATTATCTGTGGAACTAAAACAGGACCATCTTACCTTTTTATGGCCTGATATGTATTTTTTGGATATACTGTCTAAAGGAATACATTATGTTGTACTACAAATGTAGGCCAAGGTCTTTGTAGAATGTCTCATGTGTTATGTATATTGTTAATAGTTTAAACTTTCTCTCCATAAGAACATGGGTGCTTTTGGGCCTTTTTTAGACTTAGAGCACCAGGACCTAGTCTACAAGATTTCTATCCTTAGGAGGTATGGCTTGCAACCATATGTTCTGGGATAGGGGGCATCCCACACAACCGCTATGACCTTTGTCTTGGTTGTCTTTAAGATGGAATACTTACCAAATCCTCTTATGGATTTTACTAATACTTGTATTTTGACTTTAGATAGTCCTTGTCTCTGCTGCTCTTGACCTTTCTACCTTGCCCTTCACTCCGACATCCCTGCTCGTGATTAAACTAATCTGGGACTCTTGTCCATTTCTCTCCTAAACAAACACTCAAAGGTAACAGAGACCCACGACTCTATCTATCTTGAATCTGTGTTAACCTTCAACAACTAGGTGTTGATCCTCGCTAATCTAGTTGCTGATACAAAGGAAGGATTACTTCATCTACAAAAATTGGCTTTCAACCTATCTGCCATTGAATTGAGTCATAAATCAGATCTGTTATAATTCTCGGCTAAGGGAGCCAACCTGTCTAACTTTATCAAGAAACTTTGTGGCCTTACTTCTTGTTTTGCTACCACTAAATCGTTTGATCCTGCTAAGGCTCCAAAAGGCCTTTTCTATAGGGATGACACGGCTTTGGAAGCAGTTAAAAGCTTTCAACAAGGACTCAGCTCGTCAACTGAAACATCTCTACTTGATATGGTTCCGAAAGTCTCTAAATGTTTTCCTTTCCTCCCTCCTAGGCAGATTGCCATTGAAGGAATTGAGCTTGACCATCAGCTTTGGGAACTTTAGAATAAAGATTTTGTTGCACCCATCTCTATTGAGACTTGGGTTTTTCTTGCAGCTCTACCAACCTCTACTAGTGAAGACTGTCAACTGGAGACCCTCCAAGGAGTTCAGTTCTTGGACAAAGGTGATGTCATTAAAGCACCTTTCAATATGCACTTCTTGGATTCTAGGAAATGCCATGTCTTATGTAGCATTTATGTCAGAACCAAGGGGACTATGACCTTTTCTAAACAAAGCAGTGAATTTTATTCTGAGTCAATATGGAACATCTATCATCCCTACATCAAGTGTGCATGCAAAGATTTGGATGCAAAAGCTAATTGTGAAAGAAACATACTCTGGTTTGATCATGCGATTTGGTTCCTTCTCAACCATCTAGAGGATCTGGAGGACCTCTTCCCATCACACACAGAGGAGAATTTTCTACCTATGATCTGTTCCTAGCTTGGTGATCAAGCTAAGGAAGATGTGCGAGCCCAAATTGCATATCTTCATTTCAAGAATTTCATGTATGAGGCTCTGAAGGAGCTAAAATTAGATGCACCTAGTCATTTACTTTCAAATCTTAGTGCTCCTAAAGGGATCAAATATATTTTATCCCTTCTCAAACCTTCACTTGATGCAAAGGAGTCTCCCACCCTTAAAAGGCCTCTGCTAACTAGTTCCGCTTCACACTCTATCACCTCTTTTTTATCCCCCTCTTCTACACCTGGGTCCTCTGAAGGACGTAATAAAGCTAGAAGCTATGTCAAAGCAAGAGGAAAGAATCTCCCTATCAAGAAAATGTTTAACTCTTGATTATATTGATCTTTCAAATCAATTGAACTACTTCTGGAAAGTTGTTTCTGTGCAAAGAAGATTATCTAAAGAAGCGAATTGTTCATTGCCGTTTTACGAATCGGACTTTTGACCTATATACACCAAAGTGTTTAATACAATATGCTTTTCAAAAAGTGTTTGGCAGTACATACAGGTTAGATGAGTACATATAGGTTAGATGAACTCACTTTTGGTTGGAGTTTTGACCCTCCTTTGAAGAATTTTGTGTATTCTACAAAATTTTTGACGTCTGACAAACAACCATCTTGTATGTGTTCTCTTTTTAGAAACTACTGTTCTGATTTTGATAATTTTGGACAACACGTATGCACTACCAATCTGTATTTAATTGGTTCAAAAGAAATCAAAGACTTATTAAGTAAAGGTCTGAATCATATCCCACTCCAACCACTAAACCCACACTTGGCTTTTGCCGCACTACTTACCTGCTTGGCAGACATAGCCAAGGTATTGAATTTAGATAGCTACAACATGCTAGAATTTCTGATTCATTATTCTCGTACTTTCAAACATGTATTAGATCAATCCCACCTGCATGGGTGAGCCAGGCAACAACATGGGTCTCTCCTTCATTGTTTTCTACGATAAGTAAACTAAAACAAAATTGGTTTGTGGTAGGACTTGACAAAGCCCCTCATATACCCACTTTTATCTGCAAACACTTAGCCAAGATAGTGGTTGAGTCTAGACTTAAAGGACCAGAATTCCTGCGATCAGGAATGTGTCCAGGAGAAGCCATACGATACCTGGGTACTTCACTTAGTCACTTTAAACTAAACACTCATAGTTCTAAACTGCCCCTACTTTTTCCCACGTATAAGAGTCACAAGCACAAGTTTAGGTGGATTTTGGATGCCTCCAATTGTATTATGTTACACGCCACAAATGTAATCACTGCCTGCCTCAATCTCATTCTCACTGATTTCAATAACATTTGCGAAGAAAAATTTATAGCAGTGGAAAAACTTCACGTGACGTCAGGTGAATAACTTTTGGTTAGTAAAAAACGCTACTAAGGTATTCATTAATCTTCCACAGTGCATCTTTTCCATGTGTTCAGCTGATATCACGCAGTGCTATGAAAACATATCACTTGAGCCTTATGGGCTTCTTTCTATCCCACAAAAGATTAGTAAAATGGTTTTTGGAAGGCGAAATGGGATGGGACATCACGCCATTTCACTTGCTCGGAGTCCTAGATGGGTAAAAAACACACATAAGGGACCACCTACTCACTATAATCTATGTGGTTTAATAAAGATTATTGAATGGCTGTTTCAAAATTGCTTTGTTTTTCTAGGGAATCAATGCTTTCAGCAGATCCATGGTATCCCTATGGAATTCTAATGTTCACCAATCATGTGCAATCTTTACCTAGCCTTTTTTGAGTATAGATGGATACTTAAACAACTAGAGACAACGGACACCACTATTGATCTAACACTATTTCGATATACCTACAGGTATATGGATGGTTTATTGAGTTTAAACAATCCCATTTTTGCACAATGCATACCACTAATCTATCCCAACACTCTTAGGATTGAACCTACCTTTATGGAATGCATGAATAGAGACAAAATAATGTTGTTACTACAACAATTTTTCTGAATATAGAGCTGTCGCTTCTTTCTCCATTAACTGGAAGGTATGTCACAAAATTCTCTTGGAAAAGAGACAATCTGCAGCTGGGCCTGATTGAATATGTCAAAAGGAAGAGTAATCGTCCGCATAAGGTAGCATTAAAAACCTGTGTTAGCATGGTGTATCTTATTATGTACTCGTCCTCGAACTCGTTCATTGCCTTTCCGTCAATATGTCACCTAATGAATAAATATAAGGCGAATGGGTTTGCCATAAAAGAGATACATGGCACTATTACGAATTTTCTCACTAAAAACTCTTGGCCCTTATGCTTGGCCAACATGGAGATTGTTATTGAACTTCTGAAACAAATACATTGATACACTGGATGTAGGGGAGGTCTCACCACTTGGTGATGACCCCCCTCACCAAGTGGAAGACCTTCCCCTGGGTAAGGGTAGGTCTCTCTCTCTCTCTCTCTCTCTCTCTCTCTCTCTCTCTCTCTCTCTCTCTCTCTCTGTCTCTCTGTACTGGATCTAACTGTGAATTGGATCTACCACATTATAACTTTTTGGCTTAATTTGGCCCCATTCAAACATTTAACTAACATTTCTTTGTTTTTTGCTATATCTTGAATCATCAAATAGGGAAGTGCCATGCTTTCATCCGATGATTGGGACAAAGATTACCACTAACATGGTGATTTTGGGGAGTATAACTGAAGAAAAACACTTTGGCCCACCACGTGGCATGAGGCATTAGGAAAAATATGAACCCTCTAGGGGCCCTTTGGGATTATGGTTAATTAGAGGTCAGTCAATAGGAAGAGGGTGGTGGACACACTCTATACCCTCAAAAAAGTAGGGGGACAAGGTAGCCTTACACCTCTTAATTGTCTTTTACCTAGTGAGAAGGTAAGGGAGGTGGTTAGGGGAAAGAGGGGAGGGGGGGGGGACCACTTTGACCTCTTTTCCCCCACTTTTTGGCCCGGATTTAAAAATACACTAAAAATTTCAAATTTCAAGTTTTCCCTCCTTAAAAGGTCCCCAAACCTATTTCATGGTCAAAAAAGTATTTTTGACCTTCAAAAGTTAAAAACGTGCACTAAAAAATCCAAAAAATTTATTTTAAAAAAAAAACAAATCAAAACATCATTTTCACCCTCCAAAGTCTTTCCAAACCTATTCTATGGCTAAAAAGTGTTTTTCTCTCTCTACAAACCTTTTTCCAAGCTCTCCATTGCTGCAACAACCACATGCACACCCTAGAGTCCATCATTATCTCTCTGCTAGCTTTCTCCCACCTCCATTGTAGCACCAAGAAAGCTCCTCCTCCATCTCTTCTCCTTACCCACCACATAGTTTCACACCAAGCTAACTCCTCTCCCTTCTCTCATCTCCATTACAACATGAAACAAGATTCTACTCCTTCTACTTTCATTCACTCACACTACATGGAAACCTCTACTCCCGAAGGTGGCAAAAGTATGAGCTCACATGAGTTGCATACCACAACAATAGGAGGTATGAATATCGCGTGGGCATTGCAAGGGTTTATCTCCAACATAAAGATAGAATGGTAAGAAAACTACCCTTGTAGCTTACATTCAGAGCTTAACATCATCTCCATCTTTAAGTTTATCATGCTGGAGAGAATTAACCTCTTTATGGATTTCAGTGTTTAGGCTTCACACCTCAAAACACTGGGTGGTGCTATTTTGTTGATGACTTTGGTGCGCCATCTATAGTTGTGTAGCATGTGATTTGAGTCTCACAATGTAAGTAAGTTGTGTTATCTATGGAGAGTCGTCAAAGATTTTTCTTGTAATTTATTCTTCGTATAATTGTCATTAGATAATTGGAATGATATCATTTTGTACTTTATAACTTTGTGCTCACATAATCTTTTGTTTACTTACACATTCAACTTGTTTTAAGAGGACATGAGCAAGCAACCCTGTGCAGAGATGGAAATCACTCTATTTTTGTTCCTTGAGGAACCTTTCACTACCATGTTAAAAGATTTTGATAAGAATAGTAGGTGTTTTTTAGAATCTTGAACCAATAGGGACTCTCTAGGAGCTCTCATAGAAGCCATCCATATAGTACTACTATCTTCCCTAGTGTCATAGACACACAAATACTCAAGTGTATATGAATCTCTAGATGAGGAAGACAAATACTTGTAAGATAAGCCTAACGGCAACAACATTGTCTCCATTTGTAATTATTTTTCATGAGGCTGGATTCCTCTACAAATACAATATAAACATGTTTTTTTGTTAAATGGTGTCGCATTGAGTGAGAGTATTTAATTTAGATTACTGAAGTTTCATACAGATCTGAGAAATATTGTTTACTTTTATGGATATTTTGATTTGCCTGTACGATGATTCAAGTCGCAAGTCTTAATCACTCCACCTTGAAGAAATTCAAGCAATATTTTGATTTCAGATTAATCATTAATGGTTATTCTTATTAAAGTGGATCATAAACTTTGTCAAGATGTCCTCATTTGGGGATGTTGAATATAAATCATTAGCAATGTTTCACAAGAACACTAGGTGGACACAAGGAAGTAAAAATTGGCTCCTTGTTTGGTCGATTTCTAGTGTTTAATGTTTAGTGCACAGGATTTGTGAGGCCGTTGACATGGGGAGTTCACTAAAGTATATGTAACATAGCACATGTGTTCAACAGAAGGGATTTTATATTCTTGTAAAGTTGTAGAAACATATGTAGATAAGGCCTATAAGGGGTACTTTTAATCCATTCTAGTGAACGCACGTGATATAGGAAAATTTTACATAGTGAATGCTACGGACCTTTGAACACAAAGAAAGGGGGGAGGGGGGGGAGCTCAATTACATCTGAGTGAAAAGAAGTGGAATTTGTACTGTCATGTTGCATAAAGATTTTCTTTAACTTGATCTTTAAAAAAATTGGTATCCTGGGGTGCAGACAAGGCCATATAATGCAAAAAAAGGGGTGGCCACAAGCGCGCGTAGTGAGCCATCCAAAACTGCTGGATGGGCCATATATGGACCCTTATGGCCACCCTTTTTTTGCATAATTAGGCTATTGCTGCACCCCAGAACCCTGGAAAAGATGAGATGAACCTAAAATTGAACTGTTCAAGCACATTATGCCTTCCTTCAACTCAACTTACTAGTTCCCTGCACCAAAAGAGCAAATCACATTGGACAATATAAAAATCTAGTCTCATGCTGCATAAACATCTGGTTTCATCAAATATTAACATTCTTGCTATTATAAGGGGCAGACAAGGCCATATAATGCAAAAAAAGGGTGGCCACGAGGGCGCGCAGGTGAGCCATCCAAAACTGTTGGATGGGCCATCTGCGCGCCCTTGTGGCCACTCTTTTTTTTGCATAATTAGGCTATTGTTGCACTCCACGACCTTGGAAAAGGTGAGATGAATGTAAAATTTAACTTTTCAAGCACATTATGCCTTCCTTCAAGTCAACTTACTAGTTCCCTGCACCAAAAGGCCAAATCACATTGGACAATATAAAAATCTAATCTCATGCTACATAAACATCTGGTTTCATCAGCTATTAACATTTTTGCTATCCTAAGGGGCAAACAAAGCTAGAAAATGCAAAAAAAAAGAGTGGCCACAAGGGCGCGCAGATAAGCCATCCAAAACTGCTGGATGGGCCATCTGCGCGCCCTTGTGGCCACCCTTTTTATTGCATTTTCTAGCTTTGTTTGCCCCTTAGGATGGCAAACATGTTAATATTTGATTTAAATTTAACTCTCATGGCCAAAACCACTTAACTTAAAACACATGGATAAACCGAAAAGCCAAATCACTATGGAGACAGTAGACACAACTCTTAATCATTTTGTCATTGCAAAGTCATCTGAAATGATGTGAGCCTCTACAACTTCTTGAATAGCCTCCAACGCTATTGCTTGCATTTTATACTGATTTCCATAGCTTTGAAGCACCTCTTTCACCGTGTGAGCATATTTTTGATGCATGGCTATGATTCAAGTGTTAGGTTTTTTTTTTTTTTAAGTGTTGAACTTTTCGGTTGTTTTCAACAGCTTCTAGATTTCAATCGGCTCCGAATCTGTCTGGGCTTGTCTCACATGAATTTTTTCATCTCATCGCGTTCTTCGACCATCATGTGATGAGAAAAAATCATATCTTGCTCGCATTCTCCAAAAATCAATGTGCAAGTTGACAATTTATTTAAAAATGATGTAAAACATACATTTTTTACTTTTTTTTTAATCTACGGGCTCCAACGAGCATTAAAACCATGGAATCTGAAAATACTCAAAGAACCATTGTTTTTTATTGTGTTAAGGATTGTATTTCCTACATACAAAACTTTCCCAAAATCTCGCCCTAACACCTTCAAAAGTGGCTTCCAAGGAGTGTACTGGGTCAAAATTTGAAACTAAAGAAAAACAATCAGAATGAACTCCTAGACTGTGTATAAACTTTAGAATAACCAAAACTTCCTTCAAAAAGAAGTTATGCTAAAAATTTGAAAATAGCCCCCCATTGGACTCCCCACAACGATAGAAGTCAAAGGATTCAAGGAGAGGTATGGTGTCACAAGTGCATGGTGGGAATCTCATCGAGGTTTATTCCGTCAAGATCTCTTGTACTTTATCATGTCTTCTCATGTACAATCTTACCAAAAAAAAAATGATACTTTAAATGACTACAAATCTTATTTAACTTATCAAACAATCTAAAATATGGTAGACCAAGAGTGCTCTTACACATCAACAAACAAAAAAGTCCAAACTTCTTCTCATTAACTTTGATAAACATACATTCGTGAACAACTTCCAAGGGGTAGTGCAGTCATAGTTCTTACATCCATTCCATGACATGGTATGCTCATGGGGTGACCTATCATATAAAAATATCTCTGGTGGGGGTGCTCTCATGTTAAGAAAGGGTGTGCTGCTGATAAAAAGTTGTTGTATTGTCCTACTAAGGATCTCTCCATGTTAGCATAGTGATTTTTGGTGTAGTGGGAGCCACATTGCTTGAGGAGAGCTTTGTGCCACCGTAAAAGCTTCATGTTATGCTAGTTCCTTGAGCCATTCTTGCATTAGGATGAGATTACCCACCTCTAATAAAGATGGATTTGAAGCACCTACCTGCAAGATGTAACAAAGAAGACTGTTTTAGAGGAAAAGTGGTGACACTTGACCTCTCTAACCTGCACCCATTGTTTCTTGTAATGCCACTATTTTGAGCTGAAGAGCTTGACATTCGTGCATCCACGAATGCAAAGAAGCACCTGCACCCATACACAACCAATTGCAATAGCCTAACAAGCCTACTTCTCCCCTCCCAAGATATTGAAGAACCATACACATTCGTCTCACCGACAGTATGACGATTTTGGGATGACCTCTGCTCACCCTCACGTGCGGCCTTCGGTGCAAATACCGCGGACAAGCAATATGTACACTTTTGTTGTGCGGAGTACATGGTGGTGGAGGGATACGATTTGTGATGTCCGTGAGCATCATGGCAGTTGTTGCGTGAGGAAGCAAAGAATGAAAAGAAAGAAGGGGGAGGGAGAGGGAGGAACATGGGAGGAGAGAAGGGGGCAGAGGGGGAGAGGGAGAAAGAGGGGAGAAGGAGGAGAGAAGGGGGTAGGGAGGGAGAGGAGAGGAACATGGGAGGAGAGAAGGGGGCAGAGAGGGGAGAGGGAGAGAGAGGGGAGGAGGAGGAGAGAAGGGGGTAGGGAGGGAGAGGAGAGGGAGAGAGAAGGAAGGAGGAGGAGAGAACAAAGGTTTTTTTTTTTGGGAGGATTTTTTTTTTGAAAAAGTGGACTTTTAGTGTTTGTAGGTTTAAAAAAATGTCAAAAAATGATTTTTTGATGTGTATATATGTTGGGAGGGAATTTTAAGTCAAAAATAAGTAAAAATAATTTTTTTGAAAAAAAGTCAAATTTTGGCTCTTAGTGATCCACGTTTTTGCTGATGTGGCCACACCCTTTTACTCCCTTCACTTCTCAAAAGCTAGAGAGAGAAAGTGACCTCTTAGGTCCACATCCTACATGTGTCTAAAAAAAGGCTAGAAAAGTCTACTCAAAACTAGCTTCTTGAATGCCCTTGTTCTCTTAACCCTACACAACATTAACCTTAATCCCTAAAAACTAGGATTCCTTACAAGGCCCATGCAAGGTTCATATTTCTCCTAATGGTTTACATGTATTGAGGGCATGTGATGCCAAGTGAATGCCTAAAAGGGATTTTGGGTGGCATCTGGATTGTGAAAGACTCATGTTTTTAGGCTAATCATTTGAATGCACTATTTGGCATGATAGAAAGGTAGCGCGTCCTCTACGGGTGCATGCAGACTTCAACCACCACTCTCTATATTGGGGACCCATGCAGTTGGAACCGCCACACAACCTGGGCACTGGTAGTAGGTGAATCAAATGCAACTTGCCTTTATCAATCTTCTCCAGAGTGGGCTCTACGGCCAGTTGAAAGAACATAAAGAACATGCGAGGTGTTGGTAGCACTTTATAAGGTGAGCTTGATGCTCACTTAGCTTTCATTCAGCAAGAGGTACTTCTATTTCTTTTTTGCATACGCTACGTTGGTTGTGTGTAAAGGCTTCAAATCTGCAATAATTTTTCAGATGGCCCCCAACAAAAAGACTCCTGCCAAATCTACAGAGGTTCTGTGCACTGTCTGTATTGATTTATGGTCTTTTGAATATGGTGTGGTATGGTATATTGGAATAATGTTGGGTAATCCAATGCTGTCGATTACACTTTTTTAGACAAAAATAGGCGATACTCATTAATGAAACGTTCTTGAATTCATCTAAGCTAATGAGGAATGAGAGAGGATATGTTTCGGGTTGTATTACAACACATTCTAGCCAATGATAAGGCCTGGCAATGCCCCTCTCTCTTAGAAT
Source organism: Adiantum capillus-veneris (assembly GCF_014529385.1). NCBI lineage: Eukaryota > Viridiplantae > Streptophyta > Polypodiopsida > Polypodiales > Pteridaceae > Adiantum > Adiantum capillus-veneris. Next base: position 117,068,458 of record NC_140959.1, on the reverse strand, counting down.
GCCAAAGGGTTTTTTGGGATGCCGATCCTTGACTCTAATCTTTGTTTTGCAGTTGGATGACGGGTAAGGTGCACTGTCCATGTATTTAAATGTTGGTTGGAATAAGTTATGATGTTGTACTATGAGTTTATAGTGGAACTACTGATCGGTTCCTTGTTGTTCAATGGTATGGGGTATTCCTTACTATCTCCTACTGGTCCTTGCTGTTGTTCAATGGTATGGGGTATTCCTTACTATCTCCTACTGGTCCTTGCTATTGTTCAATGGTATGGGGTATTCCTTACTATCTCCTACTGGTCCTTGCTGTTGCCAATTCCTTTTCTCTAATTTTACCAAACATTTACTATGGAAACTTATAGAATTGCTTGAAGCATTATCTTAAGTACTGAAAACTGCACTATCTACATTATACAAGCCATATTCGGCCTTGGTATAAGGTATAGCTTGGCCTTATGTCTGAGTTATTTGGATTTTCATAACTATATACCTATGTTTGTACTCTCTCTATCTGGCTTGTATGGGTTCCTTTGTCTGCCTGGGATTTGATAGAACTCTAAAGTAAAGCCGGTTGGCATACTAATGCTACTATTACGATGAACAACTCACAACTAACTCTTATCTTGATGGTTTTGCAACACTAATGGTATTACCTGTTGTGGAGTACTCATTTTAAATGAGTGTATCAGCTTTAGATTGTTTTAAAATCACAGATTAGTTTAAGGTTTGATTTGGGAATTGGAATTTGAATAATATGGTATATATGGGCTCCTAAGGCTTGCGTGTCCTTTATATTTGGCTTTTACATCATTTTTTCTCTCTCTGAGGTATCTGGTCTATATGGCTCATTTTAGGCGTGATGGACAGCATAGCTAGACTACGGACTAGTTGGCGCTCGACTATTTCTTATTTTGATGGTTTTTGCAGCACTAATGGTATTACCTGTTTGTTGAATATTCATTTCAAATGAGCGTACCAACTACACTGTAGTAAAATCACAGATTAGTTTAAGGTTTGGTTTGGGGATTGGAATTTGAATAATATGGTAAATATGGGCTCTTTTCGGCCTTAGATAGTGGATTGCGTAGCCTTTGTATATGGTTTTTACATCATTTTCTCTGTGGTATCTGGTCTATATGGCTCGTTTTAGGCCTGATGTATGGCATAACTAGACTATGAACTGGTTGGCCCTCAAAAGATTTCTTTGACAACTAATAACTATGATCATGACTTTTTGCAGATCGAGGATGGTTTCAAATGTACTATGACTTCAATATTGCCTAAACAAACTAACATATGCTTTCTGATGAAAATATAAGATGGCGGAAATTCTTGTGGACTGATAGCCGTTCTTGCAGTGGATAAATTATGTCAAACTGAACTAAATTGAGGCTTGACTTCACAGTAGCATAAAATAATATTGTTGTAGCATGAACTTTGTTCTGGTTTTAAACTTGACTTCAAGGTATGGAAGGTACAAGTGGAAAAGAGTCTAACTTGAACTAAACACTATACTGTGGGGTGTTTTCAAGTTTTTTTAAAGTTTTTTCAATTTTGTTTTTTTATAAAGCAAACAAAGGGTTTTAGTTTATGGAACTCATTGTTACATATCACTATAACTCTAGCAGCACGATTTTTCTCTTTTTGGTACCTTGGTAACATGGATGACAACTAGGTCACCTCAGTTACCTGCAATGCTGTTTGAAAGCTAACCGAAAGTTTCTTTTCTTACTGTGGATGCAGGAAAGGGTGCCCTTTCCTTGGCTACTGAGTGAGAAGATGAAGTGCTATACTATTAACTATCAAACTAAAACAGGACCATCTTACCTTTTTATGGCTTGTAACTGAGATTTATTTTTTGGATATATTGTCTAAAGGAATACACTATTTTGTACTACAACTGTAGGCCAAGGTCTTTGTAGAATGTCTCATGTGTTATGTATATTGTTAATAGTTTAAACTCTCTCTCTCTCTCTCTCTCTCTCTCTCTCTCTCTCTCTCTCTCTCTCGCCAACAGTCCGCCCCACTGCATGCCAGTTACTCAACTACTTCCTCATGTGTTATGTATATTGTTAATAGTTTAAACTCTCTCTCTCCTTTGTAGAATGTCTCATGTGTTATGTATATTGTTAATAGTTTAAACTCTCTCTCTCTCTCTCTCTCTCTCTCTCTCTCTCTCTCTCTCTCTCCAATAGTCCGCCCCACTGCATGCCAGTTACTCAACTACTCCCTCACCTTTTGTGGCGTTTCCTCTTGATTGGAGTAGGGGGACTCAACTTGTGGCATGCCAGTTTCCTCTTTTGGTTATCTCCACACCTTCAAATCTTGTCTGTCGATCATTATCTGTAGTATCAGTCCCACGCTCACTCCTAGACAGATCAACAAATGAAAACTTTCCCATCAGCTTACCTACACTCTCTTTCTTTCCGTTTGAGAACTTCTTCACAACCAATTGAAGGACTACATGCGACCTTCATGGTTCTTCATTTCCCCAGTAGAGCCTGTACTTCGTGATGCATTACCTCTTTCAATGTAATCTTTTACGCTTTCCGCGTCTGAAACCTTGAATTCCTGTAAGCCTACGATACACACTTGTTGCAGTAGAGATCTCGATAGCATGGAGGTCCAAGGACACTACTGTAGTAGAGTTTACAAGAGCGCATAACACCTACAGTGGTGCTGCTTCTCCCCACGCCAGTTGTTTAAGAATCCCGTGAAAAAAATTAAAATAAACAAATTAAAATAAACTATCATCTTCCTGTCCTTTTTGCACCATCCAGGACATACTTCAATGGTCATTGCCACTCAATGAATGTATACTTTATTGACGACCAGGGTTTGTAGCTCAGGGCTCTTCACTTAGATTCCCGAGGTTTCTTTGGGCAATTTGGATGCATCCATTTCCATCCCAAATTGCTAGTTGTATCGCTAGACTTATTCAACACGAACCCCAACACAACCAAAACCATGTATCGCCAAAAGGCGCGTGCGCACGAGGCTCCATTGAAAATAGGAAATAACACTTAAGGGATGATAGACTTGATAACCAAAGTGAGCATGACAACCCAATCTTGTACCATGGGCCGTCAATACACAATAGATGCTACGAAGGATATTTGTCATGAACAATCATCACCATGGAAGCAATCGCCCAAGAGGTGATAAGGAAGTTCAGGGTAGTCATAATCAATGTGAGAGAAGGTATGGAAAGACCTCAAGACCACTCTTCCCACCTTCCTCTTCTATTTTCTTATGCAGCTCATCTCTTCCCTTCTCTCTCCGGGCCAATATCGACCATCTCTATCTCTCTCTCTCTCTCTCCTTGTTACATGCAACTCCCAGCCTTTCAAACCTGGAGGCTCTGTAACTTCTCCTCGATAGACAGTGGTTGAACAAAACGATCCCTCTACTCTCTCTCTCTCTCTCTCTTCTTCCTTCCTTCCTTTTTGAAGACGCTAACATATCATATTCTCTCTCTCTCTCTCTCTCTCTCTCTCTCTCTCTCTCTCACACGCACACTCTCACGCATTCACACACTATCATGAACGACCACAAACACGGATGCTATACACGAAAACATAAAACGTAGAGTGTGTGGTCATTCGTGACATGATTGTGTGTGTGTGTGTGTGTGTGTGTGAGAGAGAGAGAGAGAGAGAGCGCAAATCTACCTGCTCATAGCTGGGCACGATCATCTCCACAACACCTAAGTGGTATTGCTCTTTGTCGTCGGTTGCATGGGTGTAGGTGGTCCTCTTGTTTGCCAACAACCACCTCAAAGCTACTCTGCGTTGAGAGCAGTTCAACATAGTGACGCCAACATCACTGCGTTGCTCTATTGTCCATCCTGTCACTGGGCGTGTGATCGGCACTCCCAAACTTCTTGGTTGCCACCGCCAAGCCGTGGTTGGAATTGCCTTGTTGTTTGGGAGCCATCGGGTGATAGATGTTCACGATCTGCTGCTCTTCTGTGGAGATCTTGCAACTCAAGCGTGCAAGCATGCTCAACAACATGTAAATCTCTCTCTCTCTCTCTCTCTCTCTCTCTCTCTCCACCTGTGGAGGTCGATAGCTTGTAGTTGTGTCGCACATGTGTTGAAGGTCGACAACTGTCTCTCTCTCTCTCACACATTCTCGTCAACTTGAAGGATGCCTCGTGCGAAATAATGGAGGCGGCATTCAAATTTGAAGCCACCTCATCTACCGCCTGGATTCTCTGTCTGGACACTGTCAGACACACACACACAGCTGTCTAAGTCTCAATACACATACAGGACACTGCCCCCCCCTTGAGCCCTCCCCCGCCCCTCTCTCCCTCTCCACCAAATGTTGACCGGCATGTGCTTTTGCAAAAGGGCAAATTACCAAAATACCCCTCTAATTTGATGAAATTCCCAAAATGCCCCTCTTATTTTCAAAATTCCCAATCTGCCCATAAAATACACCTAAAATTTCCCAAAATACCCTTAAGTAATTTGAAAATTCCCAAAATACCCCCAAGTCTTAAATTAAGCAAATTGGAGAGAAAATCTTTCATATGCATTCAAGCTTTCGACAACCAATGAAGGCAAGTCAAATCTCCGCTACATATACAACAAAATCGCAAGGAAAATGTGGTATGGCTTCCTCATACAAAATGAAGCCAGCTATAATCGGAAAGAAAATCTCTAACATGCTGAGAGTAATGCATTCAAGCTTTCGACACAAAATGAAGACAAGTCAAATCTTCGCTACATATAGAGCAAATCGCAAGGAAAATGTGGTATGGCTTTCTAATACAAAATGAAGCCAAATCCCCATTATAATCGGAAAGAAAGTTCCTCCCACGCATTGTGACTTTCCCACACAAAATGAAGCCACATCCCAGCTACATACTCAATCTGCAATTGGAGCTTTGCAAGAACGCTCATTGTGGCCAAGACCACCACAACGTGAGCATGTGAAAATACGCTTTTCCTTGAAGCGATCCTCAGTTCTAATACAAAGTTTTCTAGAACGCCCAGGTGGCCTACGTGTGGCAAGTGGTTTCAATTGATCACTAGCATCTTCACATGCATCCACAATTGGACTTATGACACCACTATAAGTGTTACAATAGGCCTGCAAAGCATATGCCTTATGTACATACGATTGAACACACTCTCTCTTGAACAGAATAGCTGCAATAGCATGAGCACATGGAATTTCAAATGTTTGCCACTTATTACATGAGCATGACCTTGTACATACATCAACTACACATGTTTTTGTACTTGTCAAGATCTCAAAAACCATATCACTAGAGGGCAAGATTCGATATTGCCGAGCACTATTTCCAACCTCACACAAATTCTTCTCTACGTTTGCAACCAATGCAAACTGTGCTCTATCTCCTAAAGACTCATATGCCTTCTTTCCCTCCATTCCACGTGCATAGAACCAAGCTGTTAATTGGCGACGAATGATATCAAGCATAGATATGATAGTCTTATCTCTAGCCTCAAGCAACCATGCATTCAATGACTCAGCAATGTTGGATGTAAGATGCCCATAACGCTTTCCTTTAAAGTGTGTCGTCGCCTAATGAGAAGGGGGTGAAGTAGTCAATAAGTAGTCCGTCGTGGCAGGACTTATAACTCTCATCCCGTGGATAGCCGTGTCATAGTCGCTCATAGTGTTAGCATAAGCTGCTACCCAAAACAACCGAATAAATTCTTCATTGTTGCATTTCTTCTTGAGATTAGCATCCAAATGGCGCATACAATATGCATGCTCACATCCTGGAAAGACAAGTTCCATTGCTGGGAGAAGACCTTTTTGCTTGTCTGATACAAAAGTAATTGCATTGACGCTCGCCATACAATCATGTACATTTTGCAAAAACCATACCCAATTGTCTTCATTTTCTGCATCTACAACACCAAATGCTATCGGAAACAAGTCCCCCCATAGCATCAATCCCTGTGGCTGTCAACAAAGCACCAAGATATTTGCTTGTCAGAAATGTGCCATCCAACCCAATAAAGTCACGACAATGCGTGAAACCAGTGATGCATGCTCCGAACGCAAGAAACATTTGAAAAAAACGACCTTCAGTGGTTTTCTGCAAATGGTCCACAGTGCCCGGATTGCTAGCCACAAGCTTGTCGCAATAAGACTGAAGCTTTCCATAAGATTTTGCATGATCACCATGAATAATACCCAAAGCAAGTTGCTTTGCCTTCCAAGCAATCTTGTACGAAATTGACACTCCAACTTCTCGACGCAAATCGGCCATGAGCTCCTTTGGCCTATACATTGGATGGTCTCGAAGTTTCTCTACGTACCTTGTTGCAACCCATTCAGCAGTGGCTTCCTTGTTTCCAAGTTGTGAAGCACCACCACAAGTGTGCTCATCATGAAATGCCTTGACCATACACCCAGGTCCACCAGAGACCAAAGACGCATGCAAGCGCCACATGCATGCCCTCTGCCTTGCATACAACGGTATATCTGGATCGATCATGCTTAGCATGCCTAAGCTCCACATGAGACTTGATTGCTTGTTCTTGAACCTTTGAACGAAGCACATCAAGAGATTCAAATTGAGCACCAAGAGAAAGAGTTGCAGACATGGTAGCATTATTCTCCGATGTATTTGCATTACTCTCAGCCATGGTTTCCCTCTTGTGTGTACCCGCAATACCACACTTCTTTACATACAAACAATAACGAGCTCTTGCATCAATCTGTATCTTGCACTATGCGGATGGACATTTGCCTTGCACATAGCCATTCGCATACATCGCACAAAAGGCTCCCAACTAGTCTGTGGAGAGAGATGCACTGAAGACTCCCTCGTTTATGTGACCTGTCGACCTCAAGGCCCGCCGTGTAAGCAGACAATGGCCTGCGTTGCTGTGACTCAGAGCTGGCTGCCTGCATTGCTGAGACTCAGAGCTGGCGAGGCGACAATTTTCATGCGCGACAGTTTCGGTGCTGCTCGCTGTTTTTTTCAACAGTTTCGGACGAAACCGTATGCTGAGAGAATACGAGGGGCTTTTTGGGAATTTTGAAAACACGAGGGGCGAATGGGGAATTTCGGCAAATTGGAAGGGTATTTTGGTAATTTGCCCTTTGCAAAAATACGTATTGAACTGCTTCTTCTTCTTCTTTTCTTGCTTGCTCTCTCTCTCTCTCTCTCCAATGTGTGGCAGGACAGAGAGGAATTAGTATGTATTCTTGTTCTTCAATGATTGACATTTTGTTGATGACTACACTTATGTGTTATCTTTGTGGACATAATCGTCTGTTTTGTGAGGTAATATGTGACAAATTACATGCTAACCACTCAAAAATGCATCTCAATTGTAAAAAAGATATAAAAATTAGAAAAGCTTGATCAATCCGACCAAAATAGATACATGGGTACTTTGGGAATTTTAAAATTTTGAAGGGTATTTTGGGAATTTCGACAAATTAGAGGGGTTTGAACTTGGCTTTATGAAAACGAGGAAATTTACATAAGTTTTAGTGTAATTACCGAAAAAGATTCTAATTTTGACTAAAAAAACGAGAGAATTTCAAGTTTTCCCTTACTTTCACCATGCCATGAAAGTATTCATCGATGCACAGAGAGAGAGAGAGAGAGAGAGAGAGAGAGAGAGGGGGGGAGAATTTAAGGTGGCTCAGTTAGTTGAATGTAGCCCCAATGCAACCACCACCCCCCCCCCCCCCCCCTCTCCCTTATGTGTACGGTATGAGTATGAAATAATGAGGGGCTACCCCTACTGTATACGCTTATGTACAAAATCCAAAAACCCCCCTATTGTACACTCACGTGGTACCATACGAAAAAACACGGTGCATCCCCCGAGAACCAGCATAGAGCAATTTGTCAAGTTCGGGATGGATGGCTTCAAAGGTCCCTGTGAAGGATACGATTGGCTCCCACTCTACAAAATTGGATGGGAAAGCATCTGCAAGAATGAACAAGCAACGAAAATCTAACAGTCATTAGAAGCAAAGTATAAGGTAGAAATACAAAATAGACAATCCAAGAAATATCTTACAGAGGAGTGGAATTACAGTTTGCAAGAAACCTTAGTGGAGCCAATGTTGTTGCTAGATTCAATTGTGAAGCGACATACACATGCCACACCTTTGCAAGCCTCTTACCATTTGGGTTTTGCTTGAACTCCATGATTCTTCCCTTCCAGTGGTGTGCCCGAGAAGTTATGTGTCTCCTTGAGACCTTGTGAGCACCTCTTGAGCTTGGCTGCATTGTCATCCATATCGATCGTTAGTAGTCGCTCGATAGTCACCCAACAACCATTGTCGTCTTGTACGTTACTGCAAGAGAAATAGAGTAAAAAACACTCCTAGGTCGTCGAGTACTTCAATTGATGCCATGGGGAATTGTAGCACCACATGCACAAAGAAACTTATGATGAATCTATGCACAACCATGTTCTCAGTTGCATAAAGAGCAAGTTTAGAAGGTATACAAAGATAGTCAATGCCACCGATCCCTATGCCCTTCCACATGCAAGTTGGCTAAATGGTGAAGATGATGCAAAGAAGCTATAGTGGGAAGTAGATCCACTCTAGAAATCTAGTAGGATATACTGCAAATTTGCAGCTTTAGGGAGAGGTGTGTAGTGAGGTTCATAGAGCAATGGAGAGCTTTAGGAGGAGGTAAGCTTGAGGAGAATGCAGCAAGCTTGAGGAGGGAAAGGACATTCAAACTTCTGCTGCAAGAGCTTTTGGGAGGGAAAAGTGATATTAAAGAAAGAGATGCAATTTGCTAAGAGATTTCATCTTTATATTTTAAAAATAGTATCGATGCTTACAAGTTTGACCGCTCAATTTTAGGCCCTGCCATACCCACTGATCCAATCCACATGGCAACCACCCATTTGCCCATTCCATAAGCTCATTTTTAATCCCTGGCAAATAAAGATGCCCTCTTAGACTCCATTCCCTTCATGATGGAACTGCCATAATCGCTCGTGCAACACACAAAATCGTGGGACGTTGCTATCCGCTTCTACTTGTGCAAGGTATGACATTACTTCTCTCGGTATTCTATCTGCCTTTGGATGTAGCTAGATATACTGCATGAACCATTCACATCTTTCATGGAGATCATCACTTATTGTTCTTTTTGTAATATTCCTCGTATTGCTTCTTTGCGGAGTATTCTTCAATTCTTTCGATTTGTTCCTTCAGCGTATCACCTTTCTTGTAGATTCCCTTTTTCCAAAATCACACCTACCCTACTACTTGTTAGTGTACACTTCTCATTTCATAACACATGCATATATTTCGTTCCTATTATGCTTATACACCCTAGTGTGGAAGTCATATAGTAATACCTCGGAGATGATCTAGCTCACTACTCGGCACCAATGGGTAAGCCTCGTTATCTTGTCATTTGTTAATGTAATGCAAAAGGTTGATTTTTTCCAATGATTTTGTAAAATTTAAATTAACAAATAGGCTTTTGCCATTTTAAACAAGGTGACAACATTGGGTGTGTGTGTGTGGGGGGGGGGGGGGGGGGGGGGGGGGGGGTTGCGCGCATGCACGCGCTTGAGAGAGAGAGAGAGAGAGAGAGAGAGAGAGAGAGAGAGAGAGAGAGATTGACTTATGTGCTTATTTCAATTGATTTATCAATAGGCCATTTCAATTTTACTGCTATTGTTATATTTTTACTTAACTATCTACGATAAATGTATCTTAAATTAATGTAAGAGATTGAATTTTTTAAGTAACTTTTCAAATTTGAGCTATGGCAGTTACAAGTTTTCCATTTAAAGCAAAATAAGAGGTTAATGTGTGTGTGTGTGTGTGTGTGTGTGTGTGTGTGTGTGTGTGTGTGTGTGAGAGAGAGAGAGAGAGAGAGAGAGAGAGAGAGAGAAGAAGAAGAAAGTTTTAACATGGTAGGAAACTATCCCAAGAGACCTTAAAGATCTATCCGACGAGAAGAGTTGACCTTTTATGTGTGTGTGTGTGTGTGTGTGTGTGTGTGTGTGTGTGTGTGTGAGAGAGAGAGAGAGAGAGAGAGAGAGAGAGAGAGAGAGATCCTTTTGTAAGCAAGGAAGGTGATCATGTGTGTGTGTGAGGGGCCCCGGCTTTGATATATGTGCATGATTTTTTCCCAAGAAAAACGGATAGAGATTAAATTAGAAAGAGCAAAATGATTTGTGCATGAATTAATCTGACAAGTGTAAACACATAATTAATTTGTCAAGTTTGAAATTTATGAGACAAGCTCAGAGGATAGACAACCAGCATAGAGCAATTTGTCAAGTTCGGGATGGATGGCTTCAAAGGTCCCTGTGAAGGATACGATTGGCTCCCACTCTACAAAATCGGATGGGAAAACATCTGCAAGAATGAACAAGCAACACAAATCTAACAGTCATTAGAAGCAAAGTATAAGGTAGAGATACAAAATAGAGAATCCCAGAAACTTTTTTACAGAGGAGTGGAATTACAGTTTTCAAGAAACCTTAGTGGAGCCAATGTTGTTGGTAGCTTCAATTGTGAAGCGACATACACATGCCCCACCTTCGCAAGCTGCTTACCATCTGGGATTTGGTTGAACTCCATGATTCTTCCCTTCGAGTGGTGTGCCCGAGAAGTTATGTGTCTCCTTGAGACCTTGTGAGCACCTCTTGAGCTTGGCTGCATTGTCATCCATATCAATCGTTAGTAGTCGCTCGATAGTCACCCAACAACCACTTCTTTACCCAAGTCATCCTCAATATGCATAAGTGCCTCGTATATGTCTAGTCTTCGTACATGTCCATTGAGTGCACCTTAACAACTTTAGTTCCACTTTCTAACCTGTTTTGCCTGATACCTCAAGCTCTGACATAGTGTCAACATAAGAAATCTCTTTGAACATTCCTGAAATCATATCATCTAGTTCCAGCACATCACATCCATGCAATTCACTTTGAATGCTTGAAACATATTGTTTCTCCCATTTAGGTAAATCATTAAATTTTCTATAAAACATTGAACCCTCAGATGTCAATCCCAAAAATCCTGAAGAGAAGGTTTCTCCCTGTGAGAACTTCTCCTCACTTGTACCACCATAGTCCTGCTCTATAGTGTCACCCCATGCCAAGAAAATCCTGGGCAAATCTTTATTTATTAAACTCTTTGCATGTCTTTGGCATTGGACAATCACATAAACTATCTTTGTTTCAGGCATGTTCAACACATACAGTTAAAAATTGAACCGCTTTCTTACCATCTTGGCTCCGAACCCTAGCATAGGCCGAGCCATCATCTAGCACCTTAGTTTCCATCCGCACAGCCGTAATATAGGGCTGTCCCAGAATCAGTGGATAGGAGGAATGCTCCTGTATAAAAAAGTTTTGCTCATCACAGACATCCCCAATAGTTACCTTAACATTTGTACATGCACCGTAAAGATCTTCAGGAAGCATGTTGGCAGCTCGAATCCGCCACCTGTGATCCACATCAATAGACCACTTCTCCTTCTAGTGCAAATTCTTTGCCATAAGATTGATCTTTGAACCATGGTCTATAACGGCTAATATCGGCTCCTCAATGTCTCCAAGCTTTACCACTGTTTCTGTCGTTGCTCTTGCCCAATGAGTCCTTGAAAAGTGACTCTTGGGTATAGTTTCTTCATCTTCCCCATCATTAAAATGCATGTTTCTTACCTCGGGTACAATCGGGTTTGAAACCACCACAGGCTTTGACTCTTCTTCTTCAAGATCTGCTAAATATTCTCCATAATCATCCAAAATTGCTTCAATGTGACTAACCAGTTGGCTCCTAACTGGATCTGGCTCTTGCTCACTTGGTATATGTCGCTTCCTTTTTATAATGTCGATGATCTCCTCATGGAACTCGCGCTTGGCAATTCCCAAAATATCCCCCAATGTGAGCTCCACTTTATCGTTCAGGATACGTTCTTCAAAAACCTTCTTCAGATCTGTAGCCAATTCAATATCAAATTTGAGTTTATATGAGGGCCCTTTAGGCTTACCTTTCTTTTTTTCCTTCGGAGCCTCCTCCATAACCACTTCACGAGTAGGCTTAGGAGCAGGCCCTTCTTCTTTCTTGTTGTTGGATCTCGTTGGCCTTTTTGACGCACCGGCAACCTCTTCATCCCTTTTTCGCTTGTCTTCCACCATAGCTTCATTGGCTGGAGCTTTGGCAATATACGCATACACTAAAAGAGAATCTACTGGATCGGTCCACTCTGTAGTTTTCCGAATTGAATTCCCCACCTGTCGTAACTTCCCATATGTTACCTTTCTTGCTTCTGCTATCTTTAAAGCATACGGCCACAACTGGCCCTTTGCACCTGTACCCTCATTATCTCCCTTACCACAAACCTGTAGCCCATATGTAACTGCTTCCACAAGAGAAAAATTATGTTGTATTTCTTCCACTAGCTTCTTCATACCGCCCTTGCTAAACTTTAAGCGGAGCATATCACCTGTTGCCCTGAGATGAATCTTCCTGTCTTTCCAGAAAACCGCATTCTTCTTGTAAGCTTCATCAAACTCATCACACTCTTTCACATACCTATGGTCTTCGCTATCGCACCACATGCATCGATTATCCCAGTTTTTACGTGGTGGCTGTTGCTGCTGCTTAGGTTCAGAAGTAGATGCTTTTGCAGCTAGCTCTTCAAATTTAACAGTTTTGAAATTTAAATTCAGCTCTTGAACACCTTTAACTAGATCGTCGAGAACAAGCCCCTCCACCTTGGGTACTATCGAGGGTGATTTCTCTTTAATCTCTTCTTCAGCATCATTTGTTACCTCGACCACGATCTGCTTGTCAACTCGCTTGTGTCGTTTAACAATCATATTCACTGCTTTTGAGACTATTTTTCAATCCGATGTCGACCCTTGTTCTCCTGTCGGGTCCTCCAATAATTGCACTAAATTCTTTTGAAGTCGTGGATCAGCAGCTTGAATAAAAAACTCCACCTTTTGATCCTTCAAAGAATGTTGTTCTGTTGATGACAACTGATCAAACTTCTTTTCAAACTCTTGTAACAGCTCTCATACATATAAATTTGTACCCTTCTTCTGCACCCACTTCATAAAACTCTGTCTGGTCACCCTCTGAGAATCTTCCAAAAAATATTCCTCTTGCAGCGCCTTCTTAAAGTCCTGCCAGTTTGGTCCTTGAGCCGCCTGAATTTCTTTAATCCGGGCCCGAAGTTCGGGCACTACAATCAGATGAAATCCTTCCACTGAGTCCTAGTCTTCAACTCCATTATCTTCCATAGACTGCTCATAAAAATTGCAAAATTTTAAAATATCTTGGCCTTCAAACCCCTGCAACTTCTCTGTAACACTTTGCCAAGCTTTACGAATCTGCTCTTGCAGATTATGTTGTTGCTTGGCAGCCTGTTGCTACTGCATGTATGTTGCAAACTGCTGCATCATTTGCTGCATGACTGCCTCTTGTGGTATAGGCATAGGCTTCAACTATCTTCCCACCCCGGCTCGGGTTTTGCATTGGGTTCACCAGGTGTCGAGGGATATGTGTTCGAAACCTGATCCAAGTCAGGGCCCGGGCTGCTGGCTATGGGAAAATCGAGAGCCAAGAATTGCCGCACCGCACAATATAGTAGTTATTAGTTACTTGGTAATGCTATCGACACATAAAAGTTGCTTAGAAACTAGTAACACGGACAAACTTAACGCACAATTATGAAGCAGGGTCGTTAACAACACCATTAATCAATGCAAATGATGGTTTAGGAGTTTAAGCTCCCTTTACAGTTTACCCGAGGCCGTTAACGGCTCAGTAATTCATAAAAAAGATTAACTACACCTAAGCTATCGCTGATGAATAGAAATCCTTCTGTGTCGGTTTTCTTGAATCGAATTTCTTCAGCTTTACGTCTTCAGTTATCCTCGTTGACTCCCTTCTTTTATTTCTTACTGAGTTCGGCTCCCTTCTTGCCTGCGAGCTCCCTTGTATCTTTTATGCAACTTCCCCTTCTTCCTCCGAGAGCTTTGCTTGCTCAAGTACGAGAGAAAGAGAGATTTACTTCCATGTCTTCCTTTGCTTAGATCGCCTTGCTTGCTCGAGAACGAGAGAAAGACCGTTCCTTCCTCGAGAACGAGAGAGAAAGAGAGAGCGCTTTCCTTCGGTTCTCAAGCCCGTGATCGAGAGAGAGCGCCCGAAGCCCTTGCTTTGTAACTTTGTTTTTCTTTCTTCGATGCCCTCCCAAAACTTCCTTTTTGCTCTCCAAAAATCTCCTCTTATTGCTCTCGTGCTACCCTAAAAAAACTCCCAAAATTTTGCCCCCACACGCAGTCACGGCGCCGTGATTGACGTGGCGCGGGAAGTCAGCTTGGTGATGTGGCAGGTGAGCATGGACTAGCACCAAACATCGCGGGATTCAACCCAAAAATGATCACCATGGTGAGGAGATGGTTTTCCATCATTGCAGCGCCCTCATCCGTCGTTGCGACCTTGCAAAAAAACCCTTTTTTCCCTTATTAGGCGGGCGCCCTTTCATTAATTGCATTGGGCGGCATAGTGGGCGGCCGAGCCTTGTAAGAGCACCACCTTTGGCCTTAAGTTTTGTAAGGGCATCACATTTGGCATACATATCAGCCAAGGCAATGCCTCGCATGACATCATTTCCAACATCCCCTGACTAGTAATATCACCGTGAATTTTTGTGCCCATAAATGGTCTTGAAAAACCGGCCCCCAGTGAATCTTTAACGGCCAATAACTTGGCAACCGGAAGTTACGATTGCTGATTTGAAAGGACCGACGCTCTCCACAAAGTGAGCACTCCAGGCCCATGCATTCAATTCATCTCTATCTCGTTAGTTGCAGTTGCCCAATCCGGTATGGATCTGCATCAACTTAAACTTCTACCTGCCATAACTTTTGCATCGTAGCTCCAATCAACGAGCCATAAAGACAGGCTAGTAGAGCACTTCAAGCACTGCAGTTCTAAATCATGAACTCCCATTGGTGCTTACTTCAAGCATACTCCCTATTTAGCATCACCAAGGCATGAGTTGGCCTTTTAAACCGCATTTGATATACATTCAACATCAAACTTGGCATGTTACCAGGCCCTGAACACTGTTCATTAATCATGTAATATTCAAACAAGCTCTACATGCATTTTTCTGGTATCTTTCTTGGCATGGGAGCGGAGCTGCACAACACCGCATTGTCCTAAGTAAAGTCACCAGAAGGTGAGAGTCAATAACAAAAAGTAGTGGGGAAAGTGGACATCCTTGCTTGATCAAAAGCTTGAACTCAAACCCTCCCACTATCTTGTTGTTGAAGAGAATCTCAGAATGACTTTCTTCCCCTAGCGTCTGAACTATTGCACACATTCTGGGTCCAAAGCCCAAAGCCTTCATGACTTCCTTAAAGTAGGACCATGAGATTCTATCGTAAGCCTTATCTAGGTCAATCTAGAGGAGGATACATTCTTGCTTGGTGAAGGAAGATTATTCAATGCCAATCATGGTAACCAAGATGTTGTCATAAATTGAACTTCCTTTTATGAATCCATGTTGGTGGGGGATGATTCTGTTCAAGATTGGAGCCAGTCTTAGAGCAATGATCTTGTATGCAACTGTAATCATGGAGATAGGCTTCTAATGCTTTAGCAAAGATCAACATACCAACTTGGGAATAGGTTTGATCATCCCTCTTTTCAGGCTAGCATCCAATTACCCCTCCAGCAAAGGCCTATTAGCTAGCTACACTATTGGTATTTTAAGATCCTCGCAAAATTCTTTGAAGAATTTGGCACTTAGTCCATCCCACCTAGGGGAATTTTCCTTCCCCATCACCTACAAGGCAATCCAGCATTGATCGATAGAGATTGGCCACTCTGATTCTTTTGCTTTAGTGGACAGTGTATCACATTTGACCATACCAAGCAAAAGGGCTCTATCCTCCTCAACCCCCTGAGCGCAAACTTCCAGTTGACCAATAATTTGACTGAGATGGTCGAGCATGAGCTTGGCCATAGCATTCTGGTCTCTTACTATGTTCCCCCTCTCGTCATTGATTGTTATATTAGAGTCCCTTCTTCTTTTAACTTTGAGAGCTCTAAAGAAATGAGCTTGGTTAGAGGGTTTGGGATTGAGGGAAAGCTCTTTGATCAGCATTCGGGTCTTATTGATCTCCTAAACTTGTAAATGAGTAAGATGTGCTTTGGTCTCCAGCCATCTTTTAAGATGTGCTTTGGTCTCCAACCATCTTTTGTGCTCTTCCTCAAGAGCTCTTCCTTCTTGCTTTCTTTTGACTAGTTCCTCTACATAAGTTTGAGCTAAAAACCAAAGAATTTTTATTCAAAATGAAGCATCCATGTGCCTCATACATCACCCAAGTAAGGGATGTTCGATTTTAAAATGATCTTATCCCCTCGTAAAATATTTTACACAAAGTAATTCATTAAATATTTATATACATGAAAATATGAGAGATATAAAATTTAATCATTTTGACTATATCATTGTATTTAAAATGTCCCAAAATCTTAAAACTAAACATTTATACGTCTCATTTCGAGTTTAAAGACGGATTTTTTACCTCAAAATTAAGTAAAAAGATTCAAAAGGCTTTCAACCAATAGGAATTTTTATAATTGTTAGAATTTGACAATTTTGACTATACCATTGCGTCTAGAACGCCCAAAAACCTTAGAAATGACTACCCACATATCTCACTCTGACACCTAGAGATGGGGTTTCACTACCCAAATTGGCATAAGACCCTTTCGGGCAGTTTCCAGATGGAATTTTACAATTTTGGTTACATGTTTCATCCAAAATGGCCTCGAACCCTAGAAGAAACTATGAGTCCCGTGTTGACTTGTGACCCTTTTGAGCACTTTCTAGATGGAATTTCATATATTTGGTTATATGGTTGCATCCTGCAAGTCCTAAGACAACTATTCATATACAATGGATGGCCATTGCGTATGGATAGTTGTTTATAGAGTTTTATGCGATGCCAAATGCAACTATGTGGCCAAAAGTGTGACATTCTATCTAGAAACTACTTAAAAGGATCCCACATTGATGCAAAATCCTTTTAGAAAGTTGCAGGACCTTTTTTGTTCTGAAACCTCGTCTTTGGGTGTTAGAATGAGACATATGGACAATTGTTTCTAGGGTTTTTGGACATTTCAAATGCAACGATATGGTCAAAATTGTCAAATTCTAACAACTATTAAAATCTAAATTAGTCCAAAGATTTTTTGAAGATTTTTTCTTCATAATAAAATATATGGATATTTGCTTTCAAGGTTTTCAAGACATATCAATGCCATGGTCTTCTCTAGGATCTATGGGCATTTCAAACATAGTGACAAATCAAAATTATTAGTATTTATCTCTCTCACTCAATATTGTAATAATAAAAGCTCTATGATTTGACACAAAATACCTTGCAATATTTTAGGGCACGTCCACATTTATTTTGTTAAGTGTTAGAACAAAATGTATCCACAAAACTATTGTTAGTTTTTATTTCACTAAAAATTGAAGCAAACTATTTTAAAAATATACTTTATTACAAATTCAATTCTACATTGGAGTCTTTGTCTCTAGAGAGATGGCTTGTAAGTCATTATGCAAGGGAATCTATTCAATGTCATCATGCACATTAGTTAGTACGAATACTCTTTACTCTCCCCAAAGCAAGCTTGATGATTGGGCTTCATGTCGTCATGATCTCGCAATATCTCTTCAATGGCAGTATGAGCATAAATTGAAATTTTGTTCTGTAGACCATCTTCCTTTTTTAAGCAAGTGGAAAAGTCACGTTTTTCAATTAATCTTTTCCTTGATTAGGTGTATGGTTTGCTCGGTATTTTGTTTGCTCGATGTTTGGTAAAACTCTTCACTTTGGTGATTTGGAATTTCTAACTAGCTTGGAGGGGGGGGGGGGGGTTCACCTTGGGCATAATTTTAATTAAAAACATTGAAAAATAAACTCATTTTTAATATTTAAATTGTTTTCCTCCAATCTCTCAATGCCAATTTTACTTTTGTCTCTTCTCACAATCAACCATTTTGAACTTCTAGCCAGATCAAGGACACACACACACACACACAGGGTGATATCATTTAACGAGCATCAAACAAGCAAAGAAAAGTGAGCGAGGAGAAAATTCTCACCATTCTTATGAGATTCAACTCATTGCACTATATTGAGTCATAGTACCAATCCTATTATGTACACTTTGTCTAAACTTATACAACATCATTGATGAATTCTTAATAAGGCCCTTTTAGTGCACGCATGTGTCATCTCCCTATTATGGTAGATCTTACAAATGGAGTCCCGTATATAGGGGTAATTAAGCAACTTTTGGTGCACGTAGGTGTGGTCTCCCTAGTACCACTAGTAAATCCCTCGAGGATAAAACAAATATTAGCATCATCACGTTGGATACTTTGAGTGTTAATAGATGAAGGAGAAATCCTGAGAGTGGAATTTCAACCAACCTATTCTCTTTCAACTATTTTATAACATTTTAATCGTATTATATACACTTTGACTTCTTTTTTCTAGTTCTCTTCTTGAGGTCTTTGCTTCTGTTTTTTTGTTTTCTATTTTTAGTTGTTTTCTGTTTTGCAGTCAAAAGCCTTCTCTAGACACCTTCCCCAACAATGTTTTGAAATGTTCTCCTCTACTAGCAAAATATGATCTAGAGAAGGTTTGAAAGTGTGAATTTGTTGGCCTCACTTGCAAAATATGATCTAGAGAAGGTTTGCAAGTGTGAATTTGCACTAAGAACATTGAATAACTTCTTGCTCATGTTTGATTATTATTCCTGATAGGCCATGCTCAAGGAAAGTCTCAAAATGCTATCATAAAGCTCTTGCCCTAGACCTAGGCCTCATTCCATTTTGAAAACTGGTATTTTTCACTATGCCCTTCCATCTTGCTTTAAGAAATGCTTTGGTCTGGCGTTTGGTGAATACATGTGCTCACAAATTAAATAGGTGTATCCATTATTTGTATTTTTTTATTGAGACATTCCAACTTGAATTTGGAAATGCTTTACAACTTGGTCCAGTGAAGACTCATGCTTATAACTAAAGTTGGTATGTCGAGCATTTCTCGCAATGTAGTTAAATGCTACTCCCTAGGTCAAGACCTTGCATTTGGAGATGCTTCGCATAAGGGCATGGTCAAAATTTGATTGTATCCATCACTTCTCACTGCGCACCTCTCCCTTTTTTTATAATAATAAGGCCTCTTGAAGTCCTACCCTTTCAGCTCATCTTTTTACATTTTCCCTGGATTATTACTATGCATTGTTGAATGTTGGTCTACATTGTTGAACAATCAACACCCGATTGCATGCTACTTTGACGTTGCATGATCACCCACTACTAGCCAACAGAGTCGCTATATTGCTCTGAAGTACATAGCATTAATGGTGTGCCATGTCTGACGTCCAAAAACGTGTGCTAAGAAGCTCATGCATTCACTCATAAAATATAGCACCATACCATGTGTTCGACCTTAATTAACTCACCTGCCATCAAAGCTTATATCACATCATTGTGTATATGTCAACCTTCCAGTAACTCCATTCAAAAGCTGATGTTGCCATCCATAAATGCTCATGTTAGCAGACTGATGTTGAAGTGTTTTGCCAATTTTTATCAGCTTTTCACCTGTCATTACAAGCCCTATCTATCTTGATTTGCATACTTGCCATGCTATTAGAACTAGTGAGTCAAGAGCTATTTAAATTATCCCTTGTTTACTCCTGCTGCAATCACGCGTTGATCTGCATAATGTGAAGCGTACTTATCAGGCTCACTGTGGCCTTCCAGTTTGCATTTTGAAATGCTACCAGCCAAGGCAAAGTGTGAAGCTTACTCCCACTGCTCACTAGGGCTTGCAAGCTTACGTTTTGAAATGCAACCAGCCAAAGCCCAGCGAGTACAAAATATATCTTTTGTGAGGATTGGGTTAAGCTTTGAATGTGCGCGTCCTTTTTCAACTCCCAAAAATATTTTGAAGGTCCTTGGGATTAAGTACATACTCAAGCGTGCTCAATCAAGGTCAGTGTTATGTACATATCCCTTGAAGGGATTGGACCCTTGTTGTGACATCATGGTTTTCTATGATTCCTTGTACATGATGTGAATACACTTTTGAGTCTCAATAAAACAAGTGAAAGTGTGGAGAATGCTCTCTCATGTGCAAAACGTGATCTGTGTAGTCGCTCGTGCACCTCGGCTATATCCTTGCAGATTTTATCTAGATCATGTGCATTGTGTATAGAAAGTGATGGATTATGAAATTGAGTGCTTTGAAATGATTTGAGGAATCACCGTGACAAATCTGGTGATTTTTGGTAACTGTTTGCTCCAATTCCCATCAAAAATGGCTTTTTATAGGCAAAAATAGGTCAAAAATGACTCAAAAATGGTGAAACTTGGTCCAAATTGACTAATTTTTGACACGTCAGCTCACATTCCGTGGAAAGAAAAAGGGGGGGCTGCTTGTTGAAGTGAAAAAATAGAGAACTCTTTACTCTAAGACAGGGAGTCAAGAGGATTCATGGTGGTGTGTGTGTGCAGTCCCGCACCCGTTTGTCGCGTTGTTTCTCTTCTTCCCCACCTTTGAAAAGTGAATTACACCTTTCTCTTGTCGACTTGATGTTTAGGGATCATATTGGGTGCTCTATGATTGAGATTGTTTCCATGTTCATGGTGTTTTGTTGAAAAAGACAGAGGCGCTTTCTACAATCTGCGGTGTGTGTGTGTGTGTGTGTGCCATTGGGACTGAGTGTGTAAGGAAGAGTGAGAGAGATTTGGGAATCGAGTTGAGTGTGAGAGGATATGAATATGTGTGTTTGTTGGCTGAAATTTTGATCATCTTTAGAGGACCTTCACATCGGCTTGGTTGGCATCTGTTGTGATCCCAAGCCTCATCATCACTGACTCTCTACACGCATCTTGTTGGGTTGACATGAGCTTGTAATCCCCATGAGTTGCCTCTTGATTTGAGTGAAGAAGGGCCTATTTGGGTGAGTTTCCTCTACTTGTGTGAGTGTCCATTACAATCTCCAAGCAGGCTATGCAATAGAGGTGAAATGCTTTCAGTCCTCCTTGTCTAGAGCTAGTCATATGCATTGAATAATGATGGAAAAAACGAGGTTTTGTAATCCTAGCTACAAGTTTGTACATTAACCTCTAAATGTTATTGAGAAGTGAAAAACTATAAAAAATTTAGTGTAAAAACCTTGAAGTGGATTCAATTTACCTGTGAAATTTTACATATGCAGTAGGATGGAGTATACATAAAAATGTGTCATTACTGCATTTGCAATAATATAACATTTGACTTCATGTTGATCATCTCATCTCCTACTTCTTTCTAACTAGCAAAAATTGAGCTTGAAAGTTCCTCTTTTTTGGGACAAACACATGAAAGAAGATTACTCACACTCTTTGTAGATATAATTTTATTCTTGATGAGCGCTAATGCATGGTTAGAGTTGTGTGCAATGTGTATGATGGTTAGTGAATTATCTTCTCATGGGCTCTTTATTTAGCATTTTCATGAAGCATTTCCAAATGTTACTAGTCTAAAATCTTGGTGAGCTCAATGGGCACAAAGTGTGATTCACAATCTACCACTCGGCTGTGCAAAACTATTTTATTTGACTCAAACTTGTTGCTAGTGCCATTGACAAAAATGAAGAAGCTCATAATGCTGCACAGGAGATGATCACTAAAGTGTTTGTCATTAAAGCTGATGAGGCTATGTATCATGGAAGAGAAACCTTTTTAAAAGAAGAAGAGTTTTTGCAGACAAGCCTTATACCTTAAGACATTATGGAATCAAAGAAGTATGCGTTCATGAGGAAAGCTGGTAAATATGGGCTTCATGATGATGTTGCTACATCGTGTACCTTGGAAGGAAGAGATTTATATAATTTTAGACGAGAACCATGAGGGATCTTGTGGTGGACACTTTGCAATGAAAGTAACTTTACAAAAGATCTTACAAGAAGGGTATGTGTAGCCAAGCATACAAAAGGATGTCCATGGTTGGTGCAAATCATGTTTACCATGCCAACGTATGGGTAAGAGAGTACTCAAAGCTGAATTTTGCAACATTATGTTGGCTTATGATGTGTTTGAGAATGGGACCTTGATGCAATAGGGCCATTGCCTATGATTGGTATAGGAAAATATTATATTCATAATGCAGTTGACTATTTGTCAAGATGGGTAGAGGCAAAGGCAGTAAAGAAGATCACTAGCAAAGATGTTGGAAAATTTTTGTATGAGGATATATGTTGTAAGTTTGGTGTACCATTGGAATTTCTTTCGATAATGGTACGGGCTTTTGTGGAGAGTTGATCGACTATTTATGTCAGAAGTTGAAGATACAACATAGGTACACCACTCCATATTATCCGCAATGCAATGGAATGAATGAAAGATTCAACGGAGAGCTTATGATGATACTTACCAAAATGACTCAAAGTCATAGTAAAACATGGGATCCTGAACTTGCATGTGCTTTGTGGGCTTATAGAACATCTATGAAATCAGGAACATGATTTTCTCCATTTCACTTGGTGTTTGGAAAGGAAACGTTGTTGCCCATTGAAGTTGAGATTCCTTCCATCAAGATGCTCATAAAATTAAATGAAGCGGCAACGGACATGTTTGAAGAGAGACTTTTGCATTTATAGTGTTTACAACTTGATTGTAATCTTGCTTTTGAGCATTATGAAAAAAATCAACATGATCAACAAAGAAGGTTCAATGAAAGTGTGAAGGATAAAGAGATAGAGGAGGATGAAATAGTACTAAGATACAATAGCACATTGGATAGAACCTTTCATAGGCTCAAGAAGTATGTGCCAAGAATGATGAAAATTGTAAAAGATGATAAACTTCTTGCTGATTTGGATGGAGCCATGCACTCATCTAGAGTTAGTGGATATAGGCTCAAGAAGTATGTGCCAAGAATGATGACAATTGTAAAAGATGATAAAGTTCTTGAAGAGAATGACAACTCAAATGTCACTTTACATGCAGAGGTAACATCTGGGGATGATATGCGCTCTTTGTTTGCCCTGGAAATTGTTGATGCTGATCATGAATGATCTAGCAGACTAGGGGGTTGGCAAGTTATGACAACTTTTTTGATGCTACTAAGAAAACACCTAAAGATTTTATGGATTCTTGCCAACTTGTTGAAAGAATTCGCATATGTATATGCCATGTACATACTCAAGTGTGCTCAATCAAGGTCACCGTTATGTACATATCCCTTGGAGGGATTGGACACTTGTTTGTGACATCATGGTTTTCCATAATTTCTTTTACATGATGTAAATATGCTTTTGAGTCTCAATAAAACAAGTGGAAGTGTGGAGAATGCTCTCTCATGCGCAAAAACGTGATCTGTGTAGTCGCCCATGCACCTCGACTATATCCTTGCAGATTTTATCCAGATCACATGCATTATGTATATAAAGTGATGGATTATGAAATGGAGTGTTTTGAAATGATTGATGAATCACCGTGACAAATTTGGTAATTTTTGGTAACCGTTTGTCCCAATTCCCATTGAAAATGGGCTTTTATAGGCAAAAATAAGTCAAAATGGCTCAAAATGGTAAAAAAACTTGTCATATTTTGGTCCAAATTGTCTAATTTTTAACACATCTGCTCACATGCCGTGGAAAACAAAAGAGGGGGCTGATTGCTGAAGTGAAAAAATAGAGAATTCATTACTCTAAGAGAGGAAGCCAAGAGGATTCATGGTAGTGTGTGTATGCAATCCCGCAGCCGTTTGTCGCTCTGTTTCTCTTCTTCCCCACCTTTGAAGAGTGAATTATACCTTTCTCTTGTTTATTTTATATTTAGGGATCATATTGGGTGCTCAATGATTGAGATTTTTTCCATGTTTAGTGTTTTGGTGAAGAAGATAGAGGCGTTTTCTACACTGTGTGTGTGTGTGTGTGTGTGTGTGTGTGTGTGTGTGTGTGTGTGTGTGTGTGTGTGTGTGTGTGTGTGTGTGTGTGCCATTGGGGCCGAGTGTGTAAGGAAGAGTGAGAGAAATGTGGGAATCAAGTTGAGTGTGAGAGGATATGAGTATGTGTGTTTGTTGGCTGAACTTTTGATCATCTTTAGAGGACCTTCACATCGGCTCGGTTGGCGTCTTTTGTGCTCCCAAGCCTCATCGTCACCGACTCTCTACACACATCTTGTTGGGCTGGTGGGAGCTTGTAATCCTCAAGCCTCTTGATTCGAGTGAAGAAGGACCTATTTGGGTGATCTTCCTCTACTATTTGGGTGTGAGAGTGTCCATTACAAGCTGCATGCAGGCTATGCTATAGAGGTGAAATGCTTTCAATCCTCCTTGTCAACGCACACACTCAAAGGAGGGTTTATCTCTCTCTCCCTCTCTCTCTCTCTATGTGTGTGTGCGTGTGTGTGTTTTGAAAGAAGTGGCCTTTATATTATTGTGTATAGGAATCCCGGAGATGCTAAATGCATCGTGTCTCATGGGGTGTAGAACATTTTGTACATGTGTGTATAACACGGAAGGTTGATTCAGCCATTGTAGAGGAAGATGAACAAAGTAAAGAACCACTATGTGTGTGTGTGTGTGTGTGTGTGTGTGTGTGTGTGTGTGTGTGTGTGTGTGTGTGTGAGTGAGTGAGAGAGAGAGAGAGAGAGAGATGCAGTTGTACACATGATGCTTTATAGGGTATAGGAAGGTGCATCATTCCAAGGGCCCAATGGGAGAAGGTGGAGAGAAACTACAATGGCTAGTTAGTCAATTAATGGCCCGAGAGAGAGAGAGAGAGAGCTAGAGAGAGAGAGGGTACCAACAATTAGAAGTTTTACTACTAAGGGCATGGTCATGCGAGGCATAGTTTTCCGTAAGCCTCTGTTGGCGGATACGTCGCGAGACGGACGTCAGCACAGCGAGAACTCACCTAACAAGAAATGTCAGCTAAGGACAAAGCTCGTTTGCAGGTGCGTGGAAGCAAGCATAGGGTGTCAACCTACACTCGACAGACTATTGACTACTTCCTACAGAGGTCTCTACCCAATGTGTAAGTTACAGCCTACTATTGTGCATAGGAGAAGATTTCCTACAATGCTTCCATGAGCCAAATACCCATTAGAAGTTCTCGAAATGCTACGAAACTTGAGGGATATCCTATCAACACCAATAGGCCACTCTCCCTAAGGTCCGTGACCCAAAACCCTACCCATAAATACCCAATGCAGAATCACATAGGATGTCTGACAGGTCTTTGTAGGTCAACATTTCTAAGGTGCCTAATGTGTAGCTCTACTCAAAACGAACGCTTGGATATACTAAAATGCGAAAACAGACACCGTTTGCTTACTGAATCCCTAGAAATAGCTCGCAGGTCAATCTCGCAAAGCCGAGTTGTACACGCGCAATGTGAATATTGGTGTGTAGCTCTCTCTGGGGGCAGCACACGACGCTTCTCCGTACTCGATTCCAACCACTAGTGTGCGCGTAGCGTCAAGATAAGCTCTCACTCTCTCTCATACACAGAATATGCTTCTCAGAGACACTCATAGAATGAAGAAAGGGTTTTTTCATTAAGGTTAGAATTTC
The DNA here is from genome assembly GCF_014529385.1 of Adiantum capillus-veneris. NCBI lineage: Eukaryota > Viridiplantae > Streptophyta > Polypodiopsida > Polypodiales > Pteridaceae > Adiantum > Adiantum capillus-veneris. Next base: position 117,042,842 of record NC_140959.1, on the reverse strand, counting down.
AGTATACAAATACAAAACCTCATGTTCCAAAGTGAAATCCTACTTAGTCTAATGGCAAAAATAATATACAAAATTGGAAACTTCTGCAAGCCCCAAGTATTTACAAGTGAAATTACGGATTTTCTTAATCAGGGAATGACTACATAGGATTTCCTTCTTTTCTCATTTTTTCAGTCTTCAGTTGAGTGTGGCCAACAGTCTTCAGCTAACACTCCCCCCTCCTAGCTCATGTCGTCCCCGACATGACAGTAGAGCCGTTGCTTCAGTGGAGGATGTCGCGCATCTTCAAAACAGACTCATACCGTGCATGTTGGGCTACTAATGTCGGGCCAAATATATCTCTGTCAATGGTGAAGAAACCGGTGTAGAAGGCTTCTTCAAAGGCTTGGAGATGGTATGACGGCAGGAACATTATTCTTTGGTAGAGGGCATGTATCACCTCATCGGAAGGTTGAGCAGACAGTTCATAAGCACATCTATAAGTGTCCTGGAAGAAGAATATGCTGTCTGTGGCTTGTCCATGTTTGAAGACCTCAAGGACTGCCAAAAGTGTTTTACATATCTTTCTGATCATAATGGAAGAGAGGTCAGGCAAGCCAGTGAACAATTTAACGGCGCTCGTTAGGGTTTTCACCATGTATTGCTCACTCATTCTCTCTCCTGCCTTCAAGCCTGGCAGCTTCGGGTAGTTGAGCCATGTGGGGTGACTTCTCTTGAGTAGTTCATGTTCCTTCCATGTTCGCATCCTTGGTAGAGGGCAAAAGCTGAGGTCGTCTCTAATCATTTTAGGTGCCTCTACCAAATGTACTAAATACTATGGGTATTTAGTGAGCCATGCCTTCCTCCATCTTGGTTGAGAGTCTACAATGAGCTTAACACCTTTTGGTTTGGTGATGTCTTCATGGTACAACGGCACTATAGGCTCCTCTTTAATCCTCTTGTTGATTGTAGCAGCCTCATATTTTTGAAGAGGATAGGGGAGATAGGGTTGTAGCCATTCATGTCGAATGACGTTTGCATCTAATTTCTGAATGGTCATTGACTTTAATATCCTCTGCTCCCACTGCATTGCTTCTTTGGCGGTGTCTTTTATGGATGCTTCTATTGCTTTCTGTAGATTGTCTTCTTCTTCTTGTGTCAGATCACGGGGCTCTTGTAAGGGTCCCACAGGAATTTCCTCTTGTATTGTTGTGTCCATCGGATCTGACACATTCTCTATATCAATTCCTTCCATAGCAGTCGGCCCATGACTTTGTTGATGTTCTTCACTTGTTTGGCTCTTAAGTTTGTCCAGCTGCTTCTGTAAGTCATCTTTTGCTAACTGATCTTGTTCTGTCACAGCTACTAATAGGTCATTAAGTTCTGCATTGACTCTATCAACTTTCTCTAGCTTCTGTCTTACCTCATCATTCTCTATCTACAACGTCTTTGTATCATCTTCTAGTCTTTTCTGAAGCTTAACCAATTCTGCTTTCAAGGATTTGTTATCATCTTCCAATCTGCTTTGTATCACCATTGATCCCTCTGCCAGCATCACTCTCTGCCTCTTTTCAAGCGTCAGCTCTTTTTGAAGTTCTATCATTTGTTCTTCAAACACATCTTTATCTTGGATAGTGCTAGTTGCCGTTGTAGCTCTTGCTCTACCCGGAGATGCTCTCAACCTCTGATCTTTTGATCTTTCACTTTGATTTGATCCTTTAGTTTGATCACCTCATATTGGCTAGCCTCATGTGATATTTCAACTTTGTCTTTGGCCTCTTTCAAGCTCTCAACCTGTTTTGACTCTTCCGCCAGCTGTAGGGTGAGCTCATCCCTTTCCTTTTCAGCTTCAGTCAGAGCATTGCTGATTGTTTGGTACTCTTCTTTAGAGCTCATTAGCTTCTGAGTGGTTTTTCGGTTTTGAATTTCTAACTCTCGACATTTTTTCAGTGTTGCTTCTAGTTCAGCTTGCAACTATGCTTCTGAAGTGTTTCCACTTCATCTTTCACCTTTACTTCACTCAAACTCAGCCCTTCATACTCAATCTCTTTGGCAACAGATCCGGCTCTTAATCCTTGCAGTTTCTGCATCACTTCTTCCCAATCTTCGGCTTGTGGTTGCAAATCCATGGTATCTGTTGCAATCTCCTTTAGCTCCACCAAATGAGGGCTTATAGTGTATTCTTCTGGTTTAGGGTTTGACAGTTGAAAAGCTATATGAGCTAACTCTTCTTGGGTGTATCAAGCAGCTAGTAAATCCAGGAATATTCCATAGTTTTTTGCTTTTGTACCTTGCTTCTCAGGCTTTGGTTCATATTCTTCCTTCTGCTCTTTCTCTTTGTCCTCTTCTTTCTTGGATTCTTGCGGCTTCTCAGATTTAATGAACTCCCCAGTCTGTTGACGTTGAGGAGACTAGGAGGAGGTGGTGATGGTGGAGGACTGGACTCGCGGCTTGATGGTGGGATTGATTACTTCTTCTTGAAGTCCCGATCAGCCTTTGTTTTCCTCTCTCGCTCTTCACTTTCCTGCTCTTCTAACAACTGCCGCCTCACATCATCAACCTCTTCTTCGGTAAAAGGTATGATTGGAATATTCTCGGCCGTCGCATCTAGGATCTTGAAATGCTTTATATAATCTTCGAAGCGATCCCTATTAGTCCTTCGAGAAGATCCAGACATGGCCTCAAGTGAGGGATTCCATAATTCGCATAGATCTCCTTTAACCATTCTTTGGGATCTGAAACTCTTCATCAGCCTCTCTAGCTGAGCGGCCTTCTGGGATTTAGTGTCTTTTGCTGGCATCTGAATGGTTTCCTTTCTTTGGCTGAGGTGGATCTTCTTCTACTGTCTCTAACCTTCTTTTCAGTCTGGTGGTCACCCTGGGAGCTGTAGGTTGCTCCTCTTCCTTGTCTTCTGTCAGCTTCAACCACTCATTCTGTGATGGAGGAAGAGGCCACTGGCCTTTAGCATGTAGAGCTTCATATATTACCTTGGTGAGCATCTTCCCTGCTGCAATATATGTAGGATTCTTGGTTCCCATCCTCACAATGTGGTACTATAGGTACGCCGCATAATATATCTCTCCTAGGCTGCTTATCTTCATTGCCCATGTGAATGTTGTTCCAAATGTTGCAGGTGGCACAGTGTACTTTTGAGGCCTCTTGGTGTAGATATGGAAATATTGGTTGTAAAGTTGGCACATGGTTGCCACCATTGGATCTGCAATACCCTCGAATGTTAGCAGCTGGACACACCCAATGGAGAATGACTGCTCGGCGGAATATTATGTTTTGTAATTATTCATTTATTGAGAAAACCTGACATTTCTCCTTTGTAAATAGTGGGGCTTACAGAAGTTTCCAAATTGTATCCCATTTTTGACATTTAGATTGAGTAGATGGTTAAATTGGAACATTAGGGTTTGAGATTGTAAGGTATTTATACCACTTTTGACCTTAATGAAAAAACCTTTGTCATTTTAAAAAAGTTATGTCTGTGAGTGAGCGTACTGTGTATGAGAGACAGCGAGAGCTTCATCTTGACACTACGCCCACACTGGTGGTCGGAATCGAGTGCAGATAAGTGCAACGTGTTGCCCCCGACGAGAGCTACACACCAATACCTACATTGCGGGCGTACGGTCTGGTTTTGTGAGCTCGATCTACGAGCTTCATCTGGTGTTTCGGTGAGCATACGTTATCCGTTTTCGCATTTCAGCATATCCACACGTTCGCATTGAGTAGAGCTACACATTAGACACTTTGGTTTTTGGAAACGATGACCTGTAAATTTCGGTCAGACATTCTACATGATTTTGCACCAGGTTTTTAAGGTTGGGATTTTGGTTCATGGACCTTAGGGAGAGCGACCTATTGGTGTTAGTACGGTCTCCTTCAAGTTCTATGGCATTTCGAGACCGTTTGATGGGTATTTGGCTCTAGAAAGCGTTGTAGGAAATCTCGTCTTATGCACTCCTGAAGGCTGTAGCTTAGACATTGGGTAGAAACCTCTGTAGGAATTAGTCAAGAGTCGGTCGAGTGTAGGTTGACACCCTATCATTGCTTCCACACGCCTGTGGGTCGAGCTTCGTCCTTAGCTGACAAATCTTGTTAGGTGAGTTCTCGCTGTGCTGATGTCCGTCGCGGCGTATCCGCCAACATTGGCGCCGCTGCCGGGGACGAAAACCCTAGGTAGGTGACCGAGACTAGTCCTTGAGGATAGGGATTCTGGCTTGCCAAAGTCTCATTTTACATTTAGATAGGATCAGAGGGTAGAGGACTCTCTAGGTCTTAGAGGGAGTCTAGGGAGTGTGTGTCTGGCCTAGATCCTTCGACTTAGGTAGACTTAGATAGTTTTTAGGCCTTAGTTGAGTTGATGAGTAGGAGTTGGAGTGGTAGAAGCGATGAAAGGAGAGCTTGAGAGTCCGGAGAGGCCAGGAAGCAACCAGAACACCATTATCACCATTTCACATGATGAGTAGGAGTAGGGTAAGTAGGACATCATGATTCATGATCTAGAGCACTTCATGCATGATATACTTGCTTATTAGGTTCATCACAAGGTTGTAAAAGATGCAAAAGAGTGTTTGAAAGCTGAAGTGAAGTTCAAAAGTTGCTGTGAGTGTTTCTCAGAGAGCTGCAGAGCATCAGGAGCAATTTTTGTCAGGAAAAAAATAAAATTTAAGCCAGGAGACATCCTACGTGTAGGATGTCTACAGGCTGATCTGATGGAAATTTTGACTTGACCAGTGTGCTCAGAAGGTAGGTTTTACCCTATTTTCACCTGGAAAGTGGAAATTTGACCATATCTTGAAAGGATAAGGCCAGATAGACAGAAATTGCCAGACATCCTACCCAAATTGTGCCAAGGCATTTTTTTAAGACCAAAACCATAGAGTGGTTGCATGGGCATGATCTGCATGATTTATTGAGTGTCTGAGAAAGGTTTCATCTCAATTGGGTGAGAAAATTGGGTTCTAAGCAGACTTTAGCACTTTTGAGTGAAAAAGGCTAGGACAGCTAAAATTGGGGTCTTTTGAAATCCAAACCAAAATCTAAGCATAGCACTGGGTTGCGGACATCAAGAGGAAGCTGTGGCTCAAGTCTGGGGTCAAACAAGCCAGATAGACATCCTACGCGTAGGATGTGTTCTGGGTGATTTAGCACTCCAAACTCAGCTTTGAGCATACCAAAGTGATCAGCACCCTAAGGGGAGTCTATTCTTTGAATTTGAAGTCATTTTGATAAGTTAGACATGCTACGTGTAGAATGTCTAATGCATGAAATCGAAGCCAGAAACTGACTGTAGGCATAGTAGGGTGTTGTATAGTGTGAGGTCCCCACCCCGTCGTATCAAACAACGGATCTGATGGTAAACCTGGTGGCCACTAGATCTATAGCGGAAGCAAACAAAATGGTTCAGGGTTCAACGAGCGGACGATCTCTCATCACAAAGTGAGTCGAGTTTGAGCCTGCTAGCAACGAGATCTAGCTCCACCTCACAGGGGAAGCGTACTTAACTATCTAGCGATCCTAAGACCCACCTTCCAAGAGGAGAGAAACCTCGAGTGCCTTTTTCCCCATGTTTCAGAGGCACGTACTCTCAAGATTTCACCGCTCTCGGGGCAATGAGTATTACTAATATCGAAGTAAACATAATGGGGACAGAGAGTTCCCGACCAATCGGGACCACCCATCTCGTAGGCTTTGGCAACCCGAGCCAAGCCCCCACACTCACACTTCATCGTGTGACCTAATTACTACCACAAAGGTTGTTCAATCATAAATATTCCTTGTTTAATTCCGAATCACATGGTTCGTTAAAACAACCCTTCAACCATTAGTGCAAACAACACCAAGACAGAATTCTAGTAAAAATTCTACTCAAACTTATTCATAAAAATTCCAATGTCCTGAAGGTACAACATCCCCCCTCCAGCGAGAGTTCACTCCTCCCGTTGTCGCCTAGCTGCCCATACAACTAGGTATGTCCACCGCATAGAAAGCACGTCATGGACACTCCCACCGCATAGAAAGCAAGACGTGGGTTCCCACCGCATAGAAAGCAAGTTGTGGGTATCCACCGCATAGAAAGCAAGTCGTGGATTCAAGAGCCCTTAACGAGGAAGTCTGCCCCCTGTGATCAGTAGGGGGGTCAGGACTGATTCAACATTGGAAATAAGATGAACATGCCGAGCTAAATTTTTCCTAGCAGACATTCTTTCCTCTTGCAAACAGCATACCCATAAAACATTACCTTCCTACTTTAGAACTTAATGTACAATGATTTCAATGCCGAGGTTTCCGTCGGATTTCTCCAACATGTTTGGGGATATGAGCATTCCTAGCTAGCGTATGCAATGTTAATTTACACAACTTGAATAAAAATATGATCTACCTCTTCCACTTCTTCATCGATGGCCCGTGAGATGGCCGGTATTTGTTCCTCCATGGGAGCCTTCCCTTCCCGTTGACATTGCTCGTTCCTGCTTCGCGATCATGGGCACCACCGAAGCGCGTCCTCTTAACCGGGGCCATTTCTCACTACTTTAAATGATTAGCTTGGAGAAAGAGCTAAGGTTCACAAGCACCATAACAGTCCAATGGGTAGATTAGTGACATCAATTAATCCCTCCTATATGAGAGTCTAGATTTATTTCATAAAGCAATCATTAAGGATGGCACATAATCCTATGGGAACCGGCTCTAAGATAATTATTCGGCTTACATGATCAAGAATAATTAGGATTTCACTATTGGAATTACCAGAGAATTGGATTAAGTATGATTAAACTATTTCCTAGCAATTAGATGATGCAGATTTACCCTATGCATATGTGTGAGGAAAAACCAATTCTTAGAGACTTATTGACGGATTACTTTCTCCTTAATTACGTCTTAATGCATAAGAGAAATGAATTCAATTAAGCTACAATGTTAATGAGTGATTACAATAGTGATTCTCTTCAATCTGCACAAATACTAGCTTACCGATTAATTACTATGCTATCTAGAGAGAGAAGATTTTGATAATTATGCTCTAATCATTAATCGAGAGTAAAGAATGGCTGATAATTCAGCTATGGAATGATGATTACATAATAGAGTACGAATAAGGAGAATTTAGAGAGTAGTCATAGAGATTTTCGGCTAGGAATAGGCATAATGTACGAGAAATTTTGATGGTAGAGAAAGAGATTTTCAGATGGCATTAATTAAACTGTCGTTACCGTGATTAAGAGCTGGTAATCTTCTCGATTTTCTGATCTAATCGAGCCTCTTGAGATGAAAATTCGGCAGCACCTCCCTCCTAGCTTCTTCTTCAATAGGTGTGTGATTCGGCAGCACCTCCCCAATGTATGTGGGTGTGTGTGTATGCACTGTGTGTGTGTGTGATCATAAGTGTGTGTGTGTGTGTGTGTGTGTGTGTGTGTGTGTGCAGGTCTTTAAATAGGCTCCTACAGGCTGAAAATCGATCTGGGTTGCTAAATGCATCTGGGCGCTTCTCCAGTTAAGCATGGCAAGTCCAGTTCTCTGCCCACCAAGTGTCAGGTTGGCTTGGTTAACTGGTTTTGAGACTGAGTTGCAGGCTTGGCAGCTTTCCCAAGACTCCCACAAAGCAAGAGGGCGCCCCCTAGCTGCTAGAGCTGATCTGGAGTGGCCTGGGACCTGTTCCCACACAGTCCCGGGCCCCCGGTACCTCCCCGGACAATTTTTAGGAAATTTGGTTCTAAGCTAAAACGGGTCATACGAATCGGATTTTGATGCCGTAAATTTCCATACGAAGCTCCAACTAAGGCGTACTGGCCCGAGTACCTGCCATATTTAGCAGCCCCCGGGGTCCAAAAATGCATTTTTTTCAAATTCAGGGTACGGGTGCAGATTTTCGAGACGGTCGAGACTGGACGGGTCGGGTGACCAAAAACTTACTATTTTTAGAAAATTTTCACAAAAATTATTTTAATTCACATTTTGAAGCTTTATAACATTCTAAACATCATGGCACTGACAGAATCTGGAAAACTGCTAAAAATAGTAACTTATTCCATTGTATTCATTTCGTGGTACAAGGGTGCTCTTGGGATCGGGTCAAAGACCTTACATATAGCCTGAGGCAAGCCTCCTAGTCAATTTTGGTCCCAAATGGAGTTGATTTGACTGGTCAGATCAACATCACGCTGTTGGAACAGATTTCTGATCCATTGACCAGCTTATAGGTGTCTAAATCAAAAAGTAAAAACAATTGTAGACTCAGCACATCAAGGGGAGTCTATAGTGCAAAAATCAGGCAAAACAGAGCAGGAGACATCCTACGCGTAGGATGTCTACAAGGGCTTAGTGAAGAGAAAATTTGACTAAGGTTATACAGTGATGTTCCATTTGACTTGAGGATTCCCGAACTTCTTTCAGAAGTGAATTTGGACCTTGTTTGACCTTTTGACGGAGCAAAGACGGAATTAAGACTTTTCAGGTAAATTGACCAACATCCGAGGGAAGTACAGTTCCAGATTAGCAGACCTAATCCAGAACATCAAAAGTGTATAAAATACAGTAGTGGTTGAGGTTAACTCTCTAGTTATACCAATCATTACTAAAACCACCTCTAGTGGTTAAATGCTTTGATTCAATTACCGAAATTAAACGCTTGTGTACAGGTATATGCAGCGGCAAAGCAAGAAGTTGTGCGAAAACTGATCCTTTACCAGGTGAGTGGTTGGATTTGTGTTAAGTTGCATTGCTAAGTTTGATAAATTTAAGATCAGGAAGACACATTTTTAGAGACCAAAAGGTGGCAGGTGATCAAGGTAGCTTGGTGTTCACCGAGAAGAGTGTAACTCAGGCAAGGCTAGATCCACTAGCACCGATCATTGAGGAGAGGAGTGATACTGACACTTCATCCGATAAGTCCTTCTTCATGATGGGTAGTCAATAGCCAGGAGGTTTGTTCAATGAAGGACCAATGTCAGGAGGAAGCACCTCCCTAAATCCTTTGAACAATTCCAAGTTCACTATAATCTTCTTAGAAGGAACAAACTCGAGGGGAGCCCTAGTTTATTTTGATATCGAGGAAGCAAGTGTATTTGTATTGAAGAAAGACCGGCTCAGAGACTGGAGATAATTCGAGTCTATGATGATGGAGATAGATTCCAAGACGAAAAGGGGAACCACTATCTGATAGTTAGTAACCATGAGGATTACAATAGATATGGAGATAACATGGCAAAAGGAAAAATGGTTTCAAAAACTCAAGAACCGCCTCCAAACATTGATCAACCTGGAGCTCTTTTTATGTATGATAAGAAAACAACCAGGGTCTCAACCTATAGTGAGAATGTGGGAATTTACAAGCATGTGAGCAAGGGAATAGTCTCTTACTTCCGTTGCAAAGAACCCTACCCAAACGAATTAAGCAAAGACAAGGTTCTTTACTTATTCTCTTATGAAATTGCTATGGGAAAGGATATTGTTTTTGTTGATAGGTACGGGCGAGAATACAAAGGTATTCTCCCAGAGGAGGTAGAAAAGGCAACAGTTCCAGAAGCATCAACATATGCCCCCGAAGAAGTGCCAAGAGCCATCTACACCCCTAGCAAGTTGACAAATCCCTTTTCAGAAGATTATGACGCGACCTCACAATCTACACAACAACAGACGTTCAACTACCAAAACCAAACAGCAACCCAACCATCATTGCAGGCATGGCTTCGATAGAGTGCAACATTAGAACAAAACCGAAACCGAGATGGTTATCCAGTCGCAGGGGGGCTAAGGGATTTACGAGAACCACCACTCTATTCACGGTATCAAGGAGAGAGTAAGCCAAAAACTCAAGGGTCAACAGAGTCTGGAAGACCACCCATAGAACGAGTTCGAAGAGATGAACCATCTCTTACAAAAACCGTCAAAATTTACGGCTTAAGAGCACCACTGGGAGAGGAACCCGCCCACTACCGGAGGCCAGAGGAAGTATATCGATTAGGACGAGGAGATCCAATGATGAGATTTGTAGACCATCGTAGAATTAGACCTTCTCAAGTGCAAAATAAGTAAACAAGAAATACACGGGAAACAGCGATCCTAGAGATCATGTAGCAGCCTTTGTGCGTGTAATTAGAGCTGAAGAGGTGTTAGACTTCCCTACCCAATTTGTAGGGTTTGGACTAACCCTAGAGGAGGATGCTGCTACTTGGTTTGACTCTGTGGAGCATAGAGACTTTGAGTCTATGGAGGAGGTGTTTGACGAGTTTATTGAGGAATTCTCACAAAGGGGGATAGCTCATAATACAGTCTCACAAATCCATAAATTCAAATAGAAAGAAGGGAAATCTGTGCGAAAGGCGTCCCTAGGACTAAAAAGATATGTTAAGTTCTGCCCTGTGGAAGAACTGCCAACTCAATCCAGACTTATGCTTATATTCATTCAAGGACTGAGGAATGCAGATCTCCAGAAGGACTTACATATGAAGAGGAGCACGATGTTAAACGAGTTAACTAAGTAGGCTCTTTACCTTGTAGACAATTGTGCAGTCTACAAAGAGGGTGAGTTCAAGGATCTTGACAACGATTTATCCTCACAACAAAGTGGAAGCAAGTCCTCTAAGACGGCATCGAAAGAAGAAGTAGCTGTAAGCCAGGAGCAGCTTGTAGAGGAAGTGCTAAAAAAGATTAACCTATACGCCAAACCTCAGGCTAAACAGCCCAAGTGGTGTGCTATTGAACAAAAAGGGACAAACCATGGGACGGAAGAATGTTATTATAACAAGGGGTATGTGAGAGAACGACCTTATGCTCCCCAGGCTCAGGTAGCATCTCCTCAACTTTCATCGATGCCTAGGTATCAAGCAGGTAACCTACCAGGACCTGTAGGTGTAGAAAGACCACAACCAGTGTTGGGCCAACAACCACCCCTACCAGGATTAGGACCAGTCGGCATAAAATACACACCAACAGTAACCGAACCAGAAGAGAAGGATTTGGTGCCTATGCATGCATATTACGAAGATCCCAATGGATATGCTACAAATCCCTATTAGCCACTGGAAGAACCCTCAACGCCAAAACCATGGAGCATGAGGGGAAGTGCAGGACCACCAACAGCTGCACAGGCAGCAGGAGAAGGAAGATATAGCTTGGATGAACGTACATTGTTGTTCATAGCCAACGGAGGCATGGGAGGGCAGAGACATGCATACCAACAAAGAGGAGCTCAAGGAGCACTTCAACAACCTAAGGGACCCTGCTACAAGTGTGGTGGAGACCATTGGCAATGAGACTTTCCTCATGATGAAATCATTAGAGTCAACGCATATTGCACCGAGTGGAGAGTTACTCATTTGATTCCTGATTGCCCTAAGAACTCGAGCAAAGGAGCAAAACTACCTTGAACATGCTGGAAGCAGTGCCTTCCAGTGGAGGGTCAGAAAACAAGACAATAATACCTAGTCACGCAGTGACACGAGCCCAAGCTCAAAGAATGACAAACGAACCCATAATTGAAGAGCCAAAAACCGATGCCCCAAGTTCAGAAGTGAAGAATCATAGAAGCACTTGGAAAGCTAGAAAGGCGCGTATGAAAGCCAGGAGAGAACGAGAGAAAACGGCTCTATCCGAGGAGTTAAAACACACGAAGGATAGATTAGAACGGTTAGAGGATCTAGCTAGTCTAAGCTCACACACTGCGGCAACCATAGCATCAAGAAAATAGCAGAACCCAAAAGTGCAGGATCAGGACAATGAGTGTTGGCAGAAAAGGTAAATGAACAGTTAGACTCACTTTTAAAAGCTTACGAAGCCAGACTAAAAAACAACCAAACCCAAGAGCAGAGATGGATGACTTATCCATATGCTGAAATAGAAAAACAGAGGTTGAAAATGTGTCAAAAGATGATTGAAATAGCTCAATCCTTCATAGAAAACCCGCTTGGTAAACCTGCAAGCTGGCATGAAGTACCAGCTCCAACCCCTATCAAACCAGCTTTAGAGAAACGAGTAGAAACGAAGGAGAGACTCACGAATGCCTCTGAGTCTAGGAGAGAACCTATTGTTGGGGTATAAAGCCCAATGTGGTCGCCCAGGTAAGTGGGCGGGCCGCCAGGTATGTACACATATTCTTTTGTTAAAACCTAATAAGAACTCACTATGCTCTACACATTACAGTAGAGAGAGTTCACCATATCGTCGTGCTCTTCTTCTCGCACTCTCTCTCGCGTCGCACTTCCGCTCGTACTCCTTCAACTGGTATCAGAGCTCAAATCGAGGCTCGGGGCAGCACTGCAGGAGGCTAGAGTCACCAACTCAGATTGGAGTGAAATTCGGCAGGCGAAGACACGGCCCCAAATCTCGGCCACCGTTCGGCTTCGACAAAGGTCTGCGCAGGCCATTTTCGACTACGTGGTCTAGACGGGTGCAGATCCGACTCTGCAAATTTGGGGTTTTCGGCCTACGACTGCAGGTGCTGAGGATATCGACACTCCCAGAGTGTTGATTTGTGGTTGTCTACACATCGAAGGACGGCTCACAGTTCTTGGAGGCGTGTCACATACGACACGGGCGCATCTACACACAGACTGTAGGCGACATCCACCGGTTCATCAGGCAGCTTGTGTTTGCTGCTTGATATTCCAGATTTCATCCTGACATTGCAGGTACTTCCACGTGGGATGTATTGTCAGAGATGATGTATTTCTGTTGAGGGTTTGCTGGCTGTGAGTCACGCAGCAAACAACCGCCGCAGCGGTTACAGCATATAGTGGGAAATTTGTGGATGTATGACTTTGTGGGAAGTCTATGTACTGTCAGATTTACTGCAGCCTTTGTTGAGGGTCGAGTGAGGTTTTATTGAGCTGGGGGATTCTCGAATGTTGAGATCCTTTCGGTGATACAGGTCTTGGAGCGATCCCTCGAGCACCCTTAGATAGGCAGCTAGGATGTATTGACTGTGAGTTAGACAGTTGGGATTGCATCTTTGCTTTACTGCCATTGAGGCATTGTCACAGTCTATGCTTACAAGACAGTGACAGGACAGTGAGAGACAGTACAGGTGCAGGACACGTTTACCCGCAGCTTACAGTGTTAGAGAGACAGTGTTTTTTGAGTTGTTTTTTGGTCTATTTTTTGAGTACACCAGAGCCATTTTACAAAGGAGACTCTGCCAAAATTTATGCAGAATTTGAAGCTTTCTTGGTTCATTTGACAGGTTGATATTGGTTCAGAGGTCAGTTTACAGGGGAAACTCTGCAGAATTTTTCCCAGGAAAGTAAACCACTATGAAGCGTAGCTATGGCTGGATCACAGGACACTGCTCTTTACAATATCAAGAAGTTGGATGGAACCAATTTCCCATTGTGGAAGAAGCAGATTTGGCATGTGTTGGTACAAAAGAAGCAGATAAAACCTATAAAGCTCAAGGGGATAAAACTAGAAGATATGGACGAAGATGAATGGAGCGAAATGGATGAATTGGCACTTTCTACCATTATGCTGACTTTGGCAGAAAGCGTTTACTTCAATGTAGCAGACGAGATGTCGGCTTATCAAGCATGGTTAAAGCTGAGTGATCTTTATGAGAAGCAGAGTGCAGCTTCACAGGTATACTGGCTTAAGAAGCTTGTTGACTTGAAGATGAAAGAAGGGACACCTATGTCCAATCATCTGAATGAATTCAACACAATCTATAGTCTGTTGTCAGCTCAAGGTGTCAAGTTTGATGAACCTGTTAGAGCTATGTTCCTATTGATCACATTGCCGGAAAGTTGGGACACTTTTCGCACATCTTTGAGTAATTATGCACCTCCAAATGGTTTGAACATAGCAGGTGTAGAAGGAAGTCTGCTTACTGAAGAAACCAATAGAAAGACAATGGACAAAGGCAAAGGAACAGCCTTAGTTGTCAGGGGAAGGACCAAAGAAAAGTACAAAGGTGGAAAGAGGAATCAGTCTCGTAGCAAGTCCCGCAGTGCTAAAGGCAAGAGTGACATAGAATGCTACCATTGTGGCAAGAAGGGTCACATGAAAAGAGACTGCAGAGAATGGAAAGCAGAAAAAGGCAAAGAGAAAGCTGAAGACCATGGTGAGAAGAACAAGTCCTCAGTGAAGATTCAAGAAATAAATGTGACAAACATTGTTGCAGAGGATGACAGTCTAGTGTCAGGAGACATCTACTTCTTGAAGAATACAATGGACTCAGCTCTTCTTACAGCATTTGATGGAAATGCACTGAGTGACTGGATTATAGACTCAGGGGCATCACTTCATGTGTCTCCAAACAAGGAGTGGTTTACCTCTTATGTGACCACTAAAGATCATGTTCGGCTAGGCAATGGGCAGACATGTGAGATCTTAGGTGTTGGAGATGTACAATTGAAGTTTCAGAATGGCTCTTCTTTCACGCTGAAGAATGTAAGACATGTTCCCGCAATTACAAAGAGCTTGATCAGCACAGGTTTACTTGATGATGCTGGCTACGTCACCACTTTTGGACAGAACATGTGGAAGATATCCAAGGGTTCTATGACAGTAGCACATGGAGTAAAGTCTGGAGGACTTTACATGATTTATGTATCAAATGTCTCTAAAAATGTAATCAATGTAACCGAGCAGCCGAACGTTTCTTTGTGGCATAGCCAGTTAGGACATATGTCCAAGAAGGGAATGGAAATCTTGTCTCGTTCTGGTTATTTGCCTGGCTTTTCATTTAATGATTTTGAATTCTATGAACATTGTCTGTATGGTAAGCAAACACAGCAGCCACATAAGCATAGAAGCAGTAGAAGAGATACACAGTTGGCACTTGTTCATAGTGATTTGTGTGGACCTATGCCTAACCTATCTCTAAGGGGAGCTTCTTACTTTATGACATTTATAGATGATTACTCGAGGAAAGTGTGCGCTCCTTGCCGCACTGTCGAAGCAAGGGACTTGCCAATACACCGTGTGCGAGCCACAAACGACTCCAAGCACACAACAAGCCTAAACTAGCAAGCTCAAGAGAACAAAGGGTGTGTCACTCACCGCTCTACGCTCGCCTTCGTGGTGGATTCCTCGCCGCGATGAAGAAGAAGCTGCAGTCGTGCCGCGCTCAACCGCTTTGCCGCCGTCGTGCCTTCGTAATGCTCGATCGCACACACACTCTCCCTCTCTCTCTCTCTCTCACACACACACACACACAAGGAGGTGAAGAAGAAGAAGATGGAGATGGAGCAAGAGCACTCTTCTATTGCACAAATGAGAGAATGAGTAAAAATTAGGTTTAGTTGGCTTTTATAGGAGCTCACCCCATTCACACTTGGGCGCCCATGCTTAGCCAACTAATCCCTTGAATGTCCAAGTTAAAGTGCACCTCTCATCGGCGATCACTCTACCTTTCCCTATTGGACCGACAAGCCCGGTACCTGACTCTACCAAATACATAATACGCGTCCATCGTAGGTGATGGGGTGTCCGTGAGCCGTGAGGGTTAACATGCCCCCCTTCCTGATGTAGATTCCGTCCTCGGAAGCTATTGAGTTGAAGCTGGGTCGTCGAGGTGGAAGAGCATTTGAGATGAATGTCCTTAGCCTTCTTCAGTCACTACAAAATCAAACAACATTGGCACAGTAATGGCATTCTCTTAAAAAGCATATGCAGTTTTAGGTAGACAAATTGATTGGTCAAAGAATTTCAAACAATTTGGTAGCAATGAACATTAAATTGCAATGTAATCAAATGCATAAAGAGATGTAAAGGTAGAAAATTAAACAAGTCTGGGGTCGCTAATTTGACGGTCGAAAAGCACTAGAGATCGAATATTAATACCATGGGTAAGCTTCTTAATTTTCTGTGGTCAATTAAGTTGTTTAATCGCGAGAGCCAAGTATTCATGTTCGAGGGCTGACTAGAGGCTATATCTAGAAAACCTTGTAGTTAAGCTACCATAAAAGGAATTTCTCATGAAATCATCGCTTGACTGATTACTTTTTCTTTGACCCCCCAAGGTCTTTTCACATTGATTCAATTATGATGTGTGTGCTTATTTTGTATGCCTTGGGTTTTTTGCTTTTCAAGGAAAAGCGCCCACGCTAGGAACCTCTAGGGCTCTAGTACCATAGGCGATACATGTGAGTGAAGTACCAAATC
The DNA here is from genome assembly GCF_014529385.1 of Adiantum capillus-veneris. Classification (NCBI taxonomy): domain Eukaryota; kingdom Viridiplantae; phylum Streptophyta; class Polypodiopsida; order Polypodiales; family Pteridaceae; genus Adiantum; species Adiantum capillus-veneris. The sequence goes on along the minus strand of NC_140959.1, from coordinate 117,026,753 downwards.
AAGCTGAGATTTCTCTTCCAGCTTAAAATTTTACATTGTGGCACTTTGATTTTTTGTTTGTTCATTTTCAGCATTTTAATTTTGTAACTTTGGGGGGCCATATAACACTGTTACCCTCCCCAGGCTCATCACATTAGTAAACTCCCTTTATAATACTTAAGCTAAAGGTCACTAGGGTTAAGCCCACTAGAAAGCCCTAGTACATTTCATACAATGCTGCCTAAATCGGATGAAGAACCTAAGTAACCATTGTTTATTAGGAAGGCATTCCCCATGGTATTAAGAGAAGATTTCTAATACCTAGCTTGGTCAAACTAGCTTAGTCGGACTGCTTGATTTTTACACCTAAACAAGTGATTATGACAAAAGATTGCATTGAATTAAATGTTGGATACTAAGCCAATGCCCTGAATAGTATGCTACCAATCACAATCAAAGCAGACAAACATGGATGCAAAAAAGATAAGGGCAATGCTAATGGACAAGAAACACCTGTTTGTGTTGATGGTCGCGCTTGATTTGAAGTGTGAACGAGAGAAAGGTTCCATGAAGGTCCAAACCCTATCAATAGCAACACGCTCCTGTACACACTAGGAAACAAAAGGAATACCTCCAGGAGGCACATCAGTGGAAAAAATTAAAACTCCTAAAAAACAAACTCAAAACACAATTTAGACCCCTAACCTACCTATCTGTTACCCCTTTTAGAATCAAGGAAAGAGGATATTATATAAACCGGGTGGCCACCCTAAGGCTAGGCCTCTATCCTCATCATCTAGATAAATAAAATCGTTGTCCGTGAGGCCATACTCTTCCTCGGTCTCTATTAGTTCCTCTTCATCATCCTCTTGTGCAAGCATGCTAATCAAGAACCTCGTGATGCGTGGATACTCATCTTGTGCAAAAGAATAAGCATGTGCCATTGGAGACACATTCGCTACTGGGTAGGGATCACTAGTTAGCCATAGACGTATCAGCCATTCTAACTCCTCAAAATTTCTCTCACATGCAAGGCTCTCTATCAAATCCCATTCACAAGAAAGTATAGGGTAGCATACGTAGAACACTTGTTGAAAAGACAAGGGGTACCTTTCATCAAAAATAGAAGTGCATGCCTCTGGTGAAGTAGCCATTTCTGACAAGACAGATAGATTTGGTTAGGCCTTTAAAACATAAGAGTTGTTTTTGTGTGTTGCTTGAATTGACACGGTGAATTTGGACTTATATGTAAGATCTGATAGGGTGCTCTCTCATTGCTAGGCGCTCTTGCTCTTTACTATTTTTGTTTTTTTGTGAGTATAAGGCTATATATATACATTCCCTAAGATCGGAGATTAAGAGGTCAGGGAAAAAGGTTGAGAGGGAAGCAAGTGAATGATGGATGTCAGCAAACACTCCCCCCTTCCTTGGGTAGATCATACCGTTTGAAATGAGCTTGTCACCCTTTGAAACCAATTGTTCCAGTTGGTAATAGGTGAGGATTTTTGCTAGTAGTTTGTTATTACCCTAGGTGCCTCGTCAAGTTGCAAGGGTGGTAAGGTACTCTCCCAGGATCGAACTTGAAGTGGTTCATTAGGTGATTCTTGAACACTGGGAGGTGTGGATTCTTTTGTAGCTTCATGGAGGTCCACTACTATAGATGGAGGCTGTGTAGAAGCTTTTACCTCTATGGATGTATTACATGATGAGCTAGAATCTTCATGGGACTCCCCCCTTCCTGAGCTAGGTGGAACAAATCGTTCTTTCTTTGGTACCCAAACTAGCTCGGGAGCGGGTGTGTAGCATTCTCTGATTTTTTCCTTTCCACAATCATTGATTCGTTTTGGAACTATGGGATTGGGCTCACTTGGGTCAGGTGATAGGTAAGAGCACAATCTACGTTTTGGCACCCAGATTTGATCATTTCCTTGATAGTAGCCTTGGGCTTCCAATAGTCGTTTAGGAATCCAACGCAGCGTTTCTTTACATTTCTTGGAGTGAGTGGTACGGTTCTTACTAGGTTTCCGTTTTTTGCATCAACCATGCTCACTACAGAGGTTTTAGGGACCCACTTGTATGTTTTCTCTGTTATATTAGGATGGTTCTTGTGTGTCTCAAGCTTTCTTTCAACTACATCAGTTGAAGCTCTAGAGAGTTGGGCTATGGGGACGTATGGTTCAACCTCCTGGACATGCAATGTCTTGGGTTTTATTTCCTTGGGCAATATCTCAGGGACTATGGCTTGAGTGGTAGGGCTAAGAGTTGGTTTTTGCGTTGTAACACCCCCAGTCCCCCAATCAATAGTGCATTTGGTGGCTATCATCCACGTGCGGCCTAGGTTTATATTACCCTCCATAGTTCCAGTAGGCATGACCAAAAAGTCTTGAGCTACCACCCCATTGTCATAACTGACAGAAGTGTGCCAAATTCCAAAAACCGTAGTTTTTTTCTTGTTGTCACCCTTGACTTGGATAATACTCTCAGATAGAGGTGGCTTCCCTAACTGACACCACACCCCATAGGATAGCAGATTGTATTTAGCACCCGTGTCCAATAAGGCGTTATATAGCACTTTTCCATAGGCACTATTTAACTCAATGGGGTATCGTAGAGGTGTGTCAGAGTCCAACCCATCCTCTTCGATTTCCACGTGGAATGCATTTGTGACCCCAAGGTTAGCCTCTCGTTTTTGTCTTATACGTTGTTGTCGCTCCTTAGCCTCAGCTTGAGCTTGTATCTTGTTTAACTCGGTTTGTGCTTTGGCGGCCTTCTTTTGATGAATGGCCCGTAGTTCTTCTTGGCTTAAAGGATCATAATATCTTTTGAATTTACTCCCATTGAGGAATCCAATGGTTTCAACTCCATCAAGAGTTTCCACACGAAGGGTACCTTGTGGGGTAATTTCACATACTCTATATGGTCCTTTACCAGCATATTTCAACTTTTTCTTCTCTTTACGTACTCCATACATAAGGACTTTATCACCAACTTTGATATCCTTGTCCTTCACATGGCGATCAAACCACTTCTTTCTCCTATCCTTTTCCACAAGAGCATTTTGCACAGCCAACTGTCTCTCTTCGTCTAGTTTTTCTAAGATAAACAAACGCTCGGTTAAGGGGTTACCATTCCATCCTTCTTGCGAAGCTACCCTAAGACTAGGAATGACAAACTCCCAAGGCATAACCGCTTCTTGGCCGTATACCATTTTGAATGGCGTACAATTAATAGCCACTTTATAAGCAGTACGATAAGCCCATAGAGCAGATGTCAACTTCAAATCCCAATCAGTGCGATGAGCTTCTACCGTCTTGGTTAAAATAGAGATTAGAGTCTTGTTGGTGCTCTCGGCTTGTCCATTAGCTTGCGGGTAATAAGGTGTAGACTTATGGTGGGATATCATAAAGGTCGTGGTAAGCTCTCTTATTACCTCATTTATAAAATGGGTACCATTATCACTAACAATTTCAAAAGGGCAACCAAATCTTGTGATAATGTTCTCAAAAAGAAACTTAGCTGTTGTCCTCGCGTCAGCTTTTTGTGAAGCCTTAGCTTCAGCCCACTTTGTTACATAGTCCGTAGCAACTAGAATATATCGAGATTGAGTGTTGCGAGCTGCGGGACTAATTGGACCTACAAAGTCTAAGCCCCATTTTTCAAATGGTTGGGTTACTTTAATAGGATGTAAGGGCATTCTGTCCTTGCGCTGTGTGGTCTTGTAACATTGGCACTCATCACACCCTTTTGTAAAAAGTGATGCATCCTTAAATAAAGTTGGCCACCAATAGCCTGATTGCAGCACCTTTCTAGCAGTCAGGTCCCCTGAAAAATGTCCTTCTGCTATGCCCATATGTGCTTCTTGCAAGATATACAAATATTCATCCTCGCGGGCACAACGCCTAAGAATATCGTCCTTGCCTAATCTATAGAGGGTTCCGGCAATCAAACAATAGGGTTCACATTCTTTTACTAGCCTTCGAGCGATATCCTTACGAAGTTCCTTGGGTGGAAAACCATTAACTAAAAAGTTAACAATGTTCTCACTCCATTCAGGCATAGTCTCAACTATGAATAGGGAAGTATCGGGTAATTCATCATCAACTCCTGTAGGGGCTTCACCATTGGGTATGCGAGACAAATGATCAGCCATGACGTGCCTTTTACCGGGTCTCACTACAATCGTGAAATCAAACTCCAGAAGAATTAACAACCATCGTGTGATTCTTCCTGTGGAGCATGGCTTGTTTACCAGATACAGCAACGCTTGATGATCCACATAAAATACAAACTTGTTTGCCAGAAGGTAGTAGCGAAATTTCTTTACTGCATAAACCATTGCCAAACCTTCTCGCTCTGTAGTGGTGTAGTTCCTTTCAGCATCGTTCAATTGACGGCTTGCAAAGCTAATGGGATAGTCCAATTTATGTTCTCCTGGTTGAGTGAGAACACACCCAATAGCAAAGTTTGATGCATCAATATGCACATGGAAAATGACATCCCAGTTAGGTGTCCTTAAAATCGGAGCACTTGCTAGTGTTTTCTTCAATTGTTCATAGGCCTGGTCACACTCTTCAGTCCATTTAAATTCAATGAGAAGCTTGTACAAAGGACGTGCTATCTCAGCGAAAAATAAAATAAACCGTCGATAATAACCCACGTGTCCCATGAACCTTTGAACTCCCTTGTAATTGGTTGGTGGTGGTAACTCTAGAATCACTTTAATTTTTCTCTCATCGGTTGAGATACCATTCTTGGATACTATATGCCCTAAAATAACTCCATGCTTGACCCAAAATTGGCATTTGAACGGGTTCAATGAGATACGATATAACCTACATTTTTCAAACACCTTCCGCAAACATGATAGATGTTCTTTCCAAGAAGAGTAAACACAAAGGTCGTCTAAGAAAGCTTCACAAAACTCTCTCAAATATTCTTTAAAAGCAGTGTTTATTAATCGTTAGAATGTAGCAGGGGCATTTGTTAAGCCAAAAGCCATCACACGAAATGCAAACACGCCAAATTCTGTGATGAAGGCAGTTTTAGCTTGGTCCTCTAGCGCTATCGTGATTTGGTTGTAGCCTGAGTACCCATCTAGAAAGCTATAAGCTTCCTTGCCTGCAACTCTTTCGAGTACATGTTCGGAATATGGTAGGGGGTAATGGTCTCTTCTAGTAGCTGCATTAACTTTTTTGAGGTCCACGCACACCCTGAGTTTCCCATTCTTTTTTGGCACGATAACTATTGGCGACACCCATTCAGAGTGTTCAATAGGATATATGAACCCACATTTGATAAGCTTTTCTAGTTCTTCTTGAATGATCTTTGCGTACTTAGGATTCATCGGGTAGGGTCTTTGTTGTACGGGCTTCGCAGTGCTAATCATAGGGATTGTATGTTGGACCACAGAAGGCGGAACACCTTTCATATCATGGTATGTCCAAGCGAATACGTCCTTGAATTCCTTGAGAAGCTCTTTGAGGACCGCTTCTTCAACTTCCGTGAGGTCTTGGGCAATAAAAACAGGTTTTGATTCTTCACCGGGGTCAGCTAATTCTATTTCTTTAACTATTGCCGGACCATCATAGATTCCATTATTCCCATCGATAGGTATTCTTTGGGCTTTTGTGTACACAACCTTTGCTTCCCCTGTGGTGTAAGATTTGAAATGTTCTGGTGCAGGATGCAAGTCTGTGGATTCTGGTTGTGCGTTGGTTTGTGCTTCCATTTCTGCTTTCTTGTGTTGTCGAGCTAACTCTTGGTTTTGACGCCTCCTTGCAGTGCGGCTCAACTTTGGCTTGTCTATGATCTCTAATTGGGCTATGTCATGGGGTCGTGGTCTACACCACATAACATTTTGGAGATATTCACCCCAATTGTCTACCAATTTTCGATGAGCATCACATGCTCCTATATAACTGAGCCATTCTGTTGAGGATCTCTTCTTGTTTATCCTAGCACGTACATTGGCTCGATATCGACGCCTCTTAAGGTTTTTCTTTTTCTTATTTGAGACCTGCTTTTGATTTGCATTTAGATCTGGCTCACTAAAGGAGTCCTCGTTGGTGTCCTCTTCACTCTCGGAGGAGCTATCATCGGTTGATGTGCTCGGTCCTTCCGAATGTTTTGACTGTGAACTTGCTCCACTCTCTAATTCATGAGATTCAGAATCCGTTTCACTCTGGGAGTCAGTGTCCAAGTCGTGTTGGTCAAAGTCTTCTACTGAGCTATCGGTGTCACTGTCAGATTGGTCCACAATTGCCTTGCCCTTAGAAGATGCATGTATGGCACTTATCATGTTCAGAGGTGCAATTTGTGGTACCTCTTCCCCCTCTGGTGTGACCCAAGTGGTTCCTCTATTTCCCCAGGTATCTATGGTTGCAGCTAGGTGTACCCAATCCACATTGTCCGACTCAGTCATCCCAGGTAGGATATCCATATAAGGAGAATCTTGGCCAATGTCTGTATCCTTCTTACAAGTGTAACAATATTGTAGTGGGGCCGAGTGAACTGTGGTGTCAGAGCGATGATCAATAATGGTTTTACTCCCTAAGGGGTGTACCTTACCAGTCACCAAATCCACTCTAAGGACAGAGTCTTGGAATTGCAAATAGACATGATTTTTAGACCAATCGTGAACCATTTGTGCTTCCCTCATGAATGGTCGTCCTAAAATCATTTCATATGACATAAGGTGTTTAGAGAAATCCATTACAATGAACGTATGTCGTACCTTGTATCCTAGAACTTTGATCTTAAGATCCTTGAGCATCCCCATAGGTTTGGCTATGGTACCATTTGCCATCTTTACCACAATGTTAGTAACACTGAGGCGGGGTTTTCCCATGGATTCCCAACAATCTTTTGTAACGATGCTAACTCCCGCACCACCATCAAGAATTCCCTTTATAGTTAATCCCTTGGTAGTGATGGGTAGGGTCGCATTAGACTTGTCGCCTTCAAAATACTGCCCTAATTCGTTAATGGGTACCTCGATCACAGACTCGTGTCCATCTAAGTCAAGTGATTGCACATGATTTTCCTCATCAATCATAATCGAGTCAGGCCTATTTGGTTGCGCAAACTGCGGTAATCCCGTTCGTAGATCTCCGTTAAGGAATGCTCGAAGTGCAAGGAATAACTCAGGATCTCCATACAGCTTTGCTATGATCGTGGTTCGGACCTCAGAAGACATGAAGTCCACTAGTTTGGCAACATTCATTGGCGTTTTGCAGGGTGTAGGTCCTTGACTAGGAACTGGTGAGGATGGAATCTCATATTCCTCAATGGGATCAGGTATTCCTTCGTTAAACATCCTTTCCAACAAGAAGGGTGTATGCTCACTTTCTGATGTCCTGTCCTCACTCCCTTCTTGGATGATACTAGATATGGCTAACGGTCTATGGTTCATGTGGGGTGGATGAACTTGCGTGGGAAACATTGTGTCATGAATTTTGATATGCATGGGTTCTGGTTCTAGTTTCCTTTGAGTCTCCTCCACTAAACCTCTTAGATGTTTCACCTGCTTAATCTCGTCTACAGGGTTTGGGTACGTCCCAATCTTCTTTTTACGATTTTTCCCTTTTTGCCCCTGCGGTTTATCTTGGGGGTCTTGGATTGGATTTGGAAACACTTGTGGTGTTTTCAGAGGCTCTTTATGGTTTTCTCTTATTCGGTTTTCATTTGGTTCCATGTTACGGTTTTCTTTGTCGGTCTTTCCCTTTGTGGTATTGGTTCTAGTCTCCATTGTCTCGACTGAATCTGAATCATCCTCGAGGTCATTCATATACACGGGGTCATCTCCTGTTCCTATGTTTGTTTTGGAACTTGGCTTTGAATTTTCCGTATTCTGCGACTTCTTCCTTCGTGTCTTCTTTTTCTTTGCTTGGATAACTGACGTGGTATCTCTCTCTTCGAGGATATGTCCTGGCCCTTGAAGCATGGACCGTGTAATCGCATAAGCGGGTGAAACGGGTGGTATTGGCGATGTCACACTAGCAATTTCAACCAAATTTAGGGGTGTGATTTTAGGCGCATTTGGGTTATAGGGACATTGGGCAATCAAGTGATCTATGCCACAACGATTACATGTGAGTATTGGCATTGCAGACGTGCTCCCTTGATTCATTTGCATCTGTGCAGCATTCTTTTGCAGCCTAATAGGGCACTCCGCTACTCGATGTGGTCCACCACACTCGTAGCATTGAAGAGGTGGCCTCCTAGCCTGGGTGTTGATATTTTGACCTCTGGATGCGAGAGCAGCAGCTTGATAAACCGGCTTGACTTGCCCCCAACAATCTTCCATGTAGTATATAGGACACTCTTCCAATGTATCAAGTCCGTAGGCAATACTAGTGTCTATTTCCTCCTCACAACCATCTGCATAAGCATTAGATGGCTCGCAACCCACTTGGTTCATAGGGGCAACTCTTGGATGCGGGGGCTGCGGTCCTAGCACAGGAGGTGGTAACGGTGTAGCTTGTACAACATTTTGAGATCTAGGGACCATGTGTTGCGGTAGTTGCTCAACAGGTGGAGCAGGCATCAATACAGAAGCTCGAGGTGCATCCGTCCAGGCTACAGGTGGTCTATTTGCCATCATACGTTTGATCATTAAACAATCCTTAGCTTGGTGACCATACCTACCACATGCGTTGCAAGTTCCATTAAATTTTACTCTAAACATAGGGCACTCACTAGTGCTATGTGGACCTAAGCAAATGGAACACCATTGTTGCTCCCTTCTTGGATACATGTGACTATTTTGAGGGGGTCGATTATCCTTAAGAGACTCTTGGATTGCCTTGGTGAGGTCTGTCAAGAATGTCTCAAATACCTTTGGCTCATTGGCAATGGGCTTTGCAGTCATGGGTTCATACTCAATGGCTTGTGAGCTAGTGGATCTCGTGTCGGTAGACACCCTCATGCCTGCTATCATCAAGTTGTCCTCTAATTGGATTGCATTGGCAGTGACATCTTCCCAGGTTGTGATACCTCTAATCACTAGTCCATTATAGATTCCTTCATTCCTCAACCCTCGAATGAATCGATCAAGCAGTTGGTTATTGTTGAAGCGCTCATTTACAGGGCAGCGAGAGTTTAAGTGCTTTAGACGACTAATGAAGTCCCTTACTGACTCTCCTTCCTTACGTTCGGCCTTCTGTAGCTGAGATGCTACACCCCAAAGCACGCCTTCTCGTATGTACTCCTTTAGAAACAACCTTCGAAGGGTAGGGTAGATTGTTTTCTCGTCCACCCTTAGGGTCCTATACCAATCTCCAGCCTTCCCACTTAATGTCAAGCTTAAGGCATTGCACTTATGTAGTTCGTTGCGTTCCCCTAAGGAATCACATACTTGTTCAAACACTTCAATGTGTTTTCTAGCATCTTCGTCCCCATTGAATTTTTGCGTGAGTTTGGCAATTTGTACTGCCTTACTTCTAGGCTCTCTATCAGATGCGTGACGCATATTTTCCGCGATAGATCGACCTATGGTTTGAGCAAACGCTGCCAAGTCACCTATGTGAGGAGGTAGGGCCGGTGGAGGTACTCTTGGAATCATATGTGGGAGAGGAACGGGTACCGGTCTTGGCATATGTGTGGATGATGCAGGATATGGAACATAACCGGGCATAGGTCCACTCGGATAAGAGCTAGGGAGCGGCACTCGAGGAGCATAAGCAAGTGGTACAATTGGAGGTGTGGGGGCCATGTGTGCATAAGGGGCTAGAGGCACATATGGTCGAGGCCCCATATTAGGTACTACGACACTAGGTAGTGGCACTGCGCTAACCGTAGATGTCATCGGTACATTCTCTGTCAGGCTTATCCCTGGAGTGAGCACTGTGTTTTCCTTGATAGAGGGTTGAGCCAAGTTAGGGAAGCTAAAGTTTTCGCTCGGAGGCTCAGATTGCATAGAGACCCCAGGTGAAATGACGTAAGATGGGTCCATGGGGCTCATTAGAGGAGTCTCCATTTGTGATAGAGTAGGCTGTTGAGCCTTGCTCGTATCCAGAAATCTCATGGGGCCAGTTGAGAGTATATTTACCCCTCGGTTTTGCCTTTCTGATTGAATAATGCCATGGATAACATTACAGATCATTTTCTGTTGATCTTCGATGCTCGTGGCACTAGAGGTGGATTGTACAATCTCTATCCATCCTACATGGTAGGCGTGGCCAGAGTGTAGATCCGTCAACACCTCAGTGTGGAGGTCGTATGTCCAATGATCATTAATGAACAATCCTTCTAGAGTCGACGTGTTAATGGTTTCTTGTGAGGTAGAAGCAATGTTGCTCCTCGTGGTTTTACTTGTCACCAACGGTACTCTAGAGGGAACTTCTGAAGGAGGCAGCTCAACAGGGCCTTCTTGGTAAGAAGTTGGTAGGATATCCACATGGACACTCTTTGGGGGTGTGGGGTCCACGTGCGATGTGAAAGGAGAGTCCACTTCCCCACCCCCTTCGTGTGCTTCATTTGCATCAGGTTCCGAGCGAGTAGCTCTACCTAATGTTTCCATGAAACGGCTAAACATACTAGTACTAGGCTGTGGAGCTTCGGGAGGTGCATGGTCTTCTCTCTCAGTGTTTTGGGTAGGGTATGCTTCCATGATTTCTGAGTCGGAGGAGGAATCACTAGCGGCTATTTTAGGGTCTTGGGTGGTGCTACCTTGTGTCCCCGCTGAGGGTCTAGAGCTTATCGTGGATGGGTAATGGGTGTCCGTATGAACAGAGTCACCCTCAATATGCTCGTGTTCTAGCACCCGCCCAGAGCGTAAGTGCATGTGCTTTTGATACCCTAAGGTGTCAAAAAGCTGCTCTAGGAGGTCTTGTGACTAGTTTTTAGCGTGTTTTTTGTTTGTTTTTTTGCTAGATTTTTTAGAGCGTGTCGTGGAATGGGCCGTGTGATAGCTCGAAACGAGCGTATCGGTCAGAGGGTCGTGCCGTGCTTTATAGCCCTCCGTTTGGTCACTCTATGCCCTCGGAATCCCTAAAACTGTCAATTTCCAGTAGGGAACTAGGCCCAAACTAGAAAGTCTAAGGGTGCAAGTGGGAAGAGAAAGGAGGAGAGTGGAGGACTTGTCCCACATGCTCTCATTCTCTCTTGAGGGAGTAGGGTATATATATAAGAGTGAGTCTAGTATATATCATAAGACTGAGGACTGAGGCCTGGGCCTGGGCTTGGGCTTGGGCTTGGGAAAATGATCCCGATCTATCTTTTTTCGAAAAATTTCGCCGCCCGCTCACTCGCGTTTTTTATTTCCGAATTTTTTTTTTTTATCTCCTTCCCTGCCTTTCCTATGATAGAAATTGCACCACAAGGAAGCGTAAAGTGCTAACCGAGCTTAGTGTAGGGCATATCCCCGGCAGCGGCGCCAAAAATGTGCGCTCCTTGCCGCACTGTCGAAGCAAGGGACTTGCCAATACACCGTGTGCGAGCCACAAACGGCTCCAAGCACACAACAAGCCTAAACTAGCAAGCTCAAGAGAACAAAGGGTGTGTCACTCACCGCTCTACGCTCGCCTTCGTGGTGAATTCCTCGCCGCGATGAAGAAGAAGCTGCAGTCGTGCCGCGCTCAACCGCTTCGCCGCCGTCGTGCCTTCGTAATGCTCGATCGCGCACACACTCTCCCTCTCTCTCTCTCTCACTCACACACACACACACACACAAGGAGGTGAAGAAGAAGAAGATGGAGATGGAGCAAGAGCACTCTTCTATTGCACAAATGAGAGAATGAGTAAAAATTAGGTTTAGTTGGCTTTTATAGGAGCTCACCCCATTCACACTTGGGCGCCCATGCTTAGCCAACTAATCCCTTGAATGTCCAAGTTAAAGTGCGCCTCTCATCGGCGATCACTCTACCTTTCCCTATTGGACCGACAAGCCCGGTACCTGATTCTACCAAATACATAATACGCGTCCATCGTAGGTGATGGGGTGTCCGTGAGCCGTGAGGGTTAACAGAAAGTATGGGTTTACTTTATCAAGCACAAGGATGAATCGTTTAGTGTTTTCAAAACGTTTGTGACACTTGTGGAGAATCAGAGTGGCAAGAAGCTTAAATGCTTACGCACTGACAATGGTGAGAGTATGTTTCAAAGGCCTTTCAGGACTTTTGTGAGTCAAAAGGTATAAAACGTGAACTTACTGCTCCTTACAATCCTCCTCAAAATGGTGTTGCTGAGAGGATGAATAGGACCATACAAGAGAAGGTCAGAAGTATGTTGTCTAATGCACAACTACCAAATGGGTTTTGGGCTGAAGCTGTATCAATAGCTGTTCATCTTGTAAATAGATCTCCTAGCAAGGTTTTGCAGAAGGATTCAGTGCCAGAGATGGTATGGTCAGGCAAAATGCCCTCATACAAGCATCTCAGAGTCTTTGGCTGTGAGGCATATACTCACGTTCCAAAGGAATTTAGGAACAAACTTGAGCCAAAGAGTAGAAAGTGCATCTTTCTAGGCTATGGTAATTCTTGTGAGATGGGGTACAGACTTTGGGATCCCGAATCCAGAAAGGTTGTCCGCAGAAATGATGTTCACTTTAATGAATCCAAATATCATTCTAAACCAGAGAAGGTTGAGGAGATTAGAAGAGTTGTCTTCCAAGAAGATGGACCTGCACGTGCAAGACAAAATGTCAGGGCTCAAGAGGAGCAAGGACAGGATAGAGTGGAACCACAGGTTGTGGCTGAGCCTGAGCCACCTATTGTGCGTAGATCTGGACGTGTCACGCGACCTCCTGATAGGTTTGTTCCATCTATGAACTATGTCATGTTGACTGATTGCAATGAGCCTTCATGTTACAAGGAAGCAGTGCAAATGAAGGACTCTGGGAATTGGCAATTGGCCATGCAGTCAGAGATGACAGCTCTGCATAAAAACAAGACATGGAAGCTAGTTAAATTACCACAGGGCAAAAGGGCTCTACCTTGTAAATGGGTTTACAGGTATAAGATCACCGCTCATGATAGTCAGCCAAAGTACAAAGCAAGGCTTGTTGCCAAGGGCTTTAAGCAAGAACAAGGCATTGACTTTGATGAAGTCTTCTCTCCGGTGGTCAAGATGACTACATTGAGATGCTTTCTTGCATTGGTTGCCATATTAGATTTGGTGTTGCACCAAATGGATGTCAAGACAGCGTTCTTGCATGGTGATTTAGATGTGAAAATTTACATGCAGCAGCCAAAAGGGTTTGTTGAGAAAGGCAAGGAAGATTGGGTATGCCAGTTGTTAAAGAGTCTTTATGGCTTAAAACAATCACCGAGGGCATGGTACCATAAATTCCACAAGTTTATGCTTTCTCAAGGCTACAAACGTAGTGAGTTCGATCACTGTCTATATACAAAGAAGGCTAAGGATGGTAGTTGGCTGATCCTTATTTTGTATGTGGATGACATGTTGATTGCTGGCAAGCACTTGGAAGAAATTTCAGCTTTGAAGTCAAAGATGGCAAAGTCGTTTGACATGAAAGACATGGGTGAGGCAAGTCATATACTTGGTATGCGCATTGAGAGAGACAGATCAAAGAAGTTGATTTGGTTATCTCAAATAGAGTATATTGACAAGGTTTTGCAACGTTTCAATATGGAGAAGGGAAAGGCAGTGAGTGTTCCATTGCCACCATATGTGAAACTTAGCAAACAAGATTGTCCTGTGTCTGAGGAAGAACAGGCTGAAATGGATAAGATTCCATATGCGTCTGCAGTGGGTAGTTTGATGTATGCAATGTTTGCTACTCGCCCAGACATTGCATTTGCAGTGGGAGTAGTAAGTCGATACATGTCAAACCCAGGCAAGAAACATTGGGAGGCAGTGAAAGGAATATTGAGATACCTAAAAGCTACAAAGAGTATGCGTATATGCTATGGGAGTCAAGAGCTAAGTGTAAAGGGTTTTACAGACTCAGATTATGCAGGTGACTTAGACAACCGAAGGTCTACGTCAGGGTATGTCTTTACATTGGCTGGTGGAGCAGTATCATGGCGTTCTAGATTACAAGATTGTGTTACTCAGTCTACTACAGAGGCTGAATATGTTGCAGCATCAGAGGCATGGAAAGAATCAATTTGGCTTAATCGACTAGTAACAGATTTGGGAATCAAAGAAGAGATGCCTGTGTTATATTGTGATAGTCAAAGTGCTATACAATTGGCTCGCAATCCAGTTTATCACTCAAAGACAAAGCATGTGGATGTGAAGTATCATTTCATCAGGGAAATGCTCGAGGATAAGCAACTTCAGCTTGTCAAAGTTCACACCACAGAAAATCCTGCTGATCTACTTACAAAAGGACTTCCCTCAGAGAGCTTTGTGCATTTTCGCAAGCAGTTAGGTGTAGGGTAGTACATCACTTCTCTACATCTCTTGTATATTAGCTTGTATAGTAGCTTCTCTCACACTTAAAGTACCACATTGGACTTTAAGTGGGAGGTTGTTGGGGTATAAAGCCCAATGTGGTCGCCCAGGTAAGTGGGCGGGCCGCCAGGTATGTAACATATTCTTTTGTTAAAACCTAATAAGAACTCACTATGCTCTACACATTACAGTAGAGCGAGTTCACCATATCGTCGTGCTCTTCTTCTTGCACTCTCTCTCGTGTCGCATTTCCACTCGTACTCCTTCACCTATCATATTACCAAATACAACAAATGAGGCAAGTGATGGTTTTCAACCTAAAACATTGGTAGAAATGGGTAAGAATTGTAACGGTCTAGATGATCTATGGAAGTAAATCCGGGATGCCAACGAAGCTAACAAGGTGAGTTACCACATGAATAGCACGAGAAATGAGAAAAATGAGATCTTACCTCCTATTGAAGAATTTGAGGCAAGATCACAAATGAACTTTGATATGCATTCACAAGGGGGAGACCACGGATCAATTAGTTCGGGGCACAGCCAACCAGACTCACTAAAAACTCTACCCTCTTACCTAGGAGACTATGAAGCCAAGTCTGAGGTGCGAGCAATCCCATCCCAAAGACTTTCTTCTAATAGAGTGATGGATTCACAAGGGTTGATTGAGTTATTGTCCACCCCGGTGGCATGTACAATCACATTAGCCGAACTCGTGAGGTTATGACCAAACATGTGGACCACCGTAGGCAAGTGCTTAGAAAAATTTGGAGTGAAAGACCCCACCTCAAAGCTTCAAGAAGGGATCGGAGAATTGGACAAGCCTCAACTAAACACTAGGCCAGTACCTTTAAACAAGGTTGGAGAATATTGCGAGGGAGAAGATGGAAACACCACGCTACCAGTAGAATTCCAAGGAGTAGTTTCCAAAGCTATTCTTGACAGTAGAGCAGGAGTCTCTATTGCCACTAAGGAAATCTAGAAAAAATGGAGAAAATCATATTTGAAAGCTACCAGAATGAAATTGTAATTGGCAGACGGGTTTATGGAAAAGCCTCTAGGACTTTTAGAAAAAGTAATTGTCACCTCGTGCGGAATCGAGTATGAGCATTCATTTGCAATAGTTCATTTCGACAAAAAGAACAATTACGAGATCATTTTGGGAACACCATTCATGAGACAATTAAAGATGGTCCAGGATTGGAGTTACGACCACATGTACCTCAGACATGGCGAGACTACAACCAAAATACACCTAAAAGAACATAGTTACAAAGATGTGAACCAAACACCAGTGGAAGAGTTTGATTCAGCTACATTGGCAAGGTCCGAACTCCCAGCATGGTCAGGGAAACAAAAAGAGCTATGGATGTGCGGCGCTTCACATTGTGGGAGCTTAAAAAGAGAGGAATGCGTCTTAGAGAGAGCTATTGAGGACAAGGATTATATTCTAGAACCTTTTCCTGAAGATGCCTTAGAACCTCTGGAATGGGAACACATACTAGCAGCATTGGATGTCTGTACCATTACAGATAGCCCAACGACAAAATTTTGCGATAAGGACGGCTATGACGTGCTACCCTATTACATGGTAAGCCTTATACGAGGAGGAGATGAGATTGTAGAGCCACCAAAACAAGAAGAGTTTTATAACTCCTCTGAGCATCTGGAGGTAAATAATGATGCAGATAATGAGTGGTCAGACAACTCAAGCAAGCGTGGGGAGAAAACAACGAATATTAAGTTTTATGATCTTGCCAATCAGCACCCTAGATGCCAGGAACGCTATAGGAGAAAATGAGCAGAATACAAAATGAGAGAGAACCTGATGCACAGGATAAAAGATAAAACTCACTATCTAATGCTTGTCAAAGCAGAGGATTGTGTAAAAGACCAAATATCCGGAAGATTCTCAAGAGTGCAAAGGGAACGGACACAAGAGGAAATAAAATAAGTACGGAAGGCTAAAACAGAAACAAAATCAAAAAAATCTCAAAAATCAAAACATGAAACAACAAAAGACCCGGAGTGGACCAAATTGGAGCGTAAAAAGCCTATACCAAGAACAAAAATGGTCTTTAGAGAGGTATGGACTACTGAGGGAGAAAGTGATGGTAAAGAGGAGTTAGAAAAAGGAAACATGAATGTACCATCACACTATCGAAAATTCACCATCCAGGACAAAAAAATCATAATGACACCACTAATCAGGGAAAGAACAAACCAGGAATCTTATGATGGGCCGGAAAATGCAAAATGGATAGACCTCGCTGAACTAGGTAAAAAACCTTAGCCGATCTATATCGCAACTGATTTAGAGCCTGAAGAAGAAGAACGGCTAACACAACTTCTCAAGAAGTATAAAGATGTGTTTGCATGGTCCTACAAAGACCTCAAAGGAGTTGATCCATCGATATGCCAACATACAATTCCTTTGAAATCAGATGCCAAACCTAGCAAACAGCGCCCTTATACATATAATGACACATTTGCTAAACGAATCAAAGAGGAGATTGACAAAATAATGGATGCTGAATTCATCTATGAAATCGAGCATACAGATTGGGTGTCACCCATAGCGGTTGTCCCCAAAAAGAATGGAAAGCTGGGAGTGTGTGTGAACCTCAAAAAGGTAAATGCAGCCACCATAATGGATAAATATCCCTTGCCGATCATAGAACATCTACTTGAGAGGGTGGCCGGAAAATGAGCTTATTCCTTTCTAGATGGGTTTTCAGGGTATAACCAACTGGCAATTGCAATAGAGGATCAACACAAAACAACGTTTGCCACAGAATGGGGAATATATGCGTATAGAGTTATGCCTTTCGGCTTAACCAATGCCCCAGCTACCTTTCAAAGGTTAATGACGCATGCGTTCAAAGAATACCTAAGAATATTCTTAGAAATATATATGGATGATCTTTGTGTACACTCTCTTCTACGAGAGGAACATATTGACCATTTACAAAAGGTATTTGAGAAGTACAGAACATATCGAATCTGTCTTAACCCAGAAAAGTGCATTTTTATGGTTAGGCAAGGCCACATCTTAGGACACATTGTCTCAAGAAATGGCATAACCACTGACCTAGACAAAATCAAAGTCATAGTAGACTTGCCCAGGCCTACTAATGCGAAACAAGTGCAATCCTTCATGGGACACTGCGGATATTATCGAAGATTCATATATATGTATGCAGTCATTGCACAACCTCTATATCGTTTATTATTCAGTTTCGACTGGACTGAGGAGTGTGAAACTTCATTCCAAAAGCTTAAGGAAAAACTTGTATCAGCACCGGTTCTTAAAGCACCAAATTGGGAAAAGATATTCCATGTTCACATTGATGCTTCTGCATATGCAATTGGGAGTATTCTGGCTCAACCTGGAGACGGAACAATGGATTTCCCAGTTTGTTATGCAAGCCGACAGTTAAATAGTGCAGAAAAGAACTACACAACCACCGAAAGAGAGGGGTTAGGAATGATTTATGCTGTAAAGAAATTTCGGCATTATTTGCTTGCAAACAAATTTGTATTCTTCACAGATCATCAAGCTCTTTTGTATCTGGTAAATAAACCATGTAATACTGGGAGAATTGTATGCTGGTTTACTATATTACTAGAGTTTGATTTCACAGTGGTGGTCAAAAAGGGTAAAACTCATCTACGAGCGGATCATCTTTCAAGGCTACAAAACGGGGAAGCTCCTGAAGCAGTAGGATGACATACCTGACACTTATCTTTTCAATATTGAAATGATACCCAAATGGTCTCAGGAAATTGTTAGCATTCTTTTCTTTGGAGGTTGATTTGATAACAAGGAAGACAGATCCAAACAACAAACAATTCGACAAACAAACAACTTCTAGTTGATTGCAAGAAGGTTGTATCATCTAGGCTCGGACCAAATTCTACGATTGTGTACAAATCAGGAGGAATTAGAGTGTCATCTTGAAGAAGCACACATCCAGGATTGTGCATTTCATTGTTCAACAATGAAAACACACCAAAGACTGAAACAATTAGGGGTTTATTGGCCAACTATGTATGCTGACGCACATGCTTATGTTAACAATTGTACTATATGTAGTGCCAAACGACCAGTGGATCACGCGACATTGTTTCAGGTAAACATTGCACCTCCATGGAGTCAATATATCATTGATTTCTTAACCACAAGGACGTTTCTTGAAAACATAACAAGAGCATGGAAAAGGGCTATAGAGCTGGAGGCTTGCGACTATAATTTAATTGGGAACCAACTCTATAAGCGAGGAAAGGACAATCAACTTAGAATCTGTGCAAGTGAAAGTGAATACCTACTGATTTTCGAACACGCACATGGAGGAATAAGTGGAAGCCATTTCTCAGGCGATAAGACGGAAAAAAGTTTCTTAACCGCAGGAATATGGTGGCTTACATTGCATATGGATGCTGAGGAGTTTGTAAAGCGTTGTGACGCATGTCAACGCACCAAGGTGCTAATAAAGAGAGATGAGATGCCACTACGGCCAATGATGGGAGCAAGGGCATTTGCAAAATGGGGCATTGATTTTGTGGGGCCTATTTCACCCACTGCATATCGCACCCATACCCAATATATCATTGTGGCTACGGACTATCTCACAAAATGAGCGAAAACCAAGGCAACACAAAAAGCAGACGCAAGAACCACTGCACAATTTTTGTATGAGAATGTGTTTGTACGATACGGATTACCAATAGAAATTGTCAGTGATCGAGGAACACATTTTCTTAATGAAGTCATTGAATATCTGTTAGAGGAATTTATGGTCATACATAGAAAATCTGCTCCATATCATCCATAGGCAAATGGACAAGCTGAGGCCACAAATAAAACACTATGCACGGTTCTCACTAAAATTGTATCAGAGTCAAGAACAGACTGGGATCAGCAGCTACACTCAACACTATGGGCAGCTTACAAAACATCAATAGGAACGACACCGTACAACATGGTGTTTGGCCTAAATGCTATAATACCCATAGAGTTTTTAATTCCAACTCTACGAGTAGTGAAACGCTTAGAATGGACAGGGCATGAGCTCTCTTCAAGAGTGGGTGATCTTGAAAAGCTAGATGAACTTCGCTTGAGAGCTGTAGCTTCGATCTATGCTAAAAAGAGAAGACAAAAATAATTTTTTGACAAGCATGTGCGCACGAAAGAGTTCAAAACAGGTGATTATGTACTTGTTTATACCTTGAAGCAACATGCCAAGAAACTTAAAAAGCGAGGGATGGGACCCTTTGTGATTAGTGACTTATCACAAAGTGGAGCTGTCAAGCTTGCTACATTAACAGGTGAAGAAATGCCAAATTGGATTAGTGGGTATCGATTTAAGAAATATCATTTACCACTAACACAGGATATGCTTCAACAAATCCATCAAGAAAAACAACGGATGAAGGAGCAATATAGGGTACGGGAAGAAGCCCAAGCAGAAGCAAAATAACGCATTGCAAAAAGACGGCTTCTACGACAACAACAACAATGTGGATCACCGTTGCAAATAAATGCTATTCGATTAACGAATTTTGATGAAGACACAGTGGAACCAATAATTGCAGTCAAAGTGGGTAGCAATCAAGTTGAATCGACGGCATTGCTTGTTTCTGGAGCTCAAGCAAATTTATTCTCTTACAGATTATACAAACAGCTCAAGCAAAAAGGTCAACTACATCCTACTCCACAGGTGCTGGAAAGTAGTACATCACATGCACTAAAAACAGTGCGCTGGATTATATTGCATGTACAAATACATCAATATATTTACCCACACAAGTATGTGGTTGAAGATGAAAGCACACAACACCCCATGTTGTTGGGACAACCTTGGCAAAAAGAGTATAATGTCCAGATAGATTGGAATGCGGATGCAATAGAAATTCAGCATGCACAAGAACAACAGGTGGTAGCCTTTGCTCAGCAACCACGGAAGAACCAGATGGCAGCAATACAATCAAGGGAGAAAGAGCCAAAAGGATGGGTGCCACTAAAGAAAAACATGGAGAACAAACAAGGAACTGTCACCATGTTCACTACAAACATAAAACAACACAGACTGTAGTGCCAAGATCAAGGTTAGCAACACGCAACAAAAAAGTATGGGTGCGGAAGGATACAAATGACATGGCAGACAAACCACAATACAACAGACCAAGTCCACCGAAGCAGATACTTCAACCAAAAATCAAAAGAATAAAACAGATATGGATCCCCAAAAGAATTCTTAGTAACAACTTAAGTGCGACTCACATTTGGATCCCGAAACCAAAGCAACAGGAACTCCCTTCAGTACAAGCAACATCGGAAGCCAGACACACGCTACATATGAAACTGGCAAACCGATCTATGTGGGTGCCAATCAGCAGCAAAACAATGACAACCGCGGAAGTAGCAATAAACCTACAAAAACGTGCAAAGCAAAGCTACAAATGGAAAGCAAAAGAGACAAAGTCTATGGCCAATTCCGCCACAAAAATTCTCTCCAAGGAGACAACTACGGCCATATCGACAATAGCGGCAAACCAAGCGACTTTTGCAAGAAAGACGATCACACAAAGAGTGGTAGAGTTACAACTTTTACTTGCAAAGAAAATCTGCCAACCAAATCAACCACAACAAAGAAACCTCGACGGCGAATGCCAATAAGCATATTGTTTATACCATCCTCTTGCACATCATTAATTGTTCCATGCATTGATCGAGTATGCATTATATAGGGCCACATTACACGGCCAAGCATTAGCACAATTTTTTAACACATGCACGGCACATACACCGAGGCGATACCTTGTCGTCCAGGAGGACTCTGGCTAGGAGGGGGGGAGGCATTCTCAAATGCGAACCCAATGAAGAAAAAAGCAAAAAAGGCATGAATCTACAAGTATATGGGGCCAAACGCCAAATCAAGCCCCTAGGTGTGTATATAGGTAAAAATAACCATTTTTCGGATAAAATATAAAAAAACAGAGAAATTCGGCGATAAAAATTGCATTGTTTTTTATTTATTATGATTTTTGGGAATTTTTTGGGTTTAATTTTCTATTTTCCTTTTGATTTTACTAATTTTCGACAGAAAAACTTCAAAAATACAAAAAGAAGGTGAAAAACGGTCGTAATGGAAAACAAAAAATATGGGGATGATCAGTGACTATAGGACAACCTATGGTACAATGGGGGTGCAATTATGTGAATGGAGCGGAAAGCGTGTTTTGGCCAGATTTTGATCGAAACGTCAAATTTCTCGTAAACTGGGCAAATGGAGTCCAAATCGAGAAATTTTTGAGCCTAAACCGCATCTTGCAAGAAGTTGGGAGCACATATCAAATTTCGTGGAAAGTGGTTCGGGGACCCCCATTATAAGAAATTCTCACTTCATTTTAAGCTCATTTCTACTATTGTCTTTTGAGAGAGAGCTCTTGCCACCTAGAGCGAACGGGACTTCTAGCAACTTCTACGACGCGTATGACCACCTGACAGGCTCCAGACATGAGAGGTAGGCTCACCACCTTGAGCTTTTCGCGCATGTTTGTTGTTTTGTCGTGAAAACTAGCGTAGGGATCACACGGGAAGAGGGAAGTAGAGACCTACAGTTAGAGGTGACCACCTAACGGCTAACCCAAAAGCAATGAGACTTCATTGGCAGCTTACCATCGGGAAAAACCGTAATTCCTAAAGCCCCGCAAGAGGCCACCAAATGGAAAATCGACTGAAAGGCGCCCAAATGCTACCAAAACTCATGGGTAGGAGCATCTCGACATGCTCGACAAGTCTATATAGTCCACAAGTCCATAAGGTGACCCGAAGCGGCACTAAACTTCAGAAACGGCATCAGACACACAAAGCGTCAAATAGCTCTCGCGGCCAAACCGCATGTCCGTTTGCCACCAAACTTCACGAGCGGCTTTTCTAGACCATCAACAACCAAGTCCTATGGTGGTAGACCACCACAAGTCATCAAAGACATGAAAATGCAACCACGGGTGCTTCCAGAGCGACAAATTGCCAAACGGAGCTCCAGTGAAGCCAAAGTCGACAAAAAACCATATAGCAAGGATCCCCAAGGGACCGTGAAGCTATGGAGACCAACATCAAGAAATTTCATCGTCGAAAAGAACTCCAAGAGTCAGAAAACGCTCGGAGGCTCTGAAATCCACATAGGGAGTTTCTTTCTATCAATTTGACGTTTTTGTTGAAATAATGCTTAAAAGGGACTCAGGGGGGCTCAGGGCAGGCACCAATAGTACTTCCAATGAAAATTTCATCAGGAGACATCCTACATGTAGGATGTCTCAAGCCAAATCTTACCTAACAATTCTCATCACACACAGCTTCTGAATAGCCTGTACAGGGTAGCCACCAAGTTTCATCACATTTGGACCAAAATTGACCTCATATGCATCAAAAAACGCAAACTCAAGGCATGGAGGCAATAACAGCCATAGACCTACCAAAACTTATCCAAATCACATGAAACTTGCACAATACACTCATGAGCACATTGCCAAGCTATCTGTGGGGTCACAAATGAAAAAGGATGAAATAGACATCCTACGCGTAGGATGTCTAAATGACATTTTTGGCCCCCAGTTGGCATTTTTCAATTCCTGATCTATTGATAACACCTCCCTAAGCTCATATATCAAGTTTCAAGCCATTCTCATCACATTTGGCCCCCAACACCTCCAAGATACACTTTTTGAGCCCAAAAACACTACACATGCTCTTACCAACACCAATTCTTGCCCAAATCAAAATCCAAGAGCAGAGCCATGTTCCACATGCCAAGAGCTACCCACAAAACCAATTTCAATCTATTTTGATGAAAAAGACATCCTATGTGTAGGATGTCTCAAGTGTGATTTTGACCTTCTGTGAAAGAAATGACATCATGGGAGCCATTACCTTGGTGCAAGAAGCTCATATATCAAATTTCAACCCATTTGAATATCATTTTCCACCTGTTGAGGACATCCTACCAATTTGTGAGCCTAAAGCCTGAATCTGCCCAAGTAATGCACTTTTTTTATGCCCAAACCCAATTCCAATCACATAGCCATGTTGCACATTCCAAGGGCCACCAACCTACCAAGTTTCACCAAAAACTGATGAAATAGACATCCTACGCGTAGGATGTCTAAATGATAAACTTTGGCCAGAATGATACTGTGAGCACATGCACAGTTTCCCTAGTTCCTTTTAAGTTTTATTTTCAATTTTCAAGTCATTCGGATAGTTAGAACTCAGTTTCTCAGCTAATATGGAAAAAATGCTAACTTCGGACTACTGAGTGCAACAGGATCTATGGCAGCCGCAAAATCACCTGCAAAGAAGAAGAGGATGAAAATAAAAGAATAAGTAGAGCCATTTGTGATCCCAGAAGGAACTTTGAAGCCAACCATCACATGGATTCAGTATGATTTGCTAGAGTCCAATGATTTGAAGATCTACCAAGGCGTGTTCAAAGATCCTGAAGGAAATGCAGTGGAGCTACCCATGCTACCTCGGGAGCTCAATGAATTTGTCAGAAGCAAGATGGGAGATTAAATAGAGAAGATAGATCTCCATAACTGCTTTGAATCTTTGCCAGTGGGGATTGACATCAAATGAGTGTGGGAATTTGTGACCACTATCAAGGAAGATGGAGTGGCCCGAGTCACTGATCTGCAGGGCAAGCCAGATACCATGATTGTCATCACAGAAAGGGTGGTTGCAGCCGCACTAGACATATCCAATAAGGGAGATAGTGTGACCAAGAGAAGAGATGAAGTCAAGGTGTACTCCAAAAAGAAGAACAACTATAGTTTTGAAGATATTGCAAACCCTAAAGTGGTTGTCATGAGCCAGCTCTACAACCAGTACTTCCACATGTGTACAAAGCGGCCATAGAAGTACAGAATGCCGCCTGGACCCATTGCCACCACCTTCACCTGGGCAATGCAGAAGAGCAAGACAAAAGTGATCAATTATGCTGCTTACATCCATGACAACTTGGTGAAGATGGGCAAGAAAAATACCACCTACATTGTACCTGGGGAGCTAATAACAAAAGTGGTTTATGAAGCATTGCATGCCAAGGGAAACTGGCATGAACCACCTTCACAGAATGAATGGCTAAAGCTAAAGGAAGATAAAGAGGAAGAACCGCCCAAGGCACCAAGAGTAGCCACATGTTTAAAGCGCCGGTTAGAGACCGTGCTAGAAGAGCCACCAGAGCCAAAGAAAGGAAAGAAAGTATGTCTACAAGTGCTGATCAAGGAGACCAAGTCATAGAAAGCGGCACGGCTAGAACGACTAATGGAAAGCTTCAGAGCTGAAAGAGCACTCAAGGGAGATTTGAGTGAGTTGTGGAAGCCGTCCCTTGAAGCCATGTCGGGATCATCCCGAAGTGTGCACAGAGATCGGTTTGAAAACTATATCAAAAAATTTGAGATTTTAGATGCTACGACAGAGAATATCCCTAGCACCCATTTACAGAAGAAGAAGTGGATAAAGTACGACGGCAGTTGCTAGAAGAGCAGGAAGGCCAAGAAAGGGAGAGAAAAACCAAGGCGGACAGGTATTTCAAGAAAATTCCACCAACTCCAATGTCAAGCCCTCCACAACCCAACAAAAGGAGGAGCTGGACACATCTGATGATCAAGAAGACTCCAAGAAAGAGAAGACCGAAGGGGAAGAGCAGAAAGAAGAAGCTAAGCCCAAAGATGAGCAGCCGGAGCCAGAGGAAAGAAATTTTAGCACATTTCTTGATCTATTAATTGCAGGGTACTCTCGAGAAGAGGCAGCTACGGTAGCCTTTGAGTTGACAAGCACAAGGCCGACGGAACAAATGCAGAGCCTGCGGTTAGTAGAACTGAAAGAGATGGCCACCGATACAGTGGACCTGCATGAGCCACACCAACCAATGATTGGGATGTGGTGATGCACAAGCTAACCGGGCTCAGAGCAAAATCATTGGCCACGGAGAGTGAGATAATCTCAAAACCATTGAAGTTCAAATCAAGGCTGAAGTAGACACACTACAAAAACAAAGCCAAGAGCATATAGAGAAACAAACAGAGCTGCAAGCCAGTCTGGCCATGGCATTACAAAGATGCTAGGAGATGGAACGAGAAAATTAGGCAGCAGATCAAAGACTTCAAAGAGCTGAAGAAGAATACAGTAAAATAAGCAAGTCATCGACAGATGCAAAGAGAAAAAGGGACAACCTGACTCTACAACTTGCTGAAGAGTCCAAAGAAGTGGAAACACTGAAGAATGCCAAGGAAAAGGCAGAGATTGAGCATGAGGCAAGCCAAGATGAGGTAATAGAGCTAAAAGATCAGATTAAAGTGAAAGATCAAACCATCCAATGGCTACGAACATCTCCTGCCAGAGTCAGAGCTACTAGCTTGACTAACACCTCTTCAGAGAATGAGCTTTATGAAAAAAAAATGAAGGAGCTCCAAAAGGAGTTAACACTGGAGAAGAAGCAAAGGCTGATGCTGGCCGAAGGGTCATTGGTGATGCAAAACCGCCTAGAAGAAGAAAATCAGGCCATAAAGAATGAACTAGAAGCCATTAAGAGAAAGCTCGCGGAGGCGGAAAAGATAAAGTCAGATCTAAAGGAACTCCTAGTAAACATGGGAGAGCAAGCGAAAGAAGAAAAGAAGACACTTCAAGGACAGATAGAAGAGCGGAGAGGCCAACAGCAAACGAAAAAGCAGCAGTTTAGCACTAGGCCAACAGCCATGGAAGGAATCAACATAGAGAATGTGGCAGATCCAGTGGAAACCACCATGCAAGAGGAAACCATGGTGGGACCCTCACAAGAGCCACAAGATCTGACACAAGAAGAAGAAGAGAAGCTGCAAAAGGCCATAGAAGTGGCAGTCAGAGACACAGCCAAAGAAGCCTTGGAATGGGAGCAGAGAGTGTTCAAATCAATGACTATTCAGAAGATAGATGCCAGTAACCTTCCGTGTGAATGGCTACATCCCTCTCTCCCATATCCTCTGCTAAAGTACGAAGCTGCTACTATCAACAAACGGATCAAAGAGGAGCCAACAATGCCACTGTACAAAGCAGATATCTCCAAACTTGAAGGGGTCAAGCTGATAGTAGATTCTCAACCCAAGTGGAGAAAGGCATGGCTGACAAAGTATCCTCAATATCTAATTCATCTGGTAGAGGCACCTAAAGTGATCAGAGATAACCTTAGTTTCTGCCCTCTACCAAGGATGAGGACATGGAAAGCCCATGAGTTGTTGCAGAGAAGAAACCCACTTGGCTAAATTACCCGAAGTTGCTAGGCTCGAAGGCAGGCGGGAGAATAAGAGAGCAATACATGGTGAAAACCCTCACGGGCGCCATCAAATTGCTCACTGGCTTGCCTGACCTATCTTGCATCATGATGAGAAAGATATGTATAACACTTTTGGCAGTCTTCGAAACATTCAAACCAGGCCAAGCGACAAACAATATCTTCTTCTTCCAAGGTACATACAGATGTGCATACGATCTGTCTGGTCAGTCTTCTCACGAGGTGATACATGCATTGTATCAAAGGATTATGTTTTTGCCATCTTATCACCTCTAGGCCTTTGAAGAAGCTTTCTACACTAGCTTCTTCACAATCAACACAAACATATTCGGCCCGATGCTACTAGCTCAACATGCAAGATATGAGTCCCTTCTCAAGATGAGAGAAAGCCTACGCTGAAGACGCAGCTCAACAGCCATGTCGGGGACGACATGAACAAGGAGGGGGGGGGAGTGTTAGCAGCTGGACACACCCAATGGAGAATGACTGCTCGACGGAATATTATTTTTTGTAATTATTCATTTATTGAGAAAACCCGACATTTCACCTTTGTAAATAGTGGAGCTTACAGAAGTCTCCAGATTGTATCCCATTTTTGACATTTAGATTGAGTAGATGGTTAAATTGGAACATTAGGGTTTCAGATTGTAAGGTATTTATACCACTTTTGACCTTAATGAAAAAAACCTTTGGCATTTTTAAAAAGTTATGTCTGTGAGTGAGCGTACTGTGTACAAGAGAGATTGAGAGCTTCATCTTGACGCTACGCGCACACCGGTGGTCAGAATCGAGTGCGGAGAAGTGCAGCGTGTTGCCCCAACGAGAGCTACGCGCCAATACCTACATTGCGGGTGTACGGTCTCGTTTTGCGAGCTTGACCTACGAGCTTCATCTGGTGATTCGGTGAGCATACGTTATCCGCTTTTGCATTTCAACATATCCACGCATTTGCATTGAGTAGAGCTACACGTTAGGCACTTTACTTTTCGGAAATGACGATCTGCAAATTTCGGCCATACATCCTACGTGATTTTGCACCAGGTGTTTAGGGTTGGAAATTTGGTTCGTGGACCTTAGGGAGAGTGACCTATTGGTGTTAGTAGGGTCTCCTTCAAGTTCTATGGTGTTTCGAGACTGTTTGATGGGTATTTGGCTCTAGAAAGCTTTGTAGGAAATCTCCTCTTATGCACTCCTGAAGACTGTAGCTTAGACATCGGGTAGAGACCTCTGTAGGACTTAGTCAAGAGTCGGTCGAGTGTAGGTTGACACCCTATGCTTGCTTCCACGCGCCTGCGGGTCGAGCTTCGTCCTTAGCTGACAAATCTTGTTAAGTGAGTTCTCACTGTGCTGACGTCCGTCGCCGCATATCCGCTAGTTCCTCTTGGTTTCCTTGTATACTTTCACTTCTTCTCGCCTCTTGTTGACACTGTCTCCTGCATTAGAGAGGTTCAAGGCACTTGCAACCACCTCTCGCGTGATCACAATCACTCTGTTCTTTCCTTGCAAATTTGTCACCTTGGCTATGTCATTCTCCTTTATTGTTGTGATGAATTCCCAAACTCTCTAAATGTCAATTCTTGCTGGCAAAGCCTCAAAATAATTGTGTAAGTCTAACTTTTCCAAGATAGACACTATCTCTGGCTTCCTCATGAACTCATTGAGTTCTTGTGGTATCATTGGCAGCTCTTTGGCATTGCTCTCGGGGTCTTTGAGCATGCCTTGGTATATTCTGAGGTCATTTGCTTCAAGTAATTGTCTTTGTAACCAAGTGGTAGTGGGCTTTATGGTTCTTGTTGGTATTATAAATGGCTCCACCATCAAAATTGACACATGAATAAGGTTGCAGACAAGGAATTGGCAGCTTGATGGAAATTGCAATCAAGTCATGTGGAAAAAAGTTGACAACAGGTCAATCCGACGGTAAGTACTCTATCTAGGGCTTCACAAGTTTTTATGAACCTTAGATCTGGTCGTGTACTAGGAAATCAAAGCATATTTGGAGAAACCTCCAATACAGTATCCATCAAAGAAAGCGTGAATCAAGGCAATTCTTTGCACACTATCCTTGAAGAAGTCTCAAACACTTTTTCTGATTCAAGATTTGAAATGTCTTCCTATTCGACTCACTCAGAAACCTGAACGACAGTGCGCTACAAGCATATACTCTCATTTTATAAGACTAATCGCCATGGAGCGTAGGTTTACCTGGGTCCTAACGAGGAGTATGCTATTCACATTGATGACCATGGTACTGAGTTCGAAGAGGAAATTGGGGCAAACAAACAAGGAAAAATGTACATGGATAGAAACGGAACTCAGTATTTACAAGTCAAAAACCCTGACGTGATAGAAAATTGGGGGTTATAAATAAACACCATAATTCCACGTATGGCAACTAAAGAAGGGCCACCAACTTTAGAATTTGAGGGATACAATCAAGTTGATTTGAAGCCTTTGAAATGGCTTAGTACGGATAATCCTAGGATCGGAGTCTATTGCTGGGAGGATCTAAATGTAAAAGATCTTCTGTGGACTTTGCATGCCAAATCAGGACAACTAACACCCATGAAGATCATCTATATCTTCAAGATCAAAGATAGGGGATCAGCAGATCTACCAACCTACCCATTTAGGGATTGTTATAACAACAACTTTGTTATGATGACTCCTGAGGAGGTAGAACAAACCAAATACCAAGGGTATTCCATAAGAGATTGGATATTGGACCAAGGATCAAAAAATACTCCAAGAGAAGAACACCGTGAGAGATCTTCTAAGAGTAATGTTAAGAAACTAGAAACCACCTCATCACGAAAAAAACCATGTGACACAAAAGCCAGTCCAGGGCTACATGAGTCACTATTTCCAACAGACAGGTTTGAAGGACTCGGAATAGGACCAACTACCAAGATATCGAGAGTTGAACCAAATAGACATGTCAGACCAGCTGATTTTCAAAAATGGGTCAGAAAATATAGTGGATCGGGGGATCCATATGACCACTTATCAAGTTTTAAGAAGGTGCTAAGAGCAAAATGCATATTCGATTTCCATACTCAATTCAAGGGGTTTGGAATGACATTAGAAGGAAATGCATTGACATGGTTCCAAAACATTCCACCAAGGTCAATCATGGACTTGAATACCTTAGCTCAGGGGTTTGTAGCTGCTTGTTCCAAAACGGGGATCAAACACAATATGGTAGCTCAAATCTACAGCTTTAAACAAAAAGAAGGTGAATTTGTTAGGGATTGTGCAACTCGAATGAAACAATACATTGCCAAATGCCTAGAGCTAGAGATACCTATAGAAGAATGAGTAGTATCATTGTTTCTAGAGGGACTGCTAAACAAATAACTTCATGCTATAATGTATAGCAAGAAGCATACAACCCTAGAAGAGTGTGTGTCAGATGCTATTGATTTAGGAGACAACTGTGATATTTTTAACGAAGAAGATGTCCCTAAAGATAACCAAAGTGAGAAAACAACATCCACTAAACCAGCACAAGTGGGAACAGCTGTTGCAACACCACTTTCAGCCATAGAAGACATGCTCAAAAGGATGAATGACATGATGAATAACATGCAAAAAGCACTTATGAGAGGAACAGGGCAAGGGATACCTCAATAGGGACAATCAATTAGACCACAAAAATGGTGTGCAATCGAGGATAAAATGGACCAACCATGAGACCAATGAGTGCTATTACCGACCAAAGTATGATGGGAATGTTCAGAGACGTGCCTATGAGGCCACAAGGACAACCCATGTACAGATATCAGCCTAACATGGCACCAGCTCAAAGACCACCGATGGGTATGGAAAGACCTCAACCCATGTTGGGTCAACAACCTCCATATCCTGGACATAATGTAGTGCCTGTAAAGTACATGAATCCAGAAGGAGTCATACATGAACAAGCATTAGTGCCTGTTACACCCTATGATGAGCTTAGTCCATCTATAGTAATGGTAGAAGGAGATTGGTATAATTCACATCCACCACCAATGGAAGAACCTGTGACTTATGCTCCACCAGTGCTTGCACCAATATACTATGTGGCTAATCAAGGTGTTAGACTCCTATGGTAAGACCCATGATTAAGCCAAGAACTGAAAACTGTCATAATTGTGGTGCAGATGATAATTGGAAAAATGAATGCCCAGAGCCTGACAAAAACCTCAAGCATTAGGCAAAATTTGGACTCACAAAGGGGCCTTTTAAGGAGTTTGACTTTACCTCTCTCTACCAAAACGGGCGCATGGATAAATTTTTACAAACAAACTCCATTAAAGTTGGCGAAGGTTTGACAGCTAGAATGTCCTCTTCAAGCTCTATCTACTGATATATAGCACGCCATCAGATCCCTCATATTTTAAAAGATTATTTTTTTGATTCACTTAGATTCCGACAGAGTTGTCACATCATAGGTGAATAAGAAAAAAAATCTTCTAAAATATGAGGAATCTCATGGCGTGCTATATATCAGTAGACAGAGCTTGAAGAGGACATTCTAACTGTCAAACCTCCACCAACTTTGGAGTTTGTTTGCAAAAATTTATCCATGCACCCGTTTTGGTAGAGAGAGGTAAAGTCAAACTCCTTAAAGGGCCCCTTTGTGAGTCCAAATTTTGCCTAATGCCAGTTGAATCTTATTGCATACAATGTTGCAAAAAGAGAGGACACTTCCTAGAAGTTTTTCCTAAAAATCCTTTAAACAAGGGTAAAATAGTAGTAAACGTAGTCCAAGTGATACCTAGTAGCTCATCTAAGAGTGAACCAATTGTTTCAATCAAGGTAAACCACCAGAGCCAAGGCTAAAAAAAAGAAACATAACTCCTTTGACGATTCCAAAAAAACAAAAATTTCCTCTCAAAAGACCAAAAGAAGAAGAAGCAAAAGGTATCAGATGAGAAAACAGAAACAATGGGTGGAAATCGAGGAGCAAGCAAATAAGCTATTCCTGAAAAAGGTGAAAGAAACTGGAAGCGAAATCAAGGAAACCACCATGAATTCAAGAGGATCAATTTTGGTTGATAAAATTTTTGAGCCTATTAATGCAGCCTTGGAAGCTTACCAAGGAGGTCTTAAAGCAGGCCAGAACATGGAAAAGAAATGGAAACACTATCCTTCTACAGACATGAAAGTAGCTAAGTTTGAAGCTTATCAAAATTTTGTAAGAAGCACGCAAGAGATGCTGGACCCAAGCTCGAAAGTATGGCAAAACCTGAGGAGCTTGTTGTAAGAACCATTAAGAAAAATCCAAAGTGGTGGTAGAACCCCACCTTGAAACAAAAGATCCAGAACTTATAGTGCCGGACAATGAAGATGCCTTAGACAGAATTCCATTCGTAGAAGAAAACTGGCCAGGACACTTATGGAAAAAATTTAGAGAGATCAATGATGGGAGCCTAACTCTAAAGTCAGCTCCTATAGAGGAAGTATGGTTAGACAACTTGCCTCCTGATATAGACATGGATGTACAATCCTTGTATGGGGATTGAGGATTTGAATCTTCAAGAATGTCTAAACCATTGACCTTGAAAACACTACCCTCTTACTTGGGAGATAACGAAGATGAATCCATAGTGTGTAAGACCACTCAAGTAAAAAGAGCGGAACAAACCCTAGAAATAGACAACATTCATTCAATCATATCTACACCCATCCAATGCACTCTTACTTTGGGAGAGCTATTAAAAATTAGACTATATTTATGGAATGATTTACAGAAAGCCCTAGAGAAGGTGGGGATAACGGGGGTAATCACAAAAAATTGAAACATGAAATGGATAACAAAGAAACTTGATCTGTTCCTATAAACAAAGTCGGAGAATACTACGAAGGGGAAGAAAGAAATACGACCCTTCCAATGAAATATAATGATATAGAAACGATGGTAATACTGGATAGTGGGGCAAGCATAGTCATAGCCATGAAAGCAGTATGGGAATCCTAGGGACAACTAGCCATTAGACAAACTCGAATGAAATTGCAATTGGCTGATGGACACATTGAAAGACCCTTAGGATTGCTTGAAATGTGATAGTTAATTCATGTGGGATTGAATATCAACATAGTAGACTTTGGAAAGAAACTCAATTATGAAATCATATTGGAAAGACCTTTCATGCGACAAGTACAAATCATCCAAGATTGGGGAAACAATTATCTGACTTGAAGCAAGTGGGATCAATAACAACGGTTAATATAAAAGATCACACTTATAGAGATGTCATGGAAATGCCCATACAAGAGTTTCTTCGGCTGAAACTAAGCTTCCATCTTGGTTGAACAAAGACACTCCTATTTGGATGTGCGGAGCTTCAGAAAATGGGAGCTTAAAACGAGAAGAATGTATCTTAGAAATGGATTGCATGGATGAAGCCTATGTACCTGAACCCTTTCCAGAGCATTTGTTTGAGCCATTTGAGTGGACTCAAATTTTAGCAACAATGGATGTATGTGTGAATACATCTATGCCTACTCAATTTTTCAATGAGGACGGCTATGATATAATTCCCATAAAAATGATCTCAACCCTCCACATTGAAGACGAAATTCACGAACGCAAGGACTCAATGAAAGCTCAACAAGTATTTTCAAACCTCTACTATGATACAACAGATGAGCTAGAAGAACACTTAGCTACCTCAGATGATTCGGGTTGGAAAAAGAACATGTGAGAGCTAAGCTACTCATGCAAGGAGGGGAGGAAACATTTTTTTGACTTTCCAAACCAGAAGCCGAGAAGACAGAAATGGTATAAATGTAAAAGAGACACCAAAAATGTGAAAGCTAGACCTATTTCATCAGTCTCTAGTAGAACACAGTTCCTGATGCAGATAGATGCACATGATTGTGTCAAGGACAAAATCACTGGAAGACATCCTTCAAACAAAAGCCCAAAAATCTCAAAAACGTCGAGAAAAACGAGGAAGGAAACTTAAACAAAAACTAAGAACCAGGACAAGGGTTCAACCATGACACGAGTCGAACGG
The DNA here is from genome assembly GCF_014529385.1 of Adiantum capillus-veneris. Lineage (NCBI taxonomy): Eukaryota > Viridiplantae > Streptophyta > Polypodiopsida > Polypodiales > Pteridaceae > Adiantum > Adiantum capillus-veneris. The sequence goes on along the minus strand of NC_140959.1, from coordinate 116,993,080 downwards.
AAAAAGAAATATCAAGAGTTGAAAAAAGCTCTAAAGGAGATATATACAACTGAAATGGAAACCACTGAAGAAGAGGGTAAAGATGTAATGAGTGTTCCATCCCATTACAAGAAATATAATTTCCAAGATCAAAAAATCATAGTCGAACAACCTGTTAGAGAACTACAAAAATAGGGAAAGTCCTACGAAGACCCTGAAAACGCAAAAAAGATAGATCTTGCTGAACCAGGAGAAGAGTCTAGACCTGCCTACATTGAAAATGACTTTACAAAAGAAGCAGAAAGGCTTTTGTTAAGCTTACTAAAAGAATACCAAGATGTCTTTGCTTGGTTCTATAAGGATCTCAAGGGTGTTGATCCAGAAATCTATCAACATACCATACCTATGAGAGATGATGCAAAACCAAGTAGACAAAGGCCATACACTTATAATGAGACATTTGCCACAAGATCAAAGAAGAGATAGAAAAGCTAAAGGAGGCTGAATTCATTTATGAAATTGAACACACAGTGTCTCCAATTGTGGTAGTACCCAAGAAAAATGCAAAACTAAGGGTGTGTGTCAATCTCAAGAAAGTGAATGCAGCTATCATTAGAGACAACTTTCCTCTTCCAATCACTGAGCATGTTTTAGAACGAGTTTCAGGAAAAGAAGCTTATAGCTTTTCAGATGGATTTTGGGATACAATCAATTTTTGGTTGATCCCAAAGATCAGCATAAAACTACCTTTGCAATTGAATGGGGTATTTTTGCCTATCGGGTTATGCCTTTTGGGTTAACTAATGCTCCCGCTACCTTTCTAAGATTGATGAACCATGCTTTTAAGGAATATCTTCAGAATTTCTTGGAAGTATATATGGATGATCTATGTGTACATTCATCAAACCGGGCTGATCATTTTGAACGTCTCAAAAAGGTATTCGAAAAGTGTAGACTTTATAGGATTTGCTGAAATCTTAAAAAGTGTGATTCATGGGTAGACAAGGGAAAATTCTTGGACATATAGTGTCTAAAAATGGTATAGATACTGATATGGATAAAATTCATGTTATTGCTGATTTTCCTAGACCAACAATAGTCAAGGGGATTCAAGCCTTCATGGGACATTGTGGATATTACAAACGGTTCATTTACATGTACGCTATAATTCCAAAACCCACGTATAGCTTGATTACACACTTTGAATGGACTGATGAGTGCGAAGAATCCTTCATGAAGCTTAAACAAGCTCTCACTTCAGCTCCAATATTGAAAGCACCAGATTGGAATAAGATATTCCACATACATGTAGATGCTTCCAATTTTTTCATCGGGTGTATACTAGCTCAACCAGGAGATGGAAAAATTGATTTTCCTATTTCTTATGCTAGCCGATAGTTGAATATGACAGAAAAGAATTATACCACCACAGAAAGGGAAGGATTAGGAATGATCTATGCCGTAAAAAAGTATAGACATTACCTATTAGCAAACAAATTTGTGTTCTTTGTGGACCACCAAGCCTTATTGTACTTGGTCAACAAGCCATGCAACATAGGAAGAATAGTGAGATGGTTCATGTTCTTCTAGAATTTGATTTCACTGTAGTTGTGAAAAAGGGCACTACTCATCAAAAGAGCAGATCATTTGTCTAGGATTGTTTTAGGGGAACCACCTAAAGGAGTAGATGATGATCTACCAAATGCATATCTGTTCTCCGTGGAAATGATACCTCGATGGTCGGAAAATATGATATCATTGATTACCATAGCTCAAGTGGATTCACAAATACCACTTCCTATTACAATCGGATTAATTGAGCAATCGGCTATGTATCAATTACTAGCTGGGAGACTATACAAATGAAATCGGGATGGAATATTGCTCTTATGAATTAATCCTAAATAGAAACCCCAATACCTAATCAAGCACATATTACCATAGTAGAACTTCACTTTGCGGAAGACCAAACTATGCAAATGATCTTGAGACTTGGAGTATTTTGGCCAACTATGAGGAGTGATGTTCGCTCTTTTGTAAAGGATTGTCCTGAATGTCAAAAGCGAACACCCATACCTCACATAACATTGTTCCAAATGTCGCCTATTTCTAAGTGTAGTAACTATCTAGTTACTTACTTATCAAGCCAAACATTTCCTGAGGATATGAGTAAACGCTGTCAAAGAGAAATTGAAACTGAAGCAAGAGACTATGCTCTATTGGAAACCAATTGTATCGGAGAGGTAAGAATCAACATTTGCGTCTTCGTGCAAATGAAGACAAATATATTCCAATTATAGAACAAGCACATGCTGGACTAGCTGGAGATCACTTTTCTAGTGACACCACTACAATAGCAATCTTAATGGCAGGCATATGGTGGCCAACACTTTTTGTAGATGCCAAAGAATATGTTCGGAGATGTGATGCTTGTCAACGAGTGAAAATGCCAAGACGTGTAGATAGCGTGCCCTTAAGACCAATGATGGGAGCTAGAGCTTTCGCAAAATGGGGTATAGACTTTGTTGGGCCAATACAGCCACCTGCTTATAGAACCCAAGCTCAATATATCATTGTAGCTACGAACTATTTGACAAAGTGGACCGAGGCTAAAGCAACTCAAAAGAATGATGCCAGAACCACTGTCGCATGCTTATATGAGTATGTATTCACAAGATATGGAATTCCAATAGAAATTGTCAGTGATAGGGGAACTCATTTCCTCAATGATATAATCAAGTATCTGCTTAATGAATTTATGGTCATCCATAAAAAATAAGCTCCCTATCACCCACAAGCAAACGGACAAGCTGAGCATACAAATAAAATTCTTAGCTCGGTATTGACTAAAGTGGTTAGTTCAGGAAGGGCAGACTAGGAAATGATTCTCCATGTTGCTCTATGGGCTTATCGAGTTTCATTCAAAACGGCTTCAAATGCTACACCCTTTAACCTTGTTTATGGTCTGGATGCCATATTGCCAATAGAATTTGTATTGCCGACATTAAGGGTAGCTAAGGATCTTGAGTGGACTAGACATGAATTGTCAGAGAGACTTGAAGATTTAGAAAAGCTAGATGAGCAAAGGCTAACTGCTATAGCTCACATCTATTGACAAAAGCAGAAACAAAAACAGTTTTTTGACTCCCGTCTAATTACAAAAATCTTCAAAAAAGGGGAGTTAGTTTTAATCTATTCTCTTAAGAAGCACATTCCCAAGTTTAAGAAAAAGAGAAACGGATCGTTTATCATTGAAGATGTATCCAAGTGGAGCAGTTAAGTTGTCCACCCTAGACGGTGAACCAATGGCTAATTGGATTAGTGGATGTCATTTAAAGAAGTATAATTTGCCACTAACCAATGAATTGCTAGAAAGAATGCATGCAGCCAAGCAAAGAAAAATAAAATGATAGCAGGTCATTGATGAAGCCCAAGAGGAAGCTCGGCTACGGGTACTCAAAAGGAAAGCTGCTCTCAAGAATCAACAAATGCCTATTTCCATCAACACACTGGAAATAGATGACCGACAATGGGAATTTCAGTGTCCACATATGATGAATGGTTAGATGGAATGGACCTTCGCATCAAAGCACAATTCAACAATCATAGCACAAATGCATTGGTCGATACAAGAGCTAGAGTAAATGTAGTCATTTATTCCACGTACAAGAAAGCAACAAGTCAGTCTTTGACAGTAGGAATAGCGACTATTAAAGGATGCCCCAACACCAACATTGGGAGTAGCCAACTGGAATATGATAGTACATGGATGTTCATGTCCTCATCAGTTTGTATGCTTACCAGATAAACACATGAATGAGACAATGATTCTTGGAACTTCTTGGATGCGGACATACAAGGCAGTACCAGATTGGGATACCAATCAGCTCAAGCTATCACCTAAAGGCGGACAGCTCATTGTTCCAATTGCACCAAGCAAGGAGGAATGGAAAGGATCTTACCAGCAAAGCAAACCACGAAGTAATCAATCTTCTCCATACTATCGACAAGTAAATTCTACAAGTAGCATGCAAGGAGTCAGGCAAATTTGGGTACCAAAAGCATAGCGTAAGGACAAGCCAATTCAAATCTGGGTGCCCAAAACATCATTAAAAAAAACAAAGAAGGTTCCAAAGATCAAAACACAAAGACGAGCATCTCCGAGTAAGGAACCTAACACAAAATGGATTTGGAAGAAAAAGGAGCCCTCAAGAACCAAAAAACGACTCGAAGGCTACAAAGCGTCAAATTCGACATACAGGTCAAACTAACTCCAAATGGGCCAAAATTGGATGAGTTGCTTTAGGACTATGTTGCGGACAAGTCCATAGCCTCAAAAGTGACTAACCAACTCTACATGCCATGTAGTCACAAAAATCAGTGATTTTAGAGTTGACAAAGCACGAAGTGATGCCGGCAAGACCAAATTTTACCAAATTCAATTTAGGACTTGTTTTAGGTGTATAGAATGTGTTTGGGTCAAAATTTTCAAGTTTTGCAAGAAAAAGTAACTTGTAAATAATCGCGATTATTTGCTTTTACAATATTTTGGCTTGAAAATGGTATCATCACCTCACCTATACTCGTACACACCTTTTATAGGCCAAATTTCAAGTTTGAGCCAAAATGATCAATTACAACTTGGAAAATTACCAAAAAATGCAAAGAAGTCCTTGCAAGCCAAATTATGAGTTATGAGTCACATTTTTTGATCCAAATCACCTCATATCACATACACAGGGACTACACCATGCCTAGAACCAAGTTGCACCCAAAAATGTTCATTTTGATGAAAAAGTAAATAATCGTGATTATTTACTTTTTAGCCAAAATGGGGGAAATTTGCAACTTTGCCATCATAGGACCAAAGTACATGATGTCCTAAGCTCACTAACCAAGTTTGAACAAATTTGGAGCTCAAAATCTTAAAATTCGTTTACATCTACTGTTTCAGAGACCTAAAGCCTAAATCTCGTACCATTTTCACCCTGTGCACCCAAATGAGCCCATATTTCACTTAGAGTATCTAATTGATATATACTTCAAGCGTATAATGCCAAATTTGCAAAAATTACTCACCTATAAATAATCGCGATTATTTACTTTTGTTGAAATTTTTTTTTAGGACTTCATAATTTTGATCTTCACATGTTTTTATGCATCTATGCATAAAAACATGTTTTTTTGGACTTCATAATTTTGATCTTCACATGTTTTTGTGCATGTTCAAAAATTGATATAAAGCAAATTGGACTCAATTTGCCAACAATTCAGAGCAAAATCTGCAAAATTTGCTAACTTTGACACATCTATTCACTTTGCAGTAGCAATGCAAGCTGCAGAGAAGGCCAAGAAGAGGGTCTCGCAAAAGGAAAAGCTGCAAGAGCTACCACCATACCAACTGGACCCCGGTTCAATAAAAATAGCCCAAGCAACCTATCTATCGAAAGAACAGTTGGAGGAGAACAACACCACAATATTCACAGGTAGATTCAAAAGTGAAGAAGTACATCAGGTAGAATTGCAACTTCTACCTAAAGAGGTCTATGATGTCGCAGCAAAACCTGAGACAAAAGAAGCTAACTGAAGGCTTGGACTCAGAGACTTCTACGAATAAGAGCCATGTCGAGTGGATTTCTAGAAAGCTTATGAGCTCTTGTCCCCAATCAAGGAAGATGGGACAGCCCAGGTCTCTGACTAGCAAGGGAACAAGGTAGAAGTGGTCATTACAAAAGAGATAGTGGATGAAGCTCTCAAACTGCCGACAGAAGGGATGACGATGAGAGCAAGAGACAGAAAAACAACAGGCTTTTTCACCAAGGAAACCGCTGCTGCAACATTTGCTAATCTCATCCAAAAACAAGTGGAAGAACCTGCAAGATTATATCATCAACACTTCCACTTCCTCACAAAGAGACAACCAAGGTACACGACACCCAATCATGTGGTTGTGACCACATTTACACAAGTTTTAAAGTCTACAACCAGGCAACCCGTCGACCACGTGCAGTACGTGTTGTCCACACTGAAGGGGACAAAGAAAGAGGGTAAGATAACATATCTGGGAGCACCAAAGGTACTCACAAGAATTTCCTACCATGCTATCGGCATGGAAGATAACTTGCCACCTGCCCCAAATCAGAACACATGGATCGTGTCTACACAACCATCCCCTTGAGCCACAATATACACCAAAAGAACTTACAAATCTGATGAAGAATCTTCCAAGAGCTCTCTAGAACGACATAGCAGTGAAAGCTCCGACAATGAGGAAAGGAGACAATGACTTTGTGAAAAGATCGGCAAGGTTGTCCTACGTTGGCACATTAGCCAAGCTGATCTCTCCTGCTGAGAGCCTCTCCCTGACATAGTGGTAATGCACCTCAATGTGCTTTGTGCGAGCATGAAAAACTGGGTTCCTTGCAACTGCCAATGCGCTCTGACTGTCAGTGTACATAGTGTTGGCAGTGTCCTGTCCAACAACCAAATCAGCCATAAGGCGTCTTAGCCATACACACTCAACAGTAGCTATGAAGACTGCCCTGTACTCAGCCTCACAACTCGAGGTGGCCACAGTAGGTTGCTTCTTGCTCAACCATGATATACATGAACTGCCAAGCATGAAACAAAAACCACTTATGGACACTCTCGTATCAAAACAACCAGCCCAATCTGAGTCCGAAAAAGCATGTAAGTCTGGCGGCAATGATCCCCCCTTGGGATAAAACAAGCCAATATGTAAACTGCCACTAAGGTAGCAGAAAATCCTCTTGACAGCTTGCCAATGCTTAGACCCTGGGCTATGCATAAATCTGCTGACCGATGATACTGCAAACTGAATGTTCGGCTTCGTGCTGCATACATAAATGAGGCAGCCAACAGCAATTTGGTAAAGAGTGACATCAGCAGGATCGCCAGTATCATGTAGACTCAACTTCAAACCTATTTCCATGGGAGTGGCAATAGGTTTGCAATCCTCAAGTCCAAACTTACATAGCAATGTCTCTATGTAACTTTTCTGACAAAAGGCAATACCACCATCACACTGCTTAAACTGTATACCCAAGTAATGATGCAACAGCCCCAAATCTTTCATCTTGAAAGTAACATTCAAATCAGCCTTAAATTCAGCAATATGTCTCTCATTTGGTCCAGTGAACAACAAATCATCAACATAAAGAACCACAATGAGAAGTACATCACCATCACGCTTGACATACAATGTGCTTTCTGTTGGACTGTTACGAAAGCCTCGTTTGACCACATGAGTGTCAGCTTTCTCATACCAAGCACGAGGAGATTGCTTCAACCCATACAAAGCCTTCTTACATCTGCACACTTTGTCCTCTTGTCCTTTTATGACAAAATCGCGAGGCTGCATTACATAAACTTCCTCAAATATGTCACCATTTAAGAAAGTAGTAACAATGTCTGATTGATGTACATCCCAACCAAAATGAGCTGCCAATGCACATAGAAAACGCACAGTAGTCATACGACAAGTGGGAGAAAGTATCTTCATAATCTATGACTTTTTGTTGTGCATAACCCTTTGCAACAAGTCGAGCCTTATGGCGATCAATCTCACCATCCGGCTTGCGTTTCAACTTGTAAACCCACTTCGTACCAATGGCCTTTTTTCCAGGAGGCAAATCACATAAAGTCCATGTGTCATTTTCTATAAGTGCATCATATCCTGATTGCATGGCAGCCATGCAGTTTTTTGAATTCTGTGCTTCATCAAAAGATAGAGGCTCCTCAACATCATGTAAGCTAGACACAGCCAAAGCATAACAATCTGATGCATAACATGCATGGCGAGAGCCTGAATGAGTGCGACTAGACAAAGGTGCATCCAATTTACTATCACGCAAAGTGTGCACTAGCCATTTTGGCATACCTCTACTCTGCTCATTTTCAGCCCTTTCCTCATCAAGTACATCATGTATATCTGCATTAGTAATAGACTGACTTGTAACATTTTTAGAAACCCCCATAGACTATACATTTACCTCATTGGAACTTACATTCGTATTTCCACCACCGAAAAGAGGCAAAAAAGTGTCATAAATGCCTTGTGAGCTTACATTATTGTCTCTAGTACATGACAGCAAGGGCTGAAGAGAATCTTCCACAAACACTACATCCCGTGAAACCAGAATTCATTTTGTTTGCGGATGATACAGCTTGTAACCTTTGCTTTCAGCACTATAACCAGCAAAAATACATTTGACAGCCTTATCATCCAATTTTGTGCGTTGTGTTTGTGGCACCAAAGCATATGCGAAATATCCAAAAACACGCATGTGCTCAATAGAAGGCTTTCTATCATGCCATGCTTTATATGGAGTAATAGACTGCAAAGCTTTCGTAGGACACCTGTTTAGTACATAAGTGGCACACATGATGGCCTCAAGCCAAAAAGAATGCGGCCATCTCTTGTGTAGTACTCATCTGAAGTTTTGTATGCCCACTACACAAAAGGCCACTGAGATCATGAACTATACATCTGTCATCCACAAATTTGACTACAAGTCCAAGTCTAGCAAGTGCGGATACAGACAAGAGATTCTTCTTGATCCCAGGTACATAAAGTGCATCAACAAGTGTGAAAGAACTACCATTTGTAGCAGTAAGCACAATCTTTCCAACTCCTTGAACCGGATAAGCGGCATTGTTGGCACAAGTGACTGAATTCCCATGAGGGACAGACTCAAGAGAGGTGAACAATTCACGATGTGAGGTAATTTACTTTGTAGCACAACTGTCGACATACCACACATGTGAATCTGCAGCAAAACTTACAAGCATGCATCATGGACAGAAGGATTGTAAGTGCACTCAGCGCTAAAAGCCCATTTTGCATCAACATCAGCATCACAGTCTCCTTTCACAGAAGATCAACAATGGCTGCATTTGTAGTGGAACTAGCATTTGCAGTGGAACTACCCTCTTTCTTCTTAGCCTCTTTGGCCTTCAACTTAGGACACTGCTTGATCAAGTGATCATTTGCTTTACAAGGGAAACGCATCTTCTTTTTGCCCTTATCACCAGAGTTTCCAGACAAATTGCTTCCACCAGGAGAATTAGGAACAATATTTTTGCCACTCGCAACAGAACCATAAGAAGTGGTTGCATTGTTGTTACCACCCTTTCTTTGAGAAGCAATAAAAGCCTGTTCAACTGCACGCTGCCTAGTCCTATTTTTTCTGGAAAGTGACTCTTGCAACAGCAATGTGCATAATGCATCAAAATTGACAACATCTGGATTTCCTTGGGTCATAGTCTCCAAGTACTAGCAAAAGTCTGGTAAGAATCTGGTAAGGAATCAAGAACAGTCTGCACAAGGGAACTGTCTGAAATGACTTCACCTGCAGAAATAAGTTGCTCATTGATATCCTTGACACTAGTAAGGAAAGTGGCCATATCATCTTCCTCATGCATAATCTTCAACTCTAACTCTTTAAGCAGCAAAGCAATTTTAGGCTCATTGCGACTTGCATAAAGACCAGCCAAAATATCCCAAGCTTGTTTTGCAGATTTTGCTGAACGGATGTGAGGAACAATGGTGCGCTTCACAGACAACGCAATCAATGCATGAGCCTCCACATCCTTTACATTCCAACGAGCTTGTTATGTCGTAAACAAAACAACTTTAATAGTAGCAATCCTTGCAGCAAGACCTGTAACATCCTCAACATCCCCTGCATCCAATAACTAGGACGTACATCAATGCCCTGCACAATATTCCAGATGCCCTTTGACACAAGAACGTGTTGCATCATATAAGCCCACATAGGGTAATTGTCCCCATCCAACCTGTTCTCAACAGCAAATATCTTGAACACATCTGTGTTGTTGTTGTCAGCCATGGTAAATGCTACACCCATTAGGAGATTTCAGAGGTCTTTGGAGGGCCTTTTGGAAGAGAGAGGAAAATAAGCTCCTCCAATGAGAGAAGAGCCTACGTTACATAGAAAAATAGATTGATATTAACAAAAATATAAAAGGTGCCCCTCTCCTCATTTAATAATCTAGTGGTCCTTGAAGACGATCACTCTCTTTCATTTAATGCGAGCACCTTTTTCAGAAGGTAGATGCGGTGCATTTAATACGGCTTACGTCATCACTAGAACTCAAAAAGTCACAAAACTATCAAGTGGTGGAAGATTTTGAAACTTTTGATATTGTCAATGCGTCCGGAACGCCCAAATATCCTAAAAGTGAATGTCCAATTGCCTCGCTCCGACATCCAAAGAGGCAAAAAATGTCAAAAACCCCTAAAAGAACATTTTACTAACGGCGCGCGAGGGGGAATTCCAAAATTTTGGAATGCCTCCTCGCGCGCCGTTAGTTATAAGCCCCTTGTTTCCTCTTTTTAGGAAGCTTTTTGACAGGAAAATGTCAAAAAACCTCTAAAAAGGGGCTTTCTTGAAAGATAAGTGTCCAAAAACCACTAAAAGGAGCTTTGTACTAACGGCGCGCAGGGGGGCATTCTAAAATTTTAGAATGCTTCCTCGCGCACCTTAAGTAAAAAGCCCATTTTTTGGGGGTTTTTTGACATTTTTTGCCTCTCCAAATGTCGAAATGAGACAAGCAGACATTCGTTTTTAGGGTGTTTTGGCGTTCCGAACGCATTGGCGGTGTCAAAAGCCTCAAAATCAATCACTATTTGACAATTTGTGACTTTTCAAGTTCCAGTGATGACGTAAGCTGCATTGAATGCGCCGCACCTGCCTCCTGAAAAAGACGCTCGCATTAAATAAAAAAGTGACCGTTTTGAAGGACGATTGGGAATATAAATCTACTTCTTTAGTGTCTGATTGTCCTTTTGGACGTACTCACAAGGTGCAAGTGCATTTTAAAAAAAGTTTCTAGAGAGAGAAATACAAATTCTTACAAGGCCCTCCAAATGACCTCCGAAATTTTCTAATGTGATGTGAAAATTGTCCGAAAATAGGAGAAACGGAGCGGGAACAACACGTGCTATATAGCACAAACTGTAGAAGACTGTAAGGCACCTGTTATGCAGAAAACGGTACTGACAAAAATTCTGCACAATATGACGAAATTGCCTGCCTGTAGTGAAAACGGAGGCCGAAATGAGTCCGAATCAAAAACCTGAGAAGACCAAGCTCTACGAGCTTGCCGAAATATTTGTCAACCTGCAAACGCTCGCCAAATCTCACTGTAATCGGAGAAAGTGAGCAGGCGTGTGCTGGAGCAGCTAGTGACTAAGCCCGGGAGGATGTAACCTACTCTAATACCAATTGTTGGAATTAGGGTTGCAGAGAGACACACACAACTTGGAGAAGACAAAGGAAGCTCAAGGCACACAATAGAGAGTGTGTTACTTTGTATGCAATGGAAAGATAGATAGAACTAGAGTGATGGGCGTATATACAATGCTCAAGGGTAAAAACCTCCTAAAGAGGGAAAAAATGCCTCGACAGTCCTAGTCTGTTCACACACATCACTACCACATGTATATGGTAACAACACCAAGGTGAATCCCAACACGAAGAAGGTGGGATGTCCCCTAGACCATCCTCACTATTTACAGAACAACATGACTACCCCATGCCAAGCCCTCCACCATCACCAACAGATAGAGCCACACAAGCTGAGCCCACTAAGGAGAAAGATCCTGAACAGAAAGAAGCTATAGAATCTTCACAACAGGCAGCCACTACTCAGGAGCAAGACAAAGCACAAGAACCAAAGCCGGAAAGGGCAACAAGTCCGGCACAAGAGGAGTCAACAAAGTTTGAACAAACAAAAGAACAGAAAATAGAAGAAACCCCTTCTTCTACCTCCACCCATCACGAAACGTCCGAGGCATCCACGAAGCCTCAAGATGAAAAAGCAGAAGAGGGCCAACCATAGCCTCAAGGGCAAGAACAACTAGCCACCATGACCCCACCGAGAGAGTCACATGAGACTCCTGAAAGGTCTAGGCAACTCACAAGGAATGAAGACTAGCAGACAAACGATGAGGTAATTCTACAAGTCAATGAGTATGCAAAACAAATGCAGGATATGATGGAAAAACTCCGATCAGTAGCACTTAGCCACGGCACAAATGCTAAAGAATTGGAGATATTGATTGACGCTCTCCAAGGAGAGTTGGAAGACAAATTAAATGTCATCATCGATTTGCAAAAACAAGTGCAGGAATTAAAAGATGAAGCTGAATAACATCAGCTGGCAAGAGATAAACATCAAAAGGAAATGGAGGAGTTAGGTGAACTTCTCATGAAGTTGACAGATGCTTGCAAAACAAAAGGTGAACAGCTGACAGAGGTTACTAATGAACTTCTAACTACAACTCTGTCAGTTCAAAAGATTCAAGTGCAGCTAGACGTAGCAAATGCCTCATTACAATATTTAGAGCAGAGGATAAATGATCAGGAAACCTTTTTGCGACAAATACGAGAAAATCCCGCAGTTGTCTCGATCAAAGGGACATACAAAGTGTACAAAGCACTAGAGAAAAAGAATAAAGACCTCAAGCTAGAGCTAAGCTAGGTTTTTCACTTGGTGAACGAAGATTTTTGGGCCAGTGATCAGCCACCTGACATCAAGATTTGTAGGTTATTCCACATTTAAACTTAAAAACAGTGTCAGTATGCAGTTTTTGCAGGTGCCAGATAAAGAGAGAAAGATCAGATATGAAAAGTCTCTACATGCACTTAAAGACCTCCTCGCCAGCCCTCAACCCGAAGACTATTTCAGCGCATAAAGTTATGTCAAGGGACGACACAGGTGAGGAGGGGGGGAATGTTAGCACCAAGCTAACTCGGATACCATTTTTGGAGCTCTCATTGTAAAAACACTTTTATTTTAATAAATCGGGAATACTGTAACTCTTATTTTTTGGATAAACCTTGTAATTTATGAACCGGGGCTACAAGCTTCCAGATTGTATCAACTTGTCTTTACCCATCTTTACTTAGAGCTCCCAGATTAGTAGTTTTGACCACCAAAAACCTTGGTTAAGGTATAAAAGACAATTTCTGTAAGTTATTTTCAAGTTTTGGATAATGAAATACGCAGTGAGCTAATGGTGCTCACTTCTCTCCTTCTCGTGCTTCCTACTCCCTCTACGGTTGTCACATTGCAGTCGCGTCTATTGCATTGCAACCACATGTAAGAGCTCTATGGATTGACGTAAGCAGTTCACGATATTTCATAGCTTTTGGCGTCGCCGACCCCCGGCCTAATTTCATCATAAGTAGGAATTTACACTTCAAAATAAAAAAACTAAGCATAGGCGGGGTATTGGGGCATCATTGTTAAGCATTTAGATGCATTCTGGGTTGAAAACAACTAGGTCGAAAATCCAGTACCATTAATAATCACGATTTTTGCACTTGATCTAAAGTGGGATTTGAGACCGTAAGCATGTGTGCTTAGGTCTTATAAACATGTCCTAGAAGTTTCATTACGTTTGGATGTCATTTGATGCTGTAACGGATGTGATTTGTTTGTCGATGAGCAATTGGCTTTTGGTGATTTCAGTCACTTGACTGTAGCTTGAGTTAGATGCGATTTGTTAGTTGTTTTCTGAGAGATTGACAACCTCTTGTAGCCTCTATGCACTAGTCAAGTCAGCTTCGTCCCATGGATTGACCATTAAATCGTGGTTCTCGCTAAATCTACAATAAGATAGGAGTGAGGTTAGACACCCGTCCCACAACTCTGTGTATGAGATATGGGATGATTTGGATCAAAAAATGTGACAAATAACTCAAAAATTGGATTGGAAAGACTTCTTTGCATTTTTTGTCAATTTCCAAGTTTTTCCTGATCATTTTGGCTCATACTTGAGATGTGGCCAGTATTAGATGTGTAAAGTGATAGGTGAAGTGAAGGGATCATTTTCAAGCCAAAAAAGCACAAAAGTAAATAATCATAATTATTTATAGCAACCAGTTTTTTTGCAAGACTTGACAATTTAATGACCTAGACATATTCAATACATCTAACAAGTCCTAAATTGAATTTGGTAAAGTTTTGTCGACTCTGAAATCATCGATTTTTGTGACTAGATGGCCTGTGAAGTTGGTTAGTCACTTTTGAAGCTATGGACTTGTCCACTACATATTCCTAATGCTAACCATCCAATTTTGGCCCATTTGAAGTCAGTTTGACTTCATATGTCAAATTTGACGCTTTGTAGCCTTCCAGCTGTTTTTTGCTTTTTGAGAGCTTGCCTTGATTGTTGTCATGAATGGCATCTGGCAAAAACCTAGCTTTTCTACTTGGGACCCCCCTCGACCCCTGCCAAATGGTCACCTGGTGATATAGAATTGTTTCTTATATAGGGGCATGCTAGCGTTCAAGTCTCGTTGAATTTGGTTGAGCTAACAGGCCGCTATGGTCAATTTTGGATTGTAGGACTTCATGCACTGCTAGGTTTCTAGGGTTTTTTCCTAAGCCTAGACTTGCTAGCCGGCCATATAGAATTGATCATTGATAAGCTTAGAACTTACCCCTCAGGTCTCGTGTGAGACTATGCTGTAAACGGACGACTATAGACTCCGGAAATTGCACGCAAAGAAGGTCGAGAGCTCTCTCCTCCAAGAGTGACTAGTGAAAATGAGGTGATTTTGGGCTATTTTAGATATCTATACTCGGAATTCCCAAACTATTTTTCTCCAAATTCCCCTGTTACTCCTACTAGGCCGTGAAATCTATGTTAGACTCAAAAATTTCTTCAATCGGATTCCAAAAGCTCATTCTGCAAGAATTTGCGAAAGTAGGCCTTGACAACCTAATTTAGGCTTTCCGCTTCCATCTGTCGATTTGATTGAAATTTTTTGAGCGTGTTTTCCTTGTCCTTCTAATCATCAGCGTATCTTCAATTTCTTCATCTGAGCTCAATTTCTATTTATTATTAATTTTTGACTTGTTTATTGAAGAAATCAAAGAAAATAATAAAATATACTAAAAAAAGCAAAGTGAAAAAACAATAATTAAGAAAATCCATTGGAAAACATAACTTTATTGTTTTTGGTGGATGTTTCCATTTTTAAGTTCCAATATCAAGGAAAATGACAAAAAGAACAAAAAAAAGACCATTTTTTGATAGTATATACACTATTTACACTCATCGTGGAGATGTTATCAATAAAATTTCCCCTATTGATGACTTTTTAAAGGAATTATTAGGTAATTTTGCAAAAAATCACATGTTAACATCAAAAACTTCCTCCCTCTTCAAACATTGACCGTAATTACTTAGTTCCCTTCCACCCCTCCTAGATGGCGTACTCCGAGACGACTGTGTGCATGGGTTGAACAATCGTATCTGTGCCTAGCCTTGGTTAGCTCTACCATGATTTTAAGATCAATGCAATTCAAGCCATTATGTTGTGCGAGAGTTGGGTCTTGAGTAATTAACTCAAGGGTTTCTGAGGTCTAGGTTTTCTTTTGTTGTCTCCCAAAGAGCAAGTTCTGTAGATTGTGTGCTCTTTGCTTTATTGTACCGTTAGGATGCTTTGGCATGCTGATTTCGTCATCTATCAGTATCAATAATGATGGTTGTCGAGCTTTTACCCGCCATTGATATCTTGGTTTTTCTTCATGAAATGTTGTGTTCGAGTGTTTTGAGACTGAACCCTCTACTGCTTCATCGATTTTACAGTTTGTGGAGAAGATAAGTGCTCCTTTTTCCAAATCCATCTTGTTTTAGGTTCCCAGCTCAAAGATGCTCTTCTTTGTGTTTTGAACCACAGAACAGTCTTTGGTATAGTAGATGAGGTTTTGGGCACCCAAATTTGAAACGGCTTCTCCTTAAGTTGTCCTTTTGTAACCCTGATATTCCTGGCTCCTTGCATGCTACTTGTAGCATTTTCTTGTCTATAGGATGGAGAAGGCTGATTGCTTTGTGGTTTGCTCTACTAGTAATCTCCTTTCCATTCCTCCTTGCTTGTGCAATTGGAACAATGAGTTGTTCGCCTTTAGGTGATAGCTTGAGATGATTGGTATCCCAATCTGGTACTTCTTGTACGTCCACATCCATGAGATTCCAAGAATCATTGTTTCATTCATGTGTTCATCTGGTAAGCATATAAACTGATGAGGGCATGAACATCCATGTACTATCACATTTAAGTTGACTACTCCCAGTGTCGATGTTGGGTTCTTGTTGCATCCTTTAATAGTCGATATTCCTGCTGTCAAAGAATGACATGTTTCTTTCTTGTACATGGAATAACTGACTGTGTTTACTCAAGCTCCTGTATCTACCAATACATTTGTGATATGATTGTTCAGCCTACTTTGATGCGAAGGTCCATTCCATCTAACCATTCATCATCTGTTGATACTGTATCCTTCTTTAATTCCCATAGTCGTTCATCTAGTTCCAAAGTATTGATGGGAATAGGTATTTGTTGATTTTTGAGAGCATCTTTCCTTTTGAGTACTCAAAAGGATTTGAGTACTCAAATCCGAGCTTCCTCTTGGGATTCATCAATAACCTGTTGTCATTTTATCTTTCTTTGCTTTGCTGCATGTATTTTTTCTAGCAATTCATTGGTTAGTGGAAAATTGTACTTCTTTAAACGACATCCACTAATCCAATTAGCCATTGGTTCACCATTTAGGGTGGACAACTTAACTGCTCCACTTGGAGATACATCTTTAATGATAAAAGGTCCATTTTCCTTTTCTTAAACTTGGGAAAATGTTTCTTAAGGAAATAGACAAAAACTGTCCCATTTTTTGAAGATTTTTGTAACTAGATGGGAATGAAAAAACTGTTTTTGTTTCCGCTTTTGTGCATAGATGTGAGCTACAGCTGTTAGCCTTTGCTCATCAATATTTTCTAAATCTTCAAGTCTCTCTAACAATTCATGTCCAGTCCACTCAAGATCCTTAGCTACCCTTAGTGTCGACAATAGAAATTCTATTGGCAGTATGGCATCAAGACCATAAACAAGGTTAAAGGGTGTAGCATTTAAAGCTGTTTTGAATGAAACTCTATAAGCCCATAGAGCGGCATGGATATTCATTTCCCAATCTGTCTGTTCTAAACTAACCACTTTAGTCAATACTGAGCTAAGAATTTTATGTGTATGCTCAGCTTGTCCATTTGCTTGTGGATGATAGGGAGCCGATTTGTTATGTATGACCATAAATTCATTAAGCAGATACTCAAATACCTTATTGAGGAAGTACGTTCCTCTATCACTGACTATTTCTATTGGCAGTGTAATAGTTAATGGCCTAAAAACTTGTGTGTAGCGGAAATTAGCATGAACATAGTGGGCATTTAATTAGAATAGATTCCTAATGAGAACTACAAGAGTGCTTGGGTGGAGAGAGCAACAAAAAGCATAACACCTAGTTAGATAGCATGAAAAATACTTTCAAAAGAGAGAGAAATTAAGCTATTGACAACAGTTGAGGACCGGATTACATGGAGCCGGTCCCCCCTCCAAAAGGCTTTGTATTATGGTTTCTCCCATTAAGAGAGACATTGTACAATACAATTCTTTGTGTTCCTTCAAGACTAGCTAGTGAAATGAAGATGAAAGCTTCATGCACTAAGCAAAACACTTATCAACACAACATCAATTCTCTGCGGTCTCATGCCCAAGAGCTCACACACCTTCGAAGATGGTGAGAGCTAGCGGGGTATGAGAGTAGATTGAGAGGAAGAAGGAGTATTCTTACGAAAAATATGTATATCTCCTCACATAATCACTCATATTAGCATAGCTTAGCTTAGTAATTAGCATGGTAGAGGAGATGAGCATGCATTGAAGCTTGGCTCTTGGTTGGATTTGCATCACAAAGCCAAAAGTAGGCCTCCCTTCTCATAAGCTTGGAGTAGGTGGTAAGCTTTCCATTAAAGCTTGAGAAGGAGAGAGAGTCTTCTTTTCTTCACACATGAGATTGTGTGAGTGTGTGTGTGATAATGCCTTGCAAAAATCAGCCCCCTCTCTCTCTTGGTCGACCCCTCTTGCTATTTGCTCATGCTATAGTCTCATTGGACCTCCCTAGGGCTATCCAATGATAATTAAGCAGTATAAGTGATAGCCTTCTAACATGTGTCCCCCTTTCCCCTTCTGTGAGAGCTTTATGTAATTAATAAATGCAACTAAACTCTCAATGTACCCCTTTGCCTCCTGGCCAATAGGAATCAGGCAAGCCATTGGGCTGCTGAATACTCATTGGACCCCTTGGGAGACTGTCCAATAGTCTTCTAGAGAGCTTAACTCTCATTGGTTCTTTTAATAAGTGTTTTTAAATTAATTAAACTAGATTTACTCTAGCCTAATTCTCATTGGTCCACCTGCAAGGCCATCCAATAGGAATTGGGTACACCTTGTGGATCCCTACTGTGGCCACTCTGCTAGCTTAACCAATAATCTAGCTTTTTCTCCCCTGGCACTTCCCCATATTAAATGATCAGTTTAACATGAGAAAATCATTTAGGAGAATTAGATATTGATTATTATGACATTACCTCTCTCTTGAAATCATAGTCATCCTCGACTATGGTGTAGAGAAGATAAAGCATATTCATGAGTCCTTTTCTTAGCGGGTAGAGGATCCCTATGTTACCCTACGACATCATTCCACAATGGATAACTAGTCCATTTGGCGCTTGAGAGCCTGAGGCTGCCGCAAGAATGTCTGCACATTAGCCCTATCAATCTTCCTTAGTAGAGTGACAAGCTCTACTTGGTGTTTGGGAGACGTCGTCTCCACAAACTTGATCTAAGCATGCATAATACTTCATTTTTGTGCACAATAAAGAAAAAGAGAGCCTTATAAGACAAAAAATTTGTTCATTTTTAACATTTTGTACAGTTGCTTACTCTTGGGAAGCATTGTAAGCATTGACAAGGTTTAGGTTATCCTTTAATTGTATGCCTTGCATCCATCTAGCATCTTCAAAAGGATAATTCTTAAACTTAATAAGATATCATCGGATAGTCTTACCACCTCTTAGTACCTTGTCTTGATGTCGGAGAATGGACTCGGGCTGCAGCACCTCTTCTTGGTCCTTGATCTCCGGTGGGTCTTCAGTAGTTGGTTCTTGAGGTGGTTCTCCTTTGTAAGGCTTTAATAGGATCACATAGAAAGCATTTTGTATGAGCCAATGATTGGGCAACTTGAGTTGATAGGCCATCTCATTGATTGGCCTAAGAATCTGGAAGGGACCATAGTACCTTTTTGCTAGTTTAGCATAGTACTTTTGGTGTCCCGTAGGATCCTTGCCCGTCGTGTGCCTTAATCGAGCCTTGGGAAATTTTAATAAGACCCAATCATTTTATTTAAAGGCTTGGGCTCTTCTGTGCTTGTCAGCAGTAGCCTTTTGCCTTTGTTGTGAGATAGAGATAGCATCCTTAATCTTTTCAAAAGATTCTTGTAGGTCTCGGCTTTACTCATCTACAGAGTGAATATCTTCCCGTGTACCTTAAGTAGCAAGGGACTTTTTAATCTTCCCTCAATTCCCTCAAAAGGTGCTTTTCCTGTGGAAGTATGTACAGTGTTATTGTAAGCATACTCCACTAAGGGTAAGTACTTATCCCATTGGGATCTTTGATCTACTTCTGTTACATAGGCTTTTAGTAGATTGAGAATTGTTAGGTTATCTATTTCACTCTGGCCATCCGTTTGTGGATGATAGGCCGAAGAGAAGTTTAGCCTTGTCCCTAGATTCTCAAAGAGACCCTTCCAAAAATTACTGGTCATTCTAGGATCTCTATCCAACACTATGGACATTGGCAATCCATGGTACTTGAAAATTTGTGAAATGAAGAGGGTTGCCATTTGATGGGCTTTGATAGTCTTTTTGACAGGTATAAAATGAGCTTGTTTACTAAACCTGTCTACTATCTTCCATAATTCCGTATTCCCATGGATCGACTTAGGCAATCCAAAGATAAAATACATGGATATGCTCTCCCATGGTGAATTAGGGATGGGCAAGGGTTGAAGAAATCCAGGTTGCTTCCCTCTATCAAATTTTGTCTTTTGGCATACACACATTTAGAAACATAATCTTGTATGTTCACTTTCATGGTAGGCCAATAGAAATATGTTTCAATTCCCTTTAGGGTAGACTGAATCCCTCTATGCCCTGCGTAAGGAGAAGCATGAGATTCATACATTACTTTCACATGTAGTGAGTTAGTAACGCATAGTCTATTGCCATAGAGAAGATAACCATCTTGTAAAGCAAATGGTTCTTCTTTCTTCCCTAATGCAAGGGTTGAAATCACATCTCTAAAATCGGGATCAATAGCATACTCATCTATCATTGAAGATAGATCATTGTGAGTGTCTATGGAAACCGCATTCACTCTCGGCCGTCTTGAGAGTGCATCTGCTACTTGATTATGCTTGCCAGCAATGTGAGAGATATGAAAATGAAATTGCAAAAGGAAATTTGCCCACCTCATTTGTTTGTCGGAGAGCTTGGTCTACGTCATGAAGTACTTAAGACTTTGGTGCTCCGTTCGCAGAATGAAAGGAGTTCCCAATAAATAGTGCTTCCATGAGCCTAAGGCATGTAGAACTGCAAGGAGTTCCTTTTCATATATGCCTAGATCTTGCTCAACAGAGTCGAGCCTTTGACTTTCATAGCCTATGGCGTGCCCTTCTTCAAGCAGAACAGCTCCAAGGCAATCACAACAAGCATCACATTGGACCTCAAATGGTTTTGAGAGATCCGGTAGTGTAAGCACAAGTTCAGAGATAAGATTTTCTTTAAGCTTTTCGAAAGCATTGTTCTCCTTAGCAGACCATGTATACCTAACACCTTTCTTTGTTAGGTCATGTAATGGTCCCGCAATTTGTGAGAGATTTTCTATGGAGCATCTATAGTATGCACACATACCTATAAAGATTCTTAGTTCATGAAGATTCTTTGGTTTAGGCCATCCTTTTATTACCTCTAACTTTGATGGATCCATTTGGATGCCATCTTGATAGATAATGTGACCTAAATACTGAATATCTTGCAAGAAAATTCACTTTTCTTTTGATTTAAATAAAGTTTATTCTCTCTTAAAACTTGAAATATTACCTGGAGGTGTTGCTTGTGTTCGTCTAATGAATTAGAGTAGATGATAATATCATCGAAGAACACTCCAGTGAACGTTCGATGAGGCTTGAACAACTTCTCCATCAAGCGGTTGAATGTGGCTGGTGCATTGGTCAAGAAAAAAGACATGACAATGTATTCGTAAAGACCAAATGTGGTGCGAAATGCGGTCTTTACAATGTCTTGATCAACTATCCTTATTTGATGATAGCCACTTTTTAGGTCAATCCTACTGAAGTAGGTCGATCCTTGTAGCTTATCAAATAGGTCTTCTACCCATGGAACGGGAAACCTATTCTTGATAGTGATCCTATTTAGTGCTCTATAGTCGACACACATACGATATGTGCCGTCTTTCTTTTGCACTAATAGCACAAGTGAGCAAAATGGGGATGAGCTAGGCCAAGCCATGCCCTTCTCGACTAACTCATGCACTTGCCGCATAATCTCCTCTTGTTGAGCTTGAGAAACTCTATAAGGAGGTTTGTTAGGCGGTGAACTTCCTGGAAGAAGTTCAATTGCATGGTCATCATTACCTCGTTTAGGAGGTAGCTCACAAGGGATGTCGTCAATAAAAACATCTTGAAAACCCTTGAGAAAATTGGATAACTCTAATTCCTTTTGGTTGTTTTTATTTTCTTCTGCTAAAGCATTAGGCTCGTTTTGAGAATCTTTAAAAGAAATCATGTACACATAAATAGAGCTCTTTATTGAATTGTTGAAAGCTGGTGTATGTACAATGGGGATAGTGTTACCCATTTCCTTAGCATCTACATACATGTCTTTTTCCTTGAACTTAAAGGAGATTCTCCTTTCAGGGAATTTAACATTGGCAGCCAGGAGACCAAACCATGGTGCCCCTAGGATTACATCCTCATGCTTGAGAGGAGAGATAAAGAAGTCCTCTTTGTCCACATAGCTTTGGACATGGAGCCTCAATTTCTCGATTAAGGGAGTGACTGAAGCTTCTTGCCCCTTGAAAGCACTGTCTGCGGGTAGAACATCTCCCATCTCGTAGGCTTGTATGCCTAGCTTGGTGGCCAACTCTCCGGTCTCAGACCGAAGACCTCACACACCTTCGAAGATGGTGAGAGCTAGCGGGGTATGAGAGTATATTGAGAGGAAGATGGAGTATTCTTACGAGAAAGATGTACATCTCCTCACATAATCACTCATATTAGCATAGCTTAGCTTAGTAATTAGCATGGTAGAGGATATGAGCATGCATTGAAGCTTGGCTCTTGGTTGGATTTGCATCACAAAGCCAAGAGTTGTTGGTGTAGGCCTCCCTTCTCACAAGCTTGGAGTAGGTGGTAAGCTTTCCATTTAAGCTTGAGAAGGAGAGAGAGTCTTCTTTTCTTCACACGTGAGATTGTGTGAGTGTGTGTGTGATAATGCCTTGAAAAAATCATCCCCCTCTATCTCTTGGTCGACCCCTCTTACTATTTTCTCATGCTACAGTCTCATTGGACCTCCCTAGGGCTAGCCAATGATAATTAAGCAGTATAAGTGATAACCTTCTGACACGTGTCCCCCTTTCCCCTTTTGTGAGAGCTTTAGGTAATTAATAAATGCAACTAAACTCTCATTGGACCCCTTTGCCTCCTGGCCAATAGGAATCAGGCAAGCCATTGGGATGTTGAATGCTCATTGGACCCCTTGGGAGACTGTCCAATAGTCTTCTCGAGAGCTTAATTCTCATTGGTTCTTTTATTAAGTGTTTTTAAATTAATTAAACTAGATTTACTCTAGCCTAATTCTCATTGGTCCACCTCCAAGGCCATCCAATAGGAATTGGGTACACCTTGTGGGCATCTGAGCTAGGGAGTTGACATGTGTCCCTCATTCCCTTTGTGTAAAGGGAGCTTGTGTGTGTGTGTGTGAGTTTCTCTCTCATCCCCTACTCCCAAGGCTCGGCCCCTCCTATGTAGGGATTGATAAAGACTTTTGGGACACACACAAAGCATCCAATTGCCCCCATGCTTGACCTTTTCACACAACCTTTGAATTTTGGAACCTTAGCATTTTGGAAGTCTTAATGGGCTGAACCTTAGGTTCTTTTAAGCCCATTGTTGCACATGGCTATTTTGAAGATGGCCCCTCCTTTGGATCCCTATTTTCCCTCCTTTGGATCCCTACTATGGCTAGTCTACTAGCTTAACCAATATTCTAGCTTTTTCTCCCCTGACACTTCCCCATATTACATGATCAGTTTAACATGAGAAAATCATTTAGGAGAATTAGACATTGATTATTATGACAGGCAGTCCATATATTGTGAACACATTCTCATACAAGAATGCGGCTATGGTTCTAGCATCATTCTTTTGAGTTGCTTTAGCCTCTTTCCACTTGGTCAAATAGGCTGTAGCTACAATGATATATTGAGCTTGGGTTCTATAAGTAAGTGGTTGTATTGGCCCAACAAAGTCTATACCCCATTTTGCAAAAGCTCTAGCCCCCATTATTGGTCTTAAAGGCATGCTATCTACACGGGTTGGCATTTTTGCTTGTTGACATGCATCACACCTTCGAACATATTCCTTGGCATCTGCAAAAGTGTTGGCCACCATATGCCTGCCATTAAGATTGCTCTTGTGGTGGTTTCACTAGAAAAGTGACCTCCAGCTAATCCAACATGTACTTGTTCTATAATGGGAATATATTCGTCTTCATTTGTACAAAGACGTAGATTTTGATCCTTTCCTCTCCGATTTAATTGGTTTCTAATAAGAGCATAGTCTCTTGCTTCAGTTTCAATTGCTCTTTGGCGGCGTTTACTCATATCCTCAGGAAATGTTCTGCTTGATAAGTAAGTAACTAGATAGTTACTCCACTTAGGAGCAAGTGATATTTGGAACAATGTCACATGAGGTATGGGCGTGTTTCTGGCATTGAGTAAATTTGTTTACAAATGACTGAACATCGCTCCTCATAGTTGGCCAAAATACTCCAAGTCTCAAGATTCGTTGCATAGTTTGGTCTTCCACAAAGTCAAGTCCCACTATGGTAATATGTGCTTGGCTTAGGTATTGGGTTTTCTCTTCAGAATTAATGCACAAAAGCAATATTCCATCACAATTTATTTTGCATAGCCTTCCAACTAGTAATTGATACATAATCGATTGCTCAATTACTCCGATTGTGATAGGAAGTGGTATTTACGAATCCACTTGAGCTACGGTCATCAATGATACCATATTTTCCGACCATCGAGGTATTATTTCTACTGAGAATAGATCTACTCCCTTTGGTGGTTCTCTTGAAATAATCAATGACAAATGATCTGCACTTTCGTGAGTGGTGCCCTTTTTCACAACTATAGTGAAATCAAATTCCAAAAGAATGATGAACCATCTCACTATTCTTCATGTGTTGCATGGCTTGTTGACCAAGTACAATAAGGCTTGGTGGTCCACAAAGAACACAAATTTGTTAGCTAATAGGTAATGTCTATACTTTTTTACGGCATAGATCATTCCTAATCCTTCCCTTTAGGTGGTTGTATAGAGCTAGGATACACCCAATGGAAAAATTGGAAGTATTCTTCACACTCATCAGTCCATTCAAAGAGTGTAATCAAGTTGTATATGGGTTTTGCAACTATAGCGTACATGTAAATGAATCGTCTGTAATATCCACAATGTCCCATGAAATCTTAAACCCTTTTGACTATTGTTGGTCTATCCCATTCATCAATAACATGAATTTTATCCATATCAGTAGCTATGCCATTTTTAGACACTATATGTCCAAGAAATTTTCCTTGTCTGTCCGTAAACGTGCACTTTGTAGGATTTCAGCAAATCCTATAAAGTCTACATTTTTCAAATACCTTTTTGAAGCGTTCAAAATAATCAGCCTGGTTTGATGAATGTACACATATGTCATCCATATATACTTCCAAGAAATTCCGAAGATATTCCTTGAAAGCATGGCTCATCTATCTTTGAAAGGTAGCAGGAGCATTAGTTAACCCAAAAGGCATAACCCGATAGGCAAAAATACCCCGTTCAGTTGCAAAGACAGTTTTATGCTGATCTTTGGGATCAACCAAAAGTTGATTATATCCCGAAAAGCCATTTGAAAAGCTATAAGCTTCTTTTCCTGCAACTCGTTCTAAAACATGCTGAGTGATTTGAAGAGGAAAATTGTCTCTATTGATAGCTGCATTCACTTTCTTGAGATTGACACACACTCTTAGTTTTTCATTTTTCTTGGGTACTACCACAATTGGAGACACCCAATTTGTGTTTTTCAATTTCATAAATGAATTCAGCCTCCTTTAGCTTTTCTATCTCTTCTTTGATCTTTCTGGCAAATATCTCATCATAAGTGTATGGCCTTTGGCTGCTTGGTTTTGCATCATCTCTTAGAGGTATGAAATGTTGAAAGATTTCTGGATCAACACCCTTGAGATCCTTATAAGACCAAGCAAAGATATCTCAGTATTCTTTCAGTAAGCTTAACAAAAGCTCTTCTTCTTCTTTAGTCAGGTCGTTTGCAATGTAGGTAGGTCTAGGCTCTCTTCCTGATTTGGCAAGATCTATCTTTTTTGCATTTTCAGGTCCTTCGTACGACTCACCCTGTTTTCGTAGTTCCCTCTGACAGGTTGTTCGACTATGATTTTTTGGTCTTGGAGAGTATATTTCTTGTAATGGGATGGAACACTCATTACATTTTTACCTTCCTCCTTAGTGGTTTCCATTTTATTTGTAAAATATCTCCTTTAGAGCTGTCTTCAACTCTTGATACTTCTTTCTTCGTTCAACTTGTGTCATGGTTGAACCCTTGTCTTGGTATTTAGGTTTTTTTTTAGTTTCCTTTCTCGTTTTCCTCAATGTTTTTGATATTTCTTGTTTTTTTTAAAAGGATATCTACCTGTGATTTTGTATTTGACACAATCATGTGTGTCTATTTGCATCAAAAACTGTGTTCTACTAGAGACTGATGGCATAGTCTAGCTTTTGAGTTTCTCGTTTCTCTTTCTCTTCTGTACCATTTCTATCTTCTCGGTTTATGGTTTGGAAAGTCAAAAAAAATTTCCTTCCCTCCTTTCATGAGTAGTTTAGCTCTCACATGTTCTTTTTCTGACCCCGAATCATCTGAAGTAGCTGAATGTTCTTCTAACTCATGTGTTGCATCATAGTAGAGGTCTGAAAAGACTTGTTGAGCCTTCATTAAGTCCTTGGATTCTTGAATTTTGTCTTCAATGTGAAGGGTTGAGATCATT
This sequence comes from Adiantum capillus-veneris, assembly GCF_014529385.1. Classification (NCBI taxonomy): domain Eukaryota; kingdom Viridiplantae; phylum Streptophyta; class Polypodiopsida; order Polypodiales; family Pteridaceae; genus Adiantum; species Adiantum capillus-veneris. Next base: position 116,966,798 of record NC_140959.1, on the reverse strand, counting down.
TGTATGGGAATTATGTCATAGCCGTCCTCATTGCAAAATTGAGTAGGAATAGACGTATTTACACATACATCCGTTGTTGCTAAAATTTGAGTCCACTCAAATGGCTTAAACAAATACTCTGGAAAGAGTTCATGTACATAGGCTTCATCTGTGCAGTCCCTTTCTAAGATACATTATTCTTGTTTTAAGCTCTCATTTTCTGAGGCTCCACACATCCAAATAGGTGTGTCTATGTTTAGCCAAGAGGAAGCTTTGTTTTAGCCAAAGAGATTGAGTCAAATTCTTGTATGGACGTCTTCATGACATCTCTATAAGTGTGATCTTTTAGATTAACCCTTGCTATTGATCCCACTTGCTTCAAGTACAGATAATTGTTTCTCCAATCCTGGATGAGTTGTACTTGTCGCATGAAAGGTCTTCCCAAGATGATTTCATAATTGAGTTTCTTTTCAAAGTCCACTATTGCAAAAGTGTGTTGATAATCAATCCCACAAGAACTAACTATCACTTTTTCAAGCAGTCCTAAGGGTTTTTCAATGTGTCCATCAGTCAATTGCAATTTCATTTGAGTTTGTCTAATGGATGGTCTTCCCCATGATTCCCATACTGCTTTCGTGGCTATGGCTATGCCTGCCCCACTATCCATTATTTACATGGTTTCTATATCATTGTATCTCACTGGAAAGGTTGTGTTTCCTTCTTCCCCTTTGTAGTATTCTCCGACTTTGTTCATTGGAACGGATTGAATCTGTTTGTTATCCATTTCGTGTTTCAACTTCTCCAAATTTTTCACGATTAACCTTGTTATCCCCACCTTCTCTAGAGTTTTATGTAGATAATTCCATAGATATGGTATGATTTTTAATAGTTCTCCTAAAGTAAGAGTGCATTGAATGGTTGTGGACATGATTGAATGGATGTTGTCTACCTCCAGGGTCTGTTCCACTCTCTTTACCTAAGTGGTTTTACACACTATGGATTTATCTTTGTTATCTCCCAAGTAAGAGGGTAGTGTTTTCAAAGTCATTCGTTTAGACATTCCTGAAGCTTCAGAGCCACAATCCCCATACAAGGATTGTACATCCATGTCCATATCGGGAGGTAGATTGTCTAACCAAACTTCCTCTATAGGACCTGACTTCAGAATTAGGCTCCCATCATTAATCTCTCTAACTTTTTTCCATAAGTGTCCTGGCCAGTGTTCTTTTGCGAATGGAATTCCATCTAAGACATTTTCACTATCAGGCACTATGAGTTTTGGCTCTTTTGTTTCAAGGTGGGGTTCTACCACCACTTTGGATTTTTCTTTACATGTTCCTTCCACAAATTCCTCAGGTTTTGCCATACTCTTGAGCTTGGGTTTTTGTTTTTCCAACATCTCTTGAGTAATTCTTACCAAATTTTGATACGCTTCAAGATTAGCTTCTTCCATATCTGGGGAAGGATAGTTTTTCCATTTGTTTTCCATGTTTTTGCATGCTTTATGGCCCACTTGGCAAGCTTCCAAGCCTGCATTGATTGGGTCAAAAACTTTGTCTACCAAAATTGATCCTCCAGATTTTGTTGTGGTTTCTTTGATTTCACTTCTAGTTTCTTTCACTTTTTCTTGGAATAGTTTCTTTGCTTTCTCCTCGATTTCAGCCCTTTGTTTCTATTTTCTCATCTCATACCTTGTGCTTCTGCTTCTCTTGGTCTTTTGAGAGGAAATTTTAGTATTCTCCAAATCATCAGAGGAGTTATGTTTCTTTTTTTTTAGCTTGGTCTCTGGTGATTACCTTGATTGGAACAATAGGTTCACTCTCCGATGAGCTACTAGGTATCACTTGGACCTTGTTTAAAGTGCTTTTTGGAGAATCTTCAGGGAAGTGTCCTCCCTTTTTGCGACATTGCATACAAAAAACTTCAACTGGCTTAATGTTCTTGTCAAGCTCTGGGCATTCATTTTTCCAATGATCATCACCATAGTTATGACAGTTTCCAGTTCTTAGCTTAATCATGGGTCTTACCATCGGAGGTCTAACTCCTTGATTAGCTACATAGTATATTGGTGCAAGCTATGGTTTAGTATAAGTCACAGGTTCTTCCATCGGTGGTGGATGTGAATTATACCAATCTCCTTCTACCATTACTATAGATGGACTAGGCTCAGCATAGGGTGTAATAGGCACTAGTGCTTGTTCATCTATGACTCCCTCTGAATTCATGTACTTTATAGGCACTGCATTATGTCCAGGATATGGAGGTTGTTGACTCAACACGGGTTGAGGTCTTTCCATACCCATTGGTGGTCTTTGAGTTGGGTTCCATATTAGGCTGAGATCTGTACATGGGTTGTCCTTATGGCCTCATAGACACGTATTGAACATTCCCATCATACTTTGCTCGGTAATATCACTCATTGGTCTCATGGTTGGTCCATTTACCCTCGATTGCACACCATTTATGCGGCCTAATTGGTTGTACTTGTTGAGGTATCACTTGCCTTGGTCCCCTCATAGGTGCTTTTTGCATGTTATCCATCATGTCATTCATCCTTTTGAGCATGTCTTCTATGGCTATAAGTGGTGCTGCAACAACCGTTCCCACTTGTGCTCGTTTGGTGGATGTTGTTTTCTCACTTTGATTATCCTTAGGGACATCTTCTTCATTGAAAATATCACAATTGTCTCCTAAGTCAATAGCATCTGACACACTCTTTTCTAGGGTCATATGCTTCTTGCTATACAGTATAGCATGAAGTTCTTTGTTTAGCAGTCCCTTTAGAAATAACGATACTAATCTTTCTTTTGCAGGTATCTCTAGTTCTAGGCATCTTGCAATGTATTGTTTCATTCTAGTTGCACAATCCCTAACAGACTCACCTTGTTTTTGTTTGAAGCTATAGATTTGAGCTACCGTATTATGTTTGATACCCGTTTTATAACATGCAGCTATAAATTCTTGAGCTAATATATTTAAGTCCATGATCGACCTTGGTGGGATGTTTTGAAACCATGTCAGTGCTTTTCCTTCTAATGTCATTCCAAATCCCTCAAATTGAGTATGGAAATCAAATATGCATTCTGCTCTTAGCACTTGTTTAAAGCTTGCTAAGTGGTCATATGGATCCCCAGATCCACTGTATTTTTTGATCCATTTTTGAAAATCAGCTGGTCTGACGCGTCTATTTGGTTCAACCCCCGGTCTCTTGGCAGTTGGTCCTCTTTCGAGTCCTTCATATCAGTTTGTTAGAAATAGTGACTCATGTAGATCTGGAGTGGCTTTAGTGTTACCCGGTTTTCTTCGTGATGAGGTAGTTTCTAGTTTTCTAACAAATTGATTGTATCCCTCGAATTCTAAAGTCGGTGGTCCATCTTTTGTTGTCATATGTGGAATTATGGTATTTTCTTCTAACCCCCATCTTTCTATCACATCAGGGTTTTTAACTTGTAAATACTGAGTTTCGTTTTTATCCATATACATTTTTTCTTGTTTGTTTGCCCTGATTTCCTCTTCAAACTCCATGTCATGGTCATCAATGCAAACAACATACTCTTCATTATGATCCAAGTAAACCTGAGCTCCATGGCAATTAGTCTTATAAAAGGTGAGTATGTGCTTATAATGCACTGTTGTTTCGGTTTCTGAATGAGTTGAATAGGAAGACATTTCATATGTTGATTCTGAAAAAGTGTCTGAGACTTATCAAAGATATTTCCAAGTTATCACCTTGATTCACACTCTCTTCGGTCGATATTTTACTAGTGGTCTCTCCAAATATGCCTTGGTTTGCTAGTATACGACCAGATCTAAGATTCATATACACTTATGAAGTCCTAGATAGAGTACTCACCATCGGATTGACTTGTCATCAGCTTCTTCCACTTGACTTCATTGCAAATTTTGTCAAAATTTCTTGTCTGCAACCTGATTCCTGTATCAGTTTTAATCAAGTTAGCTAATCTTTCACAAAGACTATACAATTTTTGCTAACTATTGTGACTGGTCTATGTGTATCTCTTTAAATTGAGCTAAGTGAGTCAACACTTGAGACTTTCAGATTCTACTTTTGCAAAAAGCTAAAGGACTAATTTGCAACTTGCAAACTGAGTGAACATGTACGAATTTGGATCCGATTGAACCCAAAATTGCCCGGTGGCCTTGTATTATGTTGGTCTAACACTGTACAAGCTCAAAAGTCCAAAATGGTGTCTCTGTGTATCAGAAGTAAATAATCATGATTATTTACTTTTCTCAAATTTTATACTTTTTGGCTTGATTTGCCAAGTACTCAACTTGTTAAGGTCTCTAGACAAGTTTCATCAAGTTTGAACAAAATTTATTCAAGTTATCAACAATTGTTTCGTGTCCGCGGACTCAATTTTCGAGAATCTGGCTGAAGTCTCACTTTTGTGATCCAATTTCACCAAATTTAATTTGTGTGGTCTACTTGATATGCTTGACCTTGTGATATACTCAAATGCTGCATGTGGCCCTAACTGAACCATCCTTTGGAAAATTAGAACACTGCATTTTACCCAAAATATAGCCTTCACAAACATGTTTGAAAGGTTCTTCAAGAGGCATCAACAAAGAAGCAACCATATCAGATTTTTGCAAACGCAGCAAACTGGCAAAATTCAAATGACCAAAACGTGCATGCCAAAGTTTTGCATCTGAAATAGCCCTTGAATCTGCAACAACATTTGCAAAATTTTATCCACACTTGTCATACAAAGTGACTTATACAGCCCATGGCACAAAAGTCCAGATGCAACAATTTCATCACCAAAACTGAGATCATGAACTGTACATCTGTCATCCACATATATGACTACAAGTCCAAGTCTAGAAAGTGCAGATACAGACAAGAGATTCTTTTTGATCCCAGGTACATAAAGTGCATCAACAAGTGTGAAGGAACTACCATTTGCAGCAGTAAGCACAATCTTTCCAACTCCCTGAACCGGATAAGAGGCATTGTTGGCATAAGAGACTGAATTCCCATGAGGGACGGACTCGAGAGAGGTGAACAATTCACGATGTGAGGTAATGTGCTTTGTAGCAACACTATCAAAATACCACACATGTGAATCTGCAACAATTGACAAGCATGCATCATGGACAGGTGGATTGTAAGTGCACTCTGCGCTAAAAGCCCATTCTGCATCAACATCAACAACACGGTCTCCTTTCACAGAAGACTCAACAATGGCTGCATTTTGTAATGGAACCAGCATTTGCAGTGGAACCACCCTCTTTCTTCTTAGCCTCTTTGGCCTTCAACTTAGGACATGACTTGATCAAGTGATCATTAGCTTTACAGTAATGGCTTTTTACCCTTATCACCAGAATTGCCAGACGAAGTGCTGCCAGCAGAAGCATTAGGAACAAAAGTTTTGCCACTCGTAGTAGAACCATAAGAAGTGGCTGCATTGTTGTTACCACCCGTTCTTTGAGAAGCAGTAAAAGCCTGTTCAACTGCATGACGCTGACTAGTCCTGTTTTTTCTGGAAAGTGACTCTTGCAATAGCAATGTGCATAATGCATCAAACTTGACAACTTCTGGATTTCCTTGGGTCATAAGTCTCCAAGTACTAGCAAAAGTCTGGTAAGAATCTGGTAAGGCATCAAGGACAATTTGCACAAGGGAACTGTCTGAAATGACTTCACCTGCAGAAATAAGTCACTCATTGATATCCTTGACACTAGCAAGGAAAATGTCCATATCATCTTCCTCATGCATAATCTTCAACTCCAGCTCTTTACGCAACAAAGAAATTTTAGCCTCATTGCGACTTGCATAAAGACTAGCCAAAATATCCCAAGCCTGTTTTGCAAATTTTGTTGAATGGATGTGAGGACCAATGGTGCACTTCACAGACAATGCAATCAATGCATGAGCCTGTGCATCCTTTACATCCCAACGAGATTGTTGTACCGTAGGCAAAAAAACTCTAATAGCAGCAATCCTTGCAGCAAGACCTGCAACATCCGCAACATCGCCTACATCCTCAGAACCAAGACGTACATCAATGCCTTGCACAATATTCCAGATGCCCTTTGACACAAGAACGTGTTGCATCATAATAGCCCACATAGGGTAATTGTCCCCATCCAGCCTGTCCTCAGCGGCAAACATCTTGAAGACATCTGTGTTGTAGTCAGCCATGGTAAATGTTGCACCTGATGTGAAAACTGCCCGAAAATAGGAGAAATGGAGCGACAACAACACGTGCTATATAGCACACACCGTAGAAGACTATAAGGCACCTGTTATGCAAAAAATGGCACTGACAGAAATTTTGCACAAAATGACGAAATTACCTGTGCAGACCTGTCTGTAGTGGAAACGGAGGCCGAAATGAGGTCGAATAAAAAATTTGAGCAGACTAAGCTCTTTGAGCTTTCCTGAAATATTTGTCGAACTGTGAACGCTCGCCAAACCTCACTGTAATTGGAGAAAGTGAATAGGCGTGTGCTGGAGTAGCTAGCGACTAAGCCCGGGTGATTAAGCCCGGGAGGACGTAACCTGCTCTGATACCAATTGTTGGAATTAGGGTTGCAGAGAAATACACACAGATTATAGAAGACGAAGGAAGGTCAAGGCACACAATAGAGAGTGTATTACTTAGTGTGCAATGGAAAGATAGATAGCCAAAGAGTGATGGGCGTATATATAATGCTCAGTGGAAAAAACCTCCTAAAGAGGGAAAAAAATGCCCCGGCGGTCCTAGTGTGTTCACACACATCACTACCACATGTATATGGTAACACTTGAGAACGACAACCCTCCAATCCGAGTTTATGAATGCAAACGCAGTGGCAGGGCGATCCTATCTAGCTCCTCAGTTCTCGCAAAAGCTGAAGCTTTCATCTCCAAGAATTTCGATGGTTTTTTCTTGCCTTTGGCAATCGACAGAAAAAAATTTGCAGGCCTTTTTTTGTTTTTTTTGTTTTATAACCTTCACACATCAAAAGAGAGACTTGTTTCCACTGCACTTCACACAACAACACGTAAAATAAAGGTGTTTCTATAAGCTTTCCAAGGAGGGGCTCCCACTCACAGGCTCAAAAGTTTTCCTTCAAAAATTACTTTAAGGGCTTCTCCCTGGAAGTGGCCATTCATCACGGCTCCAACTCTTGTGAGGAATAGATCTCCATGAGAGATCATTCCCAAAAGCTTCTACAAGGTAAATCCAAATCCTCTCAAGCAACCCCTATCTATAGGGACTTCTCCACCCTCACTAAAGACGAGAACCAAAGAGCAAAAGGTTTCTTTTCCTCCTCCATGGAGGCTTCTCCCGAGATAGGTGCTCTCTCAAAGCTAAAGCAAATTCTAAGCGTGACTTTCAAGAGCATTAATTTCGTGTGAAGAGGTACTTCACGATTCTCATTCATGAAGAGTGACTTCATAATCAAATTTATTAAGCTCACCTATACTATTTTTGTAAAATTGGACAAGACACTACCATAGAGAGAGTCTCTCTATCGGTAAGACCAAGTCCCTGGCATCTTTCACGAGAGCTTGCAACATGGAAGAGATAGGAATCATAAAATTTGATGGGGAGGGTTTCCATACCTGGCAAAATAAGCTAAGGGGATACTTAATGAGAAACAATTATGGGGCGTAGTAAAAACGTCTCTCACAAACGAGGTCTTCTACTACCCTCAATCAAGAAAAAGATGAACAGGCACTTGGCATCATAATTCATAAACTCCATGATAATTATGTACATTTTATAGATGAGTGCACACATGCATACGAGGCCTGGCAAGTTCTAGAGGATAATTTTGGAGCTAAAGCAAAACGAAGTAAAGCTATCTTGAAAAGGAAACCTCACAAACGCACTATGATTGAGGGGGAAGACATAGCCAGTTTGGTCAATAGGCTTAAAAGCATGATTACACAATTGACCTACATCCAATGCGAAGTAGAAGAAGAGGACAAATTTGTAGTCCTCCTTAGTGCACTTCCTTCCAACTACGACCATATAGTCACTGTTCTTGAAGAAAAGGAGCCAACTCTAGAACTTCAATATGTCGTAAGCTCGCTTCAGGCAAAGGAAAAGAAGCATAAAAGTACATTTACACTGATAAACGTAGCTTTTGTGACAAAGGGAGGCAAATCGTCCATAGATTTCATATCATCTTCCAACGTTCGAAAGTGCTACGAGTGTGGTAAAATGGGACATATAGCTAAGGACTTCTATATCAATAAATTTTGTAGCAATTGCGGAAAAAAGGGGCATCCTCCTTCTAGGTGCTATTCAAAAGATCAAGGTAGCAGCAGCAACAGTAACAACAAAGCCAAAAGTCGAGCAAGAGGAGCAGCTCATATAGTCGAAGAATAAGAATCTGAGGACGAAGGGGAAGTTTCTTTCGTTACAAATGTACTTTCAAGATTGGTTTCTACTTTCTCTAGTTCAAGAGCAGGTATTATCATCATCCTGTGTGGATAGTTCTTGTCATCTTGTGTGGCTAGTGTCATCCTGTGTGGATAATCGGATCTTCATTATGTATTACATGCCCAACGGGAGGATTGAAAGGTGGGCATGGGAACTCCTTCGACACCTAGTTCAAGTTTTGATGTGACACATATTACATATATGTGTATAGCCATTCGAAAAGGCACCTTGAGATATGAGCTGCTGGATATTGGCTATGAGACCTTTTGTACATAAATCCTTTCCTTTTGTATATGAGTGATAACATATATGTTGTAGATATATTGCATGTATATTTTACTCTCTCTCTCTCTCTCTCTCTCTCTCTCTCTCTCTCTCTCTCTCTCTCTCTCTCTCTCTCTCTCTCTTGTGTGTAGCCATGGTTGTTCCAAGCTTCAAACCACCTTGAGCTCATTGCACCCACCACCCGATGTCGACAGCCACTTAAACACACATGGCTCCTACACCTCCGATTGTACCAATAGCATATACTCCACGAGTGCTATTCTTGAGCCCTTATCTGAGTGGGCCTATGCCAATTCATATTCCATATCCTATGTTGGCTACATATATGCTAACGCTAGTAACCACCCCCCTCCCACATATGATTCTAGGAGTGCCTCCACAGACCTTACCTCCTCACATAGGTGATTTGGCAGCATTTTCTCAAACAATAGGTCAGTCTATTGTGGATAATATGTGTCATGCACTTGAGAGAGAACCTAGGAGTAAAGCTTATTGTTTGGAGGTGATAACAACATACAAGTGCCCACCTAGCCAAGGCGCCCGTTGGGTCAGCCGGCCAAAGTTTTGATGTGGTCACATTATTTTTCCGATGTTTAATACATCAAACCCTGTAAAAGCCTAATGTCAATCGTCTATGTCAAGTCTAAGTCAAAGATGTAATTTTTCCAATGATGTATGTAAAGGTACATGAGAAGTTGGCCGCCGGCCACTTTAGAAAGCCCTAGGTATATAATACACTAAGGTTAGTGGGAAAGGGAGATTATTTTTTTGAAGATAAGTGACTATTGCGTTACGCACTGAGAGCTACCTCTTTGCTCCAACTTGTACTCATCGCATCTATGGTTATGGTAATCCAAATTCAGTTTTGTTTCTTGCATTATGTTCCTCTTACTTTGCTCTTTCATTCAAGTGTAAGAATTCAAGATTCGGTCAAGGTTTCAAACGCGTCCATTTAGGCCTTAAATCGCTGTTTTGAGTGTTTACAGGCATATTTTATGTTGTTTTGACCCTATAAGAGGATTTAGGGACCCAAAAACGACCCTTTAGGATCATTCATTTACTGTTTTTGCGTACTTTGGGACGAACGATCGCGATCCATGTACCTCCCAAGAATGCTGTGACAGTGATAGGATATGTTCTTGATAGTCCCCTGTAGCTTCCCTTCAAGTTTCGTGCGATTCCGATATGATTTGCATGGTGAACGGGCGTGATGACTGTAGAGTTGTGTAGAAGGACATAGGCAAATTACTTTGCTTTAGTGCGACTGATTTGCTTGTAGAGTTAGTAGTTGCATCTCTTCAAGTTCAATTCATTAGGGTTGACATCCTAGTGAGTTTCCATGCTTCATCCGAGTCGCTTCCCCTGTATCGATAATTTTATGTTGATGCTTGAGAGCTATGCTATGGACGTCCGTCGCGGCGACCTGCAAAGATTGGCGCCGTTGCGGGGGTATGAATCTTAGGTGATGAGTGACCGAGTGCGTATTCAGAGTTTTATTATTGTTCCAAAAGATAATTTCCATTCCATTACATTTCAGTGAAGCATCTAGACAGGGGTTTAGTGCTTAGTGGAGTCTAGGGTCGGTGGACTGGCTAGATCTACTCTTGAGAGATATAGGGAGTTGTGAGTGAGGTTGCTTTAAGCATTTTCTTTGTATTGATTGAGTACTGATCCATCATCCGTTTTTTATCCTGTTTATTTTGTTTGATTCATTTTCTTATGTTCTTTCATTTATGTACTTAGGAGTGGGATAAGTAAATCACATTCCAGTCAGATTTGGAGCCAAAAAACCAGAAAAACCATAACTTTGGCAAAAAGGACCATAAGACTCTGAAATTAGAAAATCTGACCAAACAGAGCTGAAATTGATTCAAATCACAAACTGGTAGCACCAAACACTGGGAAATACTTGTCAGAGGGAGCATACCAAATTTCATCAGATTTGGCCCAGGAACAACGATCGCAATCTGTGTACCTCAGTATCAGAATTGTACAAGATTTGACATGTGCCTTCCTGATAAGATTCTAGACAAGTTTGTCTAAAGCAACCACACCCAAAAACATCAAAAATCAAGAAAATCATGCCACTTGGGTAAAAATAGCCTGACAGACCCAGAAAGTGTAAAATCTTGACTTTTGGTGATCCAAATGCAAAAAGACTTGGGGGATAGCCTTAAGGGCCAGGTGTACAGCGGCTCTGTCACCAACTTACAGACCAGCAGTAGACCGTGCAATGTACACACCACTGCAAACAATGGCCACATTATTGATTACTCATCACTAAGTGCAATTCTAGTGAGATTAACTAAGCCACTGGCTCTGCATTTGTATTATGTGGCTTGCAGGCAAATGAAAGCATGGAATATGTAGAAAAATCTCTACAGGCTGCCAAAGATAAAGAGGCTTTCTTACATTACCCTACCATTATGGAGGGTCTTAATCCGATAATAGATGTTACTAATCTTACCAGTGTGATACATGGCTCTACGTGGTATGGGACACCCTGCCTTAGCCTCCCATGTTGACAATCCTTGAATAGCCCTAAGTAGTAAATACTGCATAGTAGGGGTAATAGTATACTACTTTGTAGGACCCCAAAGGAGACTTAAAGCCTTACTTTGGACCGAAGGGAGCTGCTATTAGATTGAAGGAAGCTCTGCTTTGATTAAATTGAATAAAACTGCCCATTTGCAATGCATTTATTAAGCCTTGCTTTGGACTGAAGGGAGCTGCTCTTAAACTGAGTGAAGCTCTGCTTCGATTAAATTGACTCATTGCACTGCATATGTCGGTGGGGATTTCCAGCTCAATGAACCCCAAAGTAATTATCTCGCGCATTAACAGTAGGGCCGGCAATAGCATTAGAAAAGCACTAGTCGAGCTCACCACATCAATTGCAACTAGGTTGATGTAGCTCTTGAAAGGCAGGCACCTAACAATCCTAAATGTTATCGTATTGTGCAATCGTAGTAGGGAAGGGTTATAGAGAGTGCCTAGAATACGAGGAATTTTAAAGACACAGTAACGGAAAGCTGTAATCAAATTCTTTTTTATCCGTCCTTTTATCAAAATTAACGTAGTTGTGTATAAGCATGAAGCAATGGCATAGTTCACTAAAAAATCCCCAAGACCAATTGTTAAAAATAATGAATTGTTGTTGTTGTTAACAGCATCTAACCAACCAGGTAACCACAAGCTCCAAGTGGCATTACATTACTTGCCGAACTATCTTAGAAGATAAAAGCACGTCAAAACCATACGAAGCTTTACTATGAGCCAATTGGATCCACTGAGCAAATACAGGTTCAATTAGAATCTGTTTTTCCGGAGTCCTAAAGAAAAGGCCAATATGACGTCGTTGTAAACAGAAAGACCTAACATATGAAACCCCAAAAAGAAGCTAGCCTAACTTAAGTAAGATATTATTGCTTCTTTGTGCTCTAGCATTCTTGCTAAGACATTATCTCTAGTTTGCTTAAAATCGTAATCTCTGAAAAAACAGATGGCTCCGTTTTAGCTCTTTCCATAATAAACCCGGCAATGTATTAGTGATGTGTATATAGCGCGCGCGGCTTGGGTTGTAAAATCCTGTGCTATGAAAGCATAAGCGGGTAGGAAATACATATATTGCGCGACGAGGGAAGTGATGACCTTCAAAACAGATAAAGCGAGTCCCAATTGAAAGTGAAGGGAATTATTCATCATATCGTAAAGTCCCTTGTGTCCACGTCCCAACCTGCCTCCTGGGGAAATAGAAGCATCTAAAATTTCCTTCATGCTATATCCAATACCTTTGTTAGTCTTGTACTACTGGCCAGCAATTACAAACACAACGGCTATTGCCAAGTAGTGATAAGCAATATCAGTTAACCAGAAACTTTGAGTCTGCAAATGCTAACTTAAAAAAGTTAGAATAGTTGTTTCCACCCCGCACAGTGCTATTGAACAAATGAGTGTTGGAGTCGGGATTTTGTGCATAAATGCTCCACTGACCCGAAAAAAACGGTCCTAATCCCTGGCGATGCGAAGCGGTAGTTAATAAGTCGTTCCATCTAACATGTCCGCCCTTCGCTTCGGGAATAGCTACATAAACCAAATGGCCTATCCAAGCCTTTGAACTCACTTCAAAGAATCCCGAAAGGTGGTGATTAAGCCGAGATTCAGCCTTTTTGATCCAAAAAATGAGCGTTGGCTAACGTCTACGGGCTTGAAACTCTGCGTAGATGGAATGGCGTTGTGGATTGAATCTGCGGTTCATCGAAGCCGCAAACAGGATAGGTGACAATGTATGCAGAAACGAAAAGGATGTGTAGTACAGGGCTAGGCACAACGGGATCCGGCTAACAAGTTTACTTCGGTCCGTAACCTTACGCTTGGTTGGGTCGTCCCTTGCCCCACATCCTAGTGGCCCTGTTGAGCACAAGGCCTCGCTAGTGAGCGCCAACATGCGGATAGAGTCCGCTTTTTTTCCCATTCATGCCAGGCCCTGCAATCAATAATCCTAGGCCGCTTTGGCTACGAAATGAAATGATGCAAAGGCTAGACAATCAATGATCCGGTAACCTTACCCATATTATGCTAATAGGCAAAGACTGTGGGCCTTCAAAATCGCTCTGCTCTAGCACAAGCCAGCAATGCACTCAGGGAAAAGCGAGTCATTGTAGCCAGGTAGAGAAGGGCTTTGCCCTTTGGGTTAATTTCGAAGTAGCGAAAAGAAATTGTCAAAAAAGAACGGCAAGAATCTTTGTCTTACCTTTCGACAACGCCATCCTTTATTTAATCTATTCGCTTTAAAGTTCATTTTGCTTCGCTTGCGTGAAAAGTTTAACCATAAACTTATAATTTAAGTCTTTACTATGAAATAAAGAGAATAATCCCAAATCAAAAAAAGAAAGGGTCGTAGATTGAATCAATAAGGATCTAGAGGCCAATTGGGTCCATTCAAGCTCGAAGGGTCACGCCTTAGAGAAAGAATGGTATAGTTTGGGCATAAAAAGTGAATTTCATATAAAACTGCAATTAAAAACCCGGATGCCCGCACAACTAAGAATAGGTGAGTTGCTTAAATCTAAAGAACCAGGTAAAGACAAGTATGGTGGCATAAAAGCTAGTGCAGTTCCCTTTACAAAAAGTCCCTCCAGTTTACGATACGCCAGCTCCAGAGGGAAATACTTCCTTTTCGAACCCTCAAGCACAGCCCAAGGATTGGGTGTTTTTTCTTCTTTTCTGTCGTTTTTCAAAGTTTATGATTTTGCCTTGCATTTTAAAGATTATTCCACTATACCATTACAACGCGTTGTGATTGGCTCGGTATGGCGCAGAAGGGGAACCAACAATAGCACTACGACTACGAGGTCAAGCCCAATGATTTCTCTATCTATCACTAAGGAAAGCAAGCAAGCCAGCTTTCCCCTCCGATCGGCGGGGCAGTTTAGCAAGCGCGCTTTCAAATGGATGATGTTTTAGGCTACAAGTGGATGCAATGGGCAATTTAACTGCACAACCTAGCCACTATAGATGGCCCCTTTAACACAACCAGGCCGAAGCGGAGTGATCTTTTTTGTACACAAACAAACATAATCATTACATTACTATAAGTCTCAAGTCTGGGTGTAGCAGGACTTGAACCTGCGACCATTAGATTAAAATCCCAATGCTCTACCAACTGAGCTATGCACCCAAATGTTATTGCTATTAATTAGCAATGAAATAGATTTCTATGTAGTAATTAAACAAAAAAGAACAACTCTGGCTTGAGCATATCACGATGGCATTGTAGTAGTATACATAAATGAATGTTATCTAGGTAACTATCGCCAAGATTCCTTAGCCTCATTTGCTTCATGTCAACCATTAATACGGAAACAACAATTTTGCCAATACAATAGCCAAAATTTCAACAATGGCTTAGTAATGTTTTATAATAACTACGTAGCGGGGTCCCCATTCTTGTTTCGGATTAGCTCAGTCGGTAGAGCAGTGGATTGTTAATCCATGGGTCGCAAGTTTGAGTCTTGCATCCGGAGAAAATAACTAAAACACCGTGTAAAGTTTTAATTTCATGCACGGTTCTAAATGAGCGGAAAGATCGAAAATTTCCTTTTCGACTCTGACTCTCCTACACTAGTCGTTGCTTTTTTTTTGTTACTTCTAAAGTAGCAGCTCCTTAAGTGATTCTTTGGCTTAATTTTCCTACATTTCCCTAACAAGTGGCATATGGTAGTAGGATTATTGGCCACTTCTAACATAATATTAAAAAACAAAATTGCCGTTACTCAAATAAGCAAACATGAAACGTATGCTAGCTTATCCCTCTATAAGCCAAATTATATCTATTATGATTGGAGTATTTGTTGCAGACCCGGAGGTTATGCAAGTATAATAACTCATACGGTTATTTATATACTTATGCACCTAGGAACTAAAGCTTTAACTTAACTGCTCTATGCCAACACCGTCTGTAAGGACCGGACAGTATTGCTTCCCCTCTGGGGTTCGGCTTTAGGCCAATTCTGGATCTCCTCTACCATCTTGCCTTTTTTTTTTGCCTTTCTTTCCTTCTCTTTCTCTTCTATTCCTGAAAAAGAAGAAAAAGCAGCTATTTCATCACATCAGGAGGTTGGATTGTTTTTGGCTCAAGAAGACGCAAGGCAATGGAGTTTTGCTTCAAGTTCTTCGTTTAAAATCACTATAGCACTTATGTTCCTCTTAATGGGAATAAAACATTTTCATGTTTTGATGGCTTCACCCTTTCTGCCTGGGCTTTCTATGGCATGACATCTCATTCGGCTAGAGATTTGCTAGCTTGATAACCACATCACTCTTAATTTAACTTTTTACGGCTACTTAATTTAAATGTGAAACATGGTCGTATCTCATTCGGCTAGAGACTTTATTGCCTAATATCTCATTTGGCTAGAGACTTTATTGCCTGATATCTCATTCGGTTAGAGAATAAATTGCCAAATATCTCATTCGATTAGAGAATAAATTGCCAGATATCTCATTCAACTAGAGAAGAAATGGCTTGTTGCTCTTTCTACTAGAGAATAAACAGTGGAAACTTATAAAATAATTACTATTAACCATGATTTACTCTTCTTTTATCCCAAAAGCTTCTTATATTATGCAGTTTAAACACTGCAATTACTATTACGATCGTATTGATTTACGGCCCATTTACCCTCCAACACAAATCTATAGCTATTCCCTACATCTTACTAAAACGTATTACTCTAACCATAGCTATTCCGTGCATCTTACTAAAACGTATTACTCTAACTATACTTTTAACCCCAATTTAAATGTTTTTAAACCTTATAATTGTTTTAAAATACATTTTATTAAAAAAAGAAACTTAAAAACAAAACAAACAACAAAGCTTTAAAATAGGCGTGTGTTATAAGGTGGAATAGAATAGATCAATAAGCACTAATGCCCAGAGCTGAAACCATATTTCCCAACCAACTAAGACATGGTAGAATAAGCAACTTTTTAAGGTCATTTAGGCAAGAGCTAATGCAGCACCTAACTAAAAAGGCTGTTATCTTACCTACCCCGGAGATGACACGTCTTGTCTCTTACAAATGAAGTTTTTCCTTTTTTTTAGTGCATTTTTATAAGGGTGTTTCTATAGCATAGTTATGCTAGCATGCAAAAAAGATCATGCCTAAGTAAAGCGGTTAGCTAGCAAAAAAAGCAAGTTGTAGGCAAAGACAACAAAAGCCTACCTACCCTACCATTTACATTGGGTGTCGTTGGATAACCAAAACATTAGGTAGAGTTTCTTAACCAATTTAGGGCCTTAGCCCCAGACCAGTAGATCTGGGTCAAGACAAAAGATAAGTTTTTAATACTATGGATGTGGTTCCCAAACTACCCTGTATTCTATTCTATGTAGCCCATGTTTGTAAGAAACAAAACAAAACATACAAAAACAAAGCCAAACAACCATGATCAAAGCCTTAAGAAGAAAAATGACAATAAAAAGAGTCGAAGCCATAATAGGCCGTTGTTGTTATCGTTGTTATAACGCTAATTTACAGGTTGCAAGCAAGATTGTTGCCGATCAACCCGTCACCGTTGCTGTCGCAGGTAATGGAGGATTTCAAATTGCTTCCCCCCCCATTCTTTTTTTTCTTTGAATTATTGTTTACTTACATTTCTGTTGTGATAATAGTTTTGGTTATTGTCATTTTCACAGTCATTTCCTTTAGACATACAAATTGGAAGGTGTAAAGATGGCTCTTTTTTACGAACCGGTCTTTTTTTTTTTGCTTTTTAAGAATTATTATTAATTACAAAATGACGCTTGTAAGAAAAGGTAAGCAAAATCAACGTTTTAACTAATCCTTGGAATGGAACGGTTAAAGATTTAACCTTATCCTAACTCACAAAAAAGTAGCATAATTGGCATATTTAAGATGTACGGGTTTTTTGAGTTGAGGTGGATAACCAATCTATCCGATTGGTTCGTAAGACAGCCGCAGAAGCGATAGCACCAGAGAGCTCAATTACCTTTCATGCCCTTTCACTGGTTTTCACCATCCTAGCTTTCTTTCACTTTTTAGTGATAGTGATTTTATTTGTTTTTTTAAAACATCAGTGTCTACAAGCATGCCAAATTTGGTTGAATTTGGTCTCAGAACTACGATCGCGATCGGTGTACCTGGATCTCAGATTTGTACCAAATTTGATGAGTAGACTCTTCAAGGGTATACAAACATAAAAGTCTAAAGGACCTAGGGTCAAAAACCACAAAAAACTTCTCAAAACCACTGAATACAAATCCAAGTCAAAAACTCCTAACCTGGCATAGAAATTGACTTTCAGTAGACCAAAACACATCGAAACTGGGAAGAAACCATGCAGAGGGATAGCCTGTGCATAGGACAATCCTATCTCTCAAATCCCAAATCAAACATCAAAATCAATCAAACCTGATAAAATTGGAAAATCAGGCACTTCAGACCAAGAAACTGTAAATTCTTGACTTTTTTGAGTCCAAATACAAAAGTGTTTGGCAGGGAAGTTTCATCCAATTTGGGCTCCAAATTACGATCGTGATCGGTGTACCATAGTGACATTTTGAGTTGAGACTTGGTGAGTAGGTAGTTGATAACTAGACAAACGACTTTCTCAAAAGAACCAGGGTCAAAAAACCAAAAGACAGTTGTCAAATAGGGAAAACACTGATCACTGATCCTTCAGACCAAAATTTTGAGAAAATTCAAGTTTTTGTGATCCAAATGCAAAGTGGGTTTGGGAATAGACTAATCATACCCATGTCTATCAACTCCTAAAATTTCATATAAAAAGGAGCTGGAACTACGATCGCGATCGGTGTACCCCAGTGACATTTTGGATTGAAATTTATGAGTAGGTAGCTGACATCTAGTGCAACATATTTTCCAAAAGGAGCAAGGTCAAAAAAGCAAAAGAAAGTGGTCAAAAGTCCCAGTTACACAATCAGGCCAATAATCGCAAAACCACCTGGGATTTGGGTTTTCATTGGTCAAAACATCTCCAAATTCAAAAATACAAAGACACTTGGTATCAAGACATCAAGGGCTAGCTACTGTGCAAAAATCTTCCAAATCTGTGACATGGGGTCAACGATCGCGATCGGTGTACCTCTACATAGTGAGGGTATTTGACTTCATAAGTCTGTAGGTCTACTTGAGTACATCCCAAATCTCAAGTTTGAGTGAAAAATACCCTCTGGAAGCCAAGATACAAGCCAAAGTTCCTGTGTTCTAGTCCTGAGACTATTTTGAGTGTTGTTCCAAGTGCAGTTCACTAAAATTGCTCTAACTTTTGATAGACAACTCCAAATTGAGTCAGGTATAGCTAGGAAGAAAGCTTGCGGGCAATAGAGCTGAATTTTACTAGGTTTCCTAAATCCAAACTTTTAGGGTACCCAGAACCAATTTCCAGAGACCAAAAAAGTCACAAATTCCTGACTTTTTAGAGACTTGACCAGGGGCAAAAAGGGATTGTGTGCACTAAGCCAAGGTGTTCTTATCAAGGACCATCTTGAGAGTATTGTGTGAGGCTTAAACATGGCAACTTCCATCATTAGGGTTTTCAAATCAACTCAGAGCTATACCACCTACACAAACAGCCAAAAATACTGCAACACCTATAACAAGAGGGTTGAGACAAGACCATGAGGATTATCAATCACATCAAGCCAAACCTCAAGGCATGGCTCATGGATATTTTTCAAGTGATCATGTAGCTCACTGGAAGTCAAACCAATCAACTAGAATGTGGGAGTTTGGAAGAGCAAAAGTGGAAATTGCTGGAGACTTAGAGGAGAAGCATCCTCTAATCAACAAACGCAATGTGAGGTTCATCAAAACCAATGAAGCCACGAGAGTTCTAACAGATTACACTTATGATGGCCTTTATAGGTTAGCTATTGGGGATCAAAACAACTTCTATAGATGTTTAAATTCCATCATTGAAGAGTTGACAGACTACGAGAACCTCTATGCCTTCACATACACAGATGACCAGGGAGTGCAAGTTCTAATGGTAGATAAGTATGGACGAGAGTACAAACTTATCAGCCCAATTGAGCTAGAAAGATATACATACATGGGTACTCCAATCTCTGCTTACTACTTTCAACCGAGCGTAAGCGTACCAGGATTTTTTGAGACTGATTTGCAAGAAGCTAACATTGAAACTATGGAATCAAATGGACCTCAAACATCCAAAATAGCTATTCAAGGGAGTGTAGCTCCTACCTCATTGAGTGGAACCAAGAGACCACCAATTAGACTTACAAATCCATCAACATTTCCAAAACATGTCTCAAAGGGGATTCCACCGGGATTTGCTCCAAGATGAGAAGAAGGAACGAGGGATGTCTTTGTGAGAGACCCCAACATGCTAAGACACATGGTTGAACCAGAACCAATGAGACCATATCGATTGGCCAAATGTGTCAAGAAGAAGTATGATGGATTAAGGGATCCATATGTACATACATCCTTGTTCAAACAAGTGTTAAGAGATGAACAAGTATTTTATTTTCATACACAGTATGAGGGATTTGGATTAACCTTGGAAGGGATAGCTTTGAGTTGGTTCCAACCGTGGGAAAGAGATACCTGCGTGGCTACAAACCAAACAAGAACTTTGGATGTGTGGTGCTTTGAAGTGTGGAAGCTCAGTGAAGGAGGATTGCATCCTAGAAAGATCAATGGACGATGAAGCTTACATACCGGAACCATTTCCAGAGGAGTTATTTGAACCCTTTAGATGGGATCAAATACTGGCGACTCTTGATGTGTGTGTGAATAAGGCGACCCTAACTAAATCATGTGATGAGGAAGGCTTTGATATAACTCCCTTATTTACAATAAGGGTGTTGAAGGAAGCTAATGAAGTTTGTGAGTGTGAAAGCAAAAAATGTGAGACAGATAGCTACATCCTGGAGCATGAGGAAAAATTGAAAACGAAGGAAGCAGAGCAACCACAAGAATATGTCATTATTGACATACCTGATGAAACAACAAAAGTTGCTTCAAAGAAGCTGACTCCAGAAAAAGTGCAAATGAAAGTAGATGAAGGAGAAAAGCTTCCAAGTTCAATGGCAAATCTTCAACAAACGCAAGATCAAAAGAAGAACAGGGACAAGGAAGAAGATGGACTATCTCCTACGATGATCAAATTCAGCATATGCGGAAAAACAGTGCTCAAAATAACATGTTCAACTGTGATAGATCCAGAAGCAACAAAGAATCTAATGACTTATGGAACGTGGATCATGATGGGAAAGCCACCAATCAATGAGCTAGAAGAAACAGTTTACACAAGTTCAAAAATGCCGATTCCTAGCTTTGGAGTGGCAGAAGCTGTACTCAAATTGAGTACCGGGGACTATAAAGATACTTTCCACATAATCAACTCCCATCATATCAAAGAGAGTCTGGTCCTGACAGAAAGCTGGAGGAACATCTTCTTTCAACAACAATCAAAAGCTTCAACAACAACAACGGTAAGACTCCATGAAGCTTCTCAAATCCATGCAGAGAAGAAATCGCCAACCATCGCGGAAAAAGGTAAAGCAAAGGTAAACATTGAAGTATATCAACATCGCCAGACAACTTTACTTTCAACGAGCTTCCATCAAATTTCCCACGAAGCCTCTACATCAAGAGCCACACCATCAACAATGCAATGGAAACCAAAGCAAAAAGTCTATCAACCAAAGTTTCCATCACAAAAAAGTATCCAAGTATCCAGAAGAAGCTGAAGAATGTCAACCAAGTGTTGGTATCCAAAGAGCACATCCAAGTCAAAGACCCAGTTTGGAAACATGAAACACACGTTCAACCACAACAACAAAAGGTGACAAGGTGGATAGCATCAAATGAGTCAATCACTGCTCAAGGCTACTTCCAAGGAAACACTAATGTTTGGGCCAAAAGGCCTAAATTAGCAGCCTAGACCTACCCACCTCAACGAACGAGTTCTACAAGGAACAAGACGCGCTATCAATGGAATACAAAATATTCAGGCAAACGAAAGAACACCAACAAAAGGAAAAAAAAGGACCTTCCAAGCGGGCAGCGCAAAAAGTTTGGGTACCGAAATCAGACTTCACCGAAGATACCCAAGCGGATGATTCCAATGAAGCTACTTGAAGCACAAGGAGTTTATGAAGGTAACACTCCAATATGGTTACCAAAAATTGTAGCTCAATCAGGAACAATGAAGAGAAATCAAGCAGCACAAGCTTCTACCCCAAAGCAAGCAATGACAACCAAAAGCCAACAGAAGCCAATTACAACCAAGGCTACTGCAATCTACAGATGGATACCTTGTCATCAATTACAAAAGAAAGGCTTTTACAACGAAAATCATCAGGTTTGGATACCAAATCCTAGTGTCCATCAAATTATAGAAGAAGATAAAATGCCAAAGACGGTCACACAAGGACCAAAAACAAGATGGGTTCCAAAATTGCTAGTGGAAACTCAATCAGAGAGAACCCACACATCTCGACAATTGCTTCTCATGGAAATTAATGCAAAGGCTACATCAAGCCCTATCAAAGCTGAAGGACTTGTTTTACAAAGAAGTGTCAACATACAACAAGCAAGTCAAGAGGAGCCAAAATATGCCAACCTACTTGACAAAATGGTGGCATCCAAAGACCAACACAACGATAGAGGCCTCAATCTCAAGAACTTATGGCATTGGGTTTCAGGCCACGAACAGGTAAGTCCAAGTCGCCATTAGCAATACATGGCATAAAAGTCAAGAGTCGGGCAGCTGAGCCACTAAATAAGCAAGGCATTAGTCCCGAAGCTTCAAGTAATATTGTTTGTGGTCTAAGAGTCTTAGATATTCTAGTAACTGCTCAAGGTGGAGGAGTTGAGCATATTTATGTTGTGTCGCTCATGCTGGTATAGGTGAGCACAAGAGTCCAAGTCTATGTATTTTAAGTTTGGTAAAGTGGAGAAGAGAGTCCAAAAGACACTCACTCACTATGCATAGTGAGTTATGAGTGGAGAAGCTTCAACATCAAAAACCCTTCTTGGAAATGTGGAAGCTATTGAGATATCCTTGGATATCACATGTGCTACATTTGTTCCTTGAAGCACCCAACAACTCATTTTTCACACCGCATGATTTTCTTGAAAGAACTCTTGTGTGCATATACAGTGTCCCATAATTGGCACTTGCATTACGCACTCTTACTTTATTTCTCCCAAGCACTCACCTTGCATGAACAGGTACACAACTTCCAAGTGTTCAACCCCAATAAGAGCGTATACCAAAGGCATTTTTTCCCACTGGGTTTTTCCCTTTGGTCATTCAGGTTCTAGACCCTAATTTAGAAACACCCATCACTATTCTATTGTATATATTCCTTCCATCAAATGAAACCAATAAAGAATTTGTTACACGATATTCAAAGAGATAAAGACTTGGGGCCACATTGTTCTCAACTACGCTTCGATAAGAGCAGCTCTTATCTTCAAAGATACCAACAAAGCTCTATTGACAAAGTGGTAAACAAAATCAAATTAGAGATGCCAGTACACACACGTCAAAGTTTCAAACATTTTGAGGTACGAGCTCCAATAAAAAGTCAATTGCACCAGGAAGCAGGTGTCATCGACCAACTGCACAGATGGAAAGGTAAAGCAGGATGTGAAACAACATGCACAAATGCCTTGTCCATAACATCCAAATCACGAAGAACACATGTTCATCCATCAAAGGCAAATGGGAAACCCATTTGAACAAGAAAAACATGCCAGATATAACTCAATCAAGGAAGGGGGGAGTCACATCAACAAGAAGACCAGACTACAAATGGTCGTGTCAAGGGACGACATGAGCTAGGAAGGGGGGAGTGTTTGGAGGTGATAACAACATACAAGTGCCCACCCAGCCAAGGCGCCCGTTGGGTCATCCGGCCAAAGTGTTGATTTGGTCACATTATTTTCTTGATGTTTAATACATCAAACCCTATAAAAGCCTAATGTCAATCGTCTATGTCAAGTCTAAGTCAAAGATGTAATTTTTCCAATGATGTATGTAAAGGTACATGAGAAGTTGGCCGCCGGCCACTTTAGAAAGCCCTAGGTATATAATACACTAAGGCTAGTGGGAAAGGGAGATTATTTTTTTGAAGATAAGTGACTATTTTGTTACACACAGAGAGCTACCTCTTTGCTCCAACTTGTAATCATCACATCTGTGGCTACGGTAATCCAAATTCAGTTTTGTTTCTTGCATTATGTTCCTCTTACTTTGCTCTTTCATTCAAGTGTAAGCATTCAAGATTCGGTGAAGGTTTCAAACGCGTCCATTTAGGCCTTAAATCGCTGTTTTGAGTGTTTATAGGCGTATTTTATGTTGTTTTGACCCTAGGAGAGGCTTTAGGGACCCAAAAACGACCCTTTAGGATCATCCGTTGACTGTTTTTGTGTACTTTGGGATGAACGATCGCGATCCATGTACCTCCCCAGAATGTTGTGACAGTGATAGGATATGTTCCTGATAGTCCCCTGTAGCTTCCCTTCAAGTTTCATGCGATTCCGATATGATTTTCATGGTGAACGGGCGTGATGACTGTAGAGCTGTGTAGAAGGACATAGGCATTACTTGGCTTTAGTGCGACTAATTTACTTGTAGAGTTAGTAGTTGCATATCTTCGAGTTCACTTCATTAGGGTTGACATCCTAGTGAGTTTCCATGCCTCATCCGAGTCGCTTCCCCTGTATCGATAATTTTATGTTGATGCTTGAGAGCTATGCTATGGACGTCCGTCGCGGCTACCCGCAAACACTTACACAAAAATTCAATGGGCACAAAGATGCTCAAAAGCACATCGAAGTATTTGAACAAGTGTGTGACTCCCTAGTAGAACACAATGAACCACATAAGTGCAATTCTTTAAGCTTGACATTGAGTGGGAAGGCTAAGGACTGGTATAGGACCTTAAGGATGGAAGAGAAAATGAAGTGCCCTACTCTTCAAATATTGTTCTTGAAAGAGTACATATGAGAAGGTGTGCTTTGGGGTGTAGCACCTCAACTACAAAAGGCTGAATGTGAGGAAGGTGAGTGAATGAGAGACTTTATCGGTCATCTAAAGCACTAAACTCTCATTGTACTATAAATGAGCGTTTCATAATAACCATCGATAGATTCCTCCAAGGGTTGCAACATGAAAATATATATAATGGCCTAGTCACTAGAAGTATTACTACCTGGGAGGAAGTCACTACCAATGAAATCCAACTGGAAGACAATTTAATGATTGCAGGTGAAAGAGTGTCCTTTGATCCAAGGTCTAGTAGCTCGCAAGTATCAGGGAATGACACAATGATCATAAAGCCTATTGTTAAAGAGCCAAAGATACCTGAGATGACTTTGGCAGATCTCACTAAGGCCATCCAAGAAAGTCTTAGAGATAATTGTGCTCCACGAAACAATCATATGTATCCAAGAAGGGAACAACAATGGTGCTCAATTTGCTTTCGTGCACATAGTAAAAGTGAATGCCCTACATTTAAAGTAAATTTCAATGAGAATTTCAATGCATGTGGTAGGTAATGTCACCAAGATAAGGATTGCATTATTTTCAAACGTGTGATGGCGAATAGACCACATTTGACCTAGATGGATTCACCTCAAGTTCCTACATTGATGCCTTCCCCACTTGTTGAGAAACTATCACAACACATGGTACCTAGAGCCTAGAATGTTGTTCAAGCTACACTGCTACCACCTCCAGTTCTAGGACCGCAGGCCCTTCATCCAAGAGTCACCCCTGTGAATCATATGGGTTGTGAGCCATCTAGTGCTTGTTTAGATGGTTGTGAGGAAGAAATAGACACTAGTATTGCCTATGATGGATACTCTTGAAGAGTGTCCTATATATTATATGGAAGATTGTTGGGGGCAATTCAAGCCTATTTATCGAGCAGTCGCTCTCACATCAAGAGGTCAAAACATCAAACTCACGGCTAGGAGACCACCTCTTCAATGCTACAAGTGTGGTGGAGCACATCCGATAGTTGAATGTCCTATTAGGCTACAAAATAATTCCACACAAGTGCAAACCAATCAAGGGAGCACGTCCACAATGCTAGTACTCACATGTAATTGTTGTGGCATAGATCATTGATTTCACAATGCATCCATAGCCCAAATTCACCCAAGATCACACCCTTGAATATGGTCAAAATTGCTAGTGGGACATCAGCAATACCACCCATTGTACTCACCAATGTGATTACATAATCAATGCTCCAAAATTTGAACCATACCCTTGAAGAGAGAGGTACTGCATTGATAACCCTAGCAAAGGAAAAAAAACACGAAGGAAGAGATCGCTAAATATTGGAAGTTCAAAACCGAGCTCCAAGACAAACATAGGGACATGAGACGATTCCATGTATATGAACGACCCCGAGGATGATTCAAATTCAATTGAGACAATGGAAACCATAACCATTACCACAAGGGGAAAAACCAACAAAGAATACCATGAGGTGGAGCCAAACAAAAACCCAATTGGGGAGAGCCATAAAGAATTCCAAATAACGAAACAAGTGTTTCCAAATCCAATCACAAACCCCCAAGATAATCCATGAGGGCCAAAAGAGGAAATCCGCAAGAAGAAGATTAGGACCTACCCAAACCCAATAGAGGAGACTAAGCGAGTTTAGCACCTAAGAGATTTGGTGGAGGAGGCTCAAAGAAAGCTAGCACCAAAATCTAGACATGTGAAGATTCATGACACAATGTTTCCCATGCAAGTCCATCCTCACCACATGAACCATAGACCATTAGCCATACTCTGTATCATCCAAGAAGAGAGAGTGAGGACAAGACATCAAAAAGTGGGAATACACCTTTCCTGTATGAAAGGATGTTTAGCGAGGGAATGCCCGATCCCATTGAGCAAGGGGAGATTCCATCCTCACTAGTTCCTAGTCAAGGACCTACATCTCACAAAATGCCATTAAATGTTTCCAAGTGATTGGATTTCATGTCTTTAGAGGTCTGAATCACTATCATAGCAAAGCTATACCAATATCATGTGCTATTCTTTTCCCTTTGAGAATTCTTCAATGGGGAACTACAGGCTGGATTATCGCAGTTTGTGCAAATGAATAGGCTGGATTCGATTATGAGTGTTGAGGAGAATCAAGTGCAATTGCTTGACTTAGATGACATGAGTCTGTTGTCGAGGTACCCATCAACAAATTAGGGTAATATTTTGAAGGTGACGAGTCTAATGCAACCCTACCTATCACTACAAAGGGATTAAATGTAAAAATTATCCTTGATGGTGGTGCGGGAGTTAGTATCGTTACTAAAATTGTTGGGAATCCATGGGGAAACCCCACCTCAGTGTTACAAACATTGTGGTAAAGATGGTCAATGGTACCATTTCAAAACCTAATGGGATGCTTAGGGATCTTAAGATCAAAGTTCTAGGGCATAGGGTATGACATACTTTCATTGTGATGGATTCATCTAAGCACCCTATGTCATATGAAATGATGTTCGGATGACCTTTTATGAGGGAAGCACAAATGGTCCATGATTGGTCTAAAAACCATGTCTATCTGCATTCCAAGACTCTATCTCATTAGAGTGGATTTGGTGATTGGTAAAGTACACCTCCTAGGAAGTAGAGCCATTATCAATCATCTTTCTGACACCACAATTCACTCAACCCCATTACAATACTATTATACTTGTAAGTAGGATACATACATTGGCTAGGATTCCCCTTATATGGATGTGTTATTGAGTATGATGGAGTTAGCTAATGCTGATTGGATACACCTAGTTGCAACCATAGACACCTATGAAAACAGAGGAACCTCTTGGGTCACACCATATGGGGATGAGTTACCACAGGTTGCACCCCTAAACATGATAAGTGCACTGCATATATCCTCTAAGGGTAAGAAATTTGTTGACCAACCTGATAGTGCCACCAATGACTCTATAGTAGACTTTGACCAATGCAACTTAGAGACTGAATCCCAAAGTGAAACTAGTTTTGAGCCTCACAAATTTGGAGATAAAGCAATTTTATAGTTCAAGACCGAGTACATCAACCTATGTTGTCTCATTCGAGAGTATGGAGGACACCAAAGAGGACAAATCAAGTGATTCAAATCTAGATGTAAATCAAAGGTGGGTCCTAGGCAAGAAAAAGAGGAGCTATAAGAGGCGGCAATATCAAGAAATTAAATGTGCATGCTTGGATGAATAAAAAGAAATCCATTGCAGAATGGATTTATTTGGTGACAGCTTTGGATGTTCATCATGGATGCTCATCAAAAGCTAGTAGACAATTGGGGTGAATAACTCCAAAGTGTCATGTGGTGCAGTCCACAACCACAAGACATTGCCCAAATAAAGATTGCAGAGAGGCCCAAGTTGAGTTGTACAACGAGGAGACGATATAACTTGGAGTTAGCCCAACAACAAAAAGAAGCGGAAGCTAAGGCCAAGAACTTAGAACAACAAGAGCTTGTAGACTGACACCTTGTACCTGAACGTTTCAAATCTTATACCATAGGAGAGCGTAAGGTGTTCTACACCAAAGCCCAAAGGACGCCTACACCAGAAACTAAGGGAGTATATGCTGGTCCAAAAATGGTGAAGGAGATCGAATTAGCAAAACCAAGTGAGGAGTCTAAACCAGTATTTATTGCCCAAGACCTCAGAGAAAAGGAAGAGGAATACCTTAAAGAACCTCTTAAGGGATTCAAGGATGTATTTTCTTGGACATACCATGATATGAAAGGTGTTCCACCTTCTGTGGTACAACATACAGTTCCAATGGTTAGCACTACTAAACCAGTCCAACAACGTCCCTACCCAATGAACCCTAAGTATGCGAAGATAATTAAAGAAGAGATTGACAAGCTTATCAAATGTGGATTCATATAACCTATTGAGCACTCTGAATGGGTGTCCCCATCATCATCGTGCCAAAAATAATGCGAATCTCTGAGTGTGCGTGGACCGTAAAGAGGTTAATGGAGCCACTAGAAGAGACTCACTATCCAATGCCATATTTAGAACATGTTCTTGAATGAGTAGCAGTAAGGTGGCTTATAGTTTCCTAGATGGGTACTTGGGCTACAATCAAATCACATTTGCAATAGAGGACCAAGCTAAAACTTCCTTCATAACTGAATTTCGTGTATTTTCATTTGAAGAGATGCTTTGGCCTTGACCAATGCCTCTGTTACATTCCAAAAATTAATTAACATTGCCTTCAAGGAGTATCTAAGGGAGTTTGTTGAGGCCTTCTTAGATGACTTGTGTGTTCATTCCTCTTGGCAGGAGCATTTGACATGTTTAAGAAAGGTATTTGAAAAATGTAGATTATATCGCATCTCATTGAACCCCTTCAAATTCCAATTCTGGGTTAAACATGGAGTGATTTTAGGGCATATAGTGTCCAAAAATGGGATTTCTACAGATGAGAGAAAAATTAGAGTCAATCTAGAATTTCCCCCACCAACGAACTATAAGGGAGTGCAAAGATTCATGGGCCATGTTGGTTATTATCGATGGTTTATATTATTCTTTGCTGATATAGCTTGTCCCTTGTATGTAAGCTTCTTATTGAGTTTATTTGGACCGAAGAATGTGACCAAGACTGTGGGCTATTAAAGAAGGCTTTAGAGAATGCCAAATTGGGATATAATTTTTCATATGTATATTGATGCATCAAAATTTGCTATTGGTTGTGTTTTAACTCAACCCGGAGAGCATAACCTAGACTACTCCATTAGCTATGCTAGTCGCCATTTAAACGATGCAAAGATGAACTACACCACTACAGAGCGAGAGGGGTTGGGTATGATTTATGCACTGAAGAAGTTTTGATATTATCTTCATGCCACCAAGTTTGTTTTTTATGTAGATCATCAACCACTACTATACTTGGTAAATAAACCATGCTCCATAGGAAGAATTACACGTTGGTTATTAATTCTTCTTGAGTTTGACTTCACTATTGTTGTGAGACCTGGCAAACATGTCATGGTTGTCTCACATACCCAATGGGAAAGCCCCTACAAGAATTGATTATGATTTACCCGGTACTTCCGTATTCATGGTTGAAACAATACTTAAATGGAGTGAGAGAATTGTTAAATTTTTAGTTAATGGTTTTCCACCTAAGGAGCTTCGTAAAGATTTAGCTCAAAAGCTAATCAAAGAGTGTGAACCATATTGCCTAATGGCTGGAACTCTCTACAAGAGAGGGAAGGATGACGTACTTAGACATTGTGCCTGTGAAGATGAATACTTGTACATTTTACAAGAAGCACATATGGGCATAGCCGACGGTCATTTTTTAGGAGAATTGACTGCTAGGAAGGTGTTACAATCAAGATATGGGTGGCCACCTTGTTTAAGATTGTGTCACTTTTTTGTGAAAGGGTGTGATGAATGCGAACGGTACAAGAAACCACAATGAAAGGATAAGATGCCCCTGCATCCCATCAAAGTAACTCAACCATTTGAAAAGTGGGGCTTAGACTTTGTAGGTCCAGTTAGTCCAACTACACGTAGCACACAATCACGATACATTATAGTGGCCATGGATTATGTAGGGCTACACACAAGACTATTGCAAAGACAACGGCTAAGTTTCTCTTTCAGAACATTATCACACGCTTTGGGTGCCCCTTTGAGCTTGTAAGTGACAATGACACTCATTTCATAAATGAAGTGATCAAAGATTTAACAATGAGCTTCATGATATCCCACCACAAGTCTACACCTTATTACCCCCAAGTGAATGGCCAAGCCAAGAGTACAAACAAAACTCACATCTAAGTTTTGACCAAGACAATTGAGGCACATTGCACTAACTGGGATCTAAATCTTACGTCAAATTTATGGGCCTATCGAACTGCGTATAAGGTAGCCATCAATTGTACACCATTTAAAATGGTATATAGCCAAGAAGCAGTGATGCCCTGGGAATTTTTCATCCCTAGTCAATGTGTGGCTAGTCAAGAAGTCTGGGACGGTAATTCTTTGGTCGAGCAATTGTATATTCTTGAGCGTCTAGAGGAAGAAAGGCAATTGGTTGTATACAATGTCCTAGTGGAGCAAGATAGAAGAAAAAAGGGGTTGACCTCCATTTAGAAGACAAAGATATAAAGTGGGAGACCAAGTTCTTATGTATGGTTCATGTAACGAAAAGAAGAAATTGAAATACACTGGTAAGGACCATATCAAGTGTGTGAAACTACCCCGCAAGGTACCATTTTTTTGGAGACTCTAGATGGAGTTTAAATCGTGGGACTCCTTAATGGGAGTAAATTCAAAAGGTACTACGATCCTCTAAACCAAGAAGAATTGCAAGCCATCCATCAAAAGAAGGAAACCAAGAAACAAGCAGATCTTAAAAAGATACAAGCCCAAGCTGAGTGCATTTTATTTGCGAGCTTCTAATTTTGGCTTTTGTGATTGTTTCACTTTTTTGAGTTTTTGCAATCATTTTGATGAAAATAGTATCCCAATGTGTTCTAATGGATCTATCTCACCTTTGCCATATATTACAACTCAATTTGAGCTGTTAAACATTGATGGAATTTAAGAATATGCATAGATGCTCACTCACAATTTCCTCTCCATAGCTTAGAGAAACTTTAAAAGACCTCTCATGAAATTTCAATATCTTGCTCTTTCTCTCCATCTATATCACATGATCCACTTCAGAGAATAAGAAAATTCCATTTCTTACTTTCTCTACATTACTGCCATGTAGCTATATGTAAATAACCTTATTAAAAGGTAAAAGAAAGTCCATAACCCCTTTTCTAGCCATGGAAATCTCTCAATTAAGAGATTCCCTTATCCTTGGCTTGTTCACTTCATGACTGACTGGACACCATTCTTTTTGAGATAGGTCCTCATCTCGACTCCCAAGCCATTGACCCCTCATGCTTCCCTTCCTCGCGATGCTCACATCGCATCCCCTATTTTACAGTTTCTCGATCCAACTTTCCTCAAATTGTGAAATCACTCTAGCAAGTTGGCCAAACACTACCCTTTATCATCAGCCTCTCATGCGCTTGATACAATACCTTCTCTAGTGCTCTCTGTGGTACCTTGAAAACCTCTTGCCAAGTCAAATGCATTTACCCTTAGAACCCCTAGAACCTCCACATTGGCATAGATATCGACTAATAATATGCCAATGACACTATCCTTGTATACCCAATCTCTAACTCATGGCTCAAATTGGTAGCCATTGGTGAGACTACAAGCCATGATGATGGTAGCATAGGTCATTAAGTCAAAGAAAATGCCTTAACATTTTAGAAGTTCAAAATAGGTGAGTGCTTTCTAGCCACTTTTGTCTTTAGCATATATTTCTAGTAGCACATTCCGTGATACTACACCATGAAGAGGAAGCTCACCAAGTACATATGGTGCTTTTGGAAAAATTGATTTACACAACAACAAATTCATTACCAAGACCAACCTTTGCACTCTCAATGCCCTCCTCTCAAACTCTTGCATGCATTGTTTTATCTTTCTTAGTTGCTCTTAAGATACCATAGTCTTTTAAAAGGGAAAGGAAAGTTACTATGTCGGGAGCTATTCCCTCAACTAGATAGAGGAGTGTTTGCGCAGAACGGCCATTTTAAGCATAGCCTAAAATGAGCATATTTCTGATGCTCATTTTAAGCATAGCCTAAAATGAGCATATTCTTGATGCTCATCCATTGCATGTTTCTCCTTCAGTAAGATCACCACATATCACATACCTATCCTGAAGCCCATTCCCAAGAAAATAAAACACTTCAAACCCCTCTTTGATATTCTTATCATGGATTTTGTGGCCTTTATTGTCTGCATCTTGGCTTGCACATGCCTTGAGTGAACAAGAGAAAGACTGATTCACTTGAAGAATTTTGGCAACATCATGGACAAAGGGCCCCCAAGTGACTTCCTCATGGAGTGAAAGCTCATTAAAGACTTGCTATGCCCCTTTCAATTCACCACATTTGGCATTCATACCCAACAATGTAGTTCTTTTGTGCATGCATGTTGAGAGATACCGCTCCCTAGGGGTCTTTGTACAGAATATACAATTTACACATTTACACAATTTTCAATATACATCAGAGTTGCGGAAGTATTTATAAAGGGGAGGAGTTCTCAGCGCCCGACCAAGCATGGAGTTTAAGCCATGAGCCGGCGGACTGCATCCAGAGGTACCTAGTGAGTAGTGCTACCCCTAAATGGGTGTTATGAATGAAAGCGTGCTCAAGAAAAAATATAGCATTGTGGAGGGTGAATCTATGTGTACACCGCGTTGCGGGGGGAGAGAGAGAGAGAGAGAGAGAGAGAGAGAGAGAGAGAGACAGAGAGAGAGAGAGAGAGAGAGAGAGAGAGAGAGAATATATAGTGGAGGGTGAAATAGAGTGCACAAAGACATGAGAAATTGACAACAGAGAATCTTTAAATGCCCATCTAAATGGAACAAGTAACCATGTATTAATGCAATGACAAAATCTCGGTATACCATAACATCAAAAAGTTTATGACAAAACAACTAGCAAAGCACCGGACCTTGTGTAGGGATCGACCGGTTATCCACTTCCGTTCTACTATGGACAGAGAAAATTTCACTTCACCGGGAGCGAGCCAGAACACCTCCATCCTACCTGAGCCAGACATAGGTGAGTCCGCTTCGCCTCCCTCCATGAACCCGAGCTCTGAAAGGATCCCAAATACCAGCAGGTGGTAGGGTATCAACACCAACCATACAAGTTTAGGCGCCACTCCTCTTCAATGCCCAGCACCGGGTGTCTAGGCCAGGCCAAGGCAAGATCCACGACACGTTAGCCGTGTAGGTCATTCAACCCCCGACGCACTAACCGTGTAGATGAGCCTAACAAAAAGAAGAAGACCTAGGCAACACCCCCGATCCAGCAAGCCCCAGGTCAGCGACCCTTTAGTCTAAGGCTAAGCGATGTAGGTGATCCTAGTCTTGTAGCGACGTTGCCATGAGAAACATAACACATGAGTCCAATCACCATAGCACTTCCCCGATGCACAAACAATTCTTTTTCCACACAGTTAGACTGTACAGGGTCTCTACACTTACACATCTACATAAACCATCTTGATCACTTCATGATCCAATCCAAAACCCATATATCATCAACCATAATCCAATCACATCACACAGGTGAGCTCTCCACCCTACTTGGGTGAGGCACGACCAATCCTGCATAACCACTTTAGAACATAACATGGCTGCAAAAATTTCGGTAGCATAGCTCAATCCTGAAAAAAAAATCATAAGCTACACCGGCTTCCACCATAAAAATATCAACCATAATCCATGAGGGAATCTCAGCCCTTAACCATAAATCATAATCACACTGAACCAACTCCCACACTTGGAGTTTGACATATCCCCTGCAATCAATCGGAGTCTACACACATGTGACCCTTAAGATGTGATTCTTTCATGCATAAAAAGAGTCCGACCAGCGACTAATCATGATATAAAATCCAATTTTGACAACATCCAACCATGCAAAGTTGATGCATCACATCCGCACTTCACCACTCTAGAACATAGAGCTAGTTTTAACCTAGAGAGGTGGAAAGCAATCATAACCATGCACATGAGGCATACATATCAATCCATGAGTTTCCATACATCATATGATAACCTTCCAACACCATAATCATGATGCAAGACAACTTCGACCTTTAGGTCAACCATAAACCATAACTTCACACATGTGCCTAAACAAATTTTTTCACATTTTTGGGAGTATGCAAAATATGCAAATAAAAGTGTTTGACCTCAACCCAATGCATCAAGTTCAGCTCTATAATGTAGACTATCACTCCATCACGTCAATTTAACCATATGATACTCACACAGCAAATGGTAACCCCCAAAGAAAGTCACTTTATTCATATCTACCTATGCGGTTTGGAAGGTTTGACCATATACTCTCATATAGTTTTAGGGCCATCTAATAATTGAAATCGACTCATCAAAGCAAACCATATAACATATCAAAAAGGCTCGATCAACTCACGACATCATATGGTATCCCCACTTGATAGCACTCGTACGCATGTAGGTAAAACTGATAATAGAGTGATTAATAACTCGCATTCTCGAAGTGATAACAGAGACCTAAATTCATTTATCATCAAGTTTTATCAAGATTTTCAATTGCTTAAGTGGGTTTGCTCATCTGGTGAATCTATATAGTAGTTCTCCAAGGAGCTTGGAGTCAAAAATTTTGGTTGTGTAGTGGGCGGCAATCTGTTAACTCGAGCGTGTTTTTCACATGACACATAAGAGAGAAAATATTTCTAAATGATGTGTTTTATCTATGGTGGAAAGGGTTTGGGCTGATTCATAATAGTTTGTGATTTATGACCAAAACAGTATTCCTACCGCTTCTATGACGTGAAACAAAAAGCGCTTCTTTATGCACGTTGGAGAGGGGGAATGAGGAGCACACCCGACACACACGCAATGGCCCCTATATAGCTCAGGGTATTCACAGCACCCCTGTTCTTTCGAAAACACCTTCAAAACAAGCAACTCACACTATCAGGGCCTCGCCTGCACTTCGCCCAACGCACACACTCTTTGCACAATCCTCGGACAACGATCACACCAATCTTGCTCGCTTCTAGCTCTTCCACAACTCAACACACCTCTCTCTTTCTCTCTCACACACAGGGGGACCGGGGGGCGCATACACTCACACACACCGGCACCACACAACCTGGAGACGAGCAAAGAAGAAAGAGGGGAAGGGAGGAAAGACGACACCAAAATCGACAATGACAGCTTCTCCTTCAAACCAGAAACCATGTACAAACCCCATGAACCGTGCTCAAGGTAACGCCATGGCCATCGCTTCTTCATACAGAGGGACATACACCTCCCTCGACAAACCGAATCTGTCGGCACACGCTTCAATGGGAAGATTCACCTCTAGCTTCGCATTGGCGGCGACTTCGCCTCTTGATAGCCCTCTCTAGCTTCTTTTCCCGCAAAGCTTGTGCCCTTCCAAGCCTTTTCACGGACCATGCATCCCGAAGTCGAGCGCACGAAGCTTCTTTTCCTTTTTTCCTTCCTCCAAACTCCTTTCTTCCTCCCCCAAGCCAAAGAAAAAGACTCCCGTCCTTTTTTCGAAAAACGGCTGCTCTTTCTCTCTCTCTTTTCTTCCTCTTAGTTTTTTCAAGGCAAAGAAAGAAAAAACCTTCTTTTCTTGGGAGTAGCGCCTGGCGCCATTGCCTTTGGGCTGTTTTTTCCTTACTCAAGCTTACCCTGTAAATTTAGCCTTCAATTTCATTTTTATTCTTTCCCCATCCACCCTTTGCTTTTTACCTTTACAAAACAAAAAGGACTCAAGCATGTGACTCACGTGTCGTCGGTGCTACATGTTCGCCCAATAAGTTCTTCGGTCATGTCACATGGGAGATCCACCTGTCGGCTCCGCATCATGATGCCTCGATAGCTTCGAACGGCATGTCCCAAACATAGAAAAAAGCATCCGACCATCCATGTTCGCTACGAATTGTGGACCTCGACCAAGCATATGTCCATGCTCCGGACTCTGATTCAGGTGCCGTCGACTCCGACTAGCATCACGTGTTGCATACTATCCACCAGAGACTTGGCGAGCTCGAGAAAACACCAAATGACACGTTTCCCAATGCGGCCCAACCGCCCGAAAACTGGCCCCTATCAAAACTTGATTGTCCATAACTTTCCATCCAGAAGTCCGATTCTCAATCCGAAAAGACCGGCGCGCTCCACAACTCGACCTTGACATGCGCATCCACTGATCCCAGTTTTGGCCACATGTTTGTACTTGCCCTGTCTGTCGGGACCTGCGAAGCCTTCTAACTTTGGACTCGCATATCTTTCAAATGTGGCCCCGTTTGAGGAGCCGTCTGGACGGGCTTCTAGAGCACCTCGAACACTTCATTCTAGGACACATTCCCGCACTTTGGACACCTTGACCTGCCATCTCAATTATCCCAATTTGGAGGCCCCCTTAGCCTAAAAAACCACTTTAAGCATACATTTCCGTTGCCACTCTCCTGCCCAGGGTCTTCATACATGCTTTAGCCCTTTGCCATGCACATTCTAGCACCCTTTTCACTTCATAGCACACTTCCCAATGGGACCAACTTTGATTGCACCAACGTGCGTGACTATAATGCATCATGTGCATAGATCTACGTGTAAAACATGATGAAACTATCATGGGTAATCTCGTATGTACTTGGTTAATCCATACATACACTCGTATATTAAAAACAATCACCGAGAGGATGACTACAGAGAAAACAATTGACATAGAGAGAGAGAGAGAGAGAGAGATGATGACTATGAAGTTTATGGTTTCTCACCGTGCTTTTG
Source organism: Adiantum capillus-veneris (assembly GCF_014529385.1). Lineage (NCBI taxonomy): Eukaryota > Viridiplantae > Streptophyta > Polypodiopsida > Polypodiales > Pteridaceae > Adiantum > Adiantum capillus-veneris. The sequence continues at coordinate 116,930,166 of NC_140959.1, read as the reverse complement.
GATTGATTTGGGGTTGTCGAAAGGCTTCTTGCTTTGCCGCAAGAGAGCGGTGATGAGCGCTACGTAGAGATATTTGCCACGAAAACTTTCGGAGAGCATGTACACCGTGAAACGAGAGAGAAGATAACAAGCAATTAGAGAGAGAGAGTATCCTTCTTCTTCTTCTTCACGAGAGAGAAGAGTTTATGGAGATGGTGATGAAGAGCTTTCACCACTCCGTATAATAGATAAGTAATTCTATCATCAAGGCAAGAGAGCTTCCGCGTCTGAGAGTGTATCTCTGCTCCTCAAGTGAAAGAAGAGAGGTCTTTATATAGGCTCTCAAGGCCAAAAGCACTAGCTAAGAATAGAGTGAGGCAAGGAGAGATAAGTTCGCGTACGTTCGTAGCTTTTCAAAAAAAATAAAAAATATATTATTATTATTATTTTAATTTTTTAAGAACACAGATTTTGACGCGCAATTCAGAGACTCTAAAAGAAAGTTGGCTTCCAAAAAAAGAGAGACTCTAAAAGAAAGTTGGCTTCCAAAAAAAGAGTTCTAAACTAAGCTCCTCCTCTCTTTTCTAAAAAGACTCTTTATTTCCTAAAAATAAGCCTTTGCTTTTTAGTGGTTAACTCTCCCACTTACCATTTAATTTTTACATTAAATTTGACCATCCAACACTATCTAGCCAACTAATGAAAAATGTAGCTAAGCTACGCCACACTGTAACATCCCGACATAATTATGACTTTATGATACTGTCAACCAAATTTTGATGAAATAGATATTGAAAGTTATTTTTTCTTATTTTTAAAAGAGACCTAAAAATTGGGGATCTTACATCCTTCCACACTTTAAAAATTCGAGGTGTCCTCACCTCGACATGGATAACAAATGAGTAAGTCTAAAACCTTTTATAGATATAGGCTAAATTGACTATCCTATTTCTCAATTATGATCCTATCTTGGAGAGATTTCACTTGCTATAGTATTAAATAATGTTGGAGCATTTCCAAGTCCAAATGGCACCGAAAGTTCTTCATTTCTCCTTCGTTTGTAGTAACTACATGAACACAAACATTTGATGGATTTCCTCCACCTCGAGCATTCTGAGTTCTATTGGCTTATGTTCCTCCTTGAGGCTGTTGATTTCCTCCCGAACGAGCTGGTCTATTGAATTGTCCATTTCTTGTAAAGATTGGATTTCCAGGTCTAAAATTCCCTTGGTTTTTTGGTGGTCTCTAGTTTGTATTAGGTCCAGATTGTGAATCTCTAAAGTTCCTGTTAGTGTCCGTACTTCTAGCATCATTTTGTATTGTAAGTTCATAATTCTTTGGATCATTAAACGGACAATTCCGAGACGCATGGTCTGGCTCAAAACAATTGAAGCAAAGGTGATCTCTTATTGCCCTCCCACGTAATATGGCTTCTCGAGTCTGTGGATATGAAGATCTAGATTCATCTTCTGGTCAAGGTCTTTTATTACCATTTGATATTTTGAATTCAATCGGTTTACCCGCATCAGGAACATCTGCAAAATTTGTAAGGCGTAAGCTCTGAATTCTAGTCTTCAAACGATTATGTAACCCTAACACGAATCGAGCTACCTTGACCTCTTGAGTCATCCCTGCTTGAGCATACTTGACAAGGGTCAAGAAATATTGATAGTATGATTCCAGCTCTCTCGTTCCTTGAGTACAGTCAAGAAACTCATTCATACGGTCTGAATGATAAACTTTGTTTTGATAATTCTTCTTTAATTGAGTCTTGAAATAATCCCAAGTTTCTCCATTAGGTTTGACATTATTCTCAATACAATAGTCTCTCCACCAATGCTTGGCCCTCTTTTCAAATTTAAACTTAGCAATGATAGCCTTGTTCTCTGCGGATGAGTGAGCTAAATGAAAGTAATCATCCATGCGCTCAATCGAGTCCTCAAGAACCTTGCCTACATCTTTGCCTCCTTCGCTAAAATTTCCTGGTTGTGACTTTCAAAGCATAGCATCAATGCGATCAATGATAGTCGGTTGAGGTGCAATAGGGACATTGGCATTAGCAGGAACTCCATTTCCTCTAGGAGGCATGATGTATTTCTTCATCATGTAAAATCCAAAATTTTATTAACAATATATTATATTAATCTTCCCGCATTATGAGTGCAAAAGGATGGGTGGGAGGGAAAAATTTTACCATAATTTTCTAAGGAATGGATAGTCATTTACACCCCATTGAAAGACGGATGTAGTTATAAGACGTTAGAGGTCACCTGCAAAGGTCATTACTAAAACAATCATTCAAATAAAATTCTTGATACACTTGTTGAACACTTCAACCACTTTACCATAACTCAAACCAAACACTTCCACTCAAGAAGAAAAGTTAAACAAGTATCATTAACCAATGTCACTTATAGATACATCATGAATACAATATCTTTTCTCAAATAGCATGCATGAATGCATGCATGATGCATAACTAACCCGGTTAGTATCAGGCTTTAGGCTATCCCTATAACCTTAAGCATTGGCTCTGATACCAGGTGAGAGATACCCCTCCCCAGGGATCTTTGCACAGAATATACAATTTACACATTTACACAATTTTCAATATACATCAAAGTTGCGAAAGTATTTGTATAGGGGAAGAGTTCTCAGCGCCCGACCAAGCATGGAGTTTAGGCCATGAGCCGGACTGCATCCAGAGGTACCTAGCGACTAGTGCTACCCCTGAATGGGTGTTATGAATGAAATAATACTCAAGAAAAAATATAACATTGTGGAGGGTGAATCTATGTGTACACCGCGTTGCGGAGAGAGAGAGAGAGAGAGAGAGAGAGAGAATATATAGTGGAGGGTGAAATAGAGTGCACAGAGACATGAGAAATTGGCAACACAGAATCTTTAAATACCCATATAAATGGAACAGGCAACCATGTATTAATGCAATGACAAAATCCAGGTATACCATAACATCAAAAAGTTTATGACAAAACAACTAGCAGAGCACCGGACCCTGTGTAGGGATCGACCGGTCCACCCATCCACTTCCGCTCTACTATTGATAGAGAGAATTTCACTTCGTCGGGAGCAAGCCAGAACACCTCCATCCTACCTGAGCCAGACATAGGTGATGCCGCTTCGCCTCCCTCCATGAACCCGAGCTCTGTAAGGATCCCAAATACCAGCAGGTGATAGGGTATTAACACCAACCATACCAGTTTAGGCGCCACGCCTCTTCGATGCCCAGCACCAGGTGTTTAGGCCAAGCCTTAGACCAAGCCAAGGCAAGATCCTCGACGGGTTAGCCGTGTAGGTCATTCAACCCCCGATGCACTAACCATCTAGATGAGCCTAACAAAAAGAAGAAGGCCTAGGCAACACCACTGATCCAGCAAACCCCAGGTCAAACCCCAGGTCAGCGACCCTTCAGTCTAAGGCTAAGCGATGTAGGTAATCCTAGTCTTGTAGCGACGCTACCATGAGAAACATAACACAGGAGTCCAATCACCAAAGCACTTTGCAGATGCACAAATAATTCTTTTTCCAAACAATTAGACTGTACAGGGTCTCTACCCTTACATGTGTAACATTTAATGGCCTAAAAACTTGTGTGTAGAGGAAATTAGCATGAACATAGCGGGCATTTCATTAGAATAGATTCCTAATGAGAATTACAAGAGTGCTTGGGTGGAGAGAGCAACAAAAAGCATAACACCAAGTTAGATAGCATCAACAATACTTTCAAAAGAGAGAGAAATTAAGCTATTGACAACAGTTGAGGACCGGATTTGCATGGAGCCGATCCCCCCTCCAAAGGCTTCGTATTATGGTTTCTCCCATCAAGAGAGACATTGTACAATACAATTCTTTGTGTTCCTTCAATACTAGTTAGTGCAATGAAGATGAGAGTTTCATGTAGTTAGTGCAATGAAGATGAGGAACTTCCACCCCCAATTATCCGCGTTCTCAGACCCAAGACCTCACACACCTTCGAAGATGGTGAGAGCTAGCAGGGTATAAGAGTAGATTGAGAGGAAGAAGGAGTATCTTACGAGAAAGATGTACATCTCCTCACATAATCACTCATATTAGCATAGCTTAGCTTAGTAATTAGCTTGCATTAGGAGAAACTTGGACTCAATTTTGGGCCCTGTAAGAAACGCCAACTCAGCATAGAGAGAGGTAATTATGAAAAATGCAAAAGTTTTTTCTTGGAATTCTATTTCTCATAGTACATACGTAAAAGTTTGCTCAATCACTTAAATGCATGCTCGTACAAAATGCTTTTCGAGAGCCCAACTTAAGTGTACACAAAAATCCATGTCTGTGAATCTTAATGACTGATGTGATGTGCGATGAGAGAAAACACATAAGAGTTGTTTTCAAAATACAAAAATAATACCATGGATGCATCCGGAACGTCCAAAAACCTTAGGATAGCTCTTTAAAACGTTGGAATCTGACGTCTCTAGCTCAAGATATAGCATTTTTAAGCCTAGGGCCTCAATGAGGTCAGTACCAAGCGAATAGAGGCCCTTGAGACTCCTCAAGGGCCTCTATTCGCTTGGTACTGACCTCATTGAGGCCCTAGGCTTAAAAATGCTATATCTTGAGCTAGAGACGTCAGATTCCAGCATTTTAAAGAGCTACCCTAAGGTTTTTGGACGTTCCAAATGCATCCGCGGGCTTAAAAAATGCTATATATTAATCCTAGGGCCTCATGAGGTCATAACCAAGCGAATAGAGGTCCCAGAGACCTCTCTAGGGCCTCTATTCGCTTGGTTCTGACTCCTTCATAGTCTTAAATAGTACATATCAATCACTATCAAGTACGATCTGTTCGAATTTAAATTGCAAGTACTTCATAAAAAGGTGATTGATATTTGTGCGAGATGCACAAGTACAAGTACTTCACTTTATAGGATAGCAACAGCGGGTCATAAAAAGGCGTTCGGCGCTTGTGCAAGATGTCATTTTCAAGCGCCTTACTTTTTTGATGATAATGACAATTTCACCAAAATGGTTTTCATGGACATTTTCAAAATGAGAAAAAAGGTTTTTCAACGTAACGTTAGCCTTCTTCCTATTGGCTAAGGAGCATTCTCTCACTAGAGCTAAAAGGCCCGAAAATGAGTCCATTTCATTCCTAATGGTAGAGGAGATGAGCATGCATTGAAGCTTGGCTCTTGGTTGGATTTGCATCTACATGCCAAGAGTGTATCGATGTAGGCTTCTATCTCACAAGCTTGGAGTAGGTGATGAGCTCTCCATTAAAGCTTGGGAAGAGATAGTCTTTTCTTTCTTCACACATGAGATTGTGTGTGTGTGTATGTGTGTGATAATGCCTTGCAAAATTCAGCCCCCTCTCTCTCTTGGGCGAGCCCTCTTGCTATTTTCTCTTCCTCTACCCTGATTGGGCCTCCCCAAGTCAAGCCAATCATTATTAAGCAACATAAGTGATAGCCTTCTGACATGTGTCCCCCTTTCCTCTTTTGTGAGAGCTTTATGTAATTTAATAATTCAACTAAACTCTCATTGGACCCTTTTGCCTCCTGGCCAATAGGAATCAAGCAAGCCATTGGGCTGCTGAATGCTCATTGGACCCCTTGGGAGACTGTCCAATAGTCATCTAGGAGACTTAATTCTCATTGGTTCTTTTATTAAGTGTTTTTAAATTACTTAAACTAGATTTACTCTAGCTTAATTCTCATTGGTCCACCTCCAAGGCCATCCAATAGGAATTGGTCACACCTTGTGGGCATCTGGCCTAGGGAGCTGACATGTGTCCCTCATTCCCTTTGTGTAAAGGGAGCTTGTGTGTGTGTGTGGATTTCTCTCTCATCCCCTACATGCTAGGCTCACCCCCTCCTATGTAGGGATGTACAAAGACTTTTCTGGTCACACACAAAGCATCCAATTCCCCTAGGGTTGACCTTTGGACACAACCTTTGAATTTTGGAACCTTAGCATTTTGGAAGTCTTAATGGGCTGAACCTTAGGGTCTTTTTAGCCCATTGTTGCACATGGATCTTTTGCAGATGCCCCCCCCCCCTTTGGATCCTTGTTGTGGCCGGTCTGCTAGCTTAACCTCCCCTGGCACTTCCCCACATTAAATGATTAGTTTAATATGAGAAAATAATTTAGGAGAGTTAGATATTGATTATTATGACATTACCTCTCTCTTGAAATCATAGTAGTCCTCGAGTAGGGTGTAGAGAAGATAAAGCATATTCATGAGTCCTTTTCTTAGCGGGTAGAGGATCCCTATGTTACCCTACGACATCATTCCACAATGGATGACTAATCCATTTGGCGCTTGAGATCCTGAGGCTGCCGCAAGCATATCTGCACCTTAGTCCTATCAGTCTTCCATAGCAGAGTGACAAGCTCTACTTGGTGTTTGGGAGACGTCGTCTTCGCAAACTTGATCTAAGCATGCATACTACTTCATTTTTGTGCACAATAAAGAAAAAGAGAGTCTTATAAGACAAAAGAAATTTTGTTCATTTTTAACATTTTGTACATTTGCTTACTCTTGGGAAGCATTGTAAGCATTGACAAGGTTTAGGTTATCCTTTAATTGTATGCCTTGCATCCATCTAGCATCTTCAAAAGGATAATTCTTAAACTTAATAAGATATCGTCGGATAGTCTTACCGCCTCTTAGTACCTTGTCTTCATGTCGGAGAATGGACTCGGGCTGCAGCACCTCTTCTTGGTCCTCGATCTCCGGTGGGTCTTCAATAGTTGGTTCTTGAGGTGGCTCTCCTTTGTAAGGCTTTAATAGGCTCACATGGAAAGCATTGTGTATGACCCAATGATTGGGAAACTTGAGTTGATAGGCCATCTCATTGATTGGCCTAAGAATCTGGAAGGGACCATAGTACCTTTTTGCTAGTTTAGCATAGTACTTTTGGTGGCCCGTAGGATTCTTGCCCGTCGTGTGCTTTAATCGAGCCTTGGGAAACTTTAATAAGACCCAATCATTTTCTTTAAAGGCTTGGGATCTTCTGTGCTTGTCAGCAGCAGCCTTTTGCCTTTGCTGTGAGATAGAGATAGCATCCCTAATCTTTTGAAAAGATTCTTGTAGGTCTTGGCTATACTCATCTGCAGCGAAGATCTTCCGATGTACCTTAAGTAGCAAGGGACTTTTTGATCTCCCCTCAATTACCTTGAAAGGTTCTTTTCCCGTGGAAGTATGTACAGTGTTATTGTAAGCATACTCCACTAAGGGTAAGTACTTCTCCCATTGGGATCTTTGATCTACTTCCATTACATAGGCTTTTAGTAGATCCAGAATGGTTAGGTTAGCTATTTCACTTTGGCCATCCGTTTGTGGATGATAGGCCGAAGAGAAGTTTAGCATTGTCCCTAAATTCTCAAAGAGACCCTTCCAGAAATTACTGGTCATTCTAGGATCTCTATCCGACACTATGGACATTGGCAAGCCATGGTACTTGAAAATTTGGGAAATGAAGAGGGTTGCCATTTAATGGGCTTTAATAGTATTTTTGACAGGTATAAAATGTGCTTGTTTACTGAACCTATCTACTATCATCCATATTCCCATGGATAGACTTAAGCAATCCAAAGATAAAATCCATGGATATGCTCTCCCATGGTGAATTAGGGATTGGCAAGGGTTGAAGCAATCCAAGTTGCTTCCCTCTATCAAATTTTGTCTTTTGGCATACCACAGATTTAGAAACATACTCTTGTATGTTCACTTTCATGGTAGGCCAATAGAAATATTCCCTTTAAGGTCGACTGAATCCCTCTATGCCCCGCATAAGGTGGAGCATGAGATTCATACATTACTTTCTCATGTAGTGAGTTAGTAACGCATAGTCTATTTCCATAGAGAAGATAACCATCTTGTAAAGTAAATGGTTCTTCTTTCTTCCCTAATGCAAGGGCTGAAATCACATCTCTAAAATCGGGATCAATAGCATACTCATCTATCATTGAAGATAGATCATTGTGAGTTGCTATGGAAACGGCATTCACTCTCAGTCGTCTTGAGAGTGCGTCAGCCACTTGATTATGCTTGCTAGCAATGTGAGCAATATGGAAATGAAATTGTGAAAGGAAATTTGCCCACCTCATTTGTTTGTCGGAGAGCTTGGACTACGTCATGAAGTACTTAAGACTTTGGTGATCCGTTCGCAGAATGAAAGGAGTCCCCAATAAATAGTGCTTCCATGAGTCTAAGGCATGTAGAACTGCAAGGAGTTTCTTTTCATATATTCTTAGAGCTTGATCAACAGGGTCGAGCCTTCGACTCTCATAGCCTATGGCGTGCCCTTCTTGGAGCAAAACAGTTCCAAGGCAATCACACAAGCATCACATTGGACCTCAAATGGTTTTGAGAGATCCGATAGTGAAAGCACAGGTTGAGAGATAAGCTTTTCTTTAAGCTTTTCGAAATCATTGTTCTCCTTAGCAGACCATGTATACCTAATGCTTTTCTATGTTAGGTCATGTAATGGTCCCGCAATTTGTGAGAACTTTTCTATGAAGCGTCTATAGTATGCACACATACCTATAAAGCTTTTTAGTTCATGAAGATTCCTTGGTTTAGGCCATCCTTTTATTACCTCTAACTTTGATGGATCCATTTGGATGCCATCTAGAGAGATAATGTGACCTAAATACTGAATCTCTTGCAAGAAAAATTCACTTTTCTTTCGATTAACATAAAGTTTATTCTCTCTCAGAACTTGAAATATTACCTGGAGGTGTTGCTTGTGTTCGTCTAATGAATTAGAGTAGATGATAATATCATCAAAGAACACTCCAGTGAAGGTTCGATGAGGCCTGAACAAATTCTCCATCAAGCGGTTGAATGTGGCTGGTGCATTGGTCAAGCCAAAAGGCATGACAATGTATTCATAAAGACCAAACATGGTGCGAAATGTGGTCTTTACAATGTCTTGATCAACTATCCTTATTTGATGATAGGTACTTTTTAGGTCAATCCTACTGAAGTAGGTTGATCCTTGTAGCTTATCAAATAGGTCTTCTACCCGTGGAACGGGAAACCTATTCTTGATAGTGATCCTATTTAGTGCTCTATAGTCGACATACATTCGATATGTGCCGTCTTTCTTTTGCACTAATAGCACAGGTGAGCAAAATGGAGATGAGCTAGGCCTAACCATGCCCTTCTCAACTAACTCATGCACTTGCCCCATAATCTCCTCTTGTTGAGCTTGAGAAACTCTATAAGGAGGTTTGTTAGGCGGTGAACTTGCTGGAAGAAGTTCAATTGCATGGTCATCATTACCTCGTTTAGGAGGTAGCTCACAAGGGATGTCGTCAATAAAAACATCTTGAAATCCCTTGAGAAAATTGGATAACTCTAATTCCTTTTGGTTGCTTTTATTTTCTTTTGCTAAAGCATTAGGTTCATTTTGAGAATCTTTAACAAAAATCATGTACACGGAAATATAGCTCTTTATTGATTTGTTGAAAGCTGGTGTATGTACAATGGGGATAGTGTTACCCATTTCCTTAGCATCTATATACATTTCTTTTTCCCTAAACTTAAAGGAGATTCTCCTTTCAGGGAAAAATTTAACATTGGCAACCAGGCGGTCAAACCATGGTGCCCCTAGGATTACATCCTCATGCTTGAGAGGAGGGATAAAGAAGTCCTCTTTGTCCACATAGCTTTGAACATGAAGCCTCAATTTCCCGATTAAGGGAGTGACTGAAGCTTCTTGCTCCTTGAAAGCACTGTCTGCGGGTAGGACATCTCCCATCTCATAGGCTTGTATGCCTAGCTTGGTGGCCAACTCTATAGATATAAAATTGTGAGTAGAACCAGGGTCAAGGAGAATAAAAGCATCATGTTCTCTTACCTTTCCCCAAGCATGGCATAGAGGAGATCCTTTGTGGTGAGTTTGGTGAGTCTCCTCCTCTTGGATTTCAACCAAGGAAACTCTAGGAGGATCTTGGCGGTTGTTCTTTTGGGGACAAGCACGGTACACATGCCCTTGTTCGCCGCACTTGAAACACCGGTTATCCTTGCGATAACGCTCAAGCTCTTCAGGAGAGAGTTTGTTTTTACCTTTGTAAACTCCCTTCTCTTTGGCTTTGTTGGAGTTGCCCTTAGGAGACTTTTGGACATTGTCCTTCCCCTTAGGTTCATTGGAACCCTTGTTTTCCGTGGGCTTATTATTTCTTTTAGCCCCCGTTTGGAAATTGATTCGAGAGGCCACCATAGTATGGTGTATTACCACCGATATGGTACATGGCCTTTGGGAGTTGACATACTCCGCCATTTCTTCGGTTAAGCCCACACAAAATTGTTGCTTTTGCTCTCCAAAATCCAACTTTTTGAAGACAGTGGCTTTGAGTTGTAGGTCCCAAAACTTGTTTACATATTTGTGGATGGATTCGTAGGGAGAGAGCTTTAAGCTTCGCCATTCGGTGAGTACTTTGTCTTTGGCATCGGTGGCCAAAAACTGCTTCATAATGGAAGCTCTTAAAGCTTTCCATGTTCGTGGAGCTTCACCATTGGCCCGTAGGCTAGACCACCATTGCCTGGCGGACTTTTGAAAGTGCATAGCTACATGGCGTAGCTTAGAGGACTCCGTGAAGCCCTCATCTCCAAACGCCGCATCGAACTGTTGGATAAATGCCAAGACTTTGTCCAAAGCACGAAAGGTACCATCATAGGTAAGGAAACAGATGCTCTTCCCTCCCTCTTTGAACTTCTTTAGCTTGGATGACCTCTTCCATGCGGCATAGGATTTCCTATGGCCTCTTCTTTTTGATGGTTCAAAAGTTGCACCATCACTTTCTTCATAAGGTGGAGAAGAGGGTGACCTCTTTCTCGCCTTTTTCTTGTCTTGATCTTCGTTGTCTTCACCATCACTTTCATAAGAGTAAGAGGATGAAGAAGATGGAGAAGAGGGTGTCCTCTTTCTCGCCTTTTTCTTCTCTTGCTTTTTATCATCCCTCTTTGAATTATGATGTGGAGAAGGGTGCAATGGTCTTCCCCGCTTTGGTGGTGATGGAGAGCGTTTAGCCTGCCGTCTTCGTGGAGCCATCTCCACTGAGGTGGTACTCACTTCTTTCTCGTTCCTTTGGTGGAGGCTCTTGAGTTCTCCTTTGGGAAGGAGATGCATCATCAAGAAGTAAATTCTTGAGCCCTTCATATGGATAATCTTCTTCTTCCCGAATCGGAGAGAGACCTCTTTTGGGAGTCTCACAAGGAGGCTTCCTAGGTGTTCTCTCGTCATGGTGATGAGCTTGGAGAATTCCGTGAGCACGGTTCTGCCGTTGCACTTCACTTTGGAGAGATGGATTGCCCATGGCTTGTTGAAGCCTAGAAACAAGATAGTTAAATAAGCATCGGAGCATCATTAGTAGCTTGCTCATTAGCAAAATCAAAGTTATCAACATTAATTTCACTCTCTTTACTATTGTCAGCTATTCTAACAACTTTTAGGTGTAAACTTTTTAGGTGTACTTTGGCACTTCAAGCCCTAGTTGCTACTCCTCTTTACCCCTTTAGAAAAAGCACTCAAGCTACTGTACCCGCGGCTCGAATACCATTAATTGCAAGGAATAGAAGACAGGGTATTTCAACACCAAAACAGCACCGGCTCCTGTCAAGCTTCTAATAGCTCAATAGTGGTTAAGCCGTAGGCAAGCCCCGTAGGACTCCACTATTAAGACCATAGCTCTTGACAGTGATGCCCCGTTAACTGCACGAAGGCATGCGCACTGCAAGGCTGAAAAATCCCTATTCTACTTACTCACAAGCAATTAATAATACCAACCATTTATAGCTAGCTTGAGGACCTCCCTTCTTGAGAAAGAAAAGAGAAACCTTATGCTCTGATACCAATGTAACATTTAATGGCCTAAAAACTTGTGTGTAGCGGAAATTAGCATGAACATAGTGGGAATTTCATTAGAATAGATTCCTAATGAGAATTACAAGAGTGCTTGGGTGGAGAGAGCAACAAAAATCATAACACCTAGTTAGATAGAATCAACAATACTTTCAAAAGAGAGAGAAATTAAGCTATTGACAACAGTTGAGGACCGGCTTTGCATGGAGCCGGTCCCCCCTCCAAAAGGCTTTGTATTATGGTTTCTCCCATCAAGAGAGACATTGTACAATACAATTCTTTGTGTTCCTTCAAGACTAGTTAGTGCAATGAAGATGAGAGCTTCATGCACTTAGCAAAACACTTAGCAAACACAACATTAATTATCCCCGTTCTCAGACCCAAGACCTCACACACCTTCGAAGATGGTGAGAGCTAGCAAAGTATGAGAGTAGATTGAGAGGAAGAAGGAGTATCTTATGAGAAAGATATACATCTCCTCACATAATCACTCATATTAGCATAGCTTAGCTTAGTAATTAGCTTGGTAGAAGAGATGAGCACGCATTGAAGCTTGGATCTTGGTTGGATTTGCATCCACATGCCAAGAGTGTATCGATGTACGCTTCTATCTCACAAGCTTGGAGTAGGTGATGAGCTCTCCATTAAAGCTTGGGAAGAGATAGTCTTCTCTTTCTTCACACATAAGATTGTGTGTGTGTGTGTGTGTGTGTGTGTGTGTGATCATGCCTTGCAAAATTCAGCCCCCTCTCTCTCTTGGGCGAGCCCTCTTGCTATTTTCTCTTCCTCTACCCTCATTGGGCCTCCCCAAGTCAAGCCAATCATTATTAAGCAACATAAGTGATAGCCTTCTGACATGTGTCCCCCTTTCCCCTTTTGTGAGAGCTTTAGGTAATTTAATAATTCAACTAAACTCTCATTGGACCCCTTTGCCTCCTCGCCAATAGGAATCAGGCAAGCCATTGGGCTGCTGAATGCTCATTGGACGGGCCCTTGGGAGACTGTCCAATAGTCATCTAGGAGACTTAATTCTCATTGGTTCTTTTCTTAAGTGGTTTTAAATTACTTAAACTAGATCTACTCTAGCCTAATTCTCATTGGTCCATCTCCTAGGCCATCCAATAGGAATTGGGCACACCTTGTGGGCATCTGGCCTAGGGAGCTGACATGTGTCCCTCATTCCCTTTTTGTAAAGGGAGCTTGTGTGTGTGTGTAGCTTTATCTCTCATCCCCTACATGCTAGGCTCGCCCCCTCCTATGTAGGGATGTACAAAGACTGTTTTGGTCACACACAAAGCATCCAATTCCCCTAGGGTTGACCTTTGGACACAACCTTTGAATTTTGGAACCTTAGCATTTTGGAAGTCTTAATGGGCTGAACCTTAGGGTCTTTTTAGCCCATTGTTGCACATGGCTCTTTTGCAGATGGCCCCCCCTTTGGATCCCTACTGTGGCCGGTCTGCTAGCTTAACCAATATTCTAGCTTTTTCTCCCCTAGCACTTCCCCACATTAAATGATCAGTTTAATATGAGAAAATCATTTAGGAGAATTAGATATTGATTATTATGACAACACATCTACCATAAACGATCTTGATCACTTCATGATCCAATCCAAAACCCATAAATCATCAACCATAATCCAATCACATCACACAGGTAGACTCTCCACCCTATTTGGGTGAGGCACGACCAATCCTGCATAACCACTTTAGAACATAACATGGCTACAAAAAGTTCGGCAGCATAACTCAATCCAGAAAAAAAAAACCATAAGCTACACCGGCTTCCACCATAAAAATATCAACCATAATCCATGTGGGAATCTCAGCCCTTAACCATAAATCATAATCACACTGAACCAACTCCCACACTTGGAGTTTGACATATCCCCTGCAATCAATCGGAGTCTACACACATGTGACCCTTAAGATGTGATTCTTTCATGCATAAAAAGAGTCCAACCAGCGACTAATCATGATATAAAAATCCAATTTTGACAACATCCAACCATGCAAAGTTGATGCATCACATCCGCACTTCACCACTCTAGCACATAGAGCTAGTTTTAACCTAGATAGGTGGAAAGCAATCATAACCATGCACATGAGGCATCCATATCAATCCATGAGTTCCAGTACATCATATGATAACCTTACAACACCATAATCATGATGCAAGACAACTTTGACCTTTAGGTAAACCATAAACCATAACTTCACACATATGTAGAGAAAATTTTTTTGACAGTTTAGAGAGTATACAAACTATGCAAATAAAAGTGTTTGACCTCAACCCAATGCATCAATTTCAGCTCTATAATGTAGACTATACTCCATCACGTCACTTTAACCATATGATACTCACACAGCAAACGGTAACCCCCAAAGAAAGTCACTTTATTCATATCTGCCTATGGGGTTCGGAAGGTTTGACCATATACTCTCATGTAGTTTTAGGGCCATTTGATAATTGGAATAAACTCACCAAAACAAACCATAGAACATATCAAAAAGGCTCGATCAACTCACGACATCATATGGTATCCCCCTTTGATAGCACTCCTACACGTGTAGGTAAATGTGATAATAGAGTGATTAATAACTCGCATTCTCAAAGTGATAACGGAGACCTAAATTTATTTATCATCAAGTTTTATCAAGATTTTCAATTGGTTAAGTGGGTTTTCTCATCTGGTGAATCTATACAGTAGTTCTCCAAGGAGCCTGGAGTCAAAAAATTTGGTTGCGTAGTGTGCAGCAATCTGTTAACTCGTGCGTGTTTTTCACATGGCACATAAGAGAGAAAATATTCTAAATGATGTATGTTATCTATGGTGTAAAGGGTTTGGACTAATTCATAACAGTTTGTGATTTATGACCCAAACAATATTCCTATCGCTTCTATGACGTGAAACGAAAAGCGCTTCTTTATGCACGTGCGTGACTATAACGCATCATGTGCATAGATCTAAGTGTAAAACATAATGAAACAATCATGGGGAAATCTCGTATGTACTTGGTTAATCCATACATACACTCGTATACTAAAAACAATCACCGAGAGAGTGACTACGTAGAAACAAATTGACATAGAGAGAGAGAGATGATGAGGATGAAGTTTATGGTTTCTCACCGTGATTTCAGATTGATTTGGGGTTGTCAAAAGGCTTCTTGCTTTGCCGCAAGAGAGCGGCGATGAGAGCTACGTAGAGGTATTCGCCATGAAAACTTCCGGAGAGCGTGTACACCGTGAAACGAGAGAGAAGATAATAAGCAATTAGAGAGAGAGTATTCTTTCTTTTCTTCTTCTTCACGAGAGAAGAGTTTATGGAGATGGTGATGAAGAGCTTTCACCACTCCGTATAATAGATAAATAATTCTATCATCAAGGCAAGAGAGCTTCCGCGTCTGAGAGTGTATCTCTGCTCCTCAAGTGAAATAAGAGAGGTCTTTATATAGGCTCTCAAGGCCAAAAGCACTAGCTAAGAATACAGTGAGACAATGAGAGACAAGTTCGCGCACGTTCGTAGCTTTTCAAAAAAATAATAATAATAATAATTTTTTTAAAGGACATGGATTTCGACGTGCGATTTAGAGACTGTAAAAGAAGCTTGGCTTCCAAGAAAAGAGTCCTAAACTAAGCTCCTCCTCTCTTTTCTAAAAAGACTCTTTCTTTCCTAAAAACAAGCCTTTGTTTTTTGGTGGTCAACTCTCCCACTTACCATTCAATTTTTACATTAAATTTGACCATCCAACAGTATCTAGCCAACTAATGAAAAATGTAGCTAAGCTACGCCACACTGTAACATCCTGACATAATTATGACTTTCTGATACTGTCAACCAAATTTTGATGAAATAGATATTGAAAGTTAGTTTTTATTATTTTAAAAGAGACCCAAAAATTGGGGATCTTACACATGTTTTATGATCCAATCATGTACTTTTATGGCATTATCCAATGCTCCGACACTTCCATAGGCTTTGAGAGTACAATCCTCTCACCCATGTGAAGGTCTTGCATAAGGCCATAGACCTTCATGATGCAAGTATATACGATTCATTTGGATAAATGCACTCTCTTCACATTTTGATAAGATAGCCTAGAGCTTCCTTAGCACAGCCAAACAATTACCAACTCCATGTGTTTCTCCACCAATAGCCACACAAGGTGTTGGCATTGGCGATCGCATCTAGAAAAAGGTCTTCCCTTTTTATCTGATTAAGAAAGCCTAGAGATTCCTTGCCACAACCATGTTGGGAATCTTTGGCATCCAAGAGATGACAATTCGGATAGAAATCTCATCAAGAACTTTACATGCTTTTGTAAGGGTTCTACATAGAATATACATATCAACCAAAGCACTAGCTAAACATGTTTACCCAATAGCCCCTAGCTAGCAATCTGATTGTAAATTCTCTCACCCATGCAAAGGTCTTGTGTAAGGCCACATGCCTTCATGGTGTAAGCATACATGATTTCACTTGGAGAAAGACCCTCTTTTCATTTGGATAAGACAACCTAGAGGTTCCTTGCCAATACATACCATGCAATAAACACGCTCCAAGAGAGATGACATCCCAGAGTGGATGTCCATCAAGAACTTATTGTGCTTCTATAAGGGCATCACATTTGGCATACATATTGATCAAACCATCACCAAGCACTGCATATTTCTCCAATAGACCCTGATTAGCAATTGCATCGTGAATTCTCTCACCCATGTCAAGATCTTGCATAAGGCCATAGCTCCTCAAAGTACAAGCGTTGAATACATTTTAAGGAAGACCTTCCCTTCATGTATGATTAAAACAACTTTGAGCTTCCTTGCTGCAATCCTACAATCACACATTTCAAGAGACGACATCTTGAAGAGGATGCCAATTAAGAATTGCTCATGCTTTTGGGAGGGCACCACATTTTGCATACATACTAGCCAAAGCACTGCTAAGCAAACATCTTGCATAAGGCCATCCAAAGATAACAACATTGGCTTACTACAACTAATGTTGTTCTTGTTCCTGAAATCAACGCATTCAAAGTGATACCATTCTAAACAGGAAGCCCATCAACAACTTGTCTTGCTTTGATGAGGGTACCTTTTCCATGTCTCTTATTGACCCGAGATGGAAAGCTAGGGTTGGGCTTCAATAATATAGTGATACATGGTTATTAAAGCTTGAAGAAGAGAGCGTTGTAGTGTTAGGAGACAGTGCTATTTTTGAACCTAACTCGACATTGTTGTGAAGCTGGTTGATCATCCGCGTGCATGCAGATGATCAAGATGCTCTTGAACATATGTATACATGCCATCATTATTCTCCAATCATATCCAATACAATAATTTTTAACAAACATCAGTGGTGTCATCTCTCTCTCTCTCTCTCTCTCTCTCTCTCTCTCTCTCTCTCTCTCTCTCTCTCTCTCTCTCTCTCTCTCTCTCTCTCTCTCTCTCTCTCACACACACACACACACACACACACAACCTTATTATTCATGAAGCATGGAGATCCTCAAATATGGTCATGCACTCTCTCTCTCTCTCTCTCTCTCTCTCTCTCTCTCTCTCTCTCTCTCTCTCTCTCACACACACACACACACACACACACACACACACACACACACACACACACACACTACCTTATTATTCATGAAGCATGGAGATCCTCAAATATGGTCATGCAGTCTCATGGCCAAAGCACGAGAGAATCTTGGCCAAAACTAGACCCTCCTCCTAAAAGCATAGTCAGAAAATTGTTGAAGGGCATGTGTGTTCATAGACTACACTACAACACTTATGGTTGAGGAAGAGCATCACACTTGGCCGCCTACATACCCACCAAAGCATACTCAAAATAACACCCACACTTCCATGTGTGTGTGACACAAATATCAAGATTATACAGAGTGAAAGAAATGATGGGAGAGGGGACGTACTTACCTGTAGTATTAACATGAGTGGCAGGGAAAGTAGTCAAAAATGCTCCATTGTAGTAGTCTAGCAGAGCAGAAGCACCAGTAGTAGAGTGCACGTTTGTTCAAAAATATGCTTCGGCTTGCCAAGAACTATAAGGACCGTGTGAAGAGAGCCCCATCCACTGTCCCAGTTAAGTCTAACTAGGACAAAAGCCGAGGGATAAAATATAGTAACTAGGTCTTGAATAATATCAATACTACTCTTGGTGTTAGGTGTGTGTGTGTGTTCTAGTAACAGTATAGGATTAACACCAAAGAATCCTTTCAAATTACAAAAGACACTAGAAACTATGTCAATGAAAAGGTGGTAGAATTCCCATTCATAGTACACAACAGACTTTATACACAAGTACAAGAGAATCAAGAGCCATAAGATATATAAGTCCACTCTCCAAGCTAGGGAACTTTGAAAACCATAGTTGAGAAGGTAGCCCTCACTTGCATCCATGGAAACAACACATCTTTCAGTTAGCATTGGCACTATATGCAGGTGATGCATGGGTATCCCACATGTTATAGATGCCACCCAACTTTACTGCTTTTAAAGATAAATAATAGGAAAGTTAAATCTAATAATATATTTAGAGATGGTTTTATTTACAAGGTGGAAAACCATATGGAGCTCCTTGTGCTTTACAAGATCCCATGAGATAAGACCGGAGACGAGTTTTATGAGGCAATTTAGCCTCGAAGTGGGCCACATATTCCAATTTCTTGCCTTTACAGAGTTTGGCATTACTTGCCACTATTTTTTAGGGTCACTGATAGTACTCATACGTGCGGTCAATCTATACCTTGGAGAGTATCTCTTCAATTCGTATAATAGGGCCACATTACATGGTCCTGCATAGACACATAGGTCGCACCCATGCACCATTCTACACCTTCGTCCGAGATGACTCAGAAGGGGAAGGGGGGGAAAACACCGACTAGCAACAAGATGATCATAATTTTGTTTATAATGTTTCCTTGTTAATTGTTTTCCTTTTCATGAGCTTTGCAGGAGTTTTTATCTCTTAGCAGGCATATTATTGGGCCGTATTCATGCAAACTCATGATAAACAAGATGCTAGGCCGAGAGTATGTATATATGAATGAGCAATGAGCATAATTATTCTGGCAAATTTTTGGCCAAATAATAATAATTATCGGTAGTTTTCTTTTAATTTCAAGCTAAAAAGATAAAAAATTTAATAAGTTGAGCCAGTACAACCAAAATCAAGTTCTAAAAGCAAACACCAAATCTACATAGCAAGGGCTTCAAAGATGGAAAATACGGAAAGGTTTGGCACCGATCGAATTTTGGGCCAACCTATGAAGGCTCAAAAATATAGAATAAAGGCCATTTGGTGATCGAATGTCCAAATGATGAACTGTTCAAGCTAGAGGTGGTATGACAGAAAGATAGGAACAATCAAGGTAAGTATGCATAGGGAATTCCGGGTAGGTCGGGGACATATAGCCAAAATGGGGAAAATCAATCTCATTTGCATTGTGTGTGTGTGTGTGTGTGTGTGTGTGTGTGTGTGTGTGTGTGTGTGTGTGTGTGTGTGTGTGTGTGTGTGTGTGTGTGTGTGTGTGTGTGTGTGTGTGTGTGTGAGAGAGAGAGAGAGAGAGAGAGACTGGGACACAAAGAGTTCTCTGCCACATTTTTGTTGCGAACCACCACAGTAGCTCTTACTACACCAAATTTGTCAAGTATGATCACCAACCCAACAAGAACATTTGTGTATATAGTACACTGCACCAAAAACTTCAAATCAACAAATAAAATCATGTGTAGCAGCCCCCAATCAAATCAGTGTAGCTACACATGTCAAAATCAAAAACTTTTTCATCTCAGTAGGCTCGTGATACTTGGTAAAATCAGCACAACTAATCATAGTTGCAAAAGGATGTGGAACATGGGTCATGATCCATGTTCCCAAAACCCTAATTTCAAAAAAAATGGGTAGTAGACTCTCCATAAACCTAGGAACATACTGTACTAATTGGATCTACAATCCATGCTCCATCATGGATCGTGATCCATGTACCCTAATGATAGATTTAGGAAAAACCTTAGCAAATGGTTAGAGATAGCAAAGAGGAGCATTCCATGCAAATTGGGTACAAAATGGATCACCAGAAACCAAGATATCTAGCATATTTAATCTGCAAATGGTCATGTTGGATCTAACCAATGCTAAAGTGATCCTAACTCCAAAATTCTATGTCAAATGGCTTAGGATATGTACCAACAACTAGCCCACCAAGTCTGGTAGCATTTGACCTCAAAACATGGATCGTGATCCATGTACCTCCAAGGGAAATTTTGACAGATTTCAACAGTTGACAATCAGTAGCCCTATACATGGGAAATGCAGGACAAAGGGTGTCAAAATAGTACATAAATGTTGATTTTGAAGTTGAGAGCAGATGTGTGAGAAACCAAAGTTCCAAAGGAGAAACATTCAAAATTTTAGAGTTTATGAAACCTAGCTAAGAAATGCTTTCAAAATCATTGAATTTACTTGGCTAGATCTCCAACCTCAAATAGAATAAAAAAGTATTGAAAAATGACAGGCAATTGAGCAGCAAGGTGATTCTCAAACACAAATCACTAGAAGTCAAGGAAACATCAGATGGTAGCCAAGGGCATTGATAAAAAAGGGGTCCAAAAAATAGATATGGTCAAAGTCAAAAAAACATGGCCATAAACTAGAAAATGGAGTAAACTTAGTAAAAACATGTCCAAACTTGAAAAAATTTCATCAGTGTGCTAGGATTGACTATAGAAATAGGTGTGCCAAACGGCATTCCAAAACCCTGCCAAACATGGATCACAATCCATGTACCTTTTTCCACCCATCTAGGAAGGAACATCACCATATGGTCCTAGACACCATACAAGGTCTTGTCCTGACGTGTCAAGGCATTTGGATCTCAAAATCCCAACCAAAGACCTAAATTTCTCTAAGCCTGACAAATTTTCAAAAATTTGACCCAAAATCTTAACCAGTGATCCAAATCCCAAAGTTTTTGGACCAAAGCATCACCTTAAGGTGCCCTACCAGGTGGTATCATCAAATCATTAAAATGTGCTCCAACATGGATCATGATCCATGTACCTCAGAGCCAGATGTAGTTTGTGATCTCTTGCCCTAGTGACTATAGTTGTTCTAGATGCACTGGTGAAGTTTGGTCAAACTTGGAGTAGTTTTGACAAAGTTATGCTCATTTCTAATTTTATGGTCAAATTTTACGTTTTTTCCTTTTCTTGACAACCTTTTGATCATCTTCTAACTCTAAAAGCAGCTTGAAATTGGTCACAAGATGCCCCATAGGAAATCCTAGAAGGAGTGGGGGGTGGCACCTTATGAGATCACCAACATCTCATCAAATGAGAAGGCTCACATCACTGATCAAGAGCTAGAAACAATACTAGCAAATATCTTCATGAGAAGGTTCCATGCGACTGATGGAATGAAAGTCAAGACCAGCATATTCCCCAAGAAATTGTGGACAATGCACCAAAAATATGAAGTATTAGAAGGGGCCACATGATTACAGCTAGATAGCTTCTTCCGATTACCACCATGGGGAACAAATTTCCAGAGATCCCATGAACTGATCGGTTCCATCCAATACAATGGGCAAACAACACTAACAGACAAAGATGAGGCGACAATGAAAGTGAAGATCACCCCAACAATCAGTAATCAAGCTCTTCATTTGCAGCAAGGGACCCACAACCTTTTGCACAAAACCAAGGCAATATATAATGACAAAGCCTTCCTCAAGCAGAGGGGACACAAGTTGACTACCAAGATCTAATCTACTTCGAGATAGAGTTGCCTTTGCGGTTGATATCCCAACACTTCAAAGTGCAAAATCCACCCCCATTAGGAAAAATATGAAGCCCAAAAGGGCCTTGTAAGGATCCCTAAATTTAAGGGATTAAGACTGAAAATGTGTGTGATTTAGGAGACAAGGCCATTGAATGAGGGTATTCTCATAGGCTTTTTTTTAAGGCTATCATAGGCTTTTTGTAGGTTGAAATAGAGGCTAGAGAGGGAGGATACGTACATTCTCTCTCTACTAAAAAGAATGGTGGTCCTTATGACAATAACTACCCTCCCCCCCTTTTTTGCCACATCATCAAGGGCGTTCATAGCCTCCACCCAAAAAAACACATTTTTCAAAAAAAATATAAAAATCTCACTTTTACTCAAAACTTCTCCCCAACCTATATGTAAACCCATAAATCAATTTCTCCCTCAAAATCTCACTGCTAGACTTGCAAAATATCAAACTCCCCACCTTTTTTTATTTCCCTCCAAAATCACTCCCCTCTCTCTCACTCCTCTCCCTCTCTCTTCTCTCTCCTACTTTTTAGTACACACTCTTCCTCCTTCCCTCTCTCACTCCTCTCCCTCTCTCTTCTCTCTCCTACTTTTCAGCACACACTCTTCCTCCTTCCCTCTCCTTGTTACAGGTCCCCTCCATAGCTTTGTTACAGCTCTCCCCCCCATAGCTCTCCACTCCATAGCCCTCTTCTCCACTGCATAGCTCTCCACTCCATAGATCTCTTGCAGCTCTCCACTTTGTAGCTCTCCTGCAGCTCTCCATCCCATAGCTCTTCACTCCGTCGCTCACCTCTCCACTCCGTCGCTCTGCTATAGCTCTCCACTCTTGCTTGATGCCAACTTTATTCCCCTTTCCATGGAGCTAGGCGACATTACAAACCTCCCATCCATAGAAAGATCGTCAAGTTCGAAAATGGTTTCTCTACATGCTTGGCTGCCAAAGGACTTTGCACCCTCAAAGCTTCATTACCTGCAAAATGCACAACAACGCCGTGGTGCAGGTCACACCAATGTGGACCTTTGGGTGCATGGTTGCCTCTACCCTAATGATCCATCCATCAATGTGTATCCAACATTCAATATCCTTGCTTCATTCTTTCAATATGTAGATAGAGGGGAGCACAGTCTTCTTGGATACGCAAGTGATTGTCATCTATTGGAGCTGATAGCACACAATGGTCTTTGAAACCCATAATATATAGTCCATAATCACTGCCTTTTCCCCTCTCTACCTCCTTCACTCTATGCTATACAACCCCATCTCTCCATGATATGGATACAAATGACAATACAAATCTCCCATCCACGACACGATCGTCACGGGGTCAAAAACGAAACACGTACATATTTGGTTGTCAAAAGAGCTTGCACCCTCTAAGCGTTAATACTTACATACAACACAACAATTACGCAATGCAGATCATATAGATGTGGACCTTTGGGTGGATGGTTGCCTCTACCTTAATGACCCTTTGGTTGATGTATATCCAACATTCAATAGTCTCCCTACCTTCTTGCACTATGTAGGTAGAGGGGAGCCAGGTCTGCTTGGCTATTGCAAGCGGTTGTCCACTATCAGAGCTCATAGTGTGCAATGGTGGATGCATCAACACCAATTTATCATTCATAACAATTCTAGTCTGCAACAGAGGATCATTCATGTGGAGAAAGAAGCACAAACTCTTCAGCAACATGTGGAAGAGAAGGATGGTAAGATTGCAAAGCTTGAGGGTACCATATTGAGTTTGAAAGAGACACCTTTAGGTGCAAGGGGGGAGCATAAGATAATCTTCTCATCCATAGAGACCCTTGCTCCCAAAGGTGGTGCTCGGAAGAGAAGAGTTATAACTACAAGGTGCATTGTTGAATACCCTATCATATTTCCTACATGTATGAAGTCTCTTCTGTGATGATTGTTCAGTTTTTTATTCTTATTGCAAGAATTTCATCTAAGAGACATGTGGTAGCCAAAGACAAGAGGATCCCATTCATTTGCTTACTAGTTTCCTTAAGAAGGCAAATGTCATAGCACTCCTGCACACACCAAAATAAAAACATATCAATGATATTGTAACCAAGGAGGTGATGCGTAAGTTTTCTAATCTCGTGAGTGATGTTGATTTGCAGAAGGAATGTGATGAAGTTGGCATTAGTACAAAGGGTTACAGTGCACTACATGGCCTCTTCAAGAACACTTTGAGGGAACAAGGAGTTACTGAGAATGTATTCCCAGTGCCACGCAAGGTGAAACTTGCTAGAGGGTTCGTCATGAAGATGTTTTCTCACATCTAGGTCACTATTTGCACATCGAGGAGACGATGCCCTCATCTATCTTTGTACAATATCCACAAAGTGCTAAGAAAGCTACCATTGCAAGGAATCGTGCTACTGTTAATATTGACAAGGGGTTTCCTTACACTATGTCAAATAATTTTTTGTCCATCTGAAGAGGCTTCAACAAGCAATGGTTGTCTTTTATGCACTACCTTTTAATGGTGAGGAAAGAATCATGTGAGGTTTTGCTTTCATTGTCGCTATGTGACCTTCACTTATTGCCTTCCTTCTCTTATAGTCTTTGGAGCTAAGTTGGTGTTTGTTTTCAAGCTTGACGCGTGACAAATTGTGAAGCAATGAAGGCTAGAGAGGATGAGTTTCTTGTTTTTATTGTTAACACCTCAAGAACACAAGTGTAGCAACAAAATTTTGGTCCTAGAGGATGCAGTCCCCCACCCCCCAAGCGCTACCACAAAACAAAGTTTTACAGTAAGACAGGCAAGCGGCACTATATAGGCAACCTCGCAGAGTGCACCATTTTAGAAGAGTCTTTGTTGATAATCAACATTATTAAAAGTGTGTTAAACTTCTCTTCCGAAGGGCTCCTTTTATGCGGACATGCGGGGAGATTGTGCAAAGCTACAACACTGAATTACGCATGCAGTCCATCAACCTTGAAGGACTCAAGAAGCCGCAGAGGCATACTTGGTGGGTTTATTTGAGGATACCAACTTGTGTGCCATCCATGCCAAGCATATAAATATAATACAAAAATATTTGGCACTAGCCCATTGGATACAAGCGAACTTTTGGAATGTCTCGCTTCTTATGTCAATTAAGCTCTTTGTATTTAATTTGTGTTCAATAATTTTTTATAAGTCTTTTGTACATTGTTGGGTGGTTCTAGCACACCATGCCATTGAACACGGAGGGGAAGACGGGGAGGGGGGGAGTTGTGGATGAATAGTTTGTTGGCTAGTGCTACAAAACCTTCACAATAGGCTTCAAGTGCCATTTTTTGAAATGCACACATCATATCTGTTGTGGCCGTGGTGGTGCAGAAGGCCCCTCTCCACAAGGCAGCGAGTTTAGGCCAGCAGACAGGAGCCTCGTATGGCCCAAAATTGCTTCCTTGTGGACAGGGGCCTTCTGCACCACCAGGGCCAAAATATATATTATGTGTGTATTTCAATTGGAAAATAAGACCCGACAAGTAATCATTGATAGTTTTTTTGCTACTAGTGCTTTCTCAACCTTTTGTACGTGTGGAAGACTGAGAGACAACCAAAATGCCTTTGATTGATATCTAGAAGGCACCAGATATGCTTGTTTTGGACCAAACACTGTTAAAAACCCCTGTCCAAAAGACAACAATTTTGGGCAAAACAGGTGCACTTGTTTTGCCCAAAATTGGTGCCTTGTGGTGGATAGGGTTTTTTGCAGTTCTGAGACAAATCCAGCACAACATTAGCATTAAGAATACCATTTGAAATCTAATGACACATACTGTGATAATAACTTGCATGTACACTGACCCCTCTGTCTGGCAAGTGGAGACCCCCGACATGGTCACAGTAGATAAGACTCACCCACAAAGCACTTGCACAATCATAGCTTTTAAATTGATCTAATGAACACCATGTCTCTATACCAAATAAAGATTCAAGGTAGCTAATAAAACTCACAGTAAACTTGCCCATTCAGAACTAGAAAACTAAATTTCACTAAAATCCACGTATTTACACCAAAGTCAAGATAGTAAATTACACACAGAACTGATATTATATTGATATATGAAATTAAAAAATGGACTCGTTATAGGTTTTCTATTAGGAGGTTTTGTGCAACTTCCTTGCATCTTGCTTCAGCATTAGGTAGAATGGAAGTTAGGACTGAGACCAATATGGCTTGTGGGTCTTCCACTCCTAAGGCTTGATTGATAGCTACGGGCTAAGACCTTACCACAAAAACCTATGCCAAAAGTGGCTATTGCAAGGGATTTGTTTACAAGAAAAACTACTTGCACAGTCCGAGATATAGTAGACAAGTACAAGAGCTTGTTGACAGCCTTCAAGACCCACAAAGAAAAATGTACACTAAGGGACAAGTCCTTGTTGATAATGCGGATGTTGCCCATGGGTAGTTTGCCAACGTAGTTTGCAAGTGCTGCTTCTGGGCCAAAAACATTTCTCTCTCTCACCTTGCAAGTTGCCCACACCTCCATGTCCAAAAGATCCTACAAAAGTTTGTGTTTGGTACATTGGGATGGAAAATTACACAAGGAAGACAATTACTGCATGCTGTCTGTCGTCATCATCCATAGTTGGTGTGAGGTAAAGGTTGAGGGACAATCTCATCTCATCAACAATTTTTGGGGCATAAGAGTCAAGTGACTCAACATGAAGAGTTTGTTGATTTTCCACAAGCTTGGCTTGGGTTGCCAAGAACTCCTCCTCCATGATGTTTGCCTGCTCTGCAACTGCAATATTTGAAGTGACCAAGGTAACTGTGTCAACAACAATGATCACTAACTTGCATAATTTTAGAGACATCATTTGGCATTGTAATATGAATCTCAAATGATTACCTTCAAGGCTTTGTAGATGTATCCATTTCCCAGTCTTACACATCCACCGCTCGTAGTGTGGAAGCATATATACAAAGTTGTGCAAACTTTTAAGTACCATATCCAAACTCCCTAGCTTGTGCGATCACTAACTTGCACAGTATCATCATTTGGTATTGGAATATGAATGTCAAACGTCACAAGATTCCCTTCAAGGCTTTGTAGAGGTATCCATTTCCATGTCTTACACATCCACAACTCTAGGTGGAAGCGTAGATACAAAGTTGTGCA
This sequence comes from Adiantum capillus-veneris, assembly GCF_014529385.1. NCBI lineage: Eukaryota > Viridiplantae > Streptophyta > Polypodiopsida > Polypodiales > Pteridaceae > Adiantum > Adiantum capillus-veneris. The sequence continues at coordinate 116,903,360 of NC_140959.1, read as the reverse complement.
AACTTTTAAGTACTGTCTCCCAATACCTGAAGCCCCTAGCTTGCATCAATATCTATCTCCCAGATGCATACCCTCTAAAAATCACCAATTCTCTCTTAACAAGGGTTGTAATGCTTCAAAAGATATATTCTTGCATATAAATATAGTGGGTGTGACATTGAATGGCAAGGCCTTAAATAAATGCACAAAAATATGCATGAGACAACATTGACTTAGACCTACAAACCTAAAATCCTTTTCAAACTTCAACAAGGAAAGAATGTCAAAAAGCATCTTCTCCTTCATGGATAAGATGGATGACAAACATCAGGATGCAATCACTCCATGCTAAGAAGTGATAGCATGTCAATTCCGATGATCTTACCATAACAATGCTCAGAGGTGGGCACTATTGTGTGTGTGTAGAAGAAGATTCTTCTTTGCAGTAGCATCGATGGTTTCACACTAGGAAGCATTATGGCACCAATGTCAACATGAAAATCTTGAAAGGTTCCAGAGAGACTTGTTAATTGTTGTTGCTCACCAAATTTGATGGATATATCTACATAGACATCAAATGGCCCAAAATAAACATACTAGCATACTTAAACACATAGGTCAACTCAATGCATTTGTCTATTGCAACAACAAAGAGAAGCAACTTACAATTAGGTGGAAAAAGTCTTGGATTAGTGTGCCCCAAATTCATATTAGGCATTGAATACACATGTTGAATAACAACCACTGTCCATTGATCCTATGGTCTTTGAACCCAAGTAGCCTCCCTTTCCAATGTTGATCCAAGTTGTCACAATCTCAGACACGATGAGTCTCGGTGGCAAAAGGTTGCATGAAGACCCAAGAGCCTTTGCGGAACACTTGAGGCACCCACTCCCCATTAGAATCTCTGGTGTTGTACAAGACAAACCTTTCTACCTCATCTTTTGGATTTGTGTGAGTAGTACAGTTTGATATTGCTACAGAGAGGAAGGGGCTACAATAAGAGGGTTTGATGGTGGTTTTGAATGAGCTAGAGATGGAGGAAGAAGTAAATGTTTTTGGAGAGAGGGAGATATATGGGATTAAGCCTTCGATAGAGAACCTTGGAGTGCAATATTGCAGCCATGGCAAGGAGCCAAGAGGTGGTTGATAGAGTTTTTGTAGGTGCTCCAACCATGGGAAGCTGGAGATGATGAGCTAAGAAGGTGTACCTAAAAGGTTAAAAGAGGGTTAGAGAAGTTTAACCCAATGCTACAGCCATATCCATGGATAGCTTGTAGATGATGGTCTATGAAGTGGTAGAAGAAAGGGTAGAAGAGGTGGTTGGTAAATTCTCCACAAGTGCTGCAGCCATGGAGATCTTGGGGAGAGAGGACAGTGGAGGTGTAGATGAGAATGGGAAAGCACATAGAGAGAGAGAGAGAGAGAGAGAGTGTTTAGATTGTCAGCAGCTATGAAAATCTTCCATATGTGCTGCAACCATAGCCATGGATAGCTTGTAGATGATGGGCTATGAAGTGGTAGAAGAGGTGTGTGGTAAAGTCTCCAAAAGTGTTGCAACCATGGAGATCCTGGGGAGAGAGGACAATGGAGGTGTAGATGAAAATGTGAAAGCACGTAGAGAGGAGAGTGTGTTGAGCAGTTATGGAAAGCTTCCATATGTGTTCAGCTATGGAAAGCTTCCATATCTTCTGTAGCTATGGAAAGCTTGGGGAGAGAGAGAGAGAGAGAGAGAGAGAGAGAGAGAGAGAGAGAGAGAGAGAGAGAGAGAGAGAGAGAGAGAGAGAGAGAGATAGAGAGAGAGAGAGAGGAGAGAGAGAGAGAGAGAGAGAGGTAGAATAGAGGGTAATGGCTGAGAAATGCAGATTTTGGTGAAATAAAATAGATTTCTGACCATGTATTTGGTTAGGGGAGCTTTTGGAGAGTGAAAAGTGAGATTTAGAGATTTTTTTTAAATTTTGAAATTTTAGGGCTACTTTATGGCCGCCCATGAAAATGGAGGGAAAACCACCCTCTCGCCCCCCCTTTCTCTCTCTTTCTAGGGGACAAAGCTATAATGAGGGGAACAAATAGGCCCCCATGCCCCCTCCTACCCTACTTTTTTGAGGCTATAGCTGTGGCCACCACCCTCTTCCTATTGGTCCATGATTAATCACCCCTTAAGCTAAAGGGCCCTTTTGGGGTTCATATTTTTCATAATGCGATACACTGAATCAATGTTGCATATGGTAGTAGTGATGGCCATGGGGCTAGCAGAAAGGAGGGTGGTTAGCAACGACTTTGAAACCTACATCTTGGAAAATTTAGTGAAAGCAAACATAAAACAGAGTAATAAAAGAAAACCATACATGAACAATGAATCATTGCTTATTACCAGGATAGCATATCAATCACTAGGACTAATTGAAGATCTCCCACCAGCAAAATCTCAGTTGGATCTGTGTTGCGGGAGAAAATCACAACACCCATAAAGTGCATGCAACACAACCTAGATCAACATAATGTCAAAATCAAGGACACAGATGACACAATAGGTTCACGCAGGCAATCTCTTTTGCTTGTCAAGTTGAGACCATACCACGCCAAAAGCATTAATATTTAGCGTCCCAAATAGAACAAGGCAAAAAGCATGCCATCGAGGAGATTGTTTTACTGGGAAATTCCAAAATGGAGCCTCACAAAGTGTACAGATCACCCACCAAAATGTCAAAACAAATTGTGCAAACTACTGAGCATTTCTATTTTCTCTACTTCTTTGAAGGCGTATACCGTCAGGGCTGATTCAAGATGAAAGTGAGATCTCTTTCACGTAGTGTTGGTTGATGTATAATCATATGTTGCTTACCATCCAACCCAAGAATCTGTGTGTAGACAAAGTATAAATGCTTACAAGCTATGTAAGATTTTGTTGCTTTCTCCCGTCCTTGAAAATCAGGGCATGTACAGTAGGGCTCCATAGCCACATGCACATCATATACATCTTGCGTTAATATCTTGAACACGGCATGACGATCAGGCACAATAATTATCTCTTGTACAAAACAAGCTTCCATACATGCTCTATTTCCATGCGCTTATTTGCCTCCTTAGAGACACCGGACCTCCATTTTTTACTGCACTTGCTAGAGGTTCCCATTGTCTCCCCTTTCTTGACAACCTTTGGAGAAGGAGCTCTAATCAAAAAACCTGCCCCTAGCAAACCAGCATACTCCTCCTTTGATACACTTGTTCCACTCTCTACTAGCCAAGTTGTTGGCCTTTCCGGTGGTGACAATACTTGTTTGGCCACAACTTCAGTGTGTTGCACATCATGGCCACAAAACCACATCCATTGGTGTTGCCTCTGGTCTTTGTAAGTTCTCTCCCCCCAAAAGCATGGGGCCACAAGTCCTGGAGACCTACTTTGCATCATGCATGACATTCTCACATCTTCTCCCTTCAAGCACACCAAAGCACTTACGAGAGACGTTTTGAGGCATTCGTCTGATTGCCCAATGACCCCTTGGCACATCAATCTCAAAATCACCTATAACATATTCACTAATAGAGGGTGTTGTGTCATCTCTTATGTCATTATTTGCATGAATCTCCTCATCTATGGAATCTGCATTCACATCAAATTTCTGTCCCTCTTTCTTCATGTCCGTATCAAACAATATCTTTCGTGGTCGTCCTCGCTCTTTTCGTTGTCTAGACTCCATCACATAACTAGGCTTATGAGAAGTTGTTTCTGCAAACCCTCTTTCCTTCTTTCTTTTCACGGTTTCTCTGTCTCCATGCAATAAAGGTTGCCCATAAAATGGTGTGCCTGCGAGACTGCTCCTTGGAGAGAATGTGCCAGCACTAGTGGACTGAGAGTTTTCTCTTTATTTCTTGATCTCTCTAGATATGTTTGCATATCCGGACCAAGCCCTATGTATCTACCAGTCAAATAGCCATGTTGCTTTGTGCATTGAATGTAAGCATTGATGACATCAGTGACGCATGCATCGTACAAGGAAATTTTTTTGTTACCCCCTTCACTAGCAAGCCAAGATGCATGAATGGTCTCTGACAAATTGGTACTAGGAATTTGAGCTTTTTCCCAAGGACTCATAGATATCTGCATTCCACCAACAAAAAACTTTGAATCAATGAAACAAAAAATAGAGAAGGTCAAAGTTAGGCTCATGATTGTATCGTACTTCATTGTGTAGGCTACCCCAATGAGATATCCTTGTCTCCCACCACTTGAACCATTTCTCCAATGACTTGATATTCTCACTTGCAACATTATTTGACCACCATCTTCTAATTGCTTCTGCTTGCTTCATTGCCAGACCCATTGTCCTTGATTTGCGCTAAGTCTCACACATGTCTTTGTGGATACTAAACTTTTCTTTGGCTATATATTTTTTAGTATGTTTCTGTAGACTTTGCTCCTAATGGAAGAGACAGGACCTTTCCCTTCCAATCATGATGTTATTTGGCCCTCCATTGAAAATTGTACGCACGGCAGCCCAATTTGCTCCAGCCTCATCAGCCATAAAGCCTGCAAAGTCTGCTGATGGATAACCTTCTTGAGCCAAAACATCATTAAGAGATCTCCAAAACAAGATTTGTGTGTTTGTATCCTCCTCTTTGGTGTCACAAACCGCTATAACCATCAATCCCTTCAAACTAAAGAAAATAACAAATCTTAGCCACAACAAGTCTGCAAATGATGCAATGACAAAATGCTGCAACACATAAAAAAACTACCTTGCATCATAGACAAAGCATGACATAGTTGCCCATCCATCTATTCTGTGTGTGTGATCAAAATGCACCCAAGAAGCACTCAAATCTCCATTTCCTCCTCGACGCATGCGATTGACAAGGTCTATACCAGACCCTGGACCTTTTGTTGACATCTTAAAGATGTAGCACTTATCATTTGGGCCACCTTGTCCAGGGAAACGACTCCCATGAAAGTAAGGAAAGTGACATTTTTTCTTCAAAAGCATGATGTGGTCAAACAATCGAGTCTTGTTGTCTTTTCTCACTAGCTATCATTACCTTAAATCTATAAAAAACAAGTCAAAAATTGAAATAACCTTATTGCACTGAAAAATCTAAATGTCAAATGTTTTACCTTTGATTTTGAACTAGTGGAATCATTTCTTCCAATATATTTGAGAGCTCTGACTCCCCCATTTTTAGTTCATTTGAACCAACAATAGCGTCAACCAATAATTGTCTAGCGATAATCATCTGAACTCTTCTTGGTCCACTGCTTCTATCCACCTTCAAGACACTTGCAACCATCTTCCGTATTCTCTCTATTGTGGCTCTTGACGTACCTGCTTGAACTTCATGCAAGTGATGACCTATGTGAATCATCATTCTTGTAAGCTTTGGATCTGAGGGCAAAATGTAGTACACTTTACAAGAACAAGGACTCTCACAGAAAACAACTTTTTTGCAATAATGACAAGTGATACGTAGGTTTTCGTCTTCACATAGAAGCCCTTTGCTTACTTGCTTATCCAAGTAACCATGAAAGGATACATTGAACTTGGTGTTGTTCAAATAATACGGGCAAAGAACTCTATGACAAAAGCCCAAGCAATAACTAAGCCTAACAGTACAATTTATGGACATGTTAGTTTTCTGCGACCTAGTCCAAAGATGACAATCAAATTTTTGCTCCATCCCTTCCATCCTCTTACAACCTTCTTCAACGGGGGGTAGCTCAAGGGAAATGTCACCATCATAAACTTGTGGAAGTTTAGTCACCTGTTTGATTTTCTTACTATTGTTTATCAGATGTTGTAGTTTGAAACATGTTTTGCTACCTAAAATCCAAGGGATAATGGAGTTTTTTGTCAAATCATGCACGTCATCATCACTGGAGTCCAATCTTTGTTTTTTATCAACAGGCTTTGTTTCCTCTTGCATTGATGGATTGTTTATCTCAAAACAATCTTCTTTTGCACATGGACTGTTGTTGATGCTTGTTATGCCTGGCTTAGCACCAAAATCACTCTCGCCACTATCTATAATATAGAGCATATCACTAGAATGTTCAATGAAATACTCAGAAGAGAGAGTAGAGTCCACTAAAAAGTGCTCATTTTCGTCAATATCCCACTCTGAAGGGGTTTCGATATACATTTTTTCCAACCCGATGTAAACTATTGCTTTCAAACATGTAAATTTGTAGGTTGGAGGAAAAAGACACTAATAATATCTGCTGAGCAAGAGTTTGTTGTGTCGAAGCTCTACTTCTCTAGTGTGAGTCTCTTTTCCAAGTGTCCAAGAGATAGTTACTCTGTCCATCTCCATAGCAAGACAAAGGAAGCAGCTGCTTGTCTAGACCTAATTCAAATTTCTTACCAAAATATAAAACATAATGTTAAAAGAGAATGCATATCTTTTTACTAATGTAAGTTGTTTCGCAGTAAGAGAGCACAAATCTTCTTCACAGAATCAGTGACTGCCACATCATAAATGATGACGGCTACAATCATAATTTAATATCCTCTCATGGTTGTTTTATAAATAATACCGATGGCTACAAACATAATTTAATATCCTCTCTCCAATCATAACGTTAGGTAAAAACCATATATTTACGAGGTAAAAGAGACTCGCAATCATTACACATGCAGATCATTTTACAAAATACACCTATTTTCAAGAATATAAACACAAAAACTAAGAGGTTTTTTTTGGATAAGTTTGTAGGTATTACGAAAAAAAAATCCACTAAATTTCACAAAAACCTAGGTTTTTTCGACCATCTAAAGTTTGATAATAAAATTAATGGAAAATTACCAAAATACCCCTCTAATTTGTCGAATATCCCAATACCCTTCAAATTTCCAAATTCCCAAAATACCCCTGGTTGTGAGAGTAAATTTATCCAAAGATTAAAAAAATTGTAGCTTTTCATAAGAAGACTGATTGTCTACTATCAATACAAGATACTAAAACTAGAATTGGAGCCGGTTATTTACGCTTTGGAGATGAATTGCTTCATTATTTTTAGACATAATTCTCTTTTTTTGAGAGGTGATTTGTGACAAATTACATGCTAAGCACTAAAAACCGGATCTCGATTGTCAAAAAATAATAAAGATAGGAAATCGTGAGCAAGCGTATTTTGGGAAATTTTGAAATTTGAGGGGTATTTTTGGAATTTCCACAAATTAGAAGGGTATTTTGGTAATTTTCCCTCAAATTAAGAGGATCTTCAAGTCTTAAAACCCTAAAGTTACCAATAAACCTAAATTTTGGAAAGCTTCTCATCTACGAAAAAATGGAGCAAGCAGACCAGGTAGACTTTATTTTTGCTCTCCTCCTCCATCTCTCCCTCCACGCCTTCTCCCCACTCACTGAGCATGCTATCCGTCTGCGCGAGAGAGATGGAGGAGGAGAGGTATGCGAGGATGAGAGGTATTTTGAGGAGCAAAATCCATGTCTTCTCCCTCTCTCGTGCGAGCACGCTGTCCATCTGCGCGCGCACGGACAAATAGCGTGCTTGTACTCGGGAGAGACACATGCTGCAAAGCTAGACGGTCGTCATCGTACACGGCTGTCCCTGCATCGTCGTCGTCCCTGCATATCCAGAGGTTCAATGTCGATCTGCTGCATAAGTGAGTTCCCTGTCGTGGCTTTCTCATCAGACGTAAGAGATTTCTCATCATAAGATAACTGGATGTGGGGGCCTGCTGCTTGCTCAAGGGGTCACCTTCTCCATTCACATCTCTGAACATGTTTTGACCACTAACCCAATGTAGAGCGTATTGGAAGTTCTATCTTTATTCAATGCCATTTCTCATGTGGGCTTTGGCTTTTTGAGAGGCAAGAACGTCTATAATATAACATCACAAATATGTTGAGAGAAGAAATACATTGCGAAGTTGACTGAAATCGATCGACTGTAAACTTATTTCCCGGGGATTTTTTGGGTACTCTGGCATCTAGTTTTTACAGTGAATGTTGTCTCCTTGTAGTGGCGGTGCAATGCATTGAAAAGGGCTAGCAATGGATGGAAAGCCTTTCCTCGATTGCATTCAGTCGAACAATTTGTTCATGTATAGGGGCACCCCACTTCAGACAATCCGACAACAGATGTATAGGGGCACCCCACTTGGGAGAATCTGGCAACAACCAATGCGGACAATCGATGCTTTGCATTGTGAGAAATTTGTTGCAGAAAAGTGGCTATAAGAGCCAATTAGCTGCAAGAACCGTGGTAGTAAGTCTGTATTGACATATCTTGTTCAAGAGGGTAAAAGAGCTCTAGTACTGATTTTTTCAGTGGCATGCGCATCCATGTGGAAACCTTAAAGAAAGTATGTTATTCTTTGCAAAAAGCTGGGAAAATCTCTAATCATTTGGAAGCCTGAAATTTCTAGAGTATGTCAATTGCTGTTTGGTATGTAGCGCAATTTGTTGGTTGAATCAGAATGCATACATGCCCAAATGCAATGGGACTAGTGATTAGTTTCCAAGGTTTAAGTGTAAGCGTTCAACACATAACTGGCAATTCTGTATTTATCCTTTTCTGTTAGCCTTGGTTGGCATTCTTGTTCCACCCTAGTTTCTGCAATTTCTAGAGGTTATGGGTTTTAGGTGTTTTCATGTCATGGGTCGTAGCAGGGCAATGTCATTTGAGCACAAGCCTTGATTTAAGGGTTCAAAGCATGGCATTGCCATGGCCAATGTATGCTTAATCATTAAGCCAAAGGAGCATTTGAGCACAAATTATAAGCACTGCAAGCCACTTAATCCATAATTAAGAGGTGATTAGCAAAGTCGTTCCATTTCTCAAAATCATGGCATGCTTAGTTACAAGTTATTGGAGGCCAAAACAAATTAGTGTATTTTGATGTTTCTCAAGGTATGTATATGAGTATACGGTACCTCAAGCCCACTTCAAAATCTTAATGGAGAATTGTTCCATGTGCGCTCCTTGCCGCACTGTCGAAGCAAGGGACTTGCCTAACACTGTGTGCGAGCCACAGACGGCTCCAAGCACACAACTAGCTTAACTAGTAAGCTCAAAAGAGGGCAATGGTGTGTCACTCACCGCTCTATGCTCCTGCCGTGGAGGATTCCTCACCGCGAAGAAGAAGGAGACGCTGCTACGTCACGCTCAACCGCTTCACCGCCGTCGTGCCGCCGCAATGCTCAATCACCACACACACTCTCTCTCTCAAGTACACACACACACACTCGTACACAAGGAGATGGAGAAGGAGATGGAGCAAGAGCACCTTTCTTGCATTGCACAAATGAGAGAATCAGTGAATTTTAGGTTTAGTTGGCTTTTATATGAGCTCACCCCATTTACACTTGGGTGCCCATGCTTAGCCAACTAATCCCTTGAATGTCCCAGTTAGAGTGCGCCTCTCATCGGCGATCACTCTTACCCTTTTCCTATTGGACCGACAAGCCCGATACCTGACTCTACCAAATAAATAATACAATGTCCACCGTAGGTTACAACGTCCGTCTCGTAGGTGATAGGGTGTCCGTGAGCCGTGAGGGTTAACATGCCCCCCTTCCTGATGTAGATTCCGTCCTCGAAAGCTATTGAGTTGAAGCTCGTTGGTTGAGGTGGAAGAGCATTTGAGATGAATGTCCTTAGCCTTCTTCAGTCACTGCAAAATCAAACAACATTGCACAGTAATTGCATTCTCATAAGCGATTAAAAAGCATATGCAATTTTAGGCAGACAATTGATTGGTAACAGAATTTTAAACAATTTGTCAGCAAATAAACATTAAATTGCAATATAATCAAATGCATAAACAGATGTAAAGGTAAAAAATTAAAGTATGGGGTCGCTAATTTAACGGTCAAAAGGCACTAGAGATCGACTATTAATACCATGGGTAAGCTTCTTAATTTTCTCTAGTTAATTAAGTTGTTTAATCGCGAGAGCTAAGTATTTCATGTTCGAGGGCTGACTAGAGGCTATACCTAGAGGACCTTGTAGTTAGGCTACGATAAAAGGAATTTCTCATGAAATCATCGCCTGACTGATTACCTTTGCTTTGACCCCCCAAAGTCTTTTCACAGTGATTCAATTTTGATGTGTGTGCTTATTTTGTATGCCTTGGGTTTTTTGCTTTTCAAGGAAAAGCGCCCACACTGGGAACCTCTAGGGCTCTAGTACCATAGGCGATACATATGAGTGGAGTACCAATTTAAGCAGGGATTTCTCTTCCAACTTAAAATTTTACATTGTGGCACTTTGATATTTTTTTTTGTTGTTTGTTTTCATCATTTTAATTTTGTAGCTTTGGGGGGTCATATAACTCTGGTACACCTCCCCAGGCTCATCACACTAGTAAACTCCCTTTATAATACTTAAGCTAAAGGTCAATAGGGTCAAGCCCACTAGAAAGCCCTAGTACATTTCACACAATGCTGCCTAAATCGGATTAAGAACCTAAGTAACCATTGCTTATTAGGAAGGCATTCCCCATGGTATTAAGAGAAGATTTCTAACACCTAGCTTGGTCAAACTAGCTTAGTCGGACTGCTTGATTTTTAAACCTAGACAAGTGATTATGACAAAAACTTACATTGAATTAAATGTTTGATACTAAGCAAATGCGGTGAATATTAGGCTACCAATCACAATTAAAGCAGACAAACATGGATGCAAAATAGATAGGGGTAATGCTAATGGACAAAAAACACATGTTTGTGTTGATGGTCGCGCTTGATCTGAAGTGTGAACGAGAGAAAGGTTCCATGAAGGTCTAAATCCTCATAGCAACACGCTCCTGTACACACTAGGAAACAAAAGGAATACCTCCAGGAGGCACATTAGTGGGAAAAGGTACCAACACTTATTGAACACAACAAAAAACATAAGGAGCCCTAACCTATTTATTTGCACTCCCCCTAGAGAGTCAAGGGAATAGGATATTGTAGAGGTTGGGGGAAAACCCTAAGGCGAAACCCCTATCCTCGTCATCAAGATAAACAAATTCATCATCCATGAGACCATATGTGCCATCCGTGTAGTCCTGTAAATTTTCTTCTTCATCATAGGTGCCCATGTTTACTAAGAAGGTCACTAAACGCCTATAGTCATCTTGGTCAAAAGGGTAGGCTTGTGCAATGGGAGAAACGCTCTCTACTAAGTATGGATCAGACGTGGTCAAGAGACGTATCAGCCATGCTAACTCCTCAAAATTCCTCTCACATGCTAGCGTACCTATCAAATCCCATTCACATGCAAGCACTGGAAAGACCATGTGAAATATTTGTGAAAAGTAACGAGGGTACCTCTGACCCAAGGCAGGAGTGGATGACTCTAGCGTACTAGCCATATCTGTACACGCAAATAGATGATGGTTAGAGTGCAAATATTACAAGGGTCGTGTTCTTGTGCATAATTTGTTTTTATGATTTTGTGTTATGGCTCTTGCTCTTTTACTTTTTTATCTTGTTTTTGTGAGTATAAGGCTTTATATATACATTCCCTAAGATTGGAGATTAAGAGGTCAGGGAGAAAGGTTGAGAGGGAAGCAAGTGAATAATGGATGTCCACAAACACTCCCCCCTTCCTTGGGTAGATCATACCGTTTGAAATGATGTCGTCACCCTTTGAAACCACTTGTTCCAAGTTGTTATAGGTGAAGATTTTTGCCAGTAGTTTTCTATTACCTTAGGTGCCTCGTCGAGTTGCAAGGGTGGTAAGGTACTCTCCCAAGATCGAACTTGAAGTGGTTCATCAGGTGATTCTTGAATACTGGAAGGTGTGGATTCCTTTGTAGCTTCATGGAGGTCCACTATTGTAGGTGGAGGCTGTGTAGAAGCTTTTACCTCTATGGATGTATTACATGAGGAGCTAGAAGCTTCATGGAACTCCCCCCTTCCTGAGCTAGGTGGAATAAATTGGTTTTGCCTTGGAGCCCAAACTAGCTCTGGACTAGGTGTGTAGCATTCTGTGATCTTTCCCTTCCCACGGTCTACCATTGGCTTTAGCGTTACACTGTTTGACTCATATGGGTTTGTTGTCGATAGGGAAGGACACATTTTACGTTTAGGTACCCAAATTTGCTCATTTCCATCATAGTAGCCTTGGGCTTCTAATAGTCGTTTTGGAATCCATCGTGATTTGGTCTTGACTCTCCTAGAGCGCGCTCATGGTTTTCCAGGGAAATTTTCTCTTGGAATGGATGGGAGGGTTGAGGTAGCTGGAAGTAAGGCCTTAGGGACCCATTGATATGTACTCTTAGGTCGTGCAGGTTGAGTACTTGCAATATTACTGCTTGCTGCAACTACAAGTGTTGAAGTGCTAGGTTCATGGGTAGCCGGCAAAGACGAGTTAACCACCTTGGCTTGTGAATGTTGGCTATCCTTCAACTTTGCTAGAGTTTGCAACGTAGGTGACTTTGCTTGAATGATAGGGGTAAGAGTCGGTGGTCGCGACGTGACACTACAAGTATCCCAATCAATAGTGCATTTGGTTGCCAACATCCACGTGCGTCCCAGGTTTACGTTGCCTTCCATAGCTCCCGTGGGCATGACTAGAAACCTCTGCACTATGCTTCCATTGTCATAGACAATGGGGGTCTGAAGGACTCCAAGAATAGCAGTTTTCTTTTTTTTAATGCCCTTGACTTGCATCGTACTCGGGGATAGGGTCGGTTTCCCTAATTGACACCAAACTCCATAGGATAACAAATTGTGTTTAGCTCCCGTATCTAATAAGGCATTGTATAGTACTTTCCCATAGGGGCTATTTAGATCAATTGGATATCCTAGGGGTGGCTCAGATTCTAATGAGTCATCATCTGTGTCCTCGAAAAATGCTTGCGTGATTCCCAGATTAGCCTCTCGTTGACATCTAAGACGTTGTTGTCGTTCTCGAGCCTCAACTCTTGCTTGGATTTTTCTAAGCTCTGCTTGTTCCTTGGCAGCCTTCTTTTGATGGATGGCTTGCAACTCTTCCTGGCTTAGAGGATCATGATATCTTTTGAATTTACTCCCATTAAGGAATCCAATGGTTTCAAATCCATCTAGAGTCTCCACACGAATGGTACCTTGCGGGGTAATTTCACACACTCGATATGGTCCCTTACCAGCGTATTTCAATTTCTTCTTTTCATTACGTACCCCGTACATAAGAACTTTATCACCAACCTTGATGTCTTTATTCTTTAAATGGCTATCAAACCACTTCTTTCTCCTATCCTTCTCCACTAGAGCATTTCGCACAGCTAATTGCCTCTCTTCATCTAGCCTTTCCTGGATATATAATCGCTCAACTAAGGGATTACCATCCCAACCTTCTTGAGAAGCTACTCGAAGACTAGGAATGACAAACTCCCATGGCATAACTGCTCCCAATTAGTGCGATGAGCCTCAACTGTCTTTGTCAAAATGGATATGAGAGTTTTGTTGGTACTCTCAGCTTGGCCATTTGCTTGGGGATAATAGGGTGTAGACTTGTGGTGAGATATCATGAAGTTTGATGTGAGTTCTTTTATTACTTCATTTATAAAATGAGTTCCATTGTCACTCACAAGTTCAAAGGGGCATCCAAAACGTGCGATAATGTTCTCCAAGAGGAACTTAACTGTTGTTTTTGCATCCGCCTTTCGTGTTGCTTTTGCTTCATCCCATTTGGTTACATAGTCAGTAGCCACAATGATATATCGTGATTGCGTGTTACGTGCAGCCGGACTAATCGGTCCTACAAAGTCTAAGCCCCACTTTTCAAATGGTTGGGTTACCTTGATGGGATGTAGAGGCATCCGATCCCTTCTTTGTGGCTTCTTGAAGCATTGGCATTTATCACATCCCTTTGCAAAAAGTGATGCATCCTTAAACAGAGTGGGCCACCAATAGCCTGACTGTAAGATCTTTCGGACAGTCAACTTTCCTGAAAAGTGACCACCAGCTACGTCCATGTGTGCCTCTTGTAGAATATATAAATACTCATCCTCGCGGACACAACGTCTAAGAACATCATCTTTTCCTCTCTTATAGAGAGTTCCAGCCAGTAAGCAATAGGGTTTGCATTCCTTGATTAATTTTCGAGCTATATCTTTTCGCAGCTCTTTGGGTGGAAAACCATTAACTAAGAAGTTAACAATCTTTTCACTCCATTCAGGCATTGTCTCAACAATGAACAAAGGAGTATCAGGCAATTCATCATCAACCCCCGTAGGAGCTTGGCCATTAGGGATACGAGATAAATGATCTGCCATGACATGTTTCCTCCCAGGCCTCACAACAACGGTGAAGTCAAACTCAAGAAGAATTAACAACCATCGTGTAATTCGACCTGTGGAACACGGCTTGTTTACCAAATATAGCAATGCTTGATGATCAACATAAAACACAAACTTGGTAGCAAGAAGGTAATAGCAAAATTTCTTTACTGCGTAAATCATAGCTAGACCTTCGTGCTCTGTAGTAGTGTAGTTCATCTCGGCATCATTTAATTGGCGACTTGCAAAGCTAATAGGGTAGTCCAATTTATGTTCTCCTGGTTGAGTTAGAACACACCCAATAGCAAAGTTTGATGCATCAATATGCACATGAAAAGGTACATTCCAATCAGGTGTTCGCAGGATTGGAGCACTTGTTAGGGCCTTCTGTAATAACTCATAAGATTGATGACATTCCTCCGTCCAATGAAACTCGATAAGAAGCTTGTACAATGGATGCGCTATCTCGGCAAAGTTTAAAATAAACCTTCGATAATAACCAACATGGCCCATAAATCTTTGAACTCCTTTATAGTTCGTAGGTGGTGGCAAATCGGCAATGGCTTTAATCTTACTCTCATCTGTGGATATCCCGTTCTTGGACACTATATGCCCTAGAATGACTCCATTCTTAACCCAAAATTGGCATTTGAAAGGGTTCAATGAGATGCGATAAAATCTGCACCTTTCAAATATTTTTCGTAGATATAACAAATGCTTCTCCCAAGAAGAATAAACACAAAGGTCGTCTAGGAAAGCTTCACAAAACTCCCTTAGAAATTCTTTAAACGCAGTGTTTATTAATCGTTGGAATGTAGCAGGGGCATTTGTTAAGCCAAAAGCCATAACACGAAATGCAAACACTCCAAACTCTGTGATAAAAGCAGTTTTAGCTTGGTCCTCTAATGCAATTGTGATTTGATTGTAACCAGAGTACCCATCTAAAAAGATATAAGCTTCCTTGCCCGCAACTCTTTCAAGCACATGTTCTTAATATGGCAAGGGATAATGATCTCGCCTAGTGGCTGCATTAACTTTCTTGAGGTCCACGCACACTCTTAGTTTCCCATTCTTTTTTGGCACAATGACTATTGGAGAAACCCATTCTGAGTGCTCAATAGGGTATATGAATCCACATTGGATAAGTTTTTCAATCTCCTCTTGTACAATTTTGGCATACTTAGGATTCATTGGATAGGGTCGTTGTTGGACGGGTTTAGCAATGTTGATCATGGGAATTGTATGTTGCACCACAGAAGGTGGAACGCCCTTCATGTCATGATATGTCCAAGCAAAGATATCCTTGTATTCCTTGAGGAGCTCCTTGAGTACAACATCTTCAGTTTCGGTAAGGTCTTGAGCAATAAAGACTGGTTTAGACTCCTCACCTGGTTCTGCTAATTCTATCTCTTTAACTACCGCTGGACCATCATAGACTCCACTGCTTCCATTGGTAGGTATTCGTTGGGCTTTGGCATACACAACCTTTCGCTCCCCCGTGGTATAAGATTTAAAATGTTCAGGAGTCGTATGTAAGTCAGTAGGCTCTTGTCTTGACAGAGACCTTTCTTTTAGTTCTGCCTCCTTTTGTTGTTGTGCTAACTCTCGGTTTTGACATCTTCTTATAGTTCGACTCAATTTCAACTCTATAACCTCCAATTGAGCGAGGTCAATGGGTCGCGGGCTGCACCACATGACACTCTAGAGATGTTCACCCCAATTGTCTACTAGCTTTCGATGAGCATCACATGCCCCTAGATAGCTAAGCCATTATGCAGTAGATCTTTCCTTGTTTATCCTAGCTCTCACATTTGCTCGATATCGTCGTCTCTTATATGACCTTTGTTTCTTGTTAAGGTTTTGATTTTGGTAAATGTTTGAACTCGACTCGCCTAATAGGTCTTCGCTTGTATCTTCTTCACTCTCATATAAATTACCATAGATGGTCGTACTAGGCCTTGAGTGTTTAGTTTCTATACTTGGTTCACTCGATGTTTCCTCAGGTTCTGAATCCATTTCTCCCTGAGATTCCGTTTCTGATGTGTATTGGCCTGAAGCCTTTGAGGAATCATCAGCTTCACTCTCAGGTAGGTGTGCCTCTTTCTTATCATCGGATGTTACATGCGGTACACCTAACATGTTTACTGGTGAAATGTGTGGTATCTCTTCCCCATCTGGTGTTACCCAGGTTGTTCCTCTAGCTCCCCATGTATCTATAGTTGCCACTAGGTGTACCCAATCGACATTGTCTAACTCAGCCATTCCGGGTAGGATATCCATATAAGGAGAGTTCTCCCCAATATCCGTGTCTTCGTTACACGTGTAACAATACTGTAATGGAGCTGAGTGAATTGTTGTGTCTGATCGATTATCAATGATGAATTTATTTCCTAGAGGATGCGTTCGACCACTTAAAAGATCAACTCGAATGACAGAGTCTTGGAACTGTAAGTAGACGTGGTTTTTGGACCAGTCATGCACCATTTTTGCTTCCCTCATGAATGGACGCCCCAAGATCATCTCAAATGACATAGGATGCTTGGAAAAATCCATAACAATGAAAGTCTGCCTTACCTTGTGTCCCAAGACCTTGATCTTGAGATCCTTTAGCATTCCAATAGGCGTAACAATAGATCCATTAGCCATTTTTACCACTACGCTTGTGGCTTCAAGGTGAGGTCTCCCCATAGACTCCCAACAACTCTTTGTCACCATGTTGACTCCCACACCACCGTCAAGGACCCCCTTTACAGTTAATCCTTTAGTAGTGATTGGTAGAGTAGCATTAGATTCATCACCTTCAAAGTATTGTCCCAACTTGTTAACAGGTATTTCTATAACAAGGTTCTCATCTAGGTTGGGTTGTGGATCTATGTGTTCCTCCTCTATTGGCATCTCCGCAGCTCCATCCATCTGTGCAAATTGTGGTAGCCCAAACTTTCGTTCTCCATTGAGGAAGGCTCGAAGAGCTGAGACTAGCTCAGGGTCTTTATATAGTTTGGACATGATGGTGGTTCTAACTTTTGAAGACATGAAATCCATCAATTTCGCAATGTTTAACGACACCTTTTGGACTTCATTCCCTTGACGTGGGGAAGATGGGATCTCCATTTCTTTGATAGGATCAGGTAGTCCCTCTGTAAACATTCTTTCCATCAAGAAGTGAGTACGCCCACTTTCCCATGACTTCAAGTCACTTTCTTCTTGGATGACACTAGGTATGTCCAAGGGTCTATGGACTTGGTGAGGTTGTTGTTGCGTAGGGAACACGGTGTCTGTAATTTGGATCTTCTTAGGTGCTGGTTCTAGATCCCTTTGGGTATCTTCTACCAAACTCCTTAATTGCTTGACTCGCTCAATCTCCTCTGTAGGGTTTGGGTAAGTTCCTATCTTCTTTTTGGATCCTGGCCATTGTGGCTCATGAAGATCTTCCTTGTTGGTTTCTATGTTAGTGGTCGTTTTGTTCTCCATGGTTTCACCTGAATCAGAATCTTCTTCAGCGTCGTTCATATATACGGGGTCATCACCAGTCCCTATGTTGGTCTTTGAGCTGGGGTCTGACTTCGCTGCTTTTTGCGATCTCTTTCTTTGTGTTTTCTTCTTTTTCTGAGATTGGGCAATTGATGCCGTGTCTCTTTCCTCAAGAATATAATTTTGTTTTTGGAGCATCGGTCGTGTGAGTGCGTTTACTGGTACTATGTTTATAGTTGGTGGTGTCCCATCAACAATCTCTATTAAGTTCAATGGTGTCATTTTCGGTGCGTTTGGATTGTTAGGACACTGTGCGATCAAATGATCTATGCCACAACGATTACAAGTGAGTATTGGCATTGCCAATGCACTCCCTTGACTTGTTTGCATTAGTGCAGCATTCTTTTGCATTCTAATGGGGTACTCAGCTACTCGATGTGGTCCACCACATTTGTAGCACTGAAGAGGTGGTCTCCTGGCAAAACTATTAATGTTTTGGCCTCTTGCTGCTACCGCAGTAGCTTGATATACCGGTTTGATTTGTCCCCAATGGTCTTCCATATAGTACATGGGACACTCCTCAAGCATGTCGACTCCATAGGTGTGTTAACCCTCACGGCACACGCACACCCATCACCTACGATGGACGCGTATTATGTATTTGGTAGAGTCAGGTACCGGGCTTGTCGGACCAATAGGCAAAGGTAGAGTGATCGTCGATGAGAGGCGAACTTTAACTTGGACATTCAAGGGATTAGTTGGTTAAGCATGGGCGCCCAAGTGTGAATGGGGTGAGCTCCTATAAAAGCCAACTAAACCTAATTTTTACTCATTCTCTCATTTGTGCAATTGAAGAGTGCTCTTGCTCCATCTCCATCTTCTTCTTCTTCACCTCCTTGTGTGTGTGTGTGAGAGAGAGAGAGAGAGAGGGAGAGTGTGTGTGCGATCGAGCATTACGAAGGCACGACGGCAGCGAAGCGGTTGAGCGCGGCACGACTGCAGCTTCTTCTTCATCGCGGCGAGGAATCCACCACGAAGGCGAGCGTAGAGCGGTGAGTGACACACCCTTTGTTTTCTTGAGCTTGCTAGTTTAGGCTTGTTGTGTGCTTGGAGCCGTTTGTGGCTCGCATACGGTGTATTGGCAAGTCCCTTGCTTCGACAGTGCGGCAAGGAGCGCACATTTTTGGCGCCGCTGCCGGGGAAAATCATGTGCAATCACTTGACTTAGATGGACACGAGTCTGTGATCGAGGTACCCATTAACGAATTAGGCCAGTATTTTGAAGGCGACGAGTCTAATGCGACCCTACCCATCACTACCAAGGGATTAACTATAAAGGGAATTCTTGATGGTGGTGCGGGAGTTAGCATCGTTACAAAAGATTGTTGGGAATCCATGGGAAAACCCCGCCTCAGTGTTACTAACATTGTGGTAAAGATGGCAAATGGTACCATAGCCAAACCTATGGGGATGCTCAAGGATCTTAAGATCAAAGTTCTAGGACACAAGGTACGACATACGTTCATTGTAATGGATTTCTCTAAACACCTTATGTCATATGAAATGATTTTAGGACGACCATTCATGAGGGAAGCACAAATGGTTCATGATTGGTCTAAAAATCATGTCTATTTGCAATTCCAAGACTCTGTCCTTAGAGTGGATTTGGTGACTGGTAAGGTACACCCCTTAGGGAGTAAAACCATTATTGATCATCGCTCTGACACCACAGTTCACTCGGCCCCACTACAATATTGTTACACTTGTAAGAAGGATACAGACATTGGCCAAGATTCTCCTTATATGGATATCCTACCTGGGATGACTGAGTCGGACAATGTGGATTGGGTCCACCTAGCATCAACCATAGACACTTGGGGAAATAGGGGGACGACCTGGGTAACACCTGAGGGGGATGAAATGCCTATACCCTTAAATATGCTACAAGCAATGCATATCGCTTCCGACAAGACTCATCCTAATGTAACGAAGAAAACATACAAGTGGGTCCCTAAAGCTTCTTTAGCGACCACAGCTAGTGCTAAAAAACAGAAGCCTTGTAAGAAACGTACCACTCACTCCAAGAAAAGTAAGAAAATTTTACGATGGATCCCTAAACGACTATTGGAAGCCCAAGGCTACTATCAAGGAAATGATCAAATCTGGGTGCCAAAACGTAGATTGTGCTCTTACCTATCACCTGACCCAAGTGAGCTCCTGGAGGTATTCCTTTTGTTTCCTAGTGTGTACAGGAGCATGTTGCTATTGATAGGATTTGGACCTTCATGGAACCTTCAAATCAAGCGCGACCATCAACACAAACAGGTGTTTCTTGTCCATTGGCATTGCCCTTATCTTTTTGCATCTATGTTTGTCTGCTTTGATTGTGATTGGTAGCATAATATTCATCGCATTGGCTTAGTATCAAACATTTAATTCAATGTAATCTTTTGTCATAATCACTTGTTTAGGTGTAAAAATCAAGCAGTCCGACTAAGCTAGTTTGACCAAGCTAGGTATTAGAAATCTTCTCTTAATACCATGGGGAATGCCTTCCTAATAAGCAATGGTTACTTAGGTTCTTAATCCGATTTAGGCAGCATTGTATGAAATGTACTAGGGCTTTCTAGTGGGCTTAACCCTATCGACCTTTAGCTTAAGTATTATAAAGGGAGTTTACTAATGTGATGAGCCTGGGGAGTGTAACAGTGTTATATGACCCCCCAAAGTTACAAAATTTAAATGATGAAAATGAACAAGCAAAAAATCAAAGTGCCACAATGTAAAATTTTAAGCTGGAAGAGAAATCTCAGCTTGATTTGGTACTTCACTCACATGTATTGCCTATGGTACTAGAGCCCTAGAGGTTCCCAGTGTGGGCGCTTTTCCTTGAAAAGCAAAAAACCCAAGGCATACAAAATAAGCACACACATCATAATTGAATCACTGTGAAAAGACCTTGGGGGGTCAAAGAAAAAGTAATCAGTCAGGCGATGATTTCATGAGAAATTCCTTTTATGGTAGCTTAACTACAAAGTTTTCTAGATATAGCCTCTAGTCAGCCCTTGAACATGAATACTTGGCTCTCGCGATTAAACAACTTAATTGACCACAGAAAATTAAGAAGCTTACCCATGGTATTAATATTCGATTTCTAGTGCTTTTCGACCGTCAAATTAGCGACCCTAGACTTGTTTAATTTTTTACCTTTACATCTGTTTATGCATTTGATTACATTGCAATTTAATGTTCATTGCTAACAAATTGTTTGAAATTCTTTTACCAATCAATTTTTCTATCTAAAACTGCATATGCTTTTTAAGAGAATGCAATTACTGTGCCAATGTTGTTTGATTTTGCAGTGACTGAAGAAGGCTAAGGACATTCATCTCAAATGCTCTTCCACCTCGACGAACCAGCTTCAACTCAATAGCTTCCGAGGACGGAATCTACATCAGGAAGGGGGGCATGTTAACCCTCACGGCACACGGACACCCATCACCTACGATGGACGCGTATTATGTATTTGGTAGAGTCAGGTACCGGGCTTGTCGGACCAATAGGCAAAGGTAGAGTGATCGTCGATGAGAGGCGCACTTTAACTTGGACATTCAAGGGATTAGTTGGTTAAGCATGGGCGCCCAAGTGTGAATGGGGTGAGCTCCTATAAAAGCCAACTAAACCTAATTTTTACTCATTCTCTCATTTGTGCAATTGAAGAGTGCTCTTGCTCCATCTCCATCTTCTTCTTCTTCACCTCCTTGTGTGTGTGTGTGTGTGAGAGAGAGAGAGAGGGAGAGTGTGTGTGCGATCGAGCATTACGAAGGCACGACGGCGGCGAAGCGGTTGAGCGCGGCACGACTGCAGCTTCTTCTTCATCGCGGCGAGGAATCCACCACGAAGGCGAGCGTAGAGCGGTGAGTGACACACCCTTTGTTTTCTTGAGCTTGCTAGTTTAGGCTTGTTGTGTGCTTGGAGCCGTTTGTGGCTCGCATACGGTGTATTGGCAAGTCCCTTGCTTCGACAGTGCGGCAAGGAGCGCACAAGGTGATACTAGAGTCTATGTCCTCTTCGCAATCTACATAAGTACTAGATGACTCGCAACCTATTTGGTTCATAGGTGTAACTCTTGGATGAGGGGGTTGCGGTCCTAGCACTGAAGGTGGCAACGGTGTGGTTTGGACCACATTTTGGGTTCTAGGGACCATGTGCTGTAATGGCAACTGTTGCTCCATGGGTGGGGTAGGCATCAATGCAGGAACTCGAGGTGACTCTGCCCAAGCTATAGGCGGTCTATTTTCCATGATGCGTTTAAGCATTAGGCAATCCTTCGCTTGATGGCCATACCTACCACACGCGTTATAAGTCCCGTTAAACTTTACTCTGAAAGTAGGGCATTCACTCGTAGTATGTGGGCCCAAGCAAATTGAGCACCATTGTTGCTACCTTCTTGGATACATATGAGTGTTTTGTGGAGCACGATTACCCCTAAGGCTTTCTTGGATGGCCTTGGTGAGATCTGCCAAAGTCATCTCAGATATCGTTTGCTCTTTCACGATTGGCTTTATCTTCATTGGCTCATGCCCTGACGCTTGCGAGCTACTAGACTTCGGCTCGGCAGACACTCTTTCTCCTGCAATCATTAAATTATCCTCCAATTGGATTGCATTCATGGTGACTGCTTCCCAAGTAGTGATACCTCTAATGACTAGGACATTATAGGTACTTTCATGTCGTAGTCCCCTAATGAATCTATCGAGCAATTGGTTGTTGTTGAATCGCTCGTTTGGATTGCATCGAGAATTCAAATTCTTTAGGCGACTAATGAAGTCTCTCACGGATTCACCTTCTTCTCGTTGGGCTTTTTGGAGTTGAGAGGCTACACCCCAAAGTACTCCCTCTCGTATGTGATCTTTCAAGAACAATCTCCTAAGAGTAGAGTAGATCGTTTTCTCTTCTACTCTTAAGGTTCTATACCAATCTCCAGCCTTTCCGCTTAGGGTCAAACTCAAAGCCTTACACTTATGTAGCTCATTGTGCTCTTCCAAGGAATCGCACACATGTTCAAAGACTTCCATATGCTTTCTAGCATCTCCGTCTCCACTGAATTTCTGTGTGAGCTTAGCTACTTGAACTGCCTTGCTCCTAGGCTCTCTATCAGGTGCACTACACATGTTTTCCGCAATAGAGCGACCGATAGTTTGAGCAAATGCTGCCAAATCTCCTATTTGAGCAGGTATAATGGGTGTATGTGCTCCTGGAACCACATGTGAGATGGGAGTTGGCCTTGGCCTTGGCATACGTGCGGCTCTTGGGTCCCATATTTCGTATGGTGGTGTACCAGACGGTGGTCCAAAGTTTACAGGCGTGGCCCTAGGCATAGGGGGTGCCTGATATGGCATGTTATTATTAAATGGCATGGCTCCACTTGTATAAGAGCTTGGATAATTCCATTGTGGATTGTAAGCTCTTGGAATAATCGGATGGTGTACTTCTTGTCATGCTCACCACTGGGATATGCATGGTAGCCGTAGTGTCATTAAGAGAAAGATGAGCTAGATCTGGGAAGGTAAAGCTGCCACTTGTGGGCTCAGATTGTATTGAGGCTCTTGACGAAACAACATATGGAGGATCAATGGGGCTCACTGAGGGAGTCTCCATTTGTGATAGGGTTGGTTGGTTGGCCTTTCCTGTATCCAAGAATCTCATTAGGCCTGTTGATCCCTGTGTTCTGTCTTTCTAACTCGACAATCCTATGGAGAACATCACAGACTTTCTGTTGTTGCTCATCTATGCTAGTAGCACCCGATGTGGATTGTAGAACATCTAACCAACCCACATGATAGGTGTGTCCTGTGTACCGATCAGTTAAAGCTTCTGCTTGTATGTCATACTCCCAATTTTTGTTTAGGAATATCCCATCTAGGCCTGGCGTGCTGGAGGTTTCCCTCGAAGTGGAAGCATTATTGCTCCCCATCGCTTGCCCCTCCGTGACTGCTACCTTGGGAGCACTCGGTTGCTCGGCTGGCATGATTGTTGTCATAGGAGCCTTTGCTTTCAGGGCTCGACTTTGTTCTAGCCTTTGTAGGTTCTCAATTTCCCTCTCCCTTGTTGCTTGCATATAGCGTTCTATCTCTTGTACTTCGGCAAGACTCCTACCATCGGGTAGTAGAACCTCAGAGGGAGATAGTCCTAAAGGATCAGGAGGTGCAGTGGATGGAACATTCACATGCACACTCTCAAGAAGCATAGGGTCTATTTTAGGCATGAATGACGAATTTACTTCCCCACTCCCTTCATTTATTTCATTAACCGCATGTTCGAAGCGAGTAGCTCTACTAAGGGTCTCTTTTAAGCGGCTAAACACGCTGGACCCGGGCCGCGGGCCCATGGCATGCATGTCTTGACTTGAACTATCAGGGTTTGGTGTAGGATACCCCTCCATGACTTCGTAGTCAGAGGAAGAATCACTAGACGCGATACGAGGATCTTGGGTCGCGCTACCTTGAGTCCCGGCCGAAGGTCCAGAACCTAGGGTGGAGGAATAATGGGTGCCCGCGTAAATGGAGGCACTACCAATATGCTCGTGCTCTAACACTCGTCCAAAGCGTAGGTTCATATGACTTGGATCCCCTAGAAGGGTCAATGAGTGCCCGTGAAGGCTGCTCACCTAGTATTTTTGGGTGTTTTGCAACCCAAGTCTTTTTTTTTTTTTGGTCCCTTTTTTTTCTGACTTAGCTATAAAATAGAACGTACGATAGCTCAAAACGAGCATCTCGGTCAGAGGGACGTGTCGTGCTTTACAGCCCTCCGTTTAGTCACTTTATGCCCTCGGAATCCCTAAAACCGTCAATTTCTAGTAGGAAACTAGGCCCAAATTAGAAAGTCTAAGGGTGCAAGTGGGAAGAGAAGGGAGGAGAGTGGAGCACTTGCCCCACATGCTCTCATTCCTTCTAGAGGGGGTAGGGTATATATATAAGAGTGAGTCTAGTATATATCATAAGACTGAGGACTGAGGCCTGGGCCTGGGTCTTGGGCAAATGATCTCGATCAAAATTTTAGTGTAGCCCCCCAGTCACTCACGCTTAAATATTTTCGGTGGGCTTGGGGAAATGATCAAAATTTTAGTGTAGCCCCCCAGTCACTCACGCTTAAATATTTTTGGATTTTTATTTTTTTTATTTTAATTTTTAAGGCGACGACCGCGCGCTGTTTAGGTGACCCTTTCTTGGCCACACACACTGTCAACACCTACCTAACCTCTCTGTCAACAGCTCACAGCTCACTACCTTATCTACTTACTAACAGTGCTGCTAACCACTAACTAATCTACTAACTAATCTGTTAACCACTCTGCTAACTGCTTACTGACAGTGAGCTAATTGTCCACCTACTTCCTCTCTCACTACCTTACTGTGCAAAGACTGTGTGCAGGCCAACCTTAACAGAAAACTGTGTACAGACTGTGTGCAAACAGAAATTACTAACTGTCTACCTACTTACTCATTCACTGCGAACAAGCTAACGACTACTAATTGTGCAAAGACTGTGTGCAAACAGAAAACACAAGATTATGCAGAAATCACAGAACTTGCAGACAATACAGAAATTAACAACTTGCAGAAAAATAACTCGTTCCTCTTCCTCTTCCTCTTCTTTCCTACTACAAACAACTCATAGAAGAAGCACAAACTGCCTCTTGGGCTTAGTGCAGGGCGATTCCCCGGCAACGGCGCCAAAAATGTGCGTTCCTTGCCGCACTGTCGAAGCAAGGGACTTGCCTAACACTGTGTGCGAGCCACAGACGGCTCCAAGCACACAACTAGCTTAACTAGTAAGCTCAAAAGAGGGCAATGGTGTGTCACTTACCGCTCTATGCTCCTGTCGTGGAGGATTCCTCGCCGCAAAGAAGAAGGAGACGCCGCTACGTCGCGCTCAACCGCTTCACCGCCGTCGTGCCGCCGCAATGCTCGATCACCCACACACACTCTCTCTCTCAAGTACACACACACACACTAGTACACAAGGAGATGGAGCAAGAGCACCTTTCTTGCATTGCACAAATGAGAGAATCAGTGAATTTTAGGTTTAGTTGGCTTTTATATGAGCTCACCCCATTCACACTTGGGTGCCCATGCTTAGCCAACTAATCCCTTGAATGTCCCAGTTAGAGTGCGCCTCTCATCGGCGATCACTCTTACCCTTTTCCTATTGGACCGACAAGCCCGGTACCTGACTCTACCAAATAAATAATACAATGTCCACCGTAGGTTACAACGTCCGTCTCGTAGGTGATAGGGTGTCCGTGAGCCGTGAGGGTTAACATTCCACTGAGAAAAATTTGGTGCTAGTTATTGGTTTTGACATGTTGCTAGTTGGTTATTGGTTTTGACAGGTTTTGACGTGCAATTTTTATGCCAAAATCTAAGGCGTTTTCTCTATGGCCTTGAAACCATCTTGATATATACAAAAATCTAAGGTATTTATCTTATGTTCATTTTTTAGCAAAAGGTCAAGCTTTTCTTCTTCTTCTTTGTTCTTTGGTATTTATACATTTGTTATGGTTTTTTTGCACTTATAGTATTTTAAGAGAGAGTTAGTAATTGTAAACAAAGTATTGATTATGTTATTTATTTTCTTTATAGAGATTTAAGATATTTACCATGGCTCCTAAACACTCCATGAGAAAACGAGAAGCGAAATGTTCAGGGGGTATGACTCTACGGTTTGGGACTGTTCAAGGAAGGCAAGTTACACTTGAGGATGGTTCCTCAAGGATTCTACCAATGAGTCCGCCAAAGAAGTCTGTGAAAAGAAGAAATCAATGTGTGTATGTTGATGATGAAGCGTGGTCCTTGGACAGGTCTATAGATGGAGCTTCTAATAGCACTGCTATCACTCCAAATACTATTGGTCCATCTGTTGCTCCCACTCCAGAAACTACTCACACAAAGAACAATAACCAGGATGAAGAAGACGACTTTTCAAAGCATGACAGGGTTTTTGGGGAAAATGTGTCTCTAGGGTTGATGAATGAAGTCATAAGTCAATTTCATATCAAAAGAAAGTCAGAACCCCCTTTTGTTCCCTTATGTAGATTAATAGCTACAAATGCTGTTCGATGTGCAATTTCGGATGCACCTTGGTTGACATCCACGTTTGATAGGGTTGGCTATGTCTCTTCAATGGGTTTTTTTATTGTTTCACTTAAAGGACGACATGGAGAAACAAAACATTTGACAAAAGACACGATTGAGAAGTGGGATCCAATATGGCAAAGACTCAATGCAGAATTTGAAAAGAATCTTGTGGGTGATTGGGTAGATCTTCGAGGCAAACTATTTTTTGAGTGGGATGGTAACCACAGGTTAAAAACTTGGATGCGACAAATTGAAGAAGTCAAGTGCTTCTTTTCTCTTGTGTTTAAGTTTGAATATCATTGTTGCACTTGAAAATTTATTTTGGATGATGTTTCTTTTGTAGAGCACTCTGAGGATGAAAAATATCATGTGCAAGTTCGTTGTGAATTTATTGAGATAGATAAAAAGAAGAAAGCAGAGTTGATTTTGAGTCTTGACAACAAACGAGTAAGAATTATATGGATTATTGTTGTTCAATTCTCTGGTTGTAATGTGCTTTTTCATTTGATTATCCGTCAACTCTTGCTTGTAGAATCTCGCGGGCTACAGCTCCACCCAACTTGGCACATGAAGTATTTATGTTTCAGAAGTTTGGTATAGCGAACAAGTCGAGCATAATGGAATATCTCACTCCTGAGCAGAGATCTTGGATGGAGGTTGAGCTTAAATTGGAGGCAAGACATAACCAAGGGATTGTGCCATGGTACTCAACGCCATGCATTTTGATTGCTCAACTTGTTTGGAAGGTATGTCATGGTGCTCAACTTGTTTGGGATAATAGATACATTTCTTTAAAAAATTTAAATTGCAAGTACTTTGAGAATGAGTATGTCTTCAACTACTTTACTTTGAAGGTGTCTTAGTTGAAGGTTACAAGTTATGCATGAGTCCATGTTTTCAACTAAGCCTTTAATTTTCATGTGGGAAGTCTATTCGAGTTATGGATTGGGTTACGATTTGTATAATGCCCTAAATTCCTACGTGGGAAGCCTTTGCAGAGGTGGCAAGTTATGGATGGAATTTTGGCTTGAAATATGCCTTGAATTCCCATGTGGGAAGCCTTTGCAGAGGTGGCAGGTTATGAATGGAATTTTGGGTTGAAATATGCCATGAATTCCCAGTGGCAAGTTATGGATGAATTTTGGCTTGAAATATGCCTTGAATTCCCATGTGGGAAGCCTTTGCAGAGGTGGCAAGTTATGGATGAATTTTGGCTTGAAATATGCCTTGAATTCCCATGTGGTAAGCCTTTGGAGAGGTGGCAAGATATGGAGGGAGTGATGGTTTGAAATATACCTTGAATTCCTGCATGGGAAGCTTATGTGCAGTCATGGATTTGTTTGTGTTGTGTTGCTAATGGCTCATAAAAACATTGTTAAATAATTGTTTTGCTTTGAAGGGGAGATGGGAGTCCTTTTTGGCTGATGAAAAGAGAAGGCTTAGAACTTTAGGTCTTCTTGGGGAGGATTTAAAAAAGAAGATGAATGAAGCTTTAAAGAAGGAAGAAGAAAAAATGAGAGATAGCGGATATAAGTACCTTTCTATTGCAAATCCTGCAAATGGTGAAGAGTTTTTTACTATGCTACTTGACAAGGACTGTCATGACAAAACAATGGTAGGGATCACTCGTGATAAATTATACAGCTTGTGCGCTGCAAAGATCACAATAGAGAGGTATGTTTTATTTCATCTTAAACTTTGATTTATTATTTTCATGTGCAATGTAATTAGTAACATTAATTTTTGGATCAACGATTGTAATTCAATAGATGCAAAGAACTTCTTCACATGATGATTTTGACCAAAGTTAAGGACTCCAAGGGAGGTCATTTTGCAGACTATAAAAACTTAGAGCCTACATGAGGCAAGAGACCTATTGGCAGGGAATGTTTGGTGAAGCTACAATTATTATTGCCAAGTTTGAGGTGGAGGGCCCTTTGTTGCCAAAAACATTTGAGGCCTTTTTTAAGGCATCTAGGAAGACACATGTTTCATTGGCTTATACTCATGTTATGGCGAACATGAAGAGTGCTTCAGATTATGCCTCTTTACCCGAAGTGATGCATGCAAGCAAACATCTTGTGTATAGGTCTTGGATTTCTTGAATACTAATTTCGTTTCATGATGATGTATTTTATTGTCTCATTTTTATATTGAATTTTCATTTAGATGGCTATTGAATTGTATGCGGCTAAGGATGATAGAGTCTATGCCGGAGGATGTATAAAAATGGTTAGATAAAGAGGATGAGAAGACTATGTTCTCGTCAATACTCTTGGAAAAGGGTATTACACCTTGGGAGTGCTCTCACTGTCCATGGTGGTTGGAGTATCCCCTAGGTGTTATCCCAAAGAGCAAGCAAGAGATTCATGCTCGTAAGTGAACTACAATCTCTTGTATGAAGTACTATATTTTGGTTAAAATAGAATTTTGTTGATCTTTTTTTTTGTGAACTTTTGTATGGAAAGGTTTTTTGGAAGAGAGTCCCATCTCTAATGACGGTGTAATCTCACCCCAAGCTACATATATTGAGCCATCTACCAAGCCACCCTCACGTGCAAGAAAAGGTAAAAAAGTATAGAAAAACCCTCCCAATGTGTGCCTATAGATGCTGATGTTGAGGAGGAGAGATTTCCAATTTCTCTTCTACCAAAAAGATCCACCTTAGCATCAAAGTGTTGCTTCTCTGAGACTATTATGAGTCGTTCTCTATATGAGCGGATGTCAACAAAACGTACCACAGGTGGACGTTCTTTGCTTGTTTATTTGTTTTTTATTACTCTAATTAATTATTGCTTGCATTAACCATTGACATGTCCTATGGTTTTCTAAGCATTCTTTGAGATTCTAAGCAATTGAAAATTGCATTTTCATGTTTAGGAGAGGAGTTTATTACATGTGTGGATGCTTTGTTATTGGATGTGGAAGCAATTGATGACCTAGCATGGTATAGGTAAGACGTACATATTTCTCTAAAAAAGTTATATTACAATAATCTACTCTTACCATAATCATTTGTTTTGTGTTAGTATTGAAATGTGGTTCAAGAAAACACCAATCTATGATGGGTGCGAGTATTCATTGAAGGGGGAAATGTGGCAAGATTGATCTTTGCAGACTTCCCTACGTCCATGTTAGTTGATGGTATTCACAATCACACTATAGGTGAACATTTTTTTAATGTCATTTGGGAGGCTTCGTGCTCGTTATAGAATGCATATATGTTATGATGTAATTTTTCATTTTAACTTGAGTGTGTAGGTAATGTAAAAGTTGTTCCTAAGTGGAACCACTTTTCTACTGCCTTGGCGACTGGTGTCATGGAAATTGCTGATGTTCACTTGGCAGACGAGGGTTTCTTGGTGACTTTGTCTCTTGCACAACATTTGGGAGATCTTGTCATGCAAGCTAATAGATTTAGTTTGCAGCTCCATCGCTCGTGGACTTTGATGTGTGATGGGGGATATTTACACCCAGAGACTGGTGAGCAGGTGAGGTTGCCTTCTCTATCTGAAGCTTGCGTATGAATTTAGAGTTCTTCTTTTTAAGTGATTTGTTCTCTCCTTTCATAGGTGATGGATCTCACTCTTGGTCTATTTTATCGTAAGAATGCTCAAAGCATTACACCTCATTATGATAGAAAGGTTGGGGAGGATGTTTCTCCTTAGTTCCTTCCGGCCTCAAGAAGCTACCTCACAGAGTCTCCTCCTCGTTCATGTAATGATTATACAAGTTTAGCTGGAGATTTGATTCGAGGGGGAGCAGAGCGTACTGAGACTTTATACATGTAACTTTCTAGCCATGAACTCTTGTGAATCAGGACACATCTTGATAGTTCTATGCAATCTCTTGTCGTTAAACTTTGATTATTATGTTTAACACAGTTGGCTGCTAGAAACATTCACATATGAGGACGACCATGTTATGGACATCTTTGCTGGGTGTGGTGGTTTGGGGCTTGCTTGCATAAAGGAGATACGTCACTGTCTAATGTTAGAGGGTGATTTCTTTGTCTTCTCTGAGTGTTTAGAGAAGAAAGTTTGTGGTCCTCCTCCTGAGGAGAAAAACTAGTAGATAGTTACTTCCACTGGTGGACAATTATTTTGTGACTTGACTCTATGTATTGTTTGAGAT
The DNA here is from genome assembly GCF_014529385.1 of Adiantum capillus-veneris. Classification (NCBI taxonomy): domain Eukaryota; kingdom Viridiplantae; phylum Streptophyta; class Polypodiopsida; order Polypodiales; family Pteridaceae; genus Adiantum; species Adiantum capillus-veneris. Next base: position 116,872,426 of record NC_140959.1, on the reverse strand, counting down.
AGTATTTTTTTAATGCAACAACGAGCAAGATATGGACATTGTGGGTTTTTCCCTTGTCCCCACAAGGGTTTTTTCACCCACAATCATGGTTTCTTGATTTGAAAATCAAGGCTCAATCTATATGTTGTTCAATTATGGGGAAAATGTTGTGTTTCTCATGTCATTATCTTGTTCTTGTTGTTCTTATTGGGGTTTAGGGTAATGCAAACAAATGCCTACTCAATAATCATCATGTGTGTTTGTGTTTGTGTGTGTGTGTGTGGGGGGGGGGTCTCTCTTATTCTCTCTAATTGCTTATAGCATGAACAAGATAAAGACTCATTACTAGAGTAGACTTCAATTTTCCTCATACCAAAAATTCAAATATTTCACTTTGTTCTCTCTCTCTCTCTCTCTCTCTCTCTCTCTCTCTCTCTCTCTCATATTCTCTCTAATTGCTTGTAGAGAAAACAAGATAGAGACTTGTTGCCAGGGTAGACTTCAACTTACCCATGCAAGAAATTTAAATATTTCACTTTGCTCTCTCTCTCTCTCTCTCTCTCTCTCTCTCTCTCATATTCTCTCTAATTGACTTATAATGCGAACAAGATAAAGACTCGTTGTGCTAGAGTAGACTTCAACTTACCTCATACCAAAAGTTCAAATATTTTAGTTTTGTACTAAAATTCTTGTGGATCATAAACATAGACTTTGTGATGATCTTTCTTATAAATACTATATATATGACATTGCAGTATCAATATATTGACGTTGATATGGTTAATTTTTTTTAATCAAATCTATGTTGTATTACTATGGCCCGTAATTGTGTCACAAACATGTAGAGCACAATTTTTTTACTATGCACTTTATCCTAGTTCAAAAGCTATATACCTTAATATGTGTAAAAGGTTACATTTGATTTTTCTACCCACAAAAAGCTCTAACTTTGTAGAGAAAGCTCTAAATGAAAAGCTCCTATATTTAATATCCTCTACAAGCACGACTCCAACTCGATAACATTGCAAGGTCCGTTATTTGTATTCAATTCCCTATGCCTATACATTTGCTTGGTGCAACACATAAATGCTACGGGACAGGGCACGGATTTCGTTTCTTATAATTTTTGGAGAGACCACAGTGCCAACTCTCCACCATACTTTTGTATGGCACTTTTGCATGACGTGCACTGTATATTTAGTATTTTCACTTTGTGCTTAACTGTAAAATGAAATGTTTAACTATTCACATTGCTTTTATGTAGCTTGATTTAAACATTGTCCTTCAGCTTGCACAATTGGACAACACACGTACATGATTACCCGGTTAATAGTGCATTTCATTTTTTAGTCTGTTGATGCTTTCTGTATTTTTTGACTTTGTCAATACTTACTTAGGTTTAGTTTAGCCACATGTTTTCCTCACCAGTGCATGCTCAATCTCGACCATTGAATCTATATATCAAATAGACATGCACTCTTTTCTCGCAATTTATGCATTACAGAACTCAACGTACTCTGCACATGTTTACTTTATTCCTAGGTGGATCTACATACGTCTTTGTTTGGCAATGCATCTTATATATTGTAGCCCAACGTTCTCCTTTGCATAACCGTTATGTAGCACGAGGACAACTTTTTATCCTAGCGTTTTCCTCCTCAATAAATATGTTTTGCACTAGATTGTGTGATTGACAACCAAGACTCCTTGCTCCCTCCAAGTGCGACAACACATAACTCTCTCTCTCTCTCTCTCTCTCTCTCTCTCTCTCTCTCTTCTCTTCTCTCTGGTTCTATGAGAAATAAGAGAAAATTGACTATGCTTGATTTGGAGAGTAAATACACATGCATTTCATTTTTAAAAGTTTGTCAATGCTGTGAAATTGGACCATTTTACAGACAACTATAGAGGTAATTGGTAATCATACACACACTTCTTTAAAAAAATTGTCAATGCACTTTGTAATTCGTTTACTTTAGTGCTAAATACTTGATGTCAATCTGCATATGTTATGTTATCTACTATTTACTAACATAATATGGCGGAAGGGCTCCCCTTTACACGTGTCACAATCTGCAACCTGAAGGCTAAAATCCAAAAAGAAAAAAAGCTCAGTTCACGTGATAAAGAGGGAGAGAGGGGGAGAGAGAGAGGCCGCCCGGCGGTACTAGTTAGGTTCTATAGCAACGCCCACCAAGCAAGACTAGTTGTATCATTGTATGTACAACAGAAGAACCTCGTTTCATCAAAAGTCCACGTCATCAGTCGCCCTTTTTTTTAAAATCTTTTTAAAAATTACCTGTGTTCGAAAACTCTCTCACTCTAAGTCCTGGGAGAGATGCATCATCTGCTGAACGCGCCGTCGCGAGTGGCGGCATTCGGCATCATGCGCCTCCCCTCCTCCGCCTCGGCATCTTCCTCCTCTCAGCATCATCGCATTCTCTGCGGCAGTGCTGAACTTAGCACTTCCTCTTCGAATCTTCCGTGGCTCGTTGTGGGCCTCGGCAATCCCGGAAAGCTCTACCAGGGCACACGCCACAATGTGAGCGCTCTCTCTCTCTCTCTCTCTCTCTCTCTCTCTCTCCCCCGACACCCACCCACCCACCCACCCACCCACCCACCCACTCTCTCGTTGTACGGCATGTAGAAACAGGTGCATCCTCTGACCGTCATATTTTTTGTCCGAGTGTAGGTAGGTTTTGAGATGATAGAGGCCTTTGCTGAGGCAGAAGGCATCAGGATGACCACCACTCAACATAAAGCGCTAATGGGCAGAGGTAAGTCACTCATCTTGCTAATATGTCCCTTTTCTGGTTACTTAAGCTTTGGCTTGTGCAGGCGAAGTAGGGTCATCACAAGTGCTAGTCGCCAAACCACAAACTTTTGTCAATTTGTCTGGAGAATCAGTAAGTCCCTGTTGGCATTACTGCACATACATAATACAAGGGGGTTATGCTGAATGTAAACTTGTCTCCAGGTGCTATTATAGACATTTCATTCGGGCACTAAATTTTTTGTCAAAAAGACGACCATTTATTTTTACATGCTGCTACCGAAAAGCTATGGCTAGGTCAAGGAAGAATAGCTGCAAGAAAGAACCATGTTTTGTTTGAAAGATTGAGTTTGGAATTATAGGGAATTCAGAAACATAGAGAACCAAAAGAAGGAAGACAAAGGGATCATTTCTTCCTTTATTGAGATTGACCATCCTTTTTTGTGATCCTGTTATTTACATCTGCAAGTTTAACGAGTTATGTCTTTTATCAGTTGTATCCATCTTGTCTAACCGGAGTGCAATCACAGTTTGTCATCCTATGTACTCTAAGGTACATCCGGGCTTCTGAGCTCCATTGGTAGCCTTGCTCTTTGATAGAACATCTCTCATTTGGACCCCTTTACCATTGGCCTCGTGTTGAGAGAGATCTATAAGCACATATCTATATCTTAACCCTTGTTCCCGTTTATTCTCTCACATTAAGTGATTAGTTTAATATGAGAAAATCATTTGGGTTGGTTAGATATTAGGTTTTATGACAAAATGGGTGTAGGATGAAAGCGTGCACCTCCCCTAGAGATTTGTAGGCAACTAGGTGGTAGGTCAAATACAAATGGGGCTTCTCCAGTGTTGGAGATTAAAGTGAAGTCCTACTACAAATTTTCAAAGTATGTTGTGTCGGGTGGATGCCGATGTCGGCATGGCATACAAACAAATTGTTGTGCAAATGTGTGTAAGGATGGTCTTACCCGATGTCGGGCATTGTTTGATCCTTGTACAAAGTTGCTTTTCATGAAGCCAAATGTATATGCTTTGTTCCAATGCAAAAAGTGTGAATGCAAAGAGCTTGTGCAAATGCAAAGACAGATCGCACTGCGTGTGACCGTCCTCTGGACGACCCGATTGCACCACAAAAATGCTTTTAAGCACCTTTTGAACTCCGTTAGTGTCTCACAATATTGTGAAGACGTGAGAATCTGCCTGTGCAGACCCGACCAATTTTCAAAGTCCAATTTGAATGGATTTTGTCGTCCGCCTGTTGTGCCCCTCCAAAAATGAAGCTGCAGAGACTCGAGCCGAAATCCTAGGGTCAAACACCCTATTGTGGGCAAGCTAACCAACCACCCAAATTAGCTCGTGTGCCCTTTCTCTCAGAACACTAAAACTTAAGCTCTGTTTTGCAGGTGTCCAGACAGCTTTTTCAAGCTCTAAACTCCTCCAATTGAAGCTCTTGAAAGCTCAAACGAAAGCTATTTTCTGGGACCTTGATGCAAGATAAAATTGATAATGCAAGATGAAAATGGAGGCTTAATTCTAATGCACTCAAAATGGCTCAAAGGACGAGCTTTATTAGCGTGAGATGAGTTAAAATAGACACACTAATAAAAAATTAGCTACTAATGCTCAGTCTATGAGCTTATTAGAGAAAGCTAAATGCAAGAGTGTAAAACTAAGTGTTGAAGGAGATCAATAGGCCTAGGGTGAGAACCGTTGGCTCCAATACCACATGAAAGGAGTGGCGTTTATGGCGGAAACGTTAATGAGCCATTCATTGTGTAAAAGTGTTAATTACAAGAGAGATTAGAGAGTTATTGACACTAATACAAGTAGCAAATCATAAGTAGATTAAGATGCAAATGAGTTCAGAGTGATGGCTAGTGCATAGAGTGCAAAAGTGGATACAAAGTGTGTAGCTTTGGGCTTCTTTTATAGAGTTGGGAGAGGGCATCTAGTGACCTAATGGATGATGTCAAGTGTGTAGGCTTTCAAAGTAAAGGGTGTTCTCACTTGTGGTGGTGCGGATGTGTCACACACCCCAACAAGGCAGAGGTGTTGACTTTTGTGGTGAGTGGAGTGTTATTGCATACAAAAAGATGCATGTGGCAAGCAGGCGAAGTGGATGTAGTTTTTACAGGGCTGCAATTGTTTATTAGACTTTAGGATGGAGGTAGTATCTTTAACATGTGAGAAGTGGGGATGTTAAACTTTAAATTTGAGTAATCTCTATTCAGTTCCTTCTGAAAAGAATTTTCATTTTGATGCTATGACAGTTTTGACTCTTTGAGGGTCTTTCAAATTAACTCGATCTTTATCTCAAACTAAGCTATGCTTTTGCCTTGTTTATTGCAATGTGTGATGTGTTAAATTTCTACTAAGTGCTTTTTGAATTTTCTGTTAGGTCGGTCCACTTGCCACATACTACCGAATACCTATCCATCAAATCCTCGTGGTAAATATGATGAGCTTTTACTTCTGTGAAAGCTTGCAATCAAAGAATTTTTTCATCATGGCTTGTTTCCTGGTAAATTCATTAACTAGACTGTCCGAATAGAGGTGTATTTATGGAGCTTAATAGGCACCAGGACATCGATTCATCGAGGTATAGATACCTGTATATATTTATGTTGAGGTGGCCAAAAGAGCTAATTAATGGACACCAGGCCATCGATTCATCGAGGTATAGGTATATGTATATTCTTATGTTGAGGTAGCAACAGATTGTATCTAGCATTTTTTTCCCTTGATCGATTGAAACATGTTTTCCCATTTTTGGCTTGCCACAGTGCATGGTCGTCTTGATTTCTGTCAAAGTTTTGCCTCCATTCTTAGATTCACGATGAAGGGAAATCCAAATGCTCTTTCATTTTGAGAAATTAGTTTTTATGTCATGCACGAGGAACAACCTCGGCAATTGGGTCTTTTTTGCATGTGACAACTGAGGCTCTTGCTCATAGTCATAAAGGTAGGGGTAAGGCTTACTTATTTAGCACAAATTGCTCAAAAGTGACCCTTTTCTGCGTGGGTGGAACTTCCATGGCTATCGAACACATGGTCTTTCCTTGCCTAACCTACTGGCATCGATGCGTCTTCCTTCACACATGGGCAAGATCGTCGGTTCTCTTCAGTCGAGATCATGCCCACATCACATGGCACTATGCACCTGGTTCATTTTACACTCATTGTACAGACCACCTTGATGTTTACATAGCCTACACATTGTTACGCCGCTTTTGTACTTCCTCTGGGTGAGAGGCCAGCATCTCCAACAACATGGCCTACCTAGGATGGGAGGTTTGTGCTGAGAGAGACAGTTACAGATTGGTGTCTTCTCACACAATATAAATTGCGCATTTGTGTAGAAGCTTTAAGATTGCATCTTCAAACAAACCTTGTCAAGAAAGTGCTAAATCACCTTTAGGGGTTATCTAATATCTTTCCCTTTAAGCTATAAGCGCAATACATTGCCAGGTGACTTTGCTAACACTTCTGTTTCCTACCTCTGCGAAGCTGAAGGAATTCCACACAATCCTTGTAGAAAGCGCTTCAGTGTGGAAGTGTTTTGAAAAAGAACATTAAATACTGAATTTTAGAGAGTTGATAGGTAATTCAAAGTTTGCAGGATTGATGTGGCACGTCATGTGGTTTGCTTGGAGACCCTGCCACTTTGCATAAGAAGAATTGAAGAAAATCCTTACAAAGCTGTCTTTGTTTGCTTTACAGATATACGATGACATGGATTTGGAGTTTGCTCGCCTGCGCTTACTGCCGAAGGGTGGACATGGAGGCCACAACGGGTAATTGATGAATGGATGTTTTTGTGTCTTTGTGAGTGTCTGCAATTCTTTCTAATCAGTGTTCTTTCATGATTTTGTCAAATAGAAATTGTTCTTCCTAATCAGTGTTCTTTCACGATTTTGTCAAATAGAAATTGTTGAACAGACTTGCCTCTTCATTGTTGATAGTAGTCACTGCAGTCCTTATAATCCTGAAGTGCAATAAGGCAGATTGTATTAAAGGTGGTGTGACCACAGCGTCCATAAAAAGCCACTCTTTGTAGCTCCTTTTGACAATGTCTCTCAAAATCATAGCCAATGCTGGGTACACCATGGCCCTTAGTGCAAAACTGCACTACTGAACTATGCAAGGTCAATCTAAGGTTTATACATGATTTAGCCACCTCCAACTGCTAGCTTTGGTATGTACTGTTTGTGGAGCTGGATCATGGATGACATCCTGAGAATACTTTTTTCCATCCCATGCATACTCGTAAAGAGCACCTCCGCTCACTAGCTTTTATATAGTCCGCATGGAGTGAACGATATTCTTGGATATGTTCTTCCTTCCATTGAATGTGCTCATATGGAGCTTTGTATGTACATCTGAGCCTTACATATAATTTAGCCAATACTATGCATGATGTCGTGGTATTTAGTCAATACTATGCATGATGGAACTGATGGTTATATTGTCTTGGTGGTGACTAGCATGGGTCTATACCTTGCACTTCCTTTAAGGGTGAATCTGGGATTATCCTAGATTCATCTAGGTATATATATGTACACATATATGTGTGTGTGTGTGTGCGCGCGCGTGCGCATTACACACACACACACTTTTTTGTAAATTGTTTGAATAATTTAGGAGTGGGAAACCTTGAGGTGAGGAAAACCCATGGAAAAGATTATATACAAAGGAAAGAGCATAAAAGTGTTCGGCTGCGAGATATGCCTAAAAGCATTCATAGGAAAGCTGATGTATCTCTGTGGTGATATCACTAACTTCCAGGGCAAAACGTAGAGATTGCCTAAGGAAAAGCTTGAAGAATAGAAAGGATTTGTGTCAAAGTGGTGGAACATATAGTCATTATATTGGTGCCACAGGGTCGAGTAAGCCCAATATTTTGACCCACATAAAGAAGACGGCAAATTGCTGTAAGGAAGGCGGGAGAATGCCAAAAGCCCAAACCATTTGGAAGACCATAGCTGGGAAACGGAACCGCATACAAGCTTATATGCAGCAAAAAAAATGTTTAGTAATGCAGCAATCCCAAAGTAGGTGACAAACAGTCTCTTCAGAAGTCTAGCAACGGACACAATGAGAAGAGCGGATGTGCCGTGCACTGAGAAAAGTGCCCACCGGGAGAACTCCAAGCAAGCAGCGCCAGAGAAACAATCGCTCCTTCAAAGTCAAGTGGCTTTTCTACAGGGCAGAGAGAGGCTTCCTCCACCAGATATAGACTTGTGCATGTACCCGAGGGCATTACAATGGTCAGCAAGCCAAGGCCTCGGTAGAAGAAGAGCATAAACTCGACTGGCAGAAATGGCCTCAAAAGGCGTTTCCCGGAAATTCCAATCAGACATGCGACTACCATCAGCCAAAGGTGAAATGGTAAAAAATCAACCAGCATGTGCTGAAACTCTCTCCAAAATTGACGGTAATGCATACCCAATCAAAAACAGCGAGCGGCAAGGGGAAACTCGAAAGTGTAGCTGGCCTCATCAACCACATCCTCAACCACACGAATGCCGCGGCAAGAGAGAGAGTATGCCTTACGAGGCGAGCGGTCAACCAAAGTAAGAGAGAATGCCCGACTCCAATGAAGACTCTCCAAACGAAGCAAATTCCCTTCCTACCGAGCGTGCATGATAATGTGCCCTTCCTCTTGCCAAATACGACCTCCGAGAGAGATGATTGCCAATGACCAAATGAGGAAGTAACAACATGTTGACATAGGGTAAGCAAACATAAGAGTCCAAGGTTGAGTTTGTTGCACAGGGGTAGGCGACAACATAGCTTTCCTAGCAAGAACATGCCTACGCAATTCCAAGATATCGAGACCACCAAAACGCTTAGGAGTGCAAAGTTTTCCCATTGACATCAAACGTTTGTGAGCATGAGTTCGCCACAAATGAGAAAAAATGGTTGACATAAGAGAAGCGAGATAAATATAAGGCCAATGCATTAGTGCAAATAAAACTGAACGTAAGCCATCAGGATACTTTGAACAATTCGCAGTCGAGTTTGCAACGGCCATGTGGATAATTTCCAGTAATGCTATTTGACATTCAAACGTTGCATAACCCAATCTACTTTTTGAGTGTGAGTGACATTCCATCCAATTGGAGACCCCAAATGCCTGGCAAGCACATTTGGAGGAACAATCTCACCTGGCCACAATAGACGATGCCAATCACAAAAATTAAGTGGCAGAAGCTTCGATTTGCGAAGTTGACTCTCAAACTAGCGACAAGCCCAAACAACTCCAAAACATCCATTATCGCTTGGACATTAGCGTGCTGATTGTGAGGCATAAATAATGAGTCATCTGCATAAGCCTGCCCAATAAAGTTCTGACCCGAGGGTTACTGCAAACCATGAAGATGATCAACAGAGGTCAAATAATCAAGATACATCAACAAGGGGTGAGTGGCAATAGCATACAACAAAGCACTTAGGGGGCAATCTTGCTTAACTCAACAACAAAGAGGCCAATATTTTGTCAATTCACCTTCAAGGATCCTCGATGACGTATTGCGAGCATACAAGGAATAAACTATATTGGCTATTTTAGAACTGAATTCTAGACCGCATCATAGTAGCAATGTAGTCCCACGTGTCAAAAGTCTTTTCAATTTCAACTTGCATAACAAGCACATCTTCCTGTGTGTATTTTGTATATGCCATGCCAATCAGAACATTAGCCAAGTTGTTCGTGATTTGGCGATGTGGAATGAAATTATACTGAGATTGATGAAGTCTTGTAAGCTGGTGATCTTTAATTCGGTTCATCAACAACTTAGCCAAAACCACATGCATCAAAGTAATTGGGCGCCAATGAGAGAATTACTCACAAATTGCTTGCTTAGGCAACAATTTAAGCAAACCCAAGATAATGGCAAATCTTGTTTCTCCCATACCGCATTAGCACGAAAAGCAAGGGCTCTTTGAGAGTCTCCCAAAAGGAGAGGAAGAATTCCAGAGTAAGCCCATCCTAGCCAGGAGATTGCCAACGGCCCAATGCAAACAAAGCACAGTGCAATTGAGAATCAATAAATGGTTCCTTAAGGCATTGTGCATCTTTCGAAGAAATGATCGGATGTATATAAGAAAGCAACAATTGCCGTGCTTGATGAGCGGCTATAGAAGGCTGAGAAGGAGCAACAAACACCTATCGATAATGTGAGACCATGGCATCAACAAGTTCTTGTCTTGATGATGTCCAAGCATCAGAAGCATAACACGCTTAATGCCTTGGGAAACCCTTGTGTATGCAGATGCTTAAAGAATTGTTTTGGAGCACAGCCTTTATCTATAAAAGCGCGTTGATGAGCATGGGTCCCCCATTTATCAATTTTCCACTTGTCATTATGTTGGATACATACACAAGCTTCACACAACTCCAACATTTCAGATTCAGACAAAGGTCGCGAGTTAGCCAATACCTACAGCCGTTGACAAACCTGCTTCACAACATTAACATCCCCCCGAGTGCAATGTATTTAATGTTTACCATAGACTTGAATAGCACATTGCACCCGCATAACAAAGCGATACGAGGCAACATCACGATCAAGATGCATGTGGGCAAGCAATGAAGGGATAATTCTAGAAATCATATCTCGTAACACCTCATGAGTAAGATAAGCATTATTGATATGCAAAGAGGTTGATCACAAGGGATTGCCCAAAGTACAAAGTCAACAAGATAGGGGGATGATCCCCGATAGCTGCAATGCCACGATTATGACTTGTTACACTCTTCTTGATTCATTACAGATGCAGATGCGAAGTGTGACTAACCCAAGAGGACTCCTGTTCTTGAATGGTCACAACCCTTCGCGTCTAAAGTCATGCCTCTTCACCAACAACCACACTCCTTTGACGACTAGTCATGCCCCTTCGGCCAATGGTTGCGGCTCTTCATTGGATGGATGTGTCTATTCGCCTAAAGGATGTGTCTCTTTGTGCAGGGTCATACCTTTTCATATGTACCTGTTCGTCTCCTATATAAGGAGCCCTTGTATCACACTTTCAATCAATCAAACACAGAGTCTTCTGAGTCTTGTCTTTGAGTACAGTTCAAGTTTCTTAAGTCTTAGTCATGAGTTTAAGTACTTAATTAAGGATTAGTAACTAGAATCCTTACAGTGGTATCGGAGCAAATTTTTTTCTCGGCACCCGAAGGTTGTGAGCCTCTTACCCTCGCCGCTACCCTTCCTCCCCTCTCTCGGAGTTGCATGGAAGCAGAAGAAAGGTGGTACACGCACACATCTGCGAGCATGAGGTAACTTGATTTTCTTACTTCAGGTCAATAAAAAAAGAGACAGAAGAACTATGTGTGTGTGCGGAGAACCCGAACAGCTCGCATCCCTTCGTCGGGATAAACCCCTTTGCATCCGCGTACTCGTACCCCCTCCGGTGAGCAGCCATGCCTCTTCGCCTGTGAGCACCCCTTCGTAGGCATCTCTTGCTTGTAGAATCGCCACCTCGCGTGTCCTTTTGGAAACGCTGGCTGCCTTTTCATGGCACCCTTTCGAGGGAATTTCTTACGTGAGGCAATTTTCAGCGCTGCATAATCAGCCAACGATTTTTTTAAGTGGCCAACCTACAAGTTGGTTTGGCCGCCTAACTTATTAACCTAAGTGGGCATAGGTAACGATGCGTATACTCCAACGTTACAACTTTTTGGACGTCGATATCTCACACAGAACCAGAGTTGGCAGTCTTGGCCTCTTGCTACTTAATTCCTGCGCAAGGTGCACGCACTTGCTATGGCTGACGAGCATCAGTGGACCGCTTTTCCCTACATCTCGTACATAGACGAGGTTCCCGATACCGAATTGCCGGCGTACCCTCTCTTGGCACCCGAAGTCATAATCATTCCCGTATGTTTACGCTTCTGTCTTTTGTGATAGTGTGCCCGTTGATGAGGATAACCATAAGCAAATTTTCTAGGAGTGTCATGATGCACCTAGTGCAAGACACCTTGGTATACGCTGCACTTTGGCCTTGGTTGGTTGGTATTTTTATTGGCGGCACATGAAAGCTTTTGTTGAAAAGTATGTGCGGGAATGCGCCTAATTTCAGCTCAACAAAGCCGAACGACAAAAATGCGTCGGGTTATTACATCCTTCGCAAATTCTTGGTAGCAAATGGACAAGCATTTCTATGGATTTTGTAGTTGGATTACCCTGAACCAACCGTGGGCATGATGCCATTTGGGTCGTCGTCGATCCACTCACGAAAATGGCGTGATTTAACCCTACACATTCCACCGTAAAGAGCCACGAGCTAGCTTAACTTTTTGTGGAACACTTATACAAACTATATGGTTTCCCGGATGAAATTGTTAGTGATCGTGATCCAAAATTCGCAGGTAATTTTTGGCAAACAGAAATTGGAGTTTTGTATGTGCGTCTCGTCAATTAGATCATTTTGAAATTGATGGAAGACCGAACGTACGAATCAAACCATGGAGGACATGCTACGAGCGTATGTCTCCCGACGACAATCTGTTTGGAAACGCTATCTTCCACGTATTGAGTTTGCTTATAATAGTAACAAAGCACTCGGCTATTGGCTATAGCCCGTTTATGCTGATGTACGGTTATGCCACCGGATTCAAGGGAATCAAAATGTGGTCGGTAGTCGACTTCTTACATGATATGCAAGTGTAAGGTGCAGCGGAAGTGAATGTTGAACTTTGCTCAAGATGAGTGCTCCGAACTGTGCTCAAGGGTTCCTTTTACTTACGGAAGGGAGAGCCTTCTGTTCCCTTAGTGAGAGAGTGCAAATGATCACAAACAAAGTGGATAAACACTATGAATGAAGGTGCTGAGACTGGGAGATAGAGAGAGAATGTTGTCAAACCCTCCTTCGAAGGCCCCACTCTCTATGGCGAGAGGGATCTACTATTGATTGTACAAATCTCTACAATGCTATGGACTAGCCGACAATGTCGACGACGATGAGGATGACTATAAGGTGCAGCGGAAGTGAATGTTGAACTTTGCTCAATATGAGTGCTCCGAATTGTGCTCAAGGATTCCTTTTACTTACGGAAGGGAGAGCCTTCCGTTCCTTTAGTGAGAGAGTGCAATGGACACAAACAAAGTGGATGAACACTATGAACGAAGGTGCTGAGACTGAGAGATAGAAAGAGAAGACAATACGACACCAGAATGTTGTCAAACCCTCCTCGGAAGGCCCCACTCTCTATGGCGAGAGCGGTCTACTTACGATTGCACAATCTCTACAATGCTTGGACTTGCCGACGATGAGGACGATGACGAGACGGGCTGAAATCTGAAGTGCTAATGATTGAAATCTCCAAATCTTTATCTGCTGAATTCTGACTCTTATGTCGGTGACGATGTCGATGGCGACGATGCGACGATGACGCGCTGAAAACGCAGATGCTGAAATATGCGTTTTCCAGGTTGAAACTATAAACTTCGCCGAGTTCATCGTGCGGCGAGGATCTGCTGCGGGAAGGTGAGATCTGTGAGGTTCGGGACTTGTTCTGCGATGTCTAAGTGCTGAAAACCGAAAACGCTGGTGCTTGTGTTGGTTCCGTCGCGATAGATCTGCAAAACGCTGAAATGCCTGGCAGATGCAAAAGCGCTAGGGCTGAAAATCTGCTAATGTCACCAGGAGGTGTATTTTTCCTGTTGCCTTCCGCAAATAAGTATTAGATATATTTATTTTATTTTTACTTGTTTGTCCCAAAACCCTTGAAAAGGTGCAAGTGGACATTGCATGGCCAGTGTGAAACGGCTGCAGCCAAATGGGTTTCTCACATCGGGGATCTAGGTCGGTCAGACAGGGACTGCCCGGGCCAGTTAGCACTGAATTCTGATGAGTATGGAAGCTCGTGTGCGCCAAACTGGAATTTGGGCCACTCGTCAAGTCACTGCAACTTTATAAGTTGAAAGGGGCCAGTAAATTAACCCACATTGTAGATGTTGGTCAAATGGTAGTCTTCAATGATGGTTAGGAGACCGATAGGGATGCCATGGAAGCATCTCCTAAAATTTAGGGAACTGCTATTTTTGACCGGAAAATGTGTTCGCGTCATTAGCTCTGGAATGACAAGGGGAACATTTTATTGCTCTGCTGCCAAGTCAACTGACGCACCAGTTGAGATATTTTTAGCAGGGAAAGCCCAAACTCGGAAACTGGGCGACGTGTCAGCCTGTGAGCAATTCTGCCACTCTGGGAGGCAAAAACGAGCTGCATATCAACAAAGGGGGCGCCATTTTCAGCCTCAGGTGGATTGTAGCAAGTACAGAAGCTATGGAATGCTTACCTTGCCCTCTATGCACAGTATGGTGATGGGAGTGATGCCCCGCACGCTACATACTGCTCTCTTTCTCCCCTACGTACAATATGTTATGCCCCACTAGTGGGCTTCTCATTTGACCTATGTACAGCTGTGGGGAAATATGCTTTCGTGCCAAGGCAAGAGCCTCTTTGCACAGGAACCGGTGTAGCTAGCTACTGCACCAAAGCAGGTACACGAGAGGGTAATAACCTCTTGGTTGCGCAATAAATTCAACACTGTTTGCTTGTTGTTTTTACTCTGTTTTGAGACTGTTTTGTGCCCGGGATGCTTCCAGAATCAAGGGGCACCAAGCCCAAGGTGCAGGGAACAGTGTAGGGACCGCCGTGTGCCCAAATCAGGTCAAAAACAGGACTGAACCAGAAATTACAGCGACCTGGAATTTACTGTTTTGTGCTCCCGACTGAGGAAAAACGCCAGTGGGATAGAGTCCTGAGCTTGGAAACTGATTCGGGTTAATTTCGGTACCGTTATGTTGCCGAAATTTTACCGAATTTGGAGCGTACTAGCTGGATGCAGGTGTTATCTTCCAAGGACTCTCTTTTTTGTAATTCCCTCTCTAAATTAAAGAAATACCGAAAGGGGCGCCAGTCTTTGGGGCCTATAGGGTGTCGGTCTCGTGTGCTCAGTGACATTCTAGTCGCTGGACGCAACTATGTTCTCTTCCCTTCTCAGTGCTCTGTGTAAAGTTAACAGGTAATTGAAATAGTACCGCCCTCTACGTTGTATAGGCCGGTTATAGCTAACGCTAGGGCTGATCTGCTGTCGCTGTGCAAATGTGCTAACGCTAGGAGTCTTCTGCTTCTTGCTGTCGCCAGGAATCTGCAAAATAAAAAACGCTGGCTGATCTGGTCCAAAAACGCTAGGTTGATGTTGAGTTGCAAAAACGCTAGGCATGCTGTTGGGGGTCCTGCTGAGAAGGTGCCTGTTGAGCGTGTGCTCCTGCTGCCTTTTTTGCCAGGAAGTGCTAGCGCTAGGTTTCTACTTATACAAACTTAGCAAAATTGCCCTACCTAGTTTCCAACAAAAGTCACTTCAAATAATAAGTGAAAATAGTCAAAAATAGGGAAAATAGGTCTATGCATTGTAAAAATGCTCTTGATGGTTCTGATGTAAATTTGATGATCATGTTGTGTGCAACCAGAGGATATGCATCTAATCTAAGTGCGTGGACCCCACTCGATGGCGAGAGTGGTCTACTATTGATTGCACGATCTGGTACAATGGTTGATGCAACTCAAATGGGGTATGTCGAGGCCGACGGAGTGGACGACGAGCACGAGACTATGGTCGAAAACTGAATGCTTCGAATCCGGACTTGCTAATGTTGCAAAACGTTGGTTTGCTAGGCTTCTGGTCGTTGAATTTGTTGTTGTTCTTTACTGCTGCAACCCTTGCTGAAAACGCTGCCATGCTGATGTAAAAACGCTGGTATGGCTGGCTGAAAAATGCAAGTTGCAGGGCTGAGAAACGGAGGGGATGTCACGTGACACATCCAATCCTATGTGTCTGTGGACAAGCTACAGCATGACCAGGGTTCAATTCAGTCAAGTCAGTCTAGAATAGGAAGTGTTGTGGCACTTTTGTGAGTCTGTTCGTAGATAGTGCATGTCCAGACGCTTAGACTAGATGCATATCCTCCGGTTGCACACACAACATGATCATCAACATTACCATCAGAATCCATTAGGGGAATTTTCCAATGCATTAAACCTATTTTTCCTATTTTTGACATTTTTCACTTATTATTTTCAAGTGACTTTTGTTGGAAACTAGGTAGGGCAAATTTACTTATTTTGTATATATAGAAACCTAGCGCTAGCACTTTCTGACAGAAGAGGCAGCAGGAGCTGCGGTTCAACAGGCACCTTCTCAATAGGGACCCCCCCCCTCCCCCCAGCAAGGCCTAGCATTTTTGCATCAGCAGCAAGGCTAGCGTTTTGCACCAAGATCAGCCAGCGTTTTTGCATTGCAACAACCTCGCAACAACAGATCAAGATCAGCCCTTGCGTTTTGCATTGCAAGACAACCGGTGACAGCAGAACCAACAAAAGCCCTAGCGTTTTTGCAAGGAGACGGAATTCAGCCTAGCGTTTTTGGATCAGCTTGGACCTCAGTGTTTTTGTAGTTCCGTCGCGACAAGGCATCAAGAAGGACCAGCGTTTTCAGTTTTCAGCAGTTAGACATCGCAGAACAAGTTCCAAACCTGGCAGATCTCACCTTCCTGCAACAGAGCCTCGCTGCACGGTCAGATCTTGCGCAGTTTGCAGATTCAGCCGGGAAAACGTAGACGCTGAAATCTGCGTTTTCAGCGCATCGTCGTCACATTGTCGTCATCGACATTGTCACCGACATAGAGTCAGAATTTAGCAGATAAATATTTGCAGATTTCAGCCCTTAGCATTTTCAGATTTCAGCCCGTCTCGTCGTCGTCCTCATCGTCGGGAAGTCCAAGCATTGTAGAGATTTGTGCAATCAATAGTAGACCGCTCTCGCCATAGAGAGTGGGGCCTTTGCAGGAAGGTTTGACAACTTGTCTGGTGTCATATTCTTCTCTCTCTGTCTCTCAGTCTCAGCACCTTCATTCATAGTGTTCACCACTTTGTTTGTGTCCATTGCACTCTCTCACTAAAGGAACAGAAGGTTCTCCCTTCCGTAAGTAAAAGGAACCCTTGAGCACAGTTTGGAGCACTCATCTTGAGCAAAGTTCAACATTCATTTCCACTGCACCTTACAACTTTTCTCTCTGAAGAAGGTTGATGCAAAAGGCAAAAACTTGGATTTTTGTAATGATTGTCTTTATGGAAAGCAAAAGAAATCTTGTCATGTGACACATCCAACCCTATGTGTCCGTGGACAAGCTACGATACGAGCAGGGTTTAG
Source organism: Adiantum capillus-veneris (assembly GCF_014529385.1). Classification (NCBI taxonomy): domain Eukaryota; kingdom Viridiplantae; phylum Streptophyta; class Polypodiopsida; order Polypodiales; family Pteridaceae; genus Adiantum; species Adiantum capillus-veneris. Next base: position 116,855,447 of record NC_140959.1, on the reverse strand, counting down.
TCAGTCCAGTCAGTCTAGATTAGAAGTGACCTGGCACTTTTGTGAGTCTATTCGTAGACCGTGCATGCCCAGTCACTTAGCATAGATGCATATCCTCTGGTTGCACACAGCATGATCATCAGTATTCCCTTCAGAATCATCAGATTCGGTCAGGGGAATTTTCCAGTGCATTTAGCCTATTTTCCTATTTTTGGTTATTTTCACTTATTATTTTTAAGTGACTTTCCAACAAAAGTAGGTAGGGCAATTTTGCTAAGTTAATATATAAGCAAACCCAAGTTAGCACTTTCTGGCAGAAGAGGCAGCAGGAGCTTCCCGCTCAACAGGCAACTTCTCAGCAGTAATTTCCAGAACCCCTGGCGTTTTTGGCTTTTCCATCCTCGCCTACACTCAAGCACCTCTAGCGTTTCCTGTCTTGGCAGTTACCGCCTCGGCAGCAATACCCGACACCCTAGCGACTGCAGGTTCCCATTATCGCCAGCGGATTCAAGCCTTGCTAGCGTTTTTCCCAATTCAGCCATCAACGTTTTTGGAGACATCTAGCCAGCGTTTTTGCTAAGCAAAAGGGCACATCAGCGTTTTTGTTCTCAGCCCTATTCTGTAGCAGATACACACAGTTTCCAGCCTTAGACACAGTAGCAGATCAGCCCTAGATTGGTTGCAGGTGTTTCGCCCATTTTCAGCCATAAAAACGCAGCCAAAACAGTCATTTTCAGCCACCGAAACAGCCCCGAAATTCAGCGATTAGAAGATCTCAGATTTCAGCCATCAAGTCGTCGTCGTCATCACTGTCGTCGTCATCGGCATAGTCCAAGTTGCATCAGTCCATTGCCTACGCATTGTACACCTTTGTGCAATCAAAGTTAGACCACTCTCGCCGACGAGAGTGGGGCCTTCAGAGGAGGGTTTTACAACCTCTCGGGTGTCGTATCTCTTCTCTCTCCTTCTCTCAGTCTCATTCACTTGCACGCACAATATCCACTCACTTTGTTCGTGATCATAGCACTCTCCATAAGTCGGAAGGCTCTCTCCTTCCCTAAGAACTAAAAGGAACCTTGAGCAATAAAGATCACTAATCTTGAGAAAATACAACATTCATTCCGCTGCACCTAACATTGGTATCAGAGCTTTGGCAGTGTTTTGTATCACTCAAGGAAAGAACCACAAGAATCACAAGAATTTTTTTGATTGTTGCGGTCGCACGAACCCAAGTTCGCTTGGGTGTGTCGATTCCTAATCGTGTTTTTGAAGAGTGACAGGATTCCCAAGAAAGAAGGGCTTGTCCAACCTCCCCTCGTGTCTCTTTTCACTCATTGAGAGCGGACTGTGCACTTAGCGGCCGACCAATCGACGTGAGGTGGGAAAAAGCAACCTTGGTGTGAGCGCAAGGCCGCCAAGGGGTGCGCCGGCGGAAAGGAGTAGAACTCGGTGAAGAGAAGATCCTTCTCAAACGCGATTTGCAAGCGAAAGAAAACCTCAAGAACCTCAAGAACCTCAAGATTCTCAAGAACCCAAGAACCCAAGAACTCAAGAACCCAAGTTTCTCGTGAACTTAAGAACCTGCAAGAACCCACGATTGTAGAATGGTCATCACTCGAAGCGGAATGGATACTTCGCTTGGAGGTGATGAGCATGAGAGAGGCGAAGAATTTTCCCCACCAGGAGGTTTTTTCGACCCTTACCCATCTACGACAACGATTGCACTAACTCCAATGGAGGAGTTGGAGCTGTTGTTTATGGAACAGAATTTACAACGCGAAGCAAGAAATGCAGCAAGAATGGCAGCCATAGCGCGTGAGCGCGAGCAAGCACGCTTGGAAGCCAAAGAACGACAAGCCAAATTGGATCGTGAGCGTGCAGAAAGACAAGCAGAGAACAAAGCAAGACAAGGAGAATATGACCGCGAGACCAAAGCAAGAATGCAAGAGATGTTGCGACTCTTTTCTCGAATGCAGGCACAGATGCAACAGGATCGGGAAAAGGAGACTCTCTCATTCTCTTCTTCTCCAAAGCATGACACACAGGATTTGCATGATTGTGTGAAGCATGATGATGATTTGATTGACAATAATTTGCATGATCAAGATGTGATTTCTTACAAGCATGATGAGTTGCATGAAGATGATGTGATTGTTCACAAGGAAGATGTGTTAGTGGATGCTTTTTCTAGCGAAACTAATCTCGTTGTAGATTCGATCAATCATGACGAACCGATCTTGACTTTCGAGTCGAGGTCCAAAGAACCCCACAGGACGATTCGATCATTCAGGAAGAAGTGATCTTGGTTCTTGAGCCTAGGTCCAAAGAACCATCACAGGAAGTATTATGTGTTCGCATGATTGATACGCACGCATTGTTCGAGTGTTTCATTCGTGATCGTTTCCTGTATTTAAGTCAACATCGTTATGTGATCCCTTTTCCTAGGCATGACATATTGTATGTTGAGCACGTTTCTCTCATGGATGAGCACGAATGTATGCGGATTTTTCGTGAAAGGCAGAAAGGTATGTATGTAAGGAAGTCACATTCCATGTCTGTTCCTTGGCATGACACAGTTTCTAAACGAGCACATGAAAGTATGAGCACCAAGCATGTGCATTTCCGTTGTGAATTGCCACAGTTGATTGCTCTAGATTAGAAGAGAAAGATTCGATCTCATTGTTTGCATGTGTGTGGTGAACGGTTTGGCATTCCGTCTCTTTGTTCATCTACATTGCATGCACAGTCTTTGAGGAAGACAAGATTTTTTCCACTCACTTTACATGGAATAGGTATGTTCATGGTTTTCTGTTGGAAGTGGTTTCATGAATTTTCAGCCATGGAGATTCTTGAAGATGGAAGAAGCATGACTCTCGACGAAGTTGAAGCAAGGAAGGAAACTCAGAAGACTTTGTGTCGCTTTCGGCGCGGCCCAAAGAAGCAAGCATTGTAGACCTTTATGAAGTTCAAGTACCGCACGACCCACACATCAGAGTGGGCCGGCGAAGAGTCCCTTCCAGGATTCCGGATGCTATTGGCGATCTCCCTCGACGCCATACAGTTCGGTACCAGTACCTCACTTTAAAAAGGAGGGGATGTCACGTGACACATCCAACCCTATGTGTCCGTGGACAAGCTACGACATGAGCAGGGTTTAGTCAGTCCAGTCAGTCTAGATTAGAAGTGACCTGGCACTTTTGTGAGTCTATTCGTAGACCGTGCATGCCCAGTCACTTAGCATAGATGCATATCCTCTGGTTGCACACAGCATGATCATCAGTATTCCCTTCAGAATCATCAGATTCGGTCAGGGGAATTTTCCAGTGCATTTAGCCTATTTTCCTATTTTTGGTTATTTTCACTTATTATTTTTAAGTGACTTTCCAACAAAAGTAGGTAGGGCAATTTTGCTAAGTTAATATATAAGCAAACCCAAGTTAGCACTTTCTGGCAGAAGAGGCAGCAGGAGCTTCCCGCTCAACAGGCAACTTCTCAGCAGTAATTTCCAGAACCCCTGGCGTTTTTGGCTTTTCCATCCTCGCCTACACTCAAGCACCTCTAGCGTCTCCTGTCTTGGCAGTTATCGCCTCGGCAGCAGTCAGTGTAACAGGGAACGGGGGGAACACAGCCTAAATGTTCCGAAACGGCGTTCCGGACGAGTCCTGTTCTCGAAACGGAGATAGGAACGGAACGCCGTTCCGGAACGGAGTGTAATCGGAACGGTGTTCCGGAATGGAGGGAACGAGGCGGAACGGCTAAACGCGGGACGAAACGGGGAAAAGTAGGCATTTGGGGGGAAAAAAGTGGGCTTTTGGGGGCAGATTTGGGGCTGTTCGGGGAACATATTTGGTGCAGTTTGAGGGCAGGCTAGGCGGCATATTTGGGGGCAGTTTTGGGGTTGTTTAAAGGTTTATTTGGGACTAAGGTGAATGGAGGTAATTCAAGCCTTACTCTAGGTGGACCATTCCGGTCTCGTTCCCGTTCCGCCCCCCTCCTCCTCCTTTCCGTTCCCGTCCCGTTCCGGACCCTCCCGTACTCGTTCCCTGTTCCCGTTTCGGGTAACTATGGCAGCAGTACCCAACACCCTAGCGACTGCAGGTTCCCATTATCGCCAGCAGATTCAAGCCTTGCTAGCGTTTTTCCCAATTCAGCCATCAACGTTTTTGGAGACATCTAGCGAGCGTTTTTGCTAAGCAACAGGGCACATCAGCGTTTTTGTTCTCAGCCCTATTCTGTAGCAGATACACACAGTTTTCAACCTTAGACACAGTAGCAGATCAGCCCCAGATTGGTTGCAGGTGTTTCCCCCATTTTCAGCCATAAAAATGCAGCCAAAACAGTCATTTTCAGCCACCGAAACAGTCCCGAAATTCAGCGATTAGAAGATCTCAGATTTCAGCCATCAAGTCGTCGTCGTCATCACTGTCGTCGTCATCGGCATAGTCCAAGTTGCATCAGTCCATTGCCTACGCATTGTACACCTTTGTGCAATCAAAGTTAGACCACTCTCGCCGGCGAGAGTGGGGCCTTCAGAGGAGGGTTTTACAATCTCTCGGGTGTCGTATCTCTTCTCTCTCCTTCTCTTAGTCTCATTCACTTGCACGCACAATATCCACTCACTTTGTTCGTGATCATAGCACTCGTTATAAGTCGGAAGGCTCTCTCCTTCCCTAAGAACTAAAAGGAACCTTGAGCAATAAAGATCACTAATCTTGAGAAAATACAACATTCATTCCGCTGCACCTAACAAATCTTCTTCTTACTCTGGTGTCTCTCGCAAAGCTAATCCTCTTGATCTTACTCACTCCGATGTATACACTATGCCTGTTAAGTCTTTTGGTGGTGCATTGTATTTTGTTACATTCATTGATGACTGTACTAGGAAAGGATGGGTGCATTTGTTGAAAAGTAAGAGTGAGACTTTTAATGCTTTTAAGAAGTTTCATGCTTTTGTCACTATGCAAAAGAGTACTAAGCTTAAATGTCTCAGATTTGATAATAGAGGAGAGTATGTATCTGCTGAATTTCAGTGTTTTTGTGATGAAAATGGGATTAAAAGGGAGTTGACAGTCCCTGATAATCCGTCTTCTAATGGTGTGGCTGAGAGGTATAATCGTACTTTATGGGAGAGAGTGCGTTGCATGTTGTCCACCGCTAATTTTTCCCAAGAGTTGGCATTGAAAACTGCAGTTCAAATTTGCAATCGCTCTCCTAATAGTATGCTGAAAAATGACATTCCAAAGGAGGTTTGGTTTGGCAAACTTGCTTCTTATGATTATTTGAGAGTTTTTGGCTGCGAAGCTTTTGTTCATGTACGCAATGACTTGAGAACGAAGCTTCATATGAAGGAGCTTCCTCGGTTATGGGGAAGAAGGTGAAATGGGTCATAGAGTGTGGTTACGACATTTTAGAAAGGTAATATGCAGCCGAGATGTAGTGTTCAATGAGGCAAAATTGCTTAAAAATGCTACAAAATCTGATGCTGACAAGAAAACAGTCAGATTTCAGCCTTCCGTGTCACCCATTGATGTTGAAAAAGAGATTCATGATGCATTACCACAAGCTGAAATTGATAATCAGGCGGTTAACCTCGAGCCAGAAGAGGTAGGACATGATATTGATACTCCTAATGAGGATGGACAGCCACCTGAATTGGTTGAAAAAGATTTTCAGCAGCATGATAGAGCTGAAAATGAGTTGCCTTATGATGTAGAACCGTTACTTGAAAATGTAGATCATTGGATACGCAGGTCAACTCGTTTGAGAAGGCAATGTAAGGTGCAGCGGAAGTGAATGTTGAACTTTGCTCAAGATGAGTGCTTCGAGCTGTGCTCAAGGTTTCCTTTTACTTACGAAAGGGAGAGCCTTCCGTTCTTTAATGAGAGAGTGTAATGGATACAAACAAAGTGAATGGACATTGTGCGTGAAAGTGCATGAGACTGAGACCCACTCTCTATGGCGAGAGCTGTCTACTTATGATTGCACAAATCTCTACAATGCTTGGACTTGCCGACGATGTCGTCGACGACGACGACGACGAGATGGGCTGAAATCTGAGAATGCTAAGGGCTGAAATCTGCAAATCTTTATCTGCTGAATTTTGACTCTATGTCGATGACGACGATGCGTGCTGAAAACGCAGATGCTGAAATCTGCGTTTTCCTAGCTGAATCTGCAAACTACGCGGAATCTGACCGTGTCGCGAGGATTTGTTGCGGGAAGGTGAGATCTGCGAGGTTCGGGGGTTCTATTGCGGAGCCTGACTGCTGAAAACTGAAAACGTTGAGTCTAATGGAGATTCTGTCGTGAAGGTTTGCAAAAACGCTGATGTCTTCAGGTTGATGCAAAAACACTAGGCTGAAAATCACGAATGAAACACTCGAACAATGCCTGCTGACAAATCATTCGAACACATAGTACTTCCTGTGGGGGCTCTTTGGACCTAGGCTCGAGAGCCAAGATCGGTTCGTTGTGTTTGATCGAATCTGCCTGGGGGTTTGTTGTGGACCTCGACTCGAAAGCCAAGATCGATTCTTCGTGATCGATCGAATCTACAACGAGGTTAGCTTCGCTAGAAAAAGCATAAACTAAACCATCATCCTGGTGAACAATCACGTCTTGATCATACAAATCATCAATGCTTGTGAGAAATCACATCGTGGTCATCATGCAAATCATCATGCTTGTCAGTGTCATCCAAATCATCAATCATCATGCAAATCGTGTGTGTCATGCTTTGAAGAAGAAGAGAATGAGAGACTCTCCTTTTCCCGAATCTCTTGCATCTGTGCCTGCACTTGAGGAAAGAATCGAAACAAGGCGGCTTTCCTTTCGTTGTGCTCATGCTCTATGGCTGCCATTCTTTCTTCGTGTTCACGCTGTATTTCTGCTTTTCTTTCTGTGGCCTCCAAGCGTGCTTGCTTGCGCTCACGCTCACGCTCAAAGTCGGCCTTTCTTTCTGCTGTTCGTGCTTCGCGTTCTAACTTCCTGTCCATCATCGTCTTGTCGAAAGCCTCCATAGGAGTTAGTGCAATCCTTGGCGTAGATGGGGAAGGGGGAGGGTCGGAAAAACCTCCTGGTGGGGAAAATTCTTCTTCACCACCCTCATGCTCATCACCTCCATGCGAAGTATTCATGTCGCTTTGGGTGATGACCATCCACTGAAGTCTTGGGTTCTTAAGTGCACGAGGAACTTGGGTTCTTGTGGGTCTTGAATCTTGAGGTTCTTCTTTAGCTTGCATCTATGTTAGAGAAGGATCTTCTCTTCACCCGAGTTCTGCTCTTTTCTGCGGGCGCACCCCTCGGTGGTGGCCTTGCGCTCACACCAAAGTTGCTTTTTCCCACCTCACGTCAATTGGTCGGCCGCTAAGTGCACGATCCGCTCTCAATGAGTGAAAAGAGGCACAAGGGGAGGCTAGACAAGCCCTTCTTTCTTGGGTTTCCTGTCACTCTTCAAAAACACGATTAGGAATTGACACACACAAGAGGTCTTGGGTTACGTGCGACCGCAACAAGCAAAAAAACATTCTGTGGTTCTTGTGGTTCTTTCCTTGAGTGATACAGAACACTGTCAAAGCTTTGATACCAATGTTAGGTGCAGCGGAATGAATGTTGAACTTTGCTCAAGATGAGTGCTCCGAACTGTGCTCAAGGTTTCCTTTTACTTACGGAAGGGAGAGCCTTCCGTTCTTTAATGAGAGAGTGCAAAGGACACAAACAAAGTGAATGGACACTGTGCGTGAAAGTGCATGAGATTGAGAGAGAGAGAGAGAGAAGAGAATAGGACACCAGAATGTTGTCAAACCCTCCTCCGAAGGCCCCACTCTCTATGGCGAGAGCGGTCTACTTATGATTGCACAAATCTCTACAATGCTTGGACTTGCCGACAATATTGACGACGACGAGACGGGCTGAAATCTGAGAATGCTAAGGGCTGAAATCTGCAAATCTTTATCTACCGAATTCCGACTCTATGTCAATGATGACGATGCGACAACGACGCGTTGAAAATGCAGATGCTAACCTGCGTTTTCTGAGCTGAATCTGCAAACTACGCGGAATCTGACCGTGCGGCGAGAATCTGCTGCGGGAAGGTGAGATTTGCGAGGTTCGGGGGTTCTATTGCGGAGATTGACTGCTGAAAATTGAAATCGCCGAGTCTAATGGAGGTTCTGTCGCGAAGGTCTGCAAAAACATTGATGTCTTCATGTTGATGCAAAAACGCTAGGCTGAAAATGGTCCTACTGCGGTGAATCTGCTAACGCTACGGCTTCTGCTTCTTGCTATCGCCAGGAATCTGCAAGATCAAAAACGATGGCTGATCTGGTCCAAAAACGCTAGGAGTTGCAGTCTCTTGCAAAACGCTAGGCCTCTGTGGAGTTTTGCTGAGAAGTTGCCTGTTGAGCAAGGTGCAGCCTCTTCTGCCAGAAAGTGCTAGCGTTAGGTTTCTACTTATACAAACTTAGTAAATTTGCCCTACCTACTTTCCAACAAAAGTCACATTAAAATAATGAGTGAAAAATGTCAAAAAATAGGGAAAAATAGGTCTATGGACTGTAAAAATGCTACTGATGGGTTCTGATGGGAATCTGATGATCATGCTGTGTGCAACCAGAGGATATGCATCTAATCTAAGTGTCTGGACATGCACGTTCTGCGAACAGACTCACAAAAGTGCCAGATCACTTCCTATTCTAGACTGACTTGAGTAAACTGAACCCTGGTCATGTTGTAGCTTGTCCACGGACACATAGGGTTGGATGTGTCACGTGACAGGCAACCGCTGAGATTTAACCCCTCTTTGAATCATGTGATGTTGATAGATGAGGGTGAACCTCTTACATATAAAGAGACCAAATCATGCGAGTCAAGCAATAAGTGGGAGCTTGCAATGCAAGAGGAAATGAAATCCTTGTATGCAAATGATGTTTGGGATCTTGTGCCATTGCCTAAAGGGAGAGAGGCTCTTCCTAACAAATGGGTGTACAAGATTAAGATTGTGGATGAAAAACCCAAGTACAAGGCAAGATTGGTTGCAAAAGGATATGCACAGAAAGAAGGAATTGATTTTCAAGAAATCTTTCCCCTTGTTGTAAAGCTTACGACTTTACGTGTCCTTTTTGCTCTCGTTGCGGTGCTTGATTTGGAATTGAATCAAATGGATGTAAAGACGGCGTTTTTGCATGGTGACATTGAAGAGGACATATACATGAAACAACCTTGAAGGTTTTGTAGTTCCTACACGTGAGGAACTTGTATGCAAACTGAAAAGGGCTCTGTATGGTTTGAGACAATCATCACGACAGTGGTATAAGAAGTTTGACACTTTTATGCTGTCTCAAGGCTTTAAACGTGGCCATGTAGATCATTGTTTGTATACAAAAAGGGATGAAGATGGTAGTCCCATCATACTTGTTCTCTATGTTGATGACATGCTGCTTCCGGGAAACACAAGACTAGTCTTGATGCTCTAAAACGTAAGCTAAATTCAGCATTTGCTATAAAGGATTTGGGTGCTGCAGAGCATATTTTGGGCATGCGTATTAAAAGAGATAGAAAGCTGAAATTGCTGTTTTTATCTCAAGAAAGGTACATTGCAAAAGTACTTGACAGATTTAATATGGCTGATGCTAAGCCTCTTGGGGTACCTTTACCTCCAGACACTAAGCTTAGCAAAGCAGATTGCCCAAAGGATGAGGTGGCATTGAAGGCAATGAAGGGAATCCCTTATGCATCAGCTTGTGGTTCTCTTATGTATGCTATGGTTGCCACTCGTCCCGACATTGCTTATGCAGTGGGAGTTGTTGGCCGATACATGTCGAATCCTTGGCAAAGCGCATTGGGGAGTGTCAAATGCATTCTGAGATATTTGAAAGGTACACAATCAAAGTATATTTGTTATGGCAAAAGTGACTTAAAGTTGCAGGGATATTGTGATGCAGACATGGCAGGTAACATGGATACCAGGAAATCTACCAGTGGATATATATTTGCTATTGCTGGTGGTGCAGTCTCTTTGTGTTCTAAGTTGCAAAAAGTTGTGGCATTGAGTACTACCGAGGCTGAATACATTTCAGCCACAGAGGCTTCAAAGGAGGCCATTTGGTTGGGCAGACTTGCAAAATAACTTGGTAAGCCTGCTCATACACCCGTGTTGGGTTGTGATAGCCAGAGTGCTGTCTATTTAGCTAAAAATGCCAAGTTTCATGAGCGTACCAAACACATAGATGTGGTACCACTTCATACGACAAGTATTGGAGGATGGTATAGTCACCTTGACTAAGATCCATATACAGGATAACCTTGCAGATGTTCTCACCAAGAGTCTTGCTAAGGCTCAACATGAGCATCGCATACAGTTGGTGGGAGTTGGTTAACTTAAAGGCGTCATTTATGCCTTAAAGTGGGAGGTTGTTGGGTTAAAGGCCTAAATAACGCCTTTTTGTACATTTTTATACTTCGTCCAGGTTTACATTGAAGCTAAACACATTTTTTTAAAGTCACTTATAATAAAAGTGGGAAAACCCAAAACTCACTCATTGATTTTTCCCCAAAAACGTATGAGCTCTATCTCTCTCTCTCGCGCTTCTTCTCTGCTACGCTCCGCCTCTTGCTTCTTGCCTCCATCCTGCACTACAGCGCGACACGCACCTACTGGTATCTTCTACTTCTCGCTTTCAAGACCAACGCGAGCAAGTTGATCATTCTTCAACTCTCATTTCTAATATGCAGGCAAAGATTGAAAAGGAACAGGAGAAGGAGACTCTCTCAATCGTGTCTTCTCCAAAGAATGACACACAGGATTTGCATGATCAAGATATGATTATTCACGAGCATGATGATTTGCATGATCAAGATGTGATTATTCACGAGCATGATGATTTGCATGATAATGATGTGATTACTCACGAGCATGATGAATTGCAGGAAAAAGATGTGATTGTTCACAAGGATGATGCTTTTTCTTATGAAGCTAACCTCATTGCAAATTCGATTAATCACGAGGAACCGATCTTGGCTCTCGAGTTGAGATCCAAAGAACCCCCACAAGAAGTATTATATGTTTAAATGATTGGTCAGCACGCATTGTTTGAGTGGTTCATTCGTGACGCTTTCCTGTATTTTAGTCACCGTCCTTATGTGATCCCTTTTCATAGGAATGCCATGTAGTACGATGAGTACGATTCACTCATGAATGAGCACAGATGTATGCGGATTACTCATGAAAAGATGAAATGTTTGCACTCAAGGAATTCACATTCCATGTCTCTTCCTTGGCATGACACAGTCTCAGAAAGAGCACAAGAAAGATTGAGAAACTGGGTAGGGCAATTTGGCAAGCCAATATATAAGAAAAGCTAGCGCTAGCACTTTCTAGCAGAAGAGGCAGCAGAGACCCCTGTGTCCAATAGTGCACCTTCTCAAGCAAGACCCCCGGCAGTCAACCTAGCGTTTTCAGCTATCAACAAGAACCAACATTTTTCTCCAAGTGCAGATCAGCCCCAGCGTTTTGCATTTGCAGACCAACCTGGCGACAACAAACTCAGCAGATCCCCTAGCGTTTTTGCAGCAGGTCAGAATCAGCCCTAGCGTTTTTGGATCAACAGAACAACATAGCGTTTTGCAGATTCTCCGCGACAGAACCAGCATAGGCATCAGCATTTTCAGTTTTCAGCAGTCAGACTCCGCAGTAGAACCCCTCGAACCTTGCAGATCTCACCTTTCCGTAGCAATCCTCGCCGCACGGTCAGATAATGAGCGTTTGCAGATTTCAGCCTTAGCGTTTTCAGATTTCAGCCCGTCTGGTCGTCATTGTCACATGACACATCCAACCTTATGTGTCCGTGGACAAGCTACAACATGACCAGGGTTCAATTCAGTTCAGTCAGTTTAGAATAGGAAGTGTTCTGGTACTTTTGTGAGTCTGTTCGTAGACTGTGCATGTCCAGGCACTTAGATTAGATGCATATCCTCTCGTTGCACACAACATGATCATCAAATTTTTATCAGAACCGTCAAGAGCATTTTTACAGTGCATAGACCTATTTTCTCTATTTTTGACATTTTTCACTTATTGATTAAGTGACTTTTGTTGGGAACTAGGTAGGGCAATTTTGCTAAGATAATATATAAGCAAACTAGAGCTAGCACTTTTTGGCAGAAGAAGAAGGAGAGCATCAAGCACTCAAGTGCAGCAGGCCTCTGAAGACCCTTCTCAGCAAGACGACCCCCCCCCCCTACCGTGGCGTTTTTGGAATAGCCTTAGTTAGTGTTTTTGTTCAGCGTTTTCAGCCCTGCTACTTAGCGTTTTCAGCCTTGTACCCTTGGCGATTTCAACAAGCAAAAGCGAGGGTCATTCCGAAGGACATTCCGAGGGACAATCAATTTGCTCTTTTTATTAAGGAGTTAGCTTCTCCTTTTTGCTGTTTTGATTAAGGAGTTAGCTTCTCCTTTCTGCTCTTTTGATCAAGGAGTTAGCTTCTCCTTTCGGCTGTTTTGATCAAGGAGTTAGCTTCTCCTTTCTGCTCTTTTGATCAAGGAGTTAGCTTCTCCTTTCGGCCAGATCGGAACTCTTGATATTCCGGCGTAGTAAAATTAGCCATCACACCAGACCGTATTGATCTTCCACGGGTGTCTTGATGCACTAAAGTTACATACCCAGGCAATCTCATCCAATTAGGAATGTTGAGTAGTTGGCACATCACAATGCAACACAAATGGTCACATATGCATGTTACAAGACATAGAACCATAAAGTCGTCGATGAACACTCCCTCCACAAATAACCATCCAGGTCCGGGCTATGAGCTGTTCAACGACTCCCTCATCACTCCTCCCGCAAATAACCTAAAAAGGTCCGGGACATGAGATATAGAGGCCTTTTACAACCAAATGCCCCTCAGACCGCAGCTTGCATCGTCTGGAGGTGCTGAGAGTAACCACTACTTAGACTTCTCAATACTTCCCCCGTAAATAACCATGCAGGTCCGGGCCATGAGTAACAACAACAATACTCCCCTCGTAAATAACCATAAGGGTCTGGGCCATGAGTAAAAACAACACTTTTCAATCATTCAATACTCCCCCCGCAAATAACCACAAGGGTCCGTGTCACAAAAATACGGAGGTGTAAACTGACTTTTAATTGTACTTCAAATACTCAAGAGAATTAGAGAGAGAGAGAGAGAGAGAGAGAGAGAGAGAGAGAGAGAGAGAAAGCCCCCCCCCCCCATAAAGAGATTATCTTTATTACTAAGGGAGAATCTTTACAAGCACAAGAACGGGGCCATAGCCCGTCCTCTATTCTTTCTTTTCTGCTTCTGACTGAGAGAGTGCGAAAGCTACTTTGTGAATACTGAGAGGATTTTCCCTCTACTATGAGATTTTGGGAAGCTCTCGAAAACGAGAGTCTATCTTCCACCAAAACTCAACGGAAGCTCTCGAAAATGAGAGTCTACCTTCTGCTAACTGTGTCCCTATTTGCATAATCATTCCTGCAACAAAAACAAGGGAGAAACATGCAAAATGCACGCACACAGGCTTGCTGCAATTTTTTGCACATAACCTGAAAATGTTACGTGAGCGCCTTCCAAAGCCGAAATAGAGACCTTTTTCGCGATGGAATCGCACCAAACTTTGCGTATGGGTAGTGTAGGTAGAGAAGAACTAGATTCTATGTGTATTTTGCTGAAATTCACCCTAAAAGAGATGATTAGGGGCTGAAAACAGAGAATTTACAGCCACCACACTCTACGAAGAGAGTGCCCGCTGCAACTTCTCGCGATGAAACTTTACCGAAAGCTGGCTATGGCTATGAGAACCCTTGTTCTAGACAATGGGAGCACGAGGCCACCACATATGTTGCAAGGGGCTGCTCTCAAGCTTCCATGGAGGGCTCCGATGCGTAGAGCATAGTCACAATGGGGGGGGGGGGGGTAGGGGCACTGCCCACATTGAGAAATGGGGGCCATCAAGGAGAGGGGACGCTAGGAAGAGAGAGGGTGGGAGTGAGAGTGAGAGGGTTAGTCTTGCATTGGTAAGTGTGCCACTTGGCACACTTACTTAATAACTTTAAAAACCCTTCAACTTTCACTTTTAAAAGTCCCTAGGCTATTAATGAAATGTGCAAATTAACTCACAATTGCACACATAGATGCTATTAATGAAATTGTTAGCTATACCCCAGCGCAATGCCGTACCGACATTGCTCTGGCATTACTTGTTCACACTTGTCCGGCCATTTGGTCCAGATAGACAATTTAAAACAATTTAATCGACTTATCCTAAGGCCGTAAAAATAATTCAGGCCTTAGGGTTACTGTTGTTCTAAGGACCCCATCTCATTCTTGTGCTTGCACTAGCGTGCGTATTTTTCTGAGCCTCAAATCGGAGGCTACTATCTACCCCTTCATTGAAGACCCGATTTCCCAATCACTAGAGCTTTAGGGTAATTTCTGCTAGAGTCTCCTTGAGGTGCTCTGGCCCAAACTTGGGCGCACCTGAGTCCCCAGAATTGCTAGAACTATTCTGATGTGCACACAACTAATTAGATAATTCTTTTCTTGTAAATAAATTAATTATTTACAAAGTTTGACATAGTTACATCCCTCTTGGTTCTAAACAGTTAACCTCAACTGTAGAGCGTCAACATAACTGTGCAAGATGTTTGGCTAGTCCTTGAGATCGGACTTAGTCATCCACTTTGTATCTAAAGGGGTGTAATTCTTGAACTTGACTAAATACTTTCGATGTAGGCTCCCCGACTTAAGTCGTCTCTCCGAGTGGTGTATTATCTGTTCAGGTTGAAGGATTTGCTCAGTCTCTTCAACTTCTGGAGGATCTTCTTGAACTGGCGCCATTGGAGGAGGTCCAACATACGGTCGGAGGAGACTTACATGAAAAGCATTATGGATGCGCCAGTGAGTAGGCAAATCCAATTTGAAAGTCACGTCATTGACTTTATCTGTAATTTTGAAAGGGCCGTAAAATCTATGGGAAAGTTTTACAACTCTTCCTTTTCCGACCCGCTTTTTCAATCTAGCTTTCTCAAAACGAAGTAGGACATATTGTCCTTTTTCAAGATTGAGATTCCTTCTGTGCTTGTCTGCTTTTCTTTTCTGTTGCTCTTGAGTATGAAGAATCGCTTGCTTTACTTGTTGATGGGCAATATCAATATTGTGTACAAATTCATCTGCGGCGAAGATGTTTTCTTTGGTAACCATAATAGGAAGTAAGAGTCGCTTCCCATACATAATTTCGAAGGGAGCTTTACCAGTTGAGGAATGGATGGTATTATTATATGCAAACTCAACTATCTGTAAGTACTGTTCACATTCGGATTATTGTTCCGAAACATAGCACTTGAGGAGATCTAAAACAATGGCATTAGTGATTTCGCTTTGACCATCTATTTGAGGATGATAAGCTGATGAAAAATCAAGCTTAGTTTCCAAGTTTTCGAACAATGCCTGCCAAAATAGACTAGTCATGTGGGGATCTCTATCGCTAGTCTTTGGCAATCCATGGTGTTTAAAAATCTGAGCTAGAAATATTCTAGCCATGTGATCAGCTTTGATCTGATCGTCTTCTTTACTGGAAGGAAATGTGCTTGCTTACTGAATCTGTCTACTATAGTCCAGATTGCATCATTTCCATTCTTGGATCTAGGAAGATCCGTAATAAAATCCATGGCAATACTTTCCCATGGCGTGTTAGGCACAGGGAGTGGCTGAAGCTTGCCATAAACTTTATGTCTGTCATGTTTTACTTTTTGGCAGACTAAACACTCACGTACATGTTTTTCAATGTCCGCACGGAGTGTTGGCCAAAAGAAATACCTTTCGAGGGCACTAGTGGTAGCAGCAATTCCCCGATGCCCGACATAAGGAGAATTATGTGCTTCATCCATCACCTTTTGTCGTAAGGGTTGAGCTATACATATTGCTTGTTGACGATAGAGTGTATTATCCCTAATGGAATAAGGTGGCCTTGAGTGACCAGCTTGAAGATTTGCCCAAATTGTAGCGAAGTTTGGATCTTGAGGATACATCTCACTGAGAGATTCTAGTTCCTCATGATAAATTGTTGTCAGTGCATTGACCTTTGGACGCCTACAGAGAGCATCTGCAACTGCATTCTTTGTTCCAGAAGTGTGTAAAATCTGAAAATGGAACATTGAAAGAAAGTTGGCCCATCTCATTTGCTTTTCTGATAACTTTCTCTATGTGAGAAAGTAGCGAAGACTTTGATGATCTGTCTTGATAATAAAATCAACTCCTAACAGATAGTGTTTCCAAATGGAAAGAGCATGAATTACTGCCATTAGCTCTTTTTGTATATGGAAACATGCAACTCTGCATCTTTAAGGCGCCGACTTTCATAGGCTATGGCGTGACCCTCTTGGTTCAAAACTGCTCCTACACAATCTCCAGATGCATCGCAGTATACCTCAAAAGGTTTGCGAAGATCAAGGACGGTGAGAATAGGTCCGTGACTGAGTAGATACTCAAGCTTTTCAATAGCTTGTTTTTGTCCAGACTCCCAATGGAATGGAATCTGCTTCTTTGTCAGGTCATGGAGGGGACATGCTATCGCGGCAAAGGCTCGAATGAAACGCCGATAATAGGAACAGAGACCAAGGAAACTTCGTACATCATGTACTGTAGTTGGCGTAGGCCATTCTACAACTGCTTGAATCTTATCAGGGTCCATCCTCACCTGGTTGTGAGATACTTTATGGCCCAAATAGTGGATTTCTTTTAGAAAGAACTCACTCTTCTTAGCATTCACAAATAATTTGTGTTTGCGTAATTCTTCAAACACTAATGCGAGATGCTTATAGTGTTCGTCTTCCGTCTCTGAGAAGATTAAGACTCATCAAAGAAAATGCTTGTAAAGCTTCTATATGAGTGGAAAATTCTATCCATTATTCTGTTGAATGTGGCTGGTGCATTAGTGAGTCCAAAAGGCATCACTAGGAATTCATACAACCCGAAGGTTGTTCTAAATGAAGTGAGGAGCTATGCAGATTTGATGATAACCGATCTTCAAGTCTATACGACTAAAGACACTTGCTCCTTGTAACTTATCAAGAATGTCATCAATCCGAGGGATTGGAAATCGATTCTTGATGGTGATCTTGTTTAGAGATCTATAGTCTATGCACATGCGGAATGTGCCATCCTTTTTCTGTACTAGCAAGACAGGTGAACAATATGGAGAAGTACTAGGCCTTATTAAGCCCTTCTCCAAAAGTTCGTTAACCTGCTTGAGAATTTCCTCTTGCTGCATTAGACTAACTCGATAAGGGGGCTGATTTGGAGGAGAACTTCCCGGAATCAAATCAATTGTATGATCCTCAGGTCGAGGAGGTGGGAGTTCATTTGGAAGTTCGTCTGCGAAACAATCTTTAAAACTTTCAAGTCTTTTTTGCTCTAAAGAGGAAGAAAGTTGTGAAGCAGACACATCTCTCTCTCTTGCAAAAATCAAGTACGCTGAAACATACTTTTTCATTACTTTCTTGATGGCAATGTGATTGGCGATAGGGATACGCCAATCACCTGCATTTGCAAGTACAAGATACTCCTTTCCTTTATGATCAAAGGATAAGGTTTTCTGAACATAGTCAGGAATGGGATGCATCTTGTAGTGCCAAGGCATTCCCAAGATAACATCGCATCCTTTAAGTGAAGCTAGTAAGAAAGACTCTTGATCTTTGTAGTTGTCGACCTTTAAATTCAACTTCCCTATGATTGGAGTAGAGTTAGAGTTCTGCCCTTTGAAAGCAGATTGTGCTTGAATAGAAACTCCAAAACGGTTGGGCTGTAAATTCAGATCATTGGCTAACTTTGTAGAGATGAAGTTGTCTGTATTGCCAGGATCAAACAGAATAAGAGCCCGTTGGTTGTTGATGCTACCCCATGCTTTGAGAAGAGCTCTTTCTTTTCCATCCTTGGTTGTATTTCCTTGTACATCTGGGATTGCATTGGAAGAGGGTGGTTGCGGAGGTTTGGTAGGACAATCACCCTTCATATGACCAACTTGTCCACACTTGAAGCATCTTCCTTTGCTAATGTAGGTTCTTAATTCAGCAGGAGAGAGATATTTCCCTTTCTTGGGCTGATTTGGCTTTGCTTCTGCTTCAGAGGCGGTTCTTTTCTTCTTTTGAGAGGAAGATGTAGAGGTAGGCTGCTCATGGAGAGCCTTCTGCTTGGCATGATAAGTGCTTTGCTCCATCTTCCTAGGAGTACCCTTGTCATGTATTCCATCAACTATGCGAGCTGATTCCATAAGTATCTGCAAGTTACCTCGAGGGTAAAGCTTCATGCAATCCTGCTTCAAACTTGCGCATCTTCTCCGAATCGTCAATCTTCTTGAATGGAGTGACTTCAAGAGAACGTCCCAAAACCTATCCACATAGCGTGGAACAGTTTTGTTCTCTTACTGTGAAAGTCGATCCCATTCTTTCTTTACCTCTTCCTCATAGTTTGGAGGAAGGAACGGTGCGTAGCACTCCTTCTTGAAAGTAGTCCAATCTTGGGGTTTGCGATCTTCCAGGATAAGGGTTAACCACCAACTGCTGGCGGTGCCTTTCAGGTACATACTGACATGGCGAAGCTTGGATCTTTCTTTAAAATTCCCTTCTGCAAATGCAACTTCAAATTGGCGGATGAAAGTCAAAGCTTTGTCATTATCATGCCATCGATTGTAGGTGTTGAATTTCACATCTTTGTCTCCCGACTTGAATGTTTTCTGCTTGTGGTGCTTCTTCTTATGGTGCTCCTTCTTTCTATGCTTACTCCTTGAGTACAGGAGTCCTTTCCCTTGAATGCACTTCTTGCTGCAACGGATCGTCCAGAAACAGGTCTTCTGGAGCGACTATGTCATCCAGATCCTTCATGAAAGAAAACTGAGGCGAATCAAGAGGATCCTGCTCTTGAACCTTTGGGTTAAATCGCACATGACGTTCTGGAGGTTTCCTCTGCCTCTCGTGCATGCGGGGGGTTCCATTGAAAGGATCTTTCCTTGGTTCTGGCGCCTTTGGGTTCTGTGGGATTTCTCCCGATCCCATTGGCACTTTCTCCTTCCCTTTCTCAAGAGTATGGAGAATCCTTTGGAGTTTGGACTTGTGGATGGGAGAGAGCTTTTTGCAACTCTACCACCTGCTGTTGAAGGAGAGAGAACTCTATCTCGCGTCCTCCCATTTCTGCAATCTGCCAAGAGTCGTCAATCCCTTAAGGAAGAGAGAGATGACCTTGCTCTGATACCACTGTCACAAAAATACGGAAGCGTAAACTGACTTTCAATTGTACTTTAAATACGAGAGAGAGAGAGAGAGAGAGAGAGAGAGAGAGAGAGAGAGAGAGAGAGAGAGAGAGAGAGAGAGAAGGCTTGACACTTCATTGGGGACCAGAGGATGGGTTGGTCCCCCCCCCCCCATAAAGAGATTATCTTTATTACTAAGGGAGAATCTTTACAAGCACAAGAACGGGGCAATAGCCCGTCCTCTTTTCTTTCTTTTTTGCTTCTGACTGAGAGAGTGCGAAAGCTACTCTGTGAATATTGAGAGGATTTTCCCTCTACTATGAGATTTTGGGAAGCTCTCGAAAACGAGAGTCTATCTTCCACCAAAACTCAACGGAAGAGTCTCCCTGAGGTGCTCTGGCCCAAACTTGGGCGCACCTGAGTCCCCAGAACTGCTAGAACTATTCTGATGTGCACACAATTAATTAGATAATTCTTTTCTCGTAAATAAATTAATTATTTACAAAGTCTGACATAGTTACAGTCTGGGCCATGAGTATGAACAAGCATTCTCAAACATCATTTCTCACTACTCCACCCCCCCCCATAAAAGATTATCTTTATTACTAAGGGAGAATCTTTACAAGCACAAGAACGGGGCAATAGCCCGTCCTCTTTTCTTTCTTTTTTGCTTCTGACTGAGAGAGTGCGAAAGCTACTCTGTGAATATTGAGAGATTTTTCCCTCTACTATGAGATTTTGAAGCACTCAAAACGAGAGTCTATCTTCCACGCAAAACTCAACGGAAGAGTCTCCCTGAGGTGCTCTGGCCCAACCGCACCTGAGTCCCAGAACTGCTAGAACATTCTGATGTGCACACAATTAATTAGATAATTCTTTTCTCGTAAATAAATTAATTATTTACAAAGTCTGACATAGTTACAGTCTGGGCCATGAGTATGAACAAGCATTCTCAAACATCATTTCTCACTACTCCACTTGAGAGTAAAATCACCAATCATTGAGACCAGTATTAAAATCGGAGTCAAACAATTCAAATCGGCACCAAAACCGGTTCAGAACAGATACCATCCATTTCAAACAAATTTCAAACAGGATCACAAAACAAGTGCTCGAACAGATTTCAAACTTAAAAAGCAATCTCGACATCAGTCGATGTCACAAGACGGGCACCACGTGTCAATAGAAAAGAACAGACTGAACAGACTTTTAGCACTTCAATAACAACTGAACTGAAATAGAGAGACAGTACGTGACACGGAGTGGCGGAATTCCACCCCAGAGAGTATTGGCCGCAAACCTTTGCCTCTTTCGGTGTTTCTTTATATTGCATCAACACAGTACAAGCCGGTACTCCAGACTCTGCACCTTCTCCAAGAAGCATGCCAGAGAATGAGCCCTAACCTCATATTTAAAGGCCATAGGCCCCAAAAGCAGTTTACATGAAAAGCCTTCAAACTCAAAAGCTTCTGGTCCAAAAAGCAATGCCAAAAGCTGCCAGCGTAATTTACGGAAATCCGTACAGCCTGCCACGTCATCGTCCAACGGAAAACGCGAAAATCTGTACAGCTTGCCACATCATCATACCAACACAATTCTCGTAAATGTGCCACGTCATCAGTTTTTGCGTGTGTGCGGGTCCTGCTTTATTTTAATCCTTTATGTCACTTGGGGCTCCATCGGACGGGGTCCCCATAAGTTGGTAGGACTTCTTCTGTTACTTGTTCTTCTTAGGGTTTAGGCCCCTCGGCCACATCTGTAAGTTGGCTCCATTCTTTAAGCTTTGACACGTTAGCAATTTGTTACAGTCGAGCTCGAAAAGTCGACTGACTTTCCATCCTGGAAGCTGCACCAAGAATTAGGGTTAGGTTCATTCCGTAAGGTCGTAGCCGAGCATAGCATGGTCCATCAGCTCTTGGAAATATAGTGTTTCTTTGGCGGCGATGGTAGTCCCAAGATAGCAATTGCAACGAACTTTCAAGGTTATCAACTCGAGAAGAGACATCTACTGAGAGATGTCGAGAAATTTCAAGATATAATCTGCTAGGGTTTCCATGGCAAGCATTTCAGGATACCCCAGTCTGCCAGAAGTTGCACTCTGAAGAAAGATGTCAGAAACCATATAACTTCGGACATTTTTTTTTCCTTGAAAGCTTGCCAAGTACTTGGAAGTGTGCGGCTTGGTAGCTATAGACATCAACATCTGCATGGCACTGCCTCTGAGAAAAACAACAGCTTGAAACAAATCTTGGATCCTTCTCTTGCAAGTGATCTCTTATGGCTTATGCTCCGTAAGACATGAGCGGTGAAGACGGGAGCGCTCCCGATGCGCGATGAAGTAAGGGTGGGAGTGGTTAATAAGTCCGGGTTGAAGGGTGCAAATACCTCAAATAAAATTTGAAGGGCGAAGATACCTCAAATAAAATGGATAAGTTTGGGTTGGAGGGCGAAGATCCCTCAAATAAAATTCCAATAAGTCTGGGTTGGAGGGCGAAGATACCTTAAATAAAATGGATAGGTCCGGATTGGAGGGCGAAGATCCCTCAAATAAAATTCCAATAGCTCTGTCTGCTCTTTTGTAGGACCGGTATGCTTTCAGAAAAGCACACGCCTGATGCTCTGATACCACTGTGACAAGACGGGCACCACGTGCCAATAGAAAAAAAGAACAGACTGAACAGACTTTTAGCACTTCATTAACAACTGATCTGAAAGAGAGAGAGACGACACGCGACATGGAGTGGCGGAATTCCACCCCAGTGAGTATTGGCCCCAAACCTTGGCACCCCTTTCGGTATTTCTTTATATTCCATCAACACAGTACAAGCCGGTACTCGAGACTCTGCACCTTCGCCAGGAAGCATGCTAGAGAATGAGTTCTAACCTCATATTTAAAGGCCCTAGGCCCCAAAAGCAGTTTACAATAAAAAACCTTAAAACTCAAAAGCTTCTGGTCCAAAAAGCAATGCCAAAAGCTGCCAGCGTAATTTACGGAAATCCGTACAGCCTGCCACGTCATCAGCCAGCGTAGAACGCAGAAATCTGCCACGTCATCAGTTTTGGCGTGTGTCCGGATCCTGCTTTATTTTAATCCTTTATGTCACTTGGGACCCCATCGACGGGGTCCCCATAAGTTGGTAGGACTTCTTCTTCTGTTACTTGTTCTTCTTAGGGTTTAGGCCCCTCGGCCGGCTTCTGTAAGTTGACTCCATTCTTCAGGCTTTGACACGTTAGCAGTTTGTTGCAGAGAGTGAGAGAGAGAGTCGACACAATAATAAAAAAACACGCTATGCTATATTATATTCCTTTGTAAAACCTTACAGCTATATAAAGCAAAAGTTGTGCCATGCAAACTGGCTCTCTTAACTGCATGCTGCAGAAGATGTTCCCATGGGCTGATGCCACTGAACTCGGGCTCGAAACCTAACAATCCCCCCCCCCCGCAAGCCCGAACTAGACAAACCACTCTCATGATACCTCGAGTTTTTGGTATACACGGCAATCGTATTTTTAGGTTCTCTCACAACCAAGGATTTTGGTGTATCCATCCTGGTGCTATGATAGTGAACCCCCCCTTGAACAGATAGGGTGTAGGTTGAAAAATTAGCTACCAACAAATGGAGTTTTTGGTTCACTGCCAAACCTTGGGTTTAAGGTGTACCCAGTAACCTCATGAGAAGCGGGACAAAAATGGGCTGAGAACAAATGTTTTTGGGAGGTCTTACCACTTATGTATGTGTGGCAGTGTCTAACCCGTACAACTGATATGTGACATAATATAATTGATGGTTGTTAAAATTGGCCGACAACTAAGAAAATATGACATAGAATAGGGCAACAAACTTATTAAAAATGTTTTGAAGTATCGAGTACTTCAATGAAACCGTTGCATGAGTCTTCACTTACTTTCTTTCTACACGAGTTTTGAATTTGAAGTCGTATACCGCGTTTTTGAAGCGAATATCCATGCATGACAGTTGATGCTGCATATAAAACAACATGGCTCCAAAATTTCCGCTTCTTCATGTGCCTCGAGCACAATTCATTTGTAAATCGAGAAATTTCCGAAACAACCTTCAGTACATACAAGGCATGTTGTTTTTGCCAATCTGTGAAGTCTTTCCGGATATTTTCCAAATCCTCCTTTGCATCCATTCCAAGTTGATGGCTCACCACAAAAGTGAATATCTCTAACATGGGGTGGTGATACTTAGACATGGGATGGGTATGTAAT
Organism: Adiantum capillus-veneris; assembly: GCF_014529385.1. Taxonomy (NCBI): domain Eukaryota; kingdom Viridiplantae; phylum Streptophyta; class Polypodiopsida; order Polypodiales; family Pteridaceae; genus Adiantum; species Adiantum capillus-veneris. The sequence goes on along the minus strand of NC_140959.1, from coordinate 116,831,971 downwards.
GTTGAGTTGATAAGGACTGATAGCTCTTGCACTTTCACAACAAAAAGTTCTTCAAACATCTTGACAAAACAAAGTTTCTCATGTAAGGGCAACTCGAGTTGCTTGGCCAAGAACTCTTCAAAAACGCGATTAAACTTGAAGGCTGTACGATGAACATCATTATACAATCCTATGAGGGCAAAAGATTGCGCATCTAATAGTCCCATCAATAAATTTACAAGATCGTATGCATGAAGGATACTTTTCCACCAATAAACCAGATGCTCCTTAGCTGCGAGCTGCCTATATGTGCAGGAAATTCCAAGTTGTGCTGTCAAATGTTGAGAAATCGTGCAGATGGGAAAGTACTGCCACCTGCAGGGTTTTAAAAAGGACGAGTTGTGCCTTTGTTGGACAATGATTAGGAGCATTGCCCTTTGCTCTGAAGCAGCGTTTGAATATGCCGCACCGTTTGCCTATACCTTGGGCTTGCCAATGACGAGCTCTGTACGTGCACAATCTCCAGGTGGTAGCGCATCTATTGCAGCCTCACGCCATGCTTGCACAAACACCTTTTGGAGCTCGCCTTGCCTTGCCAGCGCCAAGAGCACCAAGCTCTGATACCAGTGCTAGGCTTGAGCCTATGGGGGATGCCGGCGTGGTGCCATGGCGAGGAGGCTGGTGTTTGAGCTCGCCTTGCCTTGCCAGCGCCAAGAGCACCAAGCTTTGATACCAGTGCTAGGCTTGAGCCTATGGGGGATGCAGGCGTGGTGCCATGGCGAGGAGGCTGTAGAAAAATGAGAGAGAGAGAGAGAGAGAGAGAGAGAGAGAGAGAGAGAGAGAGAGAGAGAGAGAGAGAGAGAGAGAGAGAGAGAGAGAGAGTCGACACAATAATAAAAAAACATGCTATGCTATATTATATTCCTTTGTAAAACCTTGCAGCTCCAAAAGTTGTGCCATGCAAATTGGCTCTCTTAATTGCATGCCGGGGAAGATGTTCCCACGGGTTGATGCCATTGAACTCGGTCTTGAAACCTAACATTTGGGCCACTCGGAAAGTCACTTACAACTCTATAAGTTGGTGGGAACTAGGAAATTAAGCCAAAGGGGCAAATTGGAGACTTGACAGGAGCAGAGCAGCATGTAGGACACCTCAGCAAGAGGGGCGCCCAAATGAGAGTGAAGGTTGGTTTTAGTCCTCATTGTGAATTACAGAGTGTGTGTGAGTAGTGGGTGTAGGTTCATAGCTTTTAATGGAAAGCTTGCCTTCTCCTTTGTCTCATGTAGCGCGATGATTTGCTCTCGTGCATTTCTCTCTCCCCTTTGCACATATGGTTATGCCCCACTAGTTGGGCTTCTCAGTTGACTATGTACAGTTCTGGTGGTATTTGCGCGTTTGCCAAGGCAAGAGCCTTCTGAACAGGAACCGGATTAGCTAATTGTTAATCCCCCACAGGTACGCACAATTCCATCTCGAAAGATTGTGGTTTGGAGAGTTTTCTCGCGTGAAAACTCGTCCAAATCATAGGGGAACTGTCCCATTGCATGCGGGAGCCCTTGAGACACGCGAAGACGTGTTCGCTCTGCTGAAAACGATCCAAAACAGAGAATTACAGCCTGTTGTGTTTTTCTGCAGGTTTAGGGTTTCGCGCCTAAACTGGAAGAGAACACCAGGGGAGCCTCGGGAAGGCCTTGGCATGCTTGTATAGGGATTTGGGCACCTAGCAGTGACAAAACAGGGAATTACAGCACGCTGAAATTCTGTTACAACTCACCAGAAAGCTTCTAAATTGCGAGGGAATCCGTCCTAGATAGGTATTTTTGACCTATAGGGGATTTGGCGTTGTTATGTTGCCGAAATTGGGTCAAAAACCTGCAATTTCAGCCCTCGCCAGGTTTGGCAATGCTTGCTTGTCCTTCCTCTGTTGCTCAACAGATAAGGCTCTGGTGACTGCAACCGATGTACATGCTTCGTCTGTTGATAGGGGTTTGACAACACTCCATAGATTTTTGCACATCAGATAACCTTTTACCTTTATTTGCCAAGTGTGAAAGCCAGATCCGTTGAATTTCTCGACTTTTGATGCCATATTTGAATTTGCAAATAATCTTGATGACAAAGACTATCGCCGAGCACTTGTGAGAATTCACGATCAATTGCATAAGCAAGAGTTGTGCTCGCTTTTAATTGGTTAAGCTATTGTTGAAATTTGTAGCCTTTTTAGATGCTAGTAAAACTAGCAAGTAGTTCAACCAAAGACTATGTCGGATTGCATGATAAATTGTCGACTTATAGTAGTATTGAAATGCCAAAAAATTGTCAACCTTCGTTGCCAAGATATGCCTTTAAAGTCACTCTTTACAACTTGCGCATGCTGCTGGCGGACAACATTTCAAAAAACACTAGCTTTGAGAGATGATATGGTAGCATTTGATGAACATTTTGAGAGGCGATAGCCTTGTTGATTCTTGCTTCTTTGTGTGCCTAGGAGCATTTTGGAACGCTTGACAAACCTTCTTGGTGACAACTCCACCACGCCTGGGCTCTACCTGCCTAGCCCACGCAACAATGTTTCAAAATGCCGTAGCCGACATCACGTGAGCTTTGATACCACGTGTAGGGTTTGTGAAGCTAGCGAGGATGGCGGCGTGGAGCCGTACAGGGTTAGTGCAGCCCAACAGAAAGAGATTATGAGTCAGTTCAACAAGCTTTTAGAGAAGGGGCTGATTCAGCCCAGTTCAGCCCCTTTTTGCTCGCCTGTACTCCTAGTGCAGAAGAAGGATGGTTCATGGCGCATGTGCATTGACTACCGCGCTTTGAATAAGAATATCATCAAAAACTGGTTCCCCATACAGAGGATAGATGACATCCTTGATTGGCTTGAGGGAGCGTCACTGTTACCAAGATAGACCTAAAGAGTGGGTACCACCAAATACGCATTAGGCCAACAAATCCTCCTGCCACGTTCAATAGAATGATGGACAAAATATTTAGATAAAATTGGATATCTTTGCACATAAAATTTCCTGCACTTCTTAACATGTTGGCACTCAAATTTAAGACATAACACTTGACGGCAATTTTCAATGAGTTACGCAAGAATAGGCTACTCATCAATGTGAAGAAGAGTAAATTCTTTTTGGAAGAGATTAACTTCCTTGGGTACATTGTTTCAAAGGATGGGGTATGCATGGATCGCGCCAAAGTGGAAGCAATGAGGTCATGGCTAGACTTGAAGTCCGTATATGACATCTGAAGCTTTTTAGGCTTATGTTCCTACTATAGGAGGTTCATCCAAAATTTTACTGAGATTGCTTCTCCACTCCATGCATTGCAAGGGAAAGGAGTTACTTTCAAGTGGACAATCATGGAAATTTTAGCCTTCAAACACTTGCAAGAAAAGCAGTCTTGAGATCCGGTAATCATTTTTTCAAACTTCCTCAAAAAAAGTCCTGGGATTGCTTAAAAAAAATCAATGCAAAATGAAGACACTTCCTAGCGTAAAAAATCTAAGGAGGGCTGTGCGAACACCTTGCGAACGTGTGGAGAGAAAAATTTGCCGAGGCGCGTGCCTGCTTGTGCCTAACACCCAAACGACGGAGCCAACGCACTTTCTTCCCTCTACTTTGGCCTTCCTTCAATCGCTCTCTCTCTTCGTTCTGCGAAGCAAAGCTTCCCTTCGAGCACCCTAGAGAAGCTGACAGAGATAAGTCCCCGCCCCCCCTCTCTGCGAAAAACAGTATGCTGACTTTAAGCATAAATCAGCAAATTAAAGAGTAAGATCCTGATTTTCATCGAAAATCCGATAAAAAGTCATCAAATCGTGTGTTTTACTTCGTAAAAATGGACGAATTTAGTCAAATTTTTGATTTTCAGCACTCCCACCAGTGAAATCACTGATTTTTTTTTATCAAAAATCAGCAAAAAGAACATTAATTTTCGCGTGCACACTAATCACGAGAAGAAAAATCAGTAACTTCAGCAATTAGTCATAAAAAAATACACAAAATTGAGGTTATCCGACTCTAACCGATCCATAGGTGTGCACATGGTCCTTCTTGTAGCCAAGCCGGCTCTGATGCCATGAAACGAACGCTCAAAGAGGATCTCCCAGCTACACGGACCGCCTATAGACATGCATTGGGCGAACTACCCGACCATAGCCACCATCCTGAAGCACCTCTTTGTTGGGGCCAACGTCCGAGGATGTGGGCGTGCACTTGTAAGACCGAGCGTCCCATACCACCCGGCCTCACCTCCTCGAGGTGACCTCGTGCAATCCTAGCGTCACGGGCTAACCACTGGCACTCTACCAGTGGGGGTCGATGGATACAAACAAGGCCTTGGCCTCCTTTAAAAAAAGTGGCCGACCACACTGGCTAGGTTCACACTATGTCCGTCCAGACATTGGTTGGACAGTGTCATAGGTAAGGTGGACAGGTACGTAACGTATTTAGTATATCCTGTACATAGTACTGAATGTATTGAGTTGTTAGGTACGTAAAATTCGTATGGTTTTTTTTTGAAAGCCAAAAACCTAAACAATCTGTACTTAATAGTATATTCTCAAGTATCACTCGAGAGTTCAGGGATGTTAGTTCAGTGCTCTACAAACCAACTTCCAAGACTTCCATAACTAGACATCTGAGGCTTTCACACGAATACCGACGAGGGATGACTCCCGACCATTGACCACTTGCTGGGCATCCAACATTCAAGAACAGAAAAAATGATAGAATCCATAAAAACAAAAAGTACATCTAATGATCCATAATAAACAAAGGTGGAACAAAGCACGAGTCCCGACTCAATAAAACAATAAACTAGTAAGCATGCTATGATGTTAGCAATCGCAAAGTACATACTACATGGCAATCAAGATACTCAAACATCCCTATCGGACTTTGAAGATGAGGAGGCCATGTCTCCTTCTGTCAAGACATTGCCCTCCTCATCAAACTCTGGCTCAACAATGGTGGGATCTCCCGAAGCACCTATCTCCAGCAGCTCAACTGGGTCATCCTCCTCCGCAGTCAGAATGAGACGCAGTGCCTCATTCGCTCGACCACGACTACGCACTGACAACTTGCCTCTGCGAATGCTCTCCCATCGTGCTCTCTCTAGATGTGCAACCTCTTGGCGAAGAGGGATAGCCAAGGCTTGTGCTCGTGATTTAGTGACCGGCCAATCCACGCTCTCACGCTCTCTATGAAGCTCTCAAGAATCTCCTCCTGCTCATCTCTGATCCGACAATCTATCTCCTGTGCACTAGGGTTAGGAACCATCTTCACTTGAGTCGGATCTACCTGCTCAAAAGTATAAGTAGCCAAGCATTAACTTTAAAATCGAGTCTCTCATAACCAAGACTCAAGTAGCAATGATCTATTATTAAGACTTACCTGCTTGGGTGATCCCAAAGCATGAAAACTACGCACGAGCTTCATGTTCGCTCGATAGTAGACCAACTTCTCCAATTGCATAGTGCTCAAGCGGTTTTGAATCTTCGTGTGTATAAGAGAGTAGGCGCTCCAATTGCGCTCACAAGCACCAACTGAGCAATCCTATAGACATTTACACAAGATAAAGGAATAAATGAAAACCACGAAAACACCCGAGCGTAGTACGCACTACTTGGTTCATGCGAGAAATTAGAATACCTGTGAGAGAATATATAGTGTAAGATTGCACAAATTTGGAAGACGGCTCTTCCATAATTTTGATCCAAGTGAGGGGAAGCTTGGTAGCTTCCTATCTCAAGGACACACTCCTCAAGAAAGACAGTCCCAGGTTGTTCATGTAGCTGCTCATCTCGTTGTCAAGGTCCAATTGCTCATCCTCACTGAACATCCTGTCTAGGTACTCTGGTCGCAAGTTGAGCAAACCGCTTGGTTGTTGAAGGCTTCTACTATGGTCAAGTCAAAGGAAAAGCTGATACATATAGCCTATTGGATCAAGCATCTCCAGTCACGATCTACTCACATCTTGTTAGGGCCATGCATTTCCCGATGGAGTCTATTGCAGGAGTGTCGGTCGGCTAGCCTCACCATATCAATGCTAGCAAAGCGAGAACCACAGACATAAAATGTCAATCCGTGGGACGTAGCTGACCCGACGAGTGCATGGAGGCTACAAGAGATAGTGTTAACTTCAATAGGAGAGCCATTGAGGTCAGATATGGTGGCTCGTCCTTGCTGAGTGATGTTGTGCAAGAGCTCATACACTCTTTTGTAAGCGACACCCCAGGGGTCCATGTCTATGTAGTCTTTAAGGCCAACCCTTTTCCAAAGTGGTCGGACTGCATGTTCTTTGATGAGGTCTTGGGCTTCCCTTGGTAGCATCCGTACTTCGACTTTGGTTCCATGAGCACTCTTGATTGATCTGCAAAAAGCTCTGGAGTCTTGTAGAGAGGATGGAGTATAGCAGCCATCCCGTGAATAGGACAACGCATAAACGCCCATCTACTCTCCGCAATACTGAGGATGTCATCCTGCCTGCAATTCACAAGACTTCACAATCAAGACTTAAAACAAATACAACATCCAACTTTCCAAGGATCAAGCGAGAATGCCGAACCAAAATACAGTAGCAATTTTCAAATGCATTGACTTACGGCTTTGATGTAAAAGAGGTACATGCTGCTATGTGCTGCCTCAGCTGCATGAATAGATGATACACAAGGCCAAGAGTCGACCCCTCCATGTCTGCCACACACAAGAGAACAATAGAGAGGTTGGAGAGCCACTGCCAAAGAGTGCACCGCTACTTAAAAGCTCTCATCGAGCACTTTCCTCTGTATGTACTTGGTAGGTTTAACCTGCGCATGGTGCATCAATTGCGACTTAGGGTCCACAATTGTCTGCAACAGTGGATCCCTTAACCTGTAAAGCGTGTGAAGTACTAGGTACATGTCACAAGACGGGCACCACGTGCCAATAGAAAAGAACAGATTGAACAGACTTCTAGCACTTCAATAACAACTGATCTGAAATAGAGAGAGACGACATGTGACATGGAGTGGCGGAATTCCACCCCAGAGAGTATTGGCCCCAAACCTTGGCGCCCCTTTCGGTATTTCTTTATATTGCATCAACACAGTACAAGCCGGTACTCTAGACTCTGCACCTTCTCCAGGAAGCATGCAAGAGAATGAGCCCTAACCTCATATTTAAAGGCCCTAGGGCCCAAAAGCAGTTTACATGAAAAGCCTTCAAACTCAAAAGCTTCTGGTCCAAAAAGCAATGCAAAAAGCTGCCAGCGTAATTTACGGAAATCCGTACAGCCTGCCACGTCATCATGCCAGTGCAATTTTCAAAAATGTGCCACGTCATTAGTTTTTGTGTGTGTGCGAGTCTTGCTTTATTTTAATCCTTTATGTCACTTGGGGCCCCATCGGACGGGGTCCCCATAAGTTGGTAGGACTTCTTCTGTTACTTGTTCTTCTTAGGGTTTAGGCCCCTCGGCCACATCTGTAAGTTGGCTCCATTCTTTAGGCTTTGACACGTCAGCAGTTCGTTACAGTACATGTATGCAAACCTAGTCTTCGGGGGACGCACCATGTCTAGTGTGCTGTGACTCCTTAATATGGCAAGTGCCTGATGTTTCTTGCGGAAGAAAGTAGTCATCTTTGACGCATCAGAAACAATAGGCTGTACCCAAGTCAACTTGCCAATATCCTCCATGAGCAAGTCGAGGCAATGTGCAGCACATGGAGTCCAAACTATGCGAGGGAACTCCGCCTCAACCATCTCCCCCGTGGCCTTATAGTTGGACGCATTGTCGTGACCACCTGCAAAACCAATGACCATTATACGACCAAAAAGCGTAAGAGATTCGACAAACTAAAAAGCTCAAGAGATTCGACTCTCGAGAATGATGGAAGGCCTGGACGACATTATCCTTCCCGACCTCCTTGATGGCCTGCTGAATGTGCCCAAAAATAAATTCTGCCGAAATACGCTCACCAGCCTTGCCCGCGTCCACAGCACGTAGGAAGTATGTACCAAGGCAAGAGGAAACAAGGATGTTGATAATGTGGCGTCTGCGAATATCACTCCACCCGTCAAAGATGACAGTACAACCAAACTGTTGCCACCCAGCTTTCAATGGGACCAATGCTCTGTCAATGATCTCTCATTGCTCATCTAACATTTTTGTGCGCATGTTTTGATACTCCAAGCCACTCGAGGAATCTGTGGTGCCGACTTGTGCAATGGCCCGGACCATTCGCTTCCATTGCTCTGTCTGCAAGACATTAAATGCAATGTTGCACTCTATGAGAGTGCGAGCAATCTTTGTCTCTGCAATCTTTTGCCGCTCTTTTACCCAAGACTGTGCATGGACGTGTGAAGGCAAACTAGACTGTGTATACTTGCGTGTCCCTTGATCTGTATCCTCATCTACATCCTGAGAACAATGAGCCCTTTTCCTGCTAAGGTCCCTTTCCTACTGTGTATGTGCATTTGGAAAATCTGCAAACAACGCATCCTTCAAGGCATCCTGCGTTGACTCATCTGCTTTTTTGCCCTTGGACGAGGGAAGACCCCCTCAACGGAAGGGCTCTAGAATCAAAGCATCCTTAATCTCTCGCCGAACAAGCTTGCATCCTGCGCATTGGCTAGTAGTGACGATGCCAGTAAGGTGCCTCTACACACGCGTCACCGTACTTGTCTTTTGCTTTCCACAATATTTGCAAGTCCAAGTGTGTTCCTGATCGTGCTTGCACTCTTGTATTTACCACCGCAATGACATTGGTGTGTGCGCTCCAGACTGGGTTGGATTTGCGAGGCATGGTGGACCTATACATTGGGCAATGGGAACACGCCATTGTGACAAAAATGCATATGCTATCGTGAGAGAATCACAAAGGAATGTGAAAGGGAGAGACAGAAGATTCGATTTCTTACCGGTAAACACGCGCGAAAAGGCTCTGCAGATGGACTTTGCAGGTTGTAGGTCACTGTTGTAGACAAACTCCAGAAAACTAAGGCGCTCGGACTACCACCAGATAGGCAAAAACAAATCAAATCATTGCGTAGGGGTTTTTTTTAAAAAAAGGCAAAAATTTCAGTACGGTACCGTTCCATACGGTACGGACGTATGTTACCGTACAGATCTGTACGTATGTACGGATCCTACCTTGGTCATAGGCAAGATCCCCTCTCCGGTAAGTGAGACATAACACACACACGCGCGCGCGCACGCACAGAGAGAGAGAGAGAGAGAGAGAGAGAGAGAGAGAGAGAGAGAGAGAGAGAGAGAGAGAGAGAGAGAGAGAGAGAGAGATGTGGGGTTTTCGGCCTCCTCTCGACGTGAGGGTGGCATGCTTTTGCTTCAACTCTCTGCTACTTTGTTCCCTCACTCCCCTCCTCCTAGCTTTTGTTGTATCACCCATCTTTTGTAACTTTGCATCACACGTAGCTTTTCCCTATGGTTTGTAATCATTGAATATCTCAGGGGTTTTTTCACTATCAGATCTGTTATGTGTGTATGCCTACAGGCTGATGTAATGCCTTCGGGCCTGTAATTTTGATTCCGTAATACAAAAGGGTACCAAGCCCCACTTTTTTACACACTCAGAGAGAGAGAGAGAGAGAGAGAGAGAGAGAGAGAGAGAGAGTGTCTTGGTCGAGGTGGATGCAGCATAGTCACAGGGGACGCCCATTTTGGGCTTCCCATCTCCACTTTTCTGTCCCCACTTGCCGTCCCGCCCTCTTTTTTACACTAAAAATCGCATTTGAGGCCCCGTCCCCTGTTCCCCGTCCCTGACGTGTCCCTTGTGACTTTGGGATGCAGTCCTTTTGGACATGCTTGAGACAGTTATGACTACAGGCTCTGTGAATTTGTTAGTGTGCTTAATAAATGCTCCTGATTTTGAACTTTTATGTAGATTGTGATTCAGGATGAGAAGTGTGATCCAACATCTAAAGGGCAGTAAAGACTTTCCACGACTCAAAATTGGTAAATTCTTCACTCCCTTGAAGAAATAAATTGGGTGCTTCATCTTTGATGATGCTGATGAACAAAGCCAAGTAAAGACGTATGGATCCATTGTCTCTTTGTTTTAGGAATTGGACGGCCCCCGGGAAAGATGGAGCCAGCCTCTTTTGTTTTGAGAAAGTTTGCGAAGGATGAAAGAGAAGAGGTTTTTCCCAAATTTTTTAACTTACCATAAGCTTGCTGTATGATAAATGTTAACAAGCCTTATCATTTAAATGCAGATGGATATAATGCTAGCTCGCGGTATAGATGTGGTCAGGGAAGTGATTCTCAAGGGTGCAGTGAAGGCATGCAGCACCTGCAATGAGCCTAAAAAGGGTCAAGTGAAGACAAGTGGAAAAGCTTCAGTCCAAACTTCCTAGTTCCAGTGCCATTGAAACAAATAGACTGCTAATTTCTCTCTGCAAAATTCTGTCAACTGTGGTAATCATTAGAGCTGGGTATTCTGTAGCAAATCTTGATAATTACTACACCTCTAAAGAAAGAGAAAATTTAATTGATTGAATTTGTGAGTTCTTTCATTATACCACAAATTTTCAGTGTGCGGGCGATCAAGTTTGCTCATAGGTGCATGAAGGAGTGATGATCCAACTCCTTACAGCTTTTTTCCAGGCGTTCATCTACCTCATGTGTATGATTTTGCTAGTAATAGAAGGGTGGTTTATACAAAGTGGTTTTGTTAGTAATAGAAGGGCTGTTTCATGGTGTGTATTAGTGAAAGCTTAGCAAACTGGTTGTTGTCAATGACAAAGCAAAGAAACAAAGTGGTTTTGTGGTAAGTTGTCGCATTTGATTTGGCCAAGTGGTGCTACATGCACATACCTACTGTTAGTCTATTAATGTGAATCAGATTTTCATGCTAGCATATTATTGCCTTGTCCACAATGCATAGCAACAAAACATGATACTCAAGGCACGTAACACGCACAAACTCAAGTGAATAGCATACAAAATAGTGAGCGGTGAATAAAATGAGATTCATAGCCAGACTTTTCTGACATTAAAGGGAATAGTTACTTCTTAAAAAGTGGGTTTACACTTTCCCTAAATACAAGTGTTAATGATTGGGTGCAAAAGATTGGAACTTTTGACGTAGACGATGCGAGAAATCAAGGGCCCCACCTTTGGTTCTCCGAGGTGTAAGCAACTAACACAAGCCTTCCTATCACATGCGGTAGACAATCTTTTGTTGAATCAAAGAGCCTAATTACTGCTTCAGCTTATCTTCATACAAGCAACTATGATAGGGTGCAAAAGATTGGGACTTTGATATAGCTTAGGTTTTTTTAACCAACAGATTCCTTCCTAGCACATGCGGTAGACTTGAACACAAGAGAGTTACAATTGAGGACACTCGAGATGAGCCACCGGATTGATGCAAGGGTCTAGAAAACGGAGTGAACCACCTCCCAAATCTTGTGGCATTGGAAGTCCAGTTCATTGAGAGCGCTGCTACCCCCTTAGAGTTGCATATCGTCTCGGTAAGCCCATTGGGACACCATTGAAGCTCAAGTGAGCTTGGATAGAAATGCGTACTGCTTGTCATCAACAATAACTTGGCACACTTTTGTGATTTGGTAGAGCCGATCAAAAGGGATCAACATCAGACTCACCCTTGGCTTGACATCCTCATCAAGCTATTCATTATAACATGCCCATTTTATCATAGCAAAAGGGGAGGCCTATTCTAGGGGTGTATCAAGTATAGGAATATGGTAGAATTGAAGAACAAAGGAATAATTTAAATTTTTAGCATCACAAAGTTGTTCCAAGAGGGCTCCATTGACTATTGTGATTGCTCTGTTGGGCATGTGGCTAAGAGCATCCAGCATAAGATTGTTTCTTGTGGGCCTATGAACATTGTTTCATGTGGATTGCCTGTGGATTTCGGTGAGCAAACAAATGTATTTGTTTGTGATTTTTGCACAAGTCAAAGGCAAGAATGTGCAAGTAGCTTGGGATGTGAAGATACTAGCTGGTCAATGGCTAGGTTGATTTTGCTTCGAGTTACAAATTACCCTAATTGTATGGTTTACTAATATGAAGAGTATAGCTCAAGCTTTTGTTGGAAAGTTCTAGTACTATGCAACAAGTGGGGCATTGTTTCATGTGGATTGCCTGTGGATTTTGGTGAGCAAACAAATATATTTGTTTGTGATTTTTGCACAAGTCAAAGGCAAGAGTGTGCAAGTAGCCTGGTCAATGGCTAGGTTGATTTTGCTTCGAGTTACAAATTACCCTAATTCTATGGTTTACTAATATGAAGAGTATAGCTCAAGCTTTTGTTGGAAAGTTCTAGTACTATGCAACAAGTGGGGAAATGTGTAACCATATGTTGCCATAAGCTCATCTTTGCATTTCACATGGCAAGGGATACCAATTTTGAGTCACATTTTAGTTGCGAGGGGGGAACATGCACATTTAGTTCCAAATGCACCACCTAGAGGTCCACTTGTAAGCCATTTTATATATCGTAGCTAGAGATCAAATGAATAGGGATTTTTACCAAATTGATATAGGGGATGCCCTAGTTATGGTTTGAGACCGACCCGAATCTACCATCAACATTAGAGAAACACTTACGCTCATTTGGACCATTATGGGCAAGTTCTATTTGTTGAAGGGGATACAATGGTTCAACCATTTGGATCGAATCTATGAGGCACCACCTATCTTGGTTCTAAACCTTGCAACCCAACATATTGTTCAAGTTTGAAGCCTTCAAAGAAGCTCACTGAAAAACGGGAATTAAACATAATACCCTCACTGAGATTTTGACATTTTAAGCAAGAAGAGAAGGAGACAGTGAGGCAATGCATTGAAAGAATGAAAACCTACATATCTAGATGCTTGGTGAATGAAATGCCCTTAGAGGAGCATATCATTTCTTATTCCCTGGAGGGACTCAAGGACAAGAAATTGCATTTACATCTCTCTGGAAGGCATACACATCTATTAGCCAATGTTTTATGGTGCTAAAAAATATGTGGATGATTGCAACTTGTTAGGAGCATCCATCGACACGGATTTGGACACTTCAAGCCTTACAAGTTGACATGAGATTTTGGAGACCTTGGAGGATATGAATATAAGTGTTGGAAATAGGGTTGCAGGGAAACACGCATAGCTTGGACAAGATGATGAAGCTCAAGGCACACAACAGAGAGTGTATTGCTTAGTGCACAAGAGAAAGATTAAGTTAACCCTAGAATGATAAGCATGGTATACAATGCACGGGGGGAAAACCTCCTAGTGAGGGGAAAAATGCCCCGGCGGTCTTAAGTGTGTTCACACATCACTACCACATCTATGGTAACAAATCCACTGTGGGAGTGATGTGGTGAACGAGAGCTAGCACGAAATGTATAGGGAGGTGCCATGCCTTGAGGAAATGATCAATCTACAAAGGGAAACAACTTTACGGAAAGCTTCGAACTTCTGATGAATGTCTTCTTGAACAAATCTGCAAGGTTTTCCTTTGTGCAGTCACATAAGCCAAGCTAATCTCTCCTGCTGAGAGTCGATGAAGTTGGTAGCGCACTATCCAACAACCAAATCAACCATAAGGTGTCTGAGCCATACATGTTCAACCGTAGCTGTGAAGATTGTCTTGCAATCAACTACACAACTGGAAGTGGCCACAGAAGTAGGTTGGTTCTTGCTCAACCATGATATACATGAACTGCCGAGCATGAAACAAAAACCACTTGTGGACACTCGCGTGTCATAACAACCAGCCCAATATGAGTTCAAAAAAACATGCAAATTCAAAAAACCACCCCTTGGGATAAAACAACCCAAGATGTAAAGTGCCACTCAAGTAGTGAATGATCCTAACCTTGAGTTATGCATAAATCTGTCGACCTATGAGACTGCAAACTGAATATCTGGCCTTGTATTGCATATATAAATAAGGCATCCAACAACAATTTAATAAAGGGTGACATCGACAAGATCACCAGCATCATGAAGACTTAATTTGAAACCTGTTTCCATTGGAGTAGTAATAGGTTTGAAGTCCTCAAGGCCAAACTTACATAGTAATGTCTCTATGTAGCTTGTTTGACACAAAGCAATACCTCCATCACGCTGCTTAAAATGTATGTCCAAGTAATGATGCAAAAGCCCCAAGTCTTTCATCTTGAAAGTAGCATTCAAATGAGCCTTGAATTCAACAATTGTTGGAATTAGGGTTGCAAAGAAACACACACAGCTTGGAGAAGACGAAGGAAGCTCAAGGCACACAACAAAGAGTGTATTACTTAGTGTGCAATGGAAAAGATAGATAGCCCTAGAGTGATGGGCGTATATACAATGCACGGGGAAAAAACCTCTTAAAGAGGAAAAAATGCCCCGGCGGTCGTAGTGTGTTCACACACATCACTACCACATGTATATGGTAACAAATCCTCCCTGGAGTGATGCGGTGAACAAGAGCTGGCACATGAGTAAAGGGAAGTGCCATGCCTTGAGGACATGATCAGTCCACAAAGGGGAGTAAGCCCAAAGCTTTGCGGAAAGCTTCGAGCTTCTCATGAGACAATGCCTTTGTGAAAAGATATGCAAGGTTGTCCTGTGTTGGAACATAAGCCAAGCTGATCTCTCATGCTGAGAGCCTCTCCCTGACATAGTGGTAATGCACCTCAATGTGCTTTGTGTGAGTATGAAAAATTGGGTTCCTCGCAACAACCAATGCGCTCTCACTGTCAGTGTAGATAGTGTTGGCAGTGTCCTATCCAACACCCAAATCAACCATAAGGCGTATGAGCCATACACACTCAACCATAGCTGTGAAGAATGCCCTGTACTCAGCCTCACAACTAGAAGTGGCCACAGTAGGTTGCTTCTTGCTCAACCATGATATACATGAACTACCAAGCATGAAACAAAAACCACTTGTGGACACTCGCGTGTTAAAACAACCAGCCAATCTGAGTCCGAAAAAGCATGTAAGTCTAGCGGCAATGATCCCCCCTTGGGATAAAACAAACCAAGATGTAAAGTGCCACTAAGGTAGCGGAAAATCCTCTTGACAGCCTGCCAATGCTTAAATCCTAAGCTATGCATAAATCTGCTAAATCTGCTGACCTGTGAGACTGCAAATTGAATATCCGCCCTCGTGTTACATGCATAAATGAGGCAGCCAACAACAGTTTGGTAAAGAATGACATTAGCAGGATCACCAGCATCATGTAGACTTAACTTCAAACCTGTTTCCATGGAAGTGGCAATAGGTTTGCAATCCTCAAGTCCAAACTTACATAGCAATGTTTCTATGTAACTTTTCTGACATAAGGCAATGCCGCCATCACACTACTTAAACTGTATGCCCAAGTAATGATGCACCAGCCCCAAATCTTTCATCTTGAAAGTAGCATTTAAATCAGCCTTGAATTCAACAATATGTCTCTCATTTGGTCTAGTGATCAGCAAATCATCAACATAAAGAACCACAATGAGAAGTACATCACCCTCATGCTGTACATACAATGTGCTTTCTGTTGGACTGTTACGAAAGCCTTGTTTGACCAAATGAGTGTTAGCCTTCTCATACCAAGCACGAGGAGATTGTTTCAATCCATACAAAGCCTTCTTACATCTACACACTTTGTCCTCTTGTCCTTTCTTGACAAAACTGCCAGGCTGAGTTACATAAACTTCCTCAAATATGTCACCATTCAAGAAAGTAGTAACAATGTCTGATTGATGTACATCCGAACCAAAATGAGCTGTCAATGCACATAGAAAATTCACTGTGGTCATACAACAAGTGGGAGCAAAAGTCTCTTCATAATCTATCCTTTTTGCTGTGCATAACCCTTTGCAACAAGTCGAGCCTTATGGCGATCGATCTTACCATCCGGCTTGCATTTCAACTTGTAAACCCACTTCGTACCAATGGCCTTTTTGCCAGGAGGCAAATCACATAAAGTCCATGTGTCATTTTCTATAAGTGCATCATATTTCGATTGCATGCTAGCCATCCAATTTTTGAATTCTGTGCTTCATCAAAAGACAGAGGTTCTTCAACATCATGTAAGCTAGACACAGCCAAAGCATAACAATTTGATGCATAAGATGCATGGCTAGAGCCTCAACGAGTACGACTAGAAAAAAGTGCATCCAATTTACTGTCACACAATGTATGCACCAGCCATTTTGGCACACCTCTAGCCTGCTCATTCTCAGCCACTTCTCATCAAATACATCATGTATATCTGCATCAGTAATAGGCTGATCTGTAACATTTTCGAAAACCCCCATAGGCTGTACATTTGCCTCATTGGAATTTACATTCGAACATCCACCACTAAAAAGAGGCAACAAAGTGTCATTTATGAGCTTACATTACTGTCTCTAGTACACAACAGCAAGGGCTGAACAGAATCTTCCACAAACACTACATTTCGTGAAACCAAATACACTTTGTTTACGGATGATACAACGTGTAACCTTTTCTTTCAACACCATAATCAACAAAAAAACATTTGATAGCCTTATCATCCAATTTTTTGCGCTGTGTTTGTGGCACCAAAGCATATGCCAAACAACCAAAAACACGCATGTGCTCAATAGAAGGCTTTCTATCATCCCATGCTTCATATGGAGTAATAGACTACAAAGCTTTCGTAGGACACCTGTTAAGTACATAAGTGGCACACATGATGGCCTCAAGCCAAAAAGAATGCGGCAAAGCTTGACTTTTGACCATACATCGTGCCGTTTCCATAAGTGACCTGTTTCTCCTCTCAGCTACACCATTTTGCTGAGGCGTATAAGGCACTGTACATTGGTGTTTTATCCCACACTAGCTAGAAATGATGAGACATATACTCCCCCCCTCGATCGGAATGGAGGGTGCCCATAGTACATTTCGAGACATTTTCAGCCATAGCCAGAAATTGTTTGAAGCACATAAAAACTTCGGACTTCGCTTTAAGCGGAAATACCCATGCATGCCTAGAGTGATCATCAATGAAATTCACGAAGTATAGGTAATTTCCCAAGGACGGAGTTTGCATGGGTCCACAGACATCACTATACACAAGATGCAACCTGCATGTGGCCCTAACTGAACCATCCTTTGGAAACTTAGAACGCTGCATTTTACTCAAAATACAGCATTCACAAACGTGTTTGACAGGTGCTTCAAGAAGTGGCAAAGAAGCAACCATATCAAATTTTTGTAAACGCAGCAAATTGGGAAAATTCAGATGCCCAAAATGTGCTTGCCACAGTTTTGCATCTGAAACAGCCCTTGAATCTGCAACTACATTTGCAAAATTTTCTCCACACTTGTAATTCAAAGAGAGCTTATACAGCCCACGACACAAAAGACCAGATGCAACAATTTCATCACCAAACTGAGATCATGAACTGTACATTTGTCATCCACAAATTTGACTACAAGTCCAAGTCTAGCAAGTGCAGATACAAACAAAAGATTCTTCTTGATCTCAGGTGCATAAAGTGCATCAACAAGTGTGATAGAACTGCCATTTGCAGCAGTAAGTATAATCTTTCCAACTCCCTGAACATGATAAGAGGCATTGTTGGCACAAGTGACTGAATTCCCATGAGGAACAGACTCAAGAGAGGTGAACAATTCACGATGTGAGGTAATGTGCTTTGTAGCACCACTATCGAAATACCACACATGTGAATCTGCAGCAACTGACATGCATGGATCATAAACAATAAGATTGTAAGTGGACTCTCCACTAAAAGCCCATTCTGCATCAACATCAGCATCACAGTCTCCTTTCACAGAAGACTCAACAATGGTTGCATTTGTAGTAGAACCAGCATTTGCAGTGAAACCACCCTCTTTCTTCTTAGCCTCTTTGGCCTTCAACTTAGGACACTGCTTGATCAAAGTGATCATTAGCTTTACAATAATGGCAACGCATCTTCTTTTTTCCATTACCACCAAAATTTCAAGACGAATTGTTGCCAGCAGAAGCATTAGGAATATAATTTTTTCCATTCGCAACAGAACCATAAGAAGTGACTGCCCACTCTCTTTTTGAAAAGCAATAAAAGCTTGTTCAAGTGCACGCTACCTAGTCCTGTTTTTTCTGGAAAGTAACTTGCAACAGCACTGTGCATAATGCATCAAACTTGACAATTTCACGATTTCCTTGGGTCGTAAGTCTCCAAGTACTAGCAAAAGTCTGGTAAGAATCTGGTAAGGCATCAAGAACAGTCTGCACAAGGGAATTGTCTGAAATGACTTCACCTACAGAAATAAGTTGCTCATTGATATCCTTGACACTAGCAAGGAAAGTGTCCATATCATCTTCCTCATGCATAATCTTCGAATCCAGCTCTTTATGCAGCAAAGCAATTTTAGCCTCATTGCGGCTTGCATAAAGACCTGCTAGAATATCCTAAGTGTTTTTTTAGATTTCACTGAACGAATGTGAGGAGTAATGGTGCGTTCACAGACAACGCAATCAACGCATGAGCTTGCACATCCTTTACATTCCAACGAGCTTGTTCTGTCGTAGGCAAAACAACTCTAATAGCAGCAATCCTTGTAGGAAGATTTGCAACATCCTCAACATCGCCTTCAGCCTCAAAACTAGGGCGTACATCAATGCCCTGCACAATATTCCAGACGCCCTTTGACACAAGTACATGTTGCATCATATAAGCCCGCATAGGGTAATTGTCCCCATCCAACCTATCCTTAGCAGCAAACATCTTGAACACGTGTGTTATTGTCAGTCATGGTAAATGTTGTACTTGATGTGAAAAGTGTCCGAAATAGAGGAGAAACAAAGCGGGAACAACACGTGCTATATAGCACAAACCGTAGAAGACTGTAAGGCCCTTGTTATGCAGAAAACGGCATTGACAGAAATTATGTTCAAAATGACAAAATTGCTTGTGCAAACCTGCTTGTAGTGGAAACGGAGGCCGAAATTAGCCCGAATAAAAAATCTGAGCAGACTGAGCTCTACGAGCCCATCCAAAATATTTGTCGACCTGCGAACGTTCGTTAAACCTCATTGAAATTGGAGAAAGTGAGCAGGCGTGTGCTGGAGCTGCTGGCGACTAAGCCCGGGAGGACGACACCTGCTCTGATATCAATTGTTGGAATTAGGGTTGCAAAGAAACGCACACAGCTTGGAGAAGACAAAGGAAGCTCAAGGCACACAACAGAGAGTGTATTACTTAGTGTGCAATGGAAAAGATAGATAGCCCTAGAGTGATGGGCGTATATACAATGCACGGGAAAAAAACCTTTTAAAGAGGGAAAAAATGCCTCGGCGGTCCTAGTGTATTCGCACACATCACTACCACATGTATATGGTAACAACAATGTGTGTCTTATTTGGAGTAGAGTGTTAACTTTCTCATACCAAGCACGAGGAGATTGCTTCAACCCATACAAAGCTTTCTTATATTTGCATACTTTACTTTCTTATCCTTTCTTGACAAAATCATGAGGCCGCGTTACATAAACTTCCTCAAATATATCACTATTCAAGAAAGCAGTAACAATGTGTGATTGATTTAGATTCCATCCAAAAGGAGCCGCGAATGCACATAGAAAATAAACAGTAGTCATACGATAAGTGGGAGAAAATATCTCTTCATAATGAATGCCTTTTTGTTGTGCATCTCCTTTTGCAACAAGTCTAGCCTTGTAGCAATCAATTTCACCATCTGGAATACGTTGCAACTTGTAAACCCACTTTGTACCAATGGCCTTTTTGCCAGGATGTAAATCACAAAAGGTCCATGCATCATTTTCTATAAGTGCATCATATTCTAGTTGCATGAAAACCATCCAAAATTTTGAACTCTGTGATTCATCAAAAGAAAGAGGTTCCTCATTATCACATAAACGAGAAACAACCAAAGCATAATAATCTCACGCATAAGATGCATGGCAAGAACCTGAACGGGTACGACTAAACATAGGTGCATTCAATTTACTGTCACACAAAGTATGCACCACCCATTTTGACATACCTCTAGCCTCCTCATTCTCAGCCCTTTCCACATCAAGTACATATGTATCACTAATAGGCTGGTGCATAACATGTTCAACAACCCCCATAGGTTGTACATGTGCCTCATGGGAATTTACATTCAAGTTTCCACCAAAGAGGCAACAAAGTGTCATAAATGTCTTGTGAGCTTACATTTTGTCTCTAGTACATGATAACAAAGGGTGAACATAATCTTCCACAAGTACAACATCTCATGCAACTAAAATACATTTTGTTTACGGGTGGTGTAACCTATAACCTTTACTTTCAATACTCTATCCAATAAAAATGCATTGAATAACCTTATCATCCAATTTTGTACGTTGAGCTTGTGGCACCAAAGCATAAACTAAACAACAAAAAATTGTGAATGTGATCAATAGATGGATTTTTATCATGCCATGCTTTATAAGGAGTCATAGACTACATGGATTTTGGTAGGACACCTGTTAAGTACATAAGTAGCACACATGATAGCCTCAAGCCAAAACGGATGTGGCAAAGCTTGACTCTTGACCATACATCGTGCCATCTCAGTAAGCAACCTGTTTTGTCTTTCAACAACACCATTTTGTTGAGGTGTATACAATATTGTACATTGGTGTTTTATCCTTGATTAGCCAAAAATGCATTAAACTCATGAGACGTATACTCCTCGCATCGATATGAACGGAGGTGTCCATAGTATATTTAGAGATATTTTCAGCCATAGCTAGAAATTGCTTGAAGCACATGAATACTTTAGACTTAGCTTTAACTGGATAGACCCATGCATGTCTCAAGTAATCACCTATGAAAGTCATGAAGTATAGTAATTGCCTAAGGATGGAGTTTGCATAGGCCCGCAAACATCACTATGCACGAGTTGCAACCTGCATGTAGCCCTTACTGAACCATCCTTTGGAAACTTCAAATGTTGCATCTTACCCAAAATAAAACCTTCACAAACATGCTTAGAAGGTGCTTCAAGAGGCGACAAAGAAGAAACCATATTAGATTTTTGCAAACGCAGTAAATTGACAAAGCTTAGATGCCCAAAACATGCATGTCAAAGTTTTGCATCAGAAATAGTCTTTTAATGCACAACCGCATTTGCAAAATTCTTCCCACACTTGTCATACAAAGTGAGCTTATACAACCCATGACACAAAATACTAGATACACAGTTTTATCACCAAAACTAAGATCATGAACTATATATATGTCATTCACAAATTCAACAACAAGACTAGGTCTTGCAAATGCAAACATAGACAAAAGGTTCTTTTTGATCCTTGGTACATAATGTTTTTCAACAAGTGTGAAAGAATTTCCATTTGCAATAGTTAGCATAATCTTTCCAACTCCCTTGATAAGATAAGAGGCATTATTGGCACAAGTGACTATATTCCCATGAGGGACAGACTGGAGAGAGGTAAACAAGTCACAATGTGAAGTAACGTACTTTGTAGCACCGCTATCAAAGTGCCAGAAATGTGAATCTGCAACAACAACTAACATACATGCATCATGGATAGAAGGATCACAAGTGACATACATGCATCATGTACTAAATGCCCACTGTGTATCTACATCAACATCACAATCTCCTTTCCCAAAAGATTCTAAAAAAGCTGCAATTGTAGTGCAACCGGCGTCTTTCTTCTTGGCCTCTTTTGCCTTCAAATTAGGACATTGCTTTATCAAGTGATCATTAGCCTTGCAATAATGGCAACACATCTTCTTTTTGCCCTTTTCACCAGAATTCCCAGACGAGGGGCTGTGAGTAGAAATATTAGGAACATGTGATTTGCCACTCACTGAAGAGCCATGTGAAGTGGCTACATTGCTATTACCACCTTTTCTTTGAGCAACATCTACAACTTATTCAGATGCATGCTATTTAGCCTTGTTTTTTCTTGAAAGTGACTCTTGCAACAACAACGTGCATAATGCATCAAACTTGACATCTTGAGGGGTTTGTTGGGTCATAAGTCTCCAAGTACTAGAAAAACTATGGTAAGAATCGAGCAATGCATCAAGAATAGTTTGCACAAGTTAATTGCCAGCAATGAATTTGCTTGTAAAAATGAGTTGCTCATTAATATCCTTGATACCAACAACAGAAGTATCCATGTCATCTTCCTCTTTCATAATCTTTGACTCGGGTTCTTTATGCAACAATGCAATTTTAGCCTCATTGTGACTTGCATAAAGATGAAGCAGAGAATCCCAAGCCTGTTTTGCTAATTTTGTTGAGTGAATGTGAGGAGTAATAGTGTGCTTCACAGATAATGCAATCAATGCATGAGCATGCTCATCTCTAACATCCCAACGAGCCTGCTTAGCTGTAGGCAAAACAACTCTAGCAGCAACAGGCCTGCCAGAACTTGCAACATCCTCAACAAAGCATGTATCCAAGGAAGGAAGACGTACATCAATGACGGACACAACATTCCAAACCTCCTTTGACACAAGAACATGTGTCATCATGGAAGCCCACATTGGGTAGTTATCCCATCGAGTTTATCCTCTGTAGCGAACATCTTGAAAACATCTATGTTGTTGTTATCCGTGGCTAGAAAGAGGAAAACAAAGCATGACTAACACGTGCTATATAGCACAACAAAGAGGATTGTAAGGGACCTAACTGCAAAAAATTGAATTGCACAAAAAGGACAAAATTGCTTGTGCAGTACTGTCTATAGTGGAAACAAAGGCCAAAATGAGCCTAAATCAATGTGAGCAAACAAAGCTCTTTAAGCCTTCTCAAAGTATTAATCATCCTGTTGATGCTCATTAAATATCACTCAAATAAGAGAAAGTGAGCAGACGGGTGCTAGCGACGTTGGCAACTATGTCAGGAGGATGGAACTTTCTCTGATACCATTTGTTGGATTAGGGTTGCAGGGAAACGTACACAGCTTGGAGAAGGTAATGAAGCTTAAGGCAAACAACAAAGAGTGCATTGCTTAGTGCAGAATAGAAATATTAAGTTAACCCTAGCTAGAATGATGGGCGTATATATAATGCACGGGGAAAAAAACCTCTTAGTGAGGGAAAAAATACCCCGGTGGTCCTAAATGCATTAAAAATTGCTACCACATATATGGTAACAATAAGATGCATGAAACAAGAACATATTTTGCACCAAAAAGTTGAAACGAGTCACTAATATCTTATTTTTGATGTGGTGGTGATCATCATTAGTTAAAGGAATATACATTTGACAAGCCTAATAAAAACTACCTTGAAGAGATGAGGGAGAGCACAATCTAGAAGCCTAATGCAAGGGAGGATTGGAAATAAGGACTAGGGCCAAAAGAGTTCTTGTTTGATAACTTGTTCTGACGGTTCTCTAATCGTTTATGGAGTTGACGGTCACCTAGAAGTGGCAATGATTTCTATAAAGAGTGGAATATTGGCCAAAGAGTGCATGAGAATTTTCTTGATAAGCTACACGGATATCCATGTGACAAGGAAGAGAGGGCACCATTTGAGTTCAATAAGCAATTGATTGGTGACACTCAAACTATGGTAGAGGGACCTCCATCAACCAAAGTGATTACAATGCCTAGATACCATAGGAAGTTTGAGACCATTCCTGAGCTCTAGGAAGACTCTTTGAAAAATTTACAGGCGAAGTATCCAATGAGGTGGTGAACATTAGCTATACCACTGATCCACCTCTTGTAGATCTTAAGGAGTTAGATAAGGACATAGCGACACACGTGTGGAGTTACCTTTATGGGATACCAGAGAATGTTCTTCCTCCACTACCCATTATTGCCCGCAAAATAGAAATGCCTCCAAACCTTGAATAAGTGAGAAAAATGAGGATGAGATGAGTTGAGGATCCCATATGGACTCTACCTAAATACATAGTGAAGATGAACCAAATTTAGAAATCTTACAAATACCATGTATTCATCACGGGTGATAGAGGAGCAAGACACAAAATATGTACAAGCTCTAATGTTGACTCCACTAACTTACATAATACCACTAGCAAATTTTTGTAAGTAAGGCCAAATTTCTGGGGCGAGCTAACCTACCCATGTTTCAAAGATCTTTTGAGGAGCATGGTGTCACCATGCTCCCCACCGAGCCCTTAAAAAACTAGAGTAACTAAACATGATCAAATAAATGCAGTTCTCTTGCAAAAGGGATGGGAGATGGACAAAAGAAACACCACTCTTTTGGTGGAATAGAGAGGCGTGAGTGGAATTGGATCTTGGACATGGGACAAGGTATAAGCATATCAACCAAATCCATGTGGGAATAATGGGAAAAGAGTGTTTTGAAGAAGACACAAAAAATGCTATAGCTTGCATACAATAATCTATAACAACCTCCAGGATAATGAAAATGTATAGTTCTCACTAGTTATAGCATTGATTCCAAGCACTTCCTATATCATATGAGCTATCTCTATAATCCTTTTTGAAGGTATCCATATTTGACTCTTTACATGTAAGTACTTGTGTCCACAATCCATCTTTGTTATCAAAAATAAATTTTGAATGCATAGCATACGTGTCAAGCTAAGAAAAATTACACTACCAACAAAAAAGTTCAACTTTAAGGTGGTGGTATCACAAGCATCAATGGGCTGATCACCTATCTATTATCACAAGTGGGAAAGAGCCCATTAGTAGAGTTGAACAAAAGTTTTTGGATGCAATTTTTTTTGTTGTCAAATGGATTCCCAAGTGGAGTGAATTGATAGTTTTGTCCACCAGTTCTATTCAAGAAGACCTTACAAAGTCATTCAAGAGCACACTATTTATGCCAAAAAAGTAAATTTATTTTGATAGTCAAAATCTTTAGTGCAAAGATACAAAAGTAGTGCATATGAGGGTGGTATATCCTGATGAATACGAATATGTTTTGAGAGACACGTGCTGCATTGTGGCCAACACTCAGGCCAAGATTAGATGGTGTGGATAATGAAATGGGAAGGATATTGGTGGTCCACAATGCGAGATGGTACACTAGAGTACGTGGAAAATTTTCTAGATTGCGTAGTGAATAACCCTAAGCTCTATGAAACTTTCCACCACACGAGGGAGATCTCTAGGTACGACAAATATTGTCGACAATTTGACCATAGGAAGGGTCGACCTATAAGTAGATTTTGGATGTGCCAACACGGTTGTCAAGCCCTTTGGGACACCAATGAAGTTTCATTCTAAGCTTGCAATACACGAAAAAAAACTTTGAAGGTCAAAGATAAGAAGAACAATGTAGAGGAGAGTGTCCAACAACATAATCCAAAGCCAACAAGCTCTACATCCACACCTACAAGTGTAGGCGCTAGTGAAAAAAGGAAATTCTTCCCATCAAGGTCAATGGAAGAAGGCGCAACAATATAGGTATGGCTAGCTAAGGAAAGTCTGACGGCACAGGGCTACTATAGTGGAGCCACACAACTATGGATGCCAAAGACTACTACACCACCAAACCCCTCATATCATGCCAAAATCAAAAGGTGTACAATGGTCCAGTTTTCTACATAAAATTGCTCCCCAACACTTGTCAAAGCAAGTTGGTATCAATGGAGGCCAAAGCCTTTGGGCACACCTGAAACCAAGAAAAAATAATTCAATAGAAAACCGCACAACCCCAAAGTATTGATAGAGGAAAATCAAAACTTGAGATCGTTGTGGTACTAACGGTGGAAAAAATCCCTAAATATCAAGCAGAAAGCAATAGAAGAAAACTCTTCCTAAAACTTCCTCCCAGAACCAAAGTGTGAGACGGGTATCTAACCTCACTTCTATCTTATTGCAGACATAGCGAGAACCATGAATATAATTGTCAATCCATGGAACGAACCTGACTCGACTAGTACATAGGCTACAAGAGATTGTTAATCTTTTGGAAAATAACAAACAACTCGCATCTAACTCAAGCTACACTCAAATGATAGAAATCACCAAAAGCTAATCGCTCATTGGCAAATAAATCACAACCGTTATAGCATCAAACGACATCCAAACGTTACGAAACTTCTAGGATATGTTTATAAGACCTAAGCACACATGCTTATGGTCTCAAATCTCACTTTAGGTCAAGTGCAAAAATCACGATTATTACAATGAGTTTTTGACCTAGTCGTTTTTGACCCAGAATGCATCTAAATGCTTAGCAATGATGCCCCAATATCCCGCCTATACTTAATTTTTTATTTTAAAGCTTAAATTCCTACTTATGATGAAATTAGGCCGCGGATCACGATGTCAAAAGCTACGGATTACCATGAAATGCTTACATCAATGCGTAGAGCTCTTACTTGTGGTTGCAACGCAACAGACGCGACTGCAATGTGACAACCGGGGAGGGAGTAGGAAGCGCGAGAAGGAGAGAAGTTGTATTTCTATTATCCAAAACGTGTTGAAAACTTACAAAAATTGGCTTTTATACCTTAGCCAAGGTATAAAAATTAGCTTTATACCTTAGCCAAGGTTTTTGGTGGTCAAAATTAATAGCGCGGGAGCTCTAACTAAAAGTAGGTTGATACAATCTGGAAGCTTCTAGCCCTGACTCATCAATTACAATGTTTATATAGAAAGTAGGAGTTACAATATTCCCGATTCATCAAAATAATAAGTGCTTGTACAATAAAAGCTTCAAAAAATGGTATCCGAGTTAGCTTGCTGCTAACATTCTCCCCCCTCCTCGACTGTGTTGTCCCTTGACACATCTTCATAGGCTGAAGTAGTCTTCAGGTTCACGGCTGGTGAGACGGTCTTTAAGCGCATGGAGTGCTTTCTCATATCTGAATCTTCTCTCTTTGTCAGGAGCCTGCAAGAACTGCATGGTGACTCTATTTTTAAGCTCAATGGCTGAATAGCCAACAAATCTGGATGTGAGGTTACTAATCACTGGCCCAAATATCGCTGTTCGCTAAGTGAAGAAACCTGTATAAAATGATTCCTCAAACGCCAACATACTACTTGAGGGCAAAAACATGCATCTGGCGTAGAAGCCGTAAAGGAACTCTTCGAAAGGCTGGCCACTTAAGTCATAGCAGAGGCCCTTAATGCCTTCGAGGAACGACATCCATGGAGCTCCTGCTTGCTCTGGCTCATGAAAGGCTTGAATACATGTGAGAAGCATTCTGCAGATCTTATATAGCACAGCACATGAGAGGTCAGGAAGGCTCTTGAAGAAAGTCATGGCACCCGTTAGGGTTTTCACCATGTATTCCTCTGTCGGCATTCCCTGCTCTGGAGATGGCAATTGTGGATAGTTTAGCCATGTAGGCCGCTTCTTTTTTAGTGCTTCAAATGCTTGCCATGTCCTCACCTTTGGTATAGGACAAGATGTTCGGTCTTTTTGTAGCGCGGTAGGTGCTCTTGTGAACAGAATCAGATATCTTGGATTCTTGTTTAACCAGCACTTTCTCCACTTGGGATGGACATCCGCTGTGCCTTCTGCTTACATATCTTTATATAGTCTTTCTTTTATCTGTAATAGCTCTACCTTGATCAGAGGGTATGGCAATGATTACTGATGCCACTGTGCATTGATTTGGTTGGTAGTGAGTTGAGTGACATTAACTGAATGAAGAAATCTCAACTCCCAATCCATCGCTGCTTTCCATTCTGCATCTGTTTCCTGAGCAACCTGTTCCTTTAATGCATCTTCCTCAGCTTTAGAAAGCTGGACCATGGGCACTTGTTCAACATCTGCGAGTGGTAGCTGAAAATATTCTTCTTCTAGCCCTTCTGTTGGCTGTGTTTCCATCTCAGCAAAAGAGACTGAGGAAATTTGGATAGTTGGTTGCTCTGAGGGGCCTGCTTCTTCCTATGTCTCTGGTTGTCCCTCTTGCAGCAGCTGATTGACTCTCTTTAGTTCAATTATCTCTTTAAGCAGTTGTTCTTCTCATTGTACCCGCATCAGTGCAAGGTCTCTTCTCTGTGATTGCTCTAGCTCAAGTTCCTTGCTTTTCTTTTCCAAAGTATTATAGACTTTATCTGTACCTTTTATTAAAGCGACAACATGATTTTCTCTGATCTGTCTCAAAAAAGCTACCTGATCATTGATCCTTTGCTCTGAGTATTGCAGAGAAGCGTTTGCTACATCGAGCTGCACTTGGATCTTTTGTACTGACAGAGTTGTGTTTAGGAGTTCATTTGTTACCTTTGTCAGCTGTTGATCTTTAGTCTTTCATGCATCCGATAACTTTGTTAGAAGTTCTCCTAGCTCCTTTATTTCTTTCTGCTGTTTCTCTTTGGCTAGCTGGTGTTGTTTAGCTTCATCTTTCAGCTCCTTGATCTGTCTCTGTAGATATGAGTTGACATTCATCCTGTCATCTAACTCTCCTTGTAGAGCATCTATGATGAGTTCCAGCTGTCTAGCCTTAGCACTGCGGCTAAGTGCTGTTATTTGCATTTTTTTCTTTCATTTGCTGCATCTGCTTGGCATATTCGTTTACTTGCAAGATGACTTTTTTGTTTGTCTCCCATTCTTCAGACTCTGTAGGCTGTCTAGATGTTTCAGCCGTCTTTGTGTGTGGCTCCTTGGGTGGTGCCGTGTTGGTGGCTTGTGGTTGCGGTGGGGTTCTACCTCTCCTTGAGGCATTGCGGTTGCCTCGGTTTCTTTTGCTTCTTGAGGCTTCGCGGATGCCTCAGCTATTTCCTGTTGGGTGGTCGTATATGGTGTGGCCTCTATTTTTGTTGCTTTGGGCTGCTCAAAACTGGCTGCTACCCGTTCCTGGTGTTCAGGCTCTTTTTCTTTGACTTCCTCACCCTCATTGGATTTAGCTGCTGGTGAAGGGCGAGGGCTTGGCATTGGGTGGTTTGCCTGTTCCGTAGCGGGTGAGGTTGGCTTTGGAGACACCTCCTCCTGATAGTGCTGTGTCTCTCCCTGTTCTGTAGCCTCCGCTTGTCTTTGTTGCTCGGTCACGTCTTCTCTTGCTTTTCTCTCAACTTCTTGAGCTTCTTTTAATTTTAGAGCTTCTGCTTCTGCATACATGCGTTCAAGAAAGTCTGTGGGCTCTTCTGCTTCTTTCCTTGCACGGTTCTTAGTTATGGGACCCCTTATCTCTTTTGGAACCCACCTTTCCAAGTCCTCACCTGCAGCATGGCAGCTTCTTTCGCATGTCTGTTTTTCTCTTTCAAACCTCGTCTTCTTTTGATGAGGTTCCTCTTGGTGTGCACCTACAACTTTCTTCTGCATCTCTTCAATTCTGGCCCTTCTCTCTTCATTATCCGAGCTCTCACTGCTATGAGCTTCGTGGGAACTCTCAATCGATTCTCCATCAGATTTATAAACTCGCTTTGATGAACGTGTAGTTCT
The DNA here is from genome assembly GCF_014529385.1 of Adiantum capillus-veneris. NCBI lineage: Eukaryota > Viridiplantae > Streptophyta > Polypodiopsida > Polypodiales > Pteridaceae > Adiantum > Adiantum capillus-veneris. The sequence goes on along the minus strand of NC_140959.1, from coordinate 116,802,706 downwards.
TGGAGAAGGTTGTGCAGACACAATCCATGTGTTGTGATCTGGGGCTAGCGGCAAATTGTTGGCCATGCCAATATCCTGATATGCTATTCTTGTCAGTACTTCAGGCGTGCCCAAATAGGTGATTTTTCCTTCTCTCTTGGTGCCCTTCAGCGTTGTTAGCACATAGTGAGCATGATCAATCGGTTGCCTAGTTGTTGACTTCAACACTTGGGTGAAGGTAGTTGCAACTGCATGATTTGGTGTGGTGTACTGTGGCAGTCTCTTTTCTAAAAAGCGGAAGTGTTGATGGTATAGACGTGCTTGTTCTTCCACTTGCCTTTGGATGAGGTCAACAAAAGTTGCAGTAGCAGTCTCCTTATTAAATGTGTCTATTGTCTTTCTGTCTCGGGCCCACATTGTCATCCCTTCAGTGGGCAACTTGAGTGTCTTGGCCACAATTTCCTTTGTGATTACCACTTTGACTTTCTGCCCTTGTTGGTTAGTAATTTGGGCTGATCTATCCTCTTTAATTGTAGACAATAACTCATAGGCTTTCTAGAAATCTACTCCGCATGGTTCCTGGTTTTAGAATTCTTAGAGGCCCAGCCTTCTGTTAGCTTCTTTTGTGTCTGACTTGGCAGCTAGATCACATATTTCTTTTGGTAGCATCTGTAGCTCTACTTGGTGTCCTTCTTCACTTTTGAACCTGTCTATGAAAATTGTTGTATTGTTTTCCTCAAGCTGTTCTCTTGACAAATATGCTGCCTTGGCCGTCTTTACTGAACTTGGGTCTAGTTGGTAGGGTGGCAGCTCTTGCAACTTTTCTTTTTGGGACACCCTTTTCTTGGCCTTCTTGGCAGCTTGCATTGCTCCTGTTAAGTGAATACAGTGCCAAAGTTAGAAAATTCTGCAAATTTCGCTAATATGAAATACCCTTGAGTCTGAATTGATGACAAATTGAGTCCAATTTGCTTCAAATCAATTTTGGAACATGCATAGATGCATAAAAACATGTAAAGATTACCATATTTTCCGACCATCGAGGTATCATTTCCACGAAGAATAGATATGCGTCTGGTAGATCATTGTCTACTCCCTTAGGTGGTTCTCTTGAAACAATCCTTGACAAATGATCTCGTCTTTGATGAGTGCTGCCCTTTTTTACAACTACAGTGAAATCAAATTCCAAAAGAATGATGAACCATCTCACTATTCTTCCTGTGTTGCATGGCTTGTTGACCAAGTACAATAAGGCTTGGTGGTCCACAAAGAACATAAATTTGTTTGCTAATAGGTAATGTCTATACGTTTTTATGGCATAGATCATTCCTAATCCTTCCCTTTGTGTGGTTGTATAGTTTTTCTCTGCCATATTCAACTGTCTACTAGCATAAGAAATAGGAAAATCAATTTTCCCATCTCCTAGTTGAGCTAGTATACACGCAATGGTAAAATTGGAAGCATCTACATGTATGTGGAATATCTTATTCCAATATGGCGCTTTCAATATTGGAGCTGAAGTAAGAGCTTGCTTAAGATGCATGAAGGATTCTTCACACTCGTCATTCCATTCGAAGTGTGTAATCAAGCTGTACATGGGTTTTGCAATTATAGAGTACATGTAAATGAATTGTCTGTAAGATCCACAACGACCCATGAAGGATTGAACCCCCTTGAATGTTGTCGGTCTAGGAAAATAAACAATAACATGAATTTTATCCATATCAGTAGAGCTATGACATTTTTAGACACTATATGTCCAATATTTTTTTCTTATCTACCCATAAATGTGTACTTTTAGGATTTAAGCAAATTTTATAAAGTCTACATTTTTCGAATACCTTTTTGAGGTGTTCAAAATGATCAGCGCGGATTGATGAATGTACACATAAATAATCCATATATACTTCCAAGAAATTTCAAAGATATTCTTTAAAAGCATGGCTCATCAATCTTTGAAAGGTGGCAGGAGTATTAGTTAACCCAAAAGGTATAACCCAATAGGCAAAAATACCCCATTGAGTTGCAAAGGCAGTTTTATGCTGATCCTTGGGGTCAACCAAGAGTTGATTGTATCCCAAAAAGGCATCTAAAAAGCTGTAAGATTCTTTTCCTGTAACTCGTTCCAGAACATGCTCAATGATTGGAAGAGGAAAGTTGTCTTTAATGGTAGTGGCATTCACTTTCTTGAGATTGACACACACCCTTAATTCTCCATTCTTCTTGGGTACTACCACAATTAGAGACACCCAATCTATGTGTTCAATTTCATAAATGAATTTGGCTTCCTTTAGATTTTCTATCTCTTCTTTGATCTTTCTGGGAAATGTCTCATTATAAGTGTATGGCCTTTGTCTGCTTGGTTCTGCATCATCTCTCATAGGTATGGTATGTTGACAGATTTCAGGATCAACACCCTTGAGATCCTTATAAGACCAAGTAAAGATATCTTGGTATTCTTTCTGTAAGCTTAACAAAATCTTTTCTTCTTCTTCCATCAGGTCGCTTGCAATGTAGGCAAGTCTAGGCTCCTCTCCTGGTTCGGCCAGATCTATCTTTTTGCGTTTTCAGGTCGTTCGTAGGACTCGCTCTGTTTTTGTAGTTCCCTAATAGGTTGTTCGACTATGATTTTTTGGTCTTGGAGAGTATATTTCTTGTAATGGGATGGAACACTCATTACATTTTTACCCTCCTCCTCAGTGGTTTTCATTTCAGTTATATATATCTCCTTTAAAGCTTTTTTCAACTCTTGATATTTCTTTCTCCGTTCAACTCGTGTCATGGTTGAATTCTTGTCCTGGTATTTAGGTTTTGCTTGAGTTTCCTTTCTCGTTTTTCCCGATGTTTTTGATATTTACTACTTTTCATTTAAAGGATATCTACCAGTGATTTTGTCCTTGTTGACATAATCATGAGCTTCTATTTGCATCAGAAACTATGCTCTACTGGAGAATGATGGCATAGGTTTAGCTTTCAAGTTTCTGGTGTCTCTTTTTCTTCTATACCATTTCTATCTTCTAGGTTTTTGGTTTGGAAAATCAAAAACTTTTCCTCCCCTCCTTTCATGAGTAGTTTAGCTCTCACATGTTCTTTTTCTGACCCTGAATCATCGGAGGTAGCTGAATGTTCTTCTAACTCATTTGTTGCATCATAGTAGAGGTCTGAAAAGACTTGTTGAGCTTTCACAACAAGTCCTTGTATTCTTGAATTTTGTCTTCAATATGAAGGATTGAGATCATTTGTATGGGAATTATGTTGTAGCCGTCCTCATTGCAAAATTGAGTAGGCATAGACGTATTTACACATACATCCATTGTTGCTAAGATTTGAGTCTACTCAAATGGCTCAAACAAATGCTCTGGAAAGGGTTTAGGTACATAGGCTTCATTTGTGCAATCCCTTTTTGTGGTACATTCTTCTCGTTTTAAGCTTCCGTTTTCTGAGAGCCTAACTATTGTGACGGGTCCATGTGTATCACTTGAAATTGAGTTAAGTGAATCAATACTTGAGTCTTTCCGTTTCTACTTTTGCAAAAAGCCAAAGGATTAATCTGCTTTCTGAAAACTAAGTGAACATGTACTAATTTGGATCCCATTGAACCCAAAATTTCCCGGTGGCCTTGTATTATGTTGGTCTAACACTGTACAAGTTCAAAAGTAAAAAAATATGTCTTTGTGTATCAGTAGTAAATAATCGTAATTATTTACTTTTCTCAGTTTTTTTGCACTTTCTGGCTTGATTTGCCAAGTATGCAACTTGTTAAGGTCTCTGGACTAGTTTCACTTAGTTTGAACAAAATTTGTTCAAGTTATCAAATTGTTTTGTGTCCACAGCTCAGTTTTTGAGAATCTGGCTTAAGTCTGACTTTTGTGATCCAATTTTTATCGAAATTGATTTGTGTGGTCTATTTGATATGCTTGACCTTGTGGTACACTCAAATGTGTAAGAATATTAAATTTTGTAGCAGATGTAAATAATCGCGATTATTTACTCATACTATTTTTGTGCAAGTTTTTGTCACTATCTTGAAACATATCTGTTAAGCAGCTCAACTTAAGCTTTGTTAAGTATGGAGCCTGATTTACCCTTGTAATTTTCTGTGGTAAAAGCGCACATTTGTAAGGCCCCCATTATGAGACAGATTTATATACACGAGATTATAGAGTAAAGAGAGAGAGAGAGAGAGAGTACACAAGATATACGTGGTTCACCCAATGTGGGCTACGTCCACGGGAAAGCAGCCACTCAATGGCTTTAGTACTTCAAAACAAGAAGTAGTTTACAAAGGGATTATACCCTTAATGGAGCTCCCGCCTTGCTTCACTCTCACCACCTCACACTCACCTTGTTGCATCAACTTCACACTATCAAATGTGTGTAGAAATGGCCTCCTTTTATAGGCGAAAAGGGCTGCCCTCTCTTATGAGAGACAGCCATGTGTAGTCGCCCTTGTGCGAATAAGTCCAAATCGGACCCTCCAATCCGCCCATGTGTGGCCGCCCTTGAGAAGATAAGTCCGCTTTTGAATTCGGCCACCGGCCACCGGCCATTGACTTCCAACCACCGGCCACCGGCCATTGACTTCCGACCACGGGCCATCGGCCATTGACTACCGGCCACCGGCCAACCGACCGGTTGTTTTCCGACCACTTTCCGGCCGCCGTCCGGCCATAATATTCCGGCGAAAAAGAATATTTCGACGAAAAAAAAAAGTCTTGGGGGCCTCCGCCCCCGAGGCCTTTAAAGTTGCCCCTGATTCTTGTCCGTGAAAATTTTGGTTTCCGGTGAGTGATTTTCCTTCACGAATTGAGTGGGAGTTATGGGGGAGGAAGGGAAGCTCAAGATTGAGAAGTTCAACGGCAAAAACTACCAACATTGGAAGATGCAGATTGAAGACTATCTCTATCAGAAGGACCTCTATTTGCCACTAGGTGGTCTTGCGAAGAAGCCCGCAACAATGGCAGATGAAGCATGGATTGTCCTTGATCGAAAGGCACTGGGAACAATCCGATTAAGCTTGGCGTCAACGGTGGCCTTCAATGTTTCGGAGATGAAGACCACGGAGGACTTGATGAAGTCACTTGACGACTTCTACGAGAAACCATCGGCATCCAATAAGGTATTTCTTATGAAGCGCTTGTTCAATCTAAAGATGGCAGAGAATGGTTCAGTTGCAAAACACCTAAATGACTTTAACACAAACATAAGTCAACTTCGATCAGTGAAAATCAATTTTGATGACGAAGTGCGAGCTCTCCTTATACTAGAGAGAATCTCTACCTGATAGTTGGGACAGCCTTGTGATGGCTGTAAGTAATTCTATCTCTGGCACAAATACTCGTAAGTTTGATGATGTTGTGGGTGTTCTCCTAAGCGAGGAAATGTGAAGGAGAAGCACAAGAGAATCATCAAGTGCTGCACTATCAGTGGAAACAAGAGGAAGGCCTAAGGAGAGGTTCAAAAACCAAAAGGGTCGTGATCGCTCAAGGCGAAGCAAATCACGCACAAAGTCAGTTCTTGAATGTTGGAACTGCGGCAAGAAGGGCCACGTCAAGAAGGATTGCTGGTCCAAGAAGAAGAAGGAGACAGAGTCTCCAGACAACAAGCCAACATCGGAGGCCAATGTGGCAGGTAAAGTAGAGCAAGATGCTCTAGTTCTCTCATTAGACAATGTGACTAATTCTTGGATAGTAGATTCCGGGGCTTCATTCCATGCGACACCACACAAGCAACATTTCCAAGACTACACCAAAGGTAATTTTGGGTATGTATACTTGGGAGATGATGAAGCTTGTGAGATTGTCGGAAAAGGTACAGTTTTTGTCAAAACTGCTAACGGAAATGAATGGAAGCTTAAAGATGTTAGGCATGTTCCTTTTCTTCGCAAAAATTTGATCTCTACAGGACAATTGGACGATGAAGGTCACAACATTGCATTCGGAAACAAACGGTGGAAGATCTCAAAGGGATCTTTGGTGGTTGCCAAGGGTGAAAAAGTCGGTACACTTTACTTGTGTACTGTTAACACGCAACCTTCAGCTTGTGCAGCAACTACAGAAGTTGACAGTGCGGTGTGGCACTACCGACTTGGGCATATGAGTGCCAAAGGAATGCAAATCCTTCAAACAAAGAAGCTTCTACCAGGTTTGAAAGAAGTGGACTTAGAGTTCTGTGAAGATTGTGTTTATGGTAAACAAAAGAGGGTAAAATTTCAAAAATCAGGAAATGAAAGAAAAAATTAAAAACTTGAGTTGGTTCATTCTGATGTTTGGGGTCCTGCAAGTACACCATCACTTGGTGGCTCATTGTACTATGTAACATTCATAGACGATGCGACTAGAAAAACATGGGTTTATGTCATGAAGAATAAATCCGATGTATTTTCCATATTTCAAAGGTGGGAAGCCTTTGTGGAGAATGAAACAGGTAGCAAGGTTAAATGCCTCAGATCCAACAATGGAGGCGAATATTGCAACCAAGCTTTTGAAAGCTTTTGTGCTAGCAATGGCATTCGGAGGCAAAGGACAACCCCAAAGACATCTCAACAAAATGAAATTTCGGAAAGGATGAACAGAACAATCATGGAACGAGCACGAAGCATGCGGCTACATGCAGGCCTACCGCTTGAGCTTTGGGCGGAAGCTGTAAGTACGTCTGTGTACTTAATCAATCGGTCACCCTCAACGGCATTGGATGGGGGAGTTCCAGAAGAGGCATGGACAGGTAAACCGGTGAATTATGCATTTCTCAAAGTGTTTGGGTGTGAGGCTTTCATGCACATAGATAGAAGCCTAAGATCAAAGTTAGATGCAAAGTCCAAAAAGTGTTTCTTCATTGGCTATGGAGAAGGAGACTTTGGGTATCGCCTATGGAATCCTAAAGATGGTAAAATCTTAAGGAGTAGGGATGTAATTTTTAACGAACAAAATATGTACAAAGATTACTTGGAAAGAAAACAAACAAAAGAAACAGGTGATGAGTACATGGAGCTTGAGGACGGTGAAGACTCAAGGACTGCAAACGGTGACAATGTGCAACAACGTCAACCAAATGAGGAGCCTCAACCTATTCCCTGAAGATCTACAAGAGCAAGTCTCTTGATCTCAGATTCTAGAGATCCGGAATCATATGAAGAAGCTATGCAACATAAATCCAAAGAAGAATGGACGAAGAGAATGCAAGTGGAGATGTACTCACTACATCGCAACCAAACATGGAAGTTGGTTGAGTTGCCTAAAGGTAAGCGGGCACTTCAAAACAAATGGGTGTACAAGCTAAAGGAAGAAGAAGGTGGGAAGAAAAGGTACAAGTCTAGGCTTGTGGTAAAAGGTTTTTCTCAAAAGAAAGGTATTGACTTCAATGAAATATTTTCTCCTGTTGTAAAAATGAACTCAATTAGGCTTGTCTTAAGCCTTGTGGATGCTCATGATCTAAATCTCGAGCAAATGGATGTAAATACGGCATTTCCTCACGGTGACTTAGAGGAGGAAATCTACATGCTTCAACCAAAGGGGTATGAAGTAAAAGGTAAGGAGAAAATGGTTTGCAGATTAAAGAAGAGCTTGTATGGTTTAAAGCAAGCATCAAGACAATGGTACTTGAAGTTTGATCGATGGATGTTGGATCATGGATTCACAAGATGCAACTCGGATCACTGCGTCTACACGGAGAATTTGGGAGATGGGAAATTCATCATCCTAATGTTGTATGTTGATGACATGTTGATTGCAAGTGCTAACATGCAGGACATCAAAGACCTAAAAGAGGAGCTGTCCAAATCTTTTTCAATGAAAGATTTAGGTGCTGCAAAGAGGATACTTGGTATGAAAATATCAAGGGATAGGACGAAGAGGACAATAAAGCTATCTCAAGAAGATTACATCAAGAAGGTACTAGAAAGGTTTGCAATGCAAAATGCAAAACCAGTTTCTACACCTTTGGCTGGTCATTTTAAACTAACGAAGGATATGTGTCCAAAGACACAAGAGGAGATAGCCTATATGTCTAAAGTTCCATATGCTGCAGCAGTAGGTTCTCTAATGTATGCTATGGTCTGGACAAGGCCAGACATTGCACATGCAGTGGGAGTTGTGAGTAGGTTCATGGACAACCCAGGTAAAGAGCATTGGCAAGCTGTGAAGTGGATACTTAGGTATCTAAAAGGGACAACAACAAATGATTTGTATTTTGGAGGAACTGATATTTTTCTAGAAGGGTATGCTGATGCAGATATGGCAGGTGACAAAGATACTCGAAGGAGCACTACTGGCTATGTGTTCACGGTTGGAGGCACAGTAGTAAGCTGGGCTTCAAAGCTGCAGAAAGTGGTTTCACTTTCTACCACGGAAGCAGAGTATGTAGCAATGACGGAGGCAAGCAAAGAAATTCTGTGGCTTCACAGATTCTTAGAAGAGCTTGGATTCAAACAAGACAATTGTGTCTTGTACAGTGATAGCCAAAGCGTTATCCATCTTGCGAAGAACTCAGCCTTTCATTCAAGGACAAAGCACATTGAGGTGAGATATCACTTCATACGCACTCTTTTGGAAGAGGGACAACTAAAGCTAAGAAAGGTGCATACAAGTGAAAATCCCGCAGACATGTTTACAAAGGTGGTCAACAAGGAGAAGTTGAGCTTTTGCTCATCTTCAATCGGCATTCAAGGATAAGAAGCCAAAATGGAAAGCAGTCACAGGTTTGGTTTGGAGATCAGTCTCCAAGTGGGAGATTGTTAAGTATAGAGCCTGATTTACCCTTATAATTTTCTGTGGTAAAACCGCACATTTGTAAGGCCCCCATTATGAGGAGAAGCCATCGTGCGTGAAGGAAAATCACTCACCGGAAACCAAAATTTTCACGGACAAGAATCAGGGGCAACTTTAAAGGCCTCGGGGGCGGAGGCCCCCGAGACTTTTTTTTTTCGCCGAAATATTCCTTTTTGCCGGAATATTATGGCCGGACGGCGGCCGGAAAGTGGTCGGAAAACAACCGGTCGGTTGGCCGGTGGCCGGTAGTCAATGGCCGATGGCCGGAAGTCAATGGCCGGTGGCCGATGGTCGGAAGTCAATGGCCGGTGGCCGGTGGCCGAATTCAAAAGCGGACTTGTCTTCTCAAGGGCGGCCACACATGGGCGGATTGGAGGGTCCGATTTGGACTTATTCGCACAAGGGCGGCTACACATGGCTGTCTCTCATAAGAGAGGGCAGCCCTTTTCGCCTATAAAAGGAGTCCATTTCTACACACATTTGATAGTGTGAAGTTGATGCAACAAGGTGAGTGTGAGGTGGTGAGAGTGAACCAAGGCGGGAGCTCCATTAAGGGTATAATCCCTTTGTAAACTACTTCTTGTTTTGAAGTACTAAAGCCATTGAGTGGCTGCTTTCCCGTGGACGTAGCCCACATTGGGTGAACCACGTATATCGTGTGTACTCTCTCTCTCTCTCTCTACTCTATAATCTCGTGTATATAAATCTGTCTCTCTCCATTAAGTAATCTACTCAATTATCTATTTAGCTACGTCTTATTTCCTAACAAGCTTCCTAACCAAGTTTCATCAAGTTTGGACATTTCCTATTTAAATGGTCAACAATTTTGTGTCTGCAGACTGACTTTGCAAAATTGGCCACAATTTTCAATCCAATGATCCAAAGCTTACCAAATTTGATTGGTGGACTTAAGATGTAATGGAATTGGCCTATTTAACTTGAGAGCAGCGGAAATTAATGAAAGTACTTTTGAGAAATGACTTTGTGAGCATTGCAGGTAGCACCATAATCATAGCAATTAGTTAACTTGGCATGAACAATACTTTTGCAAGAGAGAGAATTTAGAGAACATGACAACAGTTGAGGACCGGATTTATGTGGAGCCGGTCCCCCCTCCAATAGGCATTTGTATTATGATTTCTCCCATTAAGAGAGACTTGTTACAATACAATCTTTGTGTTCCTTGTGACCTAGGTGATGCAATGAAGATGGAAAGCTTCATGCATCACAAACATAACATAAACTTGAAGAAAGCTTTAACTATCCCAAGCCTCAGTCCCAAGATCTCAAACACCTTCGATCTCAAACACCTTCGAAGGTGGAGAGAGCTAGCAGGGAATGAGGGTAGGGAAGAGGAAGAAGAAACATTTCGTAGGAGAAAGAATTAGTTCCTCACTTATCATAACTCTTGTTGCTAGCATACATAATAGCATAGTAATGAAGAAGAAGGAGATGGCAAGCTTAAGCATTGAAGCATGGCTCTTGATTGGATTTGCACTCCATATCCAAGAGTGTTGGTGTAGGCTCTCAACCTCTACTTGCTTGGAGAAGGAGAGGGAGCTCTTGCACTTTGCATAGCACACAATGAGAGTGTTTGTGAGTGTTTGTGGGTGAGTATACCCCCTAAGAAACCCCCTAGCTTGCTTGGGTCGACCCCCCCTGTAGCTCATGCTTGAAGCTCATTGGACCCCTCAAGGCCTAGCCAATCACAAGCAGGAGGCATTACAAGCAGCAAGGGTAGCCTTGAGACAAGTGTCCCCCTTTCCCCTTTGAGAGAGAGGGATAGATAAATGCTAAATCAATGAATTAAATCTCCTAAATTATTATTGGACCCCTTGCGTGGCCAACCAATAGGCTTCAGGCACACCATGAGGGCAACATGAGGAGGAACTTGACAAGTGTCCCTTTTGCTTTCTTTGTACCATGCATGCCTTGTGTGAGTGTTCTCTATCATCCCCCCTCATGTAGGGCTCGCCCCCTCCTTGTAGGGATTGAATCTTTGACTTTTTGACACCTCAACCCCTCATGCATAGGCCCAGTTCTCACCACAAGTTTGGCTCATAAGCACTGTAAGCTTGGGGTGGGTTCTCACCTCAAGTGCAACCCTAGCATCTCAAGCATGTCAAGCACCTCAAGCATCTCAATAATTAAGCACCTCAAGCATCTCAAGCACCTCAATCATCAAGCACCTTAGTCATCAAGCATGACAAGCACCTCAAGCTAGGTCGGGTTCCCGCGCCTCAAGCTCACAGCCCTAGCTTACCTAAGGTCAAAGGCCTTTTACACACATTATTGGAGGTCTTCAATGAAGCTAACCCTAAGGTCTTATGATCCATTTGTTAACCTTGCTCTTTGATAGACCATCTCTCATTTGGGCCCCTTTACCATTGGCCCCGTGTTGAGATAGATCTATAAGCACATGTCTATATCTTAACACTTTTTCTCGTTTATTCTCCCACATTAAGTGATCAATTTAATATGAGAAAATCATTTGGGTTGGTTAGATATTAGATATTAGATTTTATGACATAAGATAACATGCTAAAACTAGTGGTATGCTGGTTTGGTAAAAAAAGTTGAAAAAGGGACAGAAGTAAATAATCACAACTATTAACTTCTTGCAAATTTTTGCATCTTTTTTTGTCAAATGAGTATGTACACTTGTTTATCACATCAATATAAGCCTATGAGTCAAGTTTCACTTTGTTTGAACAAAATACTCAAGTTCTTGAAAGTCAGTACTTGAAAGTCAGTATAGACTTCAGTTTTTACCAAGTTTTTGGTTAGTTTGGTGATCCAATTTCTATGGACCTTTACAAAAGATGTTTTTACACATGCATGAGTCTCTGGTATCAACCTTTTTTTATTGGACAGTATTTTCATGAGCTATTTTAAGCCTCTTAGTCAAGTCAAAACTTAAGTTGGCCTAAAATGTAAAGAAAAAGTAAATAATCTGAGTTTTTGCAAACTCTTGAAATTTGTACCTCAATGCATCCTTAAGCTTACCCACTGGTTCGTACAACTTTTAAGGCATATTCTCCAGTCGGATTTACTGGTTGGTAGCCTTCTGGTGCTATTTCTAGCCGTAGATGTGAAATTCTGCAACTTCACATAAACAACTCACAATTGATGCTTTTGGAGTGAGTAATGTTTTCAGATTCTACCTCGGTTTCTACTTACCCTACTCCTTGGTTCTATTGCAATGGGGTTGTGAAAAGTGTCCACAGACACTCGTTTTCTTGTTTTTTATGGTTTTCTGAGCCTTGATCTTAAGACTTGTCTCGTCCATCAATCATTCTCAAAATCCTAATCTAATCCTACAATACTACAATCCTAAAGGGTACTTAGCAAGCATGCTTATTTCCAAGCTGCCTCTACACAGCAAAAGACGACAATCTTAAGCTATGTGGTTTTAAAAAGAAAGTTTTGACTCTAGGTGATCCTAGAGTAAGTTAAAGGATAACTTCACAAGACGCTCATGTTTTTTCCTAGTTTAGGTCTCTTTGATCCCCGAAAATGGCACCAAATGTGGGATGGGTGTCTAACCTCACTCCTATCTTATTGCAGACATAGCGAGAACCACGAATATAATTGTCAAATCAATGGGACGAAGCTGACTCGACTAGTGCATAAAGGCTACAAGAGGTTGTCAATCTCTTGGAAAACAACAAAAAAGTCACATTTAACTCAAGCTACACTCAAATGACAGAAATATAACTCAAGCTACACTCAAATGACAGAAATCACCAAAAGCTAATCACTCATTGGCAAATAAATCACAACCGTTATAGCATCAAACAACATCCAAACGTTACAAAACTTCTAAGACATGTTTATAAGACCTAAGCAAAGATGCTTATGGTCTCAAATCTCCCTTTAGGTCAAGTGAAAAAATTACGATTATTAAGAGCAGTGAGTTTTTGACCTAGTCGTTTTTGACCCAGAATGTATCTAAATGCTTAGCAATTATGCCCAATATCCCGCCTATACTTAGTTTTTGATTTTCAAGCTTAAATTCCTACCTAGGATGAAATTAGGCCATGGGTTTGCGACGCCAAAAGCTACGGATTACCATGAAATGCTTACGTTAATGCATAGAGCTCTTACCTGTGGTTGCAATGCAACAGACACAACTGCAATGTGACAACCGGGGAGGGAGTAGGAAGCACGAGAAGGAGAGAAGTGAGCGCCGTTAGCTCACGCTGTGTTTCTATTATCCAAAACTTATAAAAAACTTACAAAAATTGGCTTTTATACCTTAGCCAAGGTTTTTGGTGGTCCAAACTAATAATTTGGGAGCTCTAACTAAAGACAGGTTGATACAATCTGGAAGCTTGTAGACTTGGCTCATCAATTACAATGTTTATTTAGAAAATAAAAGTTACAATATTCCCAATTCATCAAAATAATAAGTATTTGTACAATGAAAGCTCCGAAAAATGGTATCCGAGTTAACTTGTTGCTAACACAAAGCCATCCATCAAGCAAAGTCCCTATAACCTTCATTCAAGTCCTGCATTAGACATGCTTATTCATTTTCTATCCCATATACCTGCCCTATATTTTTTGTGTCCAGAAGTACATTTAGTAGCATCAAAGGAAAGATGAGCTCTCTCTGGCCATGATACATATCCAATTCACCAAGGAAATTTGTCAAAGATTTTGAGATTAAGAAAAAAATTCCCTATTTTGGAGCAAAGTGTTGACAAGTAGCAAGATGAGCTAGAAGTCACAAATTTGAGTCAAATTTTGCAACCACAAGCCAAGGCACATGTAGAAAGTGAAGATAAGGATCATAATTTTCCCAAGTTGGTTGTTATGGAAACTATCAATCCCCTAGTTCAAAGGGGTAAGAAGTTCCAAATGCAAATTTTGAAGTTAAAATGGTATTCTACATATCAAAATATGCTAAAGTGTCCGCTCAAAACCTAGATTGAAAATAGTCGATTAGTTTCGAGGACAAACTATCACTTCATGCATACAAATAGTTGACCCCTATTGTTGCTGCGACAACATCTACTTGGGTTTTAAAGTGTGTTATGCTCACTGTTTTGAAAACTTGTATGAGGGAGAGCTTCAGAAGATTTCAAGGAGAAGCCATCCACATGCTCAAAGTTTTTTCTGTTTGTGGTCTAGGCCGTCTCCACCACCACCGACTTGCATTTGCATGTTTGCATAGTTGGTGATAGTGCTATTATTCCTTCCTTTCTCAATGTGTCACATTGTTACCACCTCAAGGGATGAGGTGAGACCTAGATTTTTCTATAGAGGCTTGTCTCTATCTTTTGTTAATGATTTCCAGAAATCCCACCCTCTCACAAGAGTTTGGAATCTCTTTTTTTTCCTAGAAACTAATGCACAAGATTCTTTGCCCCATTTCTTGTGAAAACCCATGGCAACCAACCACGGTGGAGCAAGGAGAGAGTGGGACAATATATGCCAAGGCGTGATGGTGCGATAAGACATTCAAGAAGCACTTGCAAGCACACTGCCATATGAGCTATACATTGAGTAAGCCATTACAACTTGTTATATTCACAATGTTGAGCTAAACTGCCACAATGCAACTATAACCATATGTTTTTTTAACTTGATGAAGAAGCCAAAGAAGTAATGAGGATTTTACATGGACTACATGGGGTCCAAAATTAAAAGAATCTATGCGCAAGGAGGAAATCGTGGCCACAATAAAAGATTTTAGAGGCCAAACATGTGAAATCCACATGATCAAAGAAATGGTGTGTTAGGCTTTCACATACTCCCAAGCAACCAAGAACTAACAAATCTTTCACACTCTGCACTAGAGAACTCTCAAACATTTCACAACTACATCCCACATACCTAGTTAACTTGGGGAGAAATTGCAGTACGTTGGGAGAAAGGTAAAGATGGAAGTGAAACTCTGCACCTAGAATTCTAAGGTAATAGGTGTCCATATAATTGGACGAGAGATTATAGAGAGAGAGAGAGAGAGAGAGAGAGAGAGAGAGAGAGAGAGAGAGAGAGAGAGCACGATATACGTGGTTCACCCAATGTGGGTTATGTCCATGGGAAAGCAGTCACTCAATGGCTTTAATACCTTAAACTAGAAGTAGGTTACAAAGGGATTATACCCTTAATGGAACTCCCGTCTTGCTTCACTCTCACCACCTCACACTCACCTTGTTTCATCAACTTTACAATACATTTTGTGTGTGTAAGAGGCTTTCTTTTATAGGCCAAAAGGGTTTCCCTCTCTCATGAGAGGCAGCTGTGTGTAGCCGCCCTTATGCAGACAAGTCCAAGTTGGACTCTCCAATGCACCCATGTGTGGTTGCCCTTGAGAAGACAAGTCTGCCTAGAAATCGACCACCTGCCAAAGACTTCCACCCACCGGCCACTGACCAACCGGCCATTCGCCAACCCAATCAACCGACCAGCTCTTTCTCGATCCCTTTTCGATTGTCGTCCGATCATAATATTTCAATGAAAATGGAATATTCTAGGGAACCCAATCTTGAGCAAAGCTCGAGATTAGGCATGAATTTTTGGGTTTTGGGTGAGTATTTTTCTCACGCACGATGGCTTGTCCTCATAAGAGGGCCTTAGAAAAATGTGTTTTTGAGACTAAAACTTACAAGGGGTAAATCAGGCTCCATATTTAACACCTCAAAGGTGCACCAACACAACACTTGCTTCTATGTAAGTAATTGTAGATTTACAATATAAATTACAATAAGGCAAGACTCTATTCCCTTCTAAATCACCATAATTACCAACACACAAGCGATGTTGTTGATCCTTTGATTGAACTCAACTCTTAACAGTTCCCTCAATGTTGCCCATGAGGCACTAAACGTCTACACCTCTAATGCCTACCTACTGCTTCAAAACTTCTATAATGAACTCTAATTTGCAAGACATAGGCATCCTACAAAATGTACTCAATCCACAACTAACGGTCTCTACAAAGATAATGCAAAATTGAAAGTATTCAAAGGCCACTACTACGGAGTTACAACTATTCTTTATCATACGTGAAATGAAATCCAAGAGTGAGAAGGCCTAGAGAGAAAACAAGGGCCTAGATAAGAAGTCCCCTTTCCCTTGAATTCTTGATCGGCCTACTTCTTCTATCCAGCCACATGGCTTGAAATCATGTAGGCATTAATGGTCGATGAGCAGGTATCCTCACCTCCTGTTCTCCATAGTTGAAAGCAACCACAATGGAGAGAGGCATTGAAAGTCCACAACATAGAGAGAGAGAGAGAGAGAGAGAGAGAGAGAG
This sequence comes from Adiantum capillus-veneris, assembly GCF_014529385.1. NCBI lineage: Eukaryota > Viridiplantae > Streptophyta > Polypodiopsida > Polypodiales > Pteridaceae > Adiantum > Adiantum capillus-veneris. Next base: position 116,786,695 of record NC_140959.1, on the reverse strand, counting down.
AGAGAGAGAGTAGGTCCTAGGGTGGACTCTCCTCTCTTGCACCCCAATTGACAGACCTTGTTGTTCTTGTCCACGACAATCGTACGCCCTCATGCAAAGGTTGCATTCCTTATCATGGCCCCATCTTCCAGCATTGTGGCTTCCTAGCAACCTTGGATCCCTCATGGAAGCCTGCCTTTGACACTTTGTGGCCGTATCTTCTAAATGAGAGAGAGAGAGAGAGAGAGAGAGAGAGAGAGAGAGAGAGAGAGAGAGAGAGAGAGAGAGAGAGAGAGAGAGAGAGAGAGAGAGAGTGTTTTATATACGTCCTCGGAGGTCAAATATGACCTATGGGACCAAATGAACATGTCACGTGGTGTGAGTGGAGGTAATAAGTGATTCTCGATGCTCAAAAATGGCTGAAATGAGCGTCGCAATAGAGAGTCCACATCGTGGTTGGGAGAGGAAGGTATGTAGGGAGAGCTCATGGCTGAATATATGGGGAAAAGAGGACCTAATGTGGTCAAAAGCTGAGCACTCAAGCAGTGTGTGGTTCTCACTCTCTCGCACTTGACGAGGGCATAACGTGCAAAGTCGATGACACTCCTTGCCAGTGCCCCAACGTCCTTTCTCGCAACGTAGAGAATGGGAGCTAAGACGAATGGAGGCAATGGTGCGGATCGGACTCAACGGGATGGTCTCAAGGATGTAGGGATGGGTTCGGTTACCTCGTTCGGAGAAGAAGAGAGATTTGTAGTTTGGGGCAACGTGTGTGGTGTAATGGCTAAAGCAAGAACCTCTAGATTTTTCCCAAGCCATGATACATTGGCATTGTAAGAAGGCCTTATTAACTTGGGAGTCGATCGACGCATCCTTGACCAAGTGACATGCATCCCATCTTCCAAACCATTTCTTGATGTTAAGCATCCACCCCGAACTTAGTATTTTGCTCTTGCATGTCTTTTGAACCTTTTGACTTGCTTCATATGCGATTCTAGGAAGTCGATGCAAAGGGCTACGTTGTGTCTTACGCATGTACTCCACAACCCTTTGCATGCCCAAGACCTCAATGGGAAGTGATCCGGACTCAAGAAGTAAGAGCATGTAGGGAGTTTGTGTCTTGACTTAAAGAAAGTTGGTGAGAAAACACTTTTGGACATTCTCAAACTCTTTCCAAGTAGACTTCCCGATGCTTCCACCCCACACCTCCACTCCATAAAGAAGCACCGGTGTCACCAATGTGTCAAAGAGGTACTTTTTGAGAGCCCAACACTTGATCCCTCCAGCATTGCACATGTTCTCAAATGCATAATAAGCCCTCTTTCTAGCTTCCAAGCGACGCATTACACAATCCTTCCATTTATGATTGGATGGAACCTCAAGGCCAAGGTACTTGAAGTGATCTACCACTTCAAGTTGCTCATTGTTGTATACAATGCATGGATTTTTGTCATTGAGGGTCTTTACAAGCATAACCTTGGTTTTGGATCCATTCACGATCAGCCCGCTATGTAGGCAAAAGGGTTCAAGACACTCATAAGCTTTTGTGCATCTTCTAAGGTATGTGCCGAGAGAGAGAGAGAGAGAGAGAGAGAGAGAGAGAGAGAGAGAGAGAGAGAGAGAGAGAGAGGGAGAGAGAGAGAGAGACTTCCACCCTCTGGTGCACAACACCCTCCTTTCCACGTGAGCACCCTTGATGGCTGTGGCCTAGCATTTGCCAAAGATAGAGAAGACAAGATAGTGTTGTGCTTATCTCGTGGCCTCCACCTATGACCATGCTCCCCTCCTTGTGCTTTTGTAGCCACTCACCCTTAACATTCCACCTTCCTGCACCGTCAAGAGTTTTTTAGCCAAACCAAGTCCACACACACACACACACACACACACACACACGCACACACACACGCACACGCACGCACACACACACACACACACACACACACACACACACACACACACACACACACACACACACACACACACACACACACACACACATACATATATATATATATATATATATATATATATATATATATATATATATATATATATATATATATATATATATATATATATAGAGAGAGAGAGAGAGAGAGAGAGAGAGAGAGAGAGAGCCAGCCCATGTCCCAAACCTTGCTTGCATTTGTGGACCCAAACTCAACAAAATTTCAGCCCATACATGATGAAATTTGTGCTCAGTGTGAGGTTCTCGGTGTGCAAACACACATGAGAGACGAGAAATGTATGCATTTTTAAAAAAGAATGGCTTGAGAGTCAAAAGATTTTTGTCAAACAATCCAAAAAGGTCCTAATGTTTTATCAAATGTTAATGGTAGGAATCAAGAAGAATTAGACTTGTCTAATTTTCTAAATTTGTTCCAAGATGTTTTTATCGATGACATCCCTATGGAGTTACCTCCAAAACGAGGCAATGATGACAATCGAATTGAGCTCCTACCAGGAAGCTCATGGCCTAACAAGCCTTCTTATCGAGTTTTCCAAGCTCAACAAGAGGAGATCATGAGGCAAGTACATGAATTGATAGAGAAAGGGATGGTGAGGCCTAGCTCCTCTCCCTTTTTGTTTTCCAGTCCTTTTAGTGCAAAAGGAAGATGGTACATACCACATGTGTGTGCACTATCGAGCACTAAATCGTATCACTATTAAAAACAGATTTCCTGTACCATGGGTAGAAGGTCTGTTTGATAAGCTACAAGGCTTTATCTACTTCATTAGGATTGACCTTAAAAGTGGCTATGATCAAATAAGGATAGTGAATGAAGATATCGTAAAGACAATGTTTTGTACAATGTTTGGTCTTTATGAATATCTAGTCATGCCTTTTGGTTTGACAAATGCTCCAGCAACGTTCAACCATCTATTGGAGAAATTTTTTTGACCCCACCACAAGTTCATTAGAGTGTTCTTTGATGATGTCATCAGCTACTCCAAGCCCTTGGAGGAACACAAGAAACATCTCCACATAGTTTTTCAAGCTTTGAGGGAGAACAAGCTTTTCATCAATAAAAAAGAGAGTGAATTTTTCCTTCAAGAGATTCAATACCTAGTCATATTATCTCTCAAGATGGTATCCGTATGGATCCATCAAAGTTGGAGGTAATAAAAGCCTAGCCTAATCCAAGGAATCTACATGAGCTACAAAGATTTATTGGTATGTTTGCATACTATAGACGCTTCATAGCAAAATTCTCTCAAATAGTAGGACCATTACATGACTTAACAAAGAAGAACCTTAAGTACTCATGGACTGCTAAAGAGCAAAATGCTTTTGACAAGCTCAAAGAGAAGCTTACCTCCCAACCAGTGCTTATGCTTCCAAATCTCTCAAAGCCATTTGAGGTCCAATGTGATGCTTGTGGTGATTTCCTTGGAGCAGTCTTGCTTCAAGAAGGGCATGCCATAGCATATGAGAGCCGAAGGCTCAATACCACGATGAATAGGTCTTGGGCATATATGAAAAAGAGCTTTTAGCTGTTCTACATGCCCTAGACACATGGAAGCACTATCTATTGGGGACTCCATTTATTTTGCGAATGGATCACCGAAGTCTCAAGTACTTCATGATGCAAACCAAGCTCTCCGACAAACAAATGAGGTGGAAAAATTTTCTTTTGCAATTTAATTTTTATATTGCTCACATTGCTGGTAAGCATAATCAAGTGGCCGATGCACTATCATGAAGACCAAGGGTAAATGCAGTGTCTATAGCAACTCACAATGATCTATCTTCCATGATAGATGAGTACGCTACTGACTGTGATTTTAAAGACATAATTTCAGACCTTGCCTTAGGGAAGAAAGAGGAACCATGCACCTTGCAAGATGGTTATCTTCTCCATGGCAACAGGCTATGTGTTAGTCACTTTCATCTCGTAAGAAAGTCATGTAAGAATCCCATACTCCTCCCTATGTGGGGCATCGAGGGATTCAACCTACTCTTCACGGAGTAGAAACATTGGCCTACCATAAAAATGAACATATTTAAGAGTATGTATCCAAATGTGTGATATGCCAAAAGACAAAGTATGATAGAGGGAAACAACCTGGATTACTTGAGCCATTGCCAATCGCTAATTTTCCATGGGAGAGTATATCCAAGGATTTTATCTTTGGATTACCCAAGTCTATCCATGGGAATACAAGAATATGGACAATAGTCGACAGGTTTAGCAAGCAAGCACACTTTATTCCTATCAAAAAGACTATTAAGGCACACCAAATGGCAATCCGCTTCATATCCCAGATTTTCAAAGACCATGGATTCTTGTGTGCACAGAGAGGAAGAAGCCCGCAGCTATTCCTAAACCACCTCTTGCTGCTATATTGTCAATGTTGCTCTATTGCCGGCAACTCTCTCACTCTCTCCCTCTTTCTCTCTCTCTCTCTCTCTCACACACACACACAAACACACACACACACACACACACACAGTCTCTCTCTCTCTCTCTCTCTCTCTCTCTCTCTCTCTCTCTCTCTCTCTCTCTCTCTCATTCTATGATTTTGGGACTCTAACTCACACCTCTGCCACTCCACATTGGTTTCATGTGGCAATGAACTTAGGGACCACAGGAAGCACCCTAATTAGCTAAACTTGGTGGAAATACCTTCATAAAAATTGGGCATTTTTTCCAGTTTCTTTCACATGGCATAAATATAGCACATAATTGTGGGAATTTGGTCTTTGTAAGTATTTTTAGGACTATCAACCAGTCCTGCTTCTGGGAGTACTAATGCCCGTGGGAATCTGGCCTCTTATGGATTAGACTAATATAACTAGGATTGGCCTTGCTGGCTCATCTACCAGAGTTATTCCTCTCAGGGACTGATGAGGGTAGCTCTGTGTGAGGTTTGATGGCTACTGCCTCCTGCATACCTCCTCTCTTCCCTCTTCCCTCTTCCCTCTTCTGGTATTGACAACAACTACAATAACCTGACCATGGTGGGATGCAGGACCGCCTCTCTGTGAGTGAACGCTAGCTAAACTCTGACGCTGGCGAGCCACTGGACACTGTTGATGTGGGGCTCTCTCCATGTGCTGCCCTCACCTAACCTCTACAGTCGGTGGATGGTTCTGCCCCAACCTTCCTCCTATATAAAGGTGAGCAATTTTGCTCACTTAGCATTGGTTCTGTTGTGGTATTCTTGTGTCGTGTCGGGTGTGTACTGTACTCTTCCTGGTGTATATTATTGTATTTAGTGTCATGGCAAAGGGGAAGGAGAAGAAAACAGTCGAGCTAGCTATGACGACTCGTAATCAGGTGCTTGACTAAGTTTTTATTCTAGGATGATTGTCTTTGGCATGTACTGGCATGTAGAGTCTGTACATTGGGCCAAGAATTCCCGTTTGGTATTAAAAGAAGAAGACTGGGAGTCTATCTGTGCTTGGCATGAGTATTTGTATGAGAAACATATAAGAGGATGGGATGTGAATGGAGTTTGAAACAAATGCTGTTGCGTCGTAGCATACTAGTATTCTTCTAGTAATAGCTGGTGAGTTCTACAGCAATATGCTGACTTATGGCTTATAAAATTGATTGTTGCTGGGAATGTATAAACCTAATTTAGCTGCCGAAAATGGCGGGCTCTCTGTAGTAGATGACTGGCTATGTCTTGCCTCATGTTTTCAACTCTCTGTATGGGTAATAATATACCATGGCATTATAAGGTATATTGGTTATGGCTGTACATCTCCAAGACATTGCACATTGATAGGGCTATATGTAAAATACATACAACCTTGCTGTTACTGGTTCTCTTGCAGGTTTTGAACATTTTTGTAAGGGTAGGTTTGTAAGCAGCTGATCATTGCATATAATCTCTGAATTGTTCATTTGGAATGATTTAACTGCCTCTGGTTTCAGCTCTCTGTTTTTGGAATAATATACCATGAAATTATATGATTATAGGGTATATTAGTTAAAGCCTTACTTTTGCAATGGATGAACATTGATATGGCTATGTTGATACTAGCTCTCTTATTTGCAGGTTTTTGATTACGTCTATAAAGGTAGGGTAGTGAGCAACATATTATTACTTAAAATCTCTGAACTGTTCATTTAACTTATGATTTTTGAATGAGTAAACTTCCTCGGTACGGGTTTCAATGTTGTGGTATATGCTGGCTCATGTGCCATATTTGAGAGGATAATTGGATGGGAGAAAGCTTGCTATTGCTGGGGGATGAAAATATCTGCTGACCCGTCTATGGGATGTTGGCTGCTCAGTTAATCATAAAAAATTACCTCTGATCAGCTAGTCATAAGATATACTTCATATTTGGTAGATGTTGGTTCTGTTATGTAGTTTACTGTTGTATGATCTATTTAAGTTTAGGAGGTTAGCTTGTCCCTTAAATGGACTATTATTACTTACTCAATGTTGTCTATAATAGGAATACCCTCTGAAAATATATTGGAAAGTAAGCAAGATTAGAGGTTACTTGGCTTGGGTTCATTACCTTGGACTGAGGATAATGGCGGACCCGCTTGTGGGGACATCTGCCCCGGTGCCCGCCTGGTTGATGTACATCATGAATTCTCATTGTTGATGAATAGATTTAGAATCTCACGTTGGTTCTCTGGTCTCATATCCGGTATACCGTGTGTTAATTATGGATTGGGGACAATTGTCTCGGAACAGTTTTTGGTGAAAATTATAAGCAAATGTGTTAAGAAGGTGATTTATGGAAAAATGTGTATTGGAGTCTCGGCATGGCTCAGCTTGGTTACTGATCTAGAACTGACATCAGGTCTTGAGTTTTCTTTGGTGATTTAGTCTAAGTATGGTATGGGACAGCTCTGGCTGAGTGTTTTGATGTCCATAACCATTGGATTATGAAAAAAGATAAAGTAATGACTGATATAACTCTTATGATATGGTACTTACATAGTATCTTTGCATAGTATACTTGGTTTAGCTCTCATTATGTGGGTAGACATAGGTATTCGCTTGGTTGGATTGCCGTATAGCAACACTTATGATATATATGATTGAATAATTCTGGCAGTGGATATATGTTATAGGAGGCTTCAAGGTTTAGGCTGACTGCTTGCATGAGCACTATTTTTGACCCTGGAAAGTTGGTGTCTATTGTAAGGTCTCTACTTTCGAATTTCACACTTTTAACCATCACTCATTATTTAAGATATTCGAGTTCAAATTATGAATCGTAGGCTGAGAAAACCTAGAATTTAAAATTTACGCTATAAAATTTTGACATGTTTAGCTATATGAATCACAAATTAACTCATTGTAAGACTTAGTTTACTGATTGTAGAATTTTCTTTTACTACTGTAAAGTTAATATAAGACTGTAAAGTTTAACCTAAAAATGTAAAGTAAATTATTATTAAGGAAATAAATAAAATAATTATAAAGACAAAAGAATATACAGGGATGAAAAATGAAGGCACATGGACTCACCTGGACTCACATAGGAGGGGACAAAGTGGGACACACTGTCACATGAAAAGGAGAGGCTAGTCTTGATTAATCTTAATGAGGGGGGGTTGAGGGGGGGTTGTGTGGCCTTATCTTTTGATAATAATGACAAAGTGGTCAAGCTGATGGGTACCACAAGGGTACCAAAAATGTGGGTATGATTTTTGAGGGAATTTTTTTAATATAAAAAAATAAAAAATAATAAAAAATATATATTTTAAGGAAACAAATTGGACGTTTTCTTTTCTGCTATAAATAGAGCATCCATGCTCACACTTTAGACATAGAGATTGCCTCTATAGCGCTCACGAAGTGCTGCCACTTCTCTTAGAGAGAAGGCGTCCACAAACCACGAAGAGAGCAAAAACTCTAGTGGACTAATAAGGTGCGTATTGATTAAGCATTCAATTAACTTTAGGAATGATGTGTGCGTGCTATCTCTTACTCTAATCTCTCTAATAGATTAGTAAGATTCAATTAGTTTTAAGAAGGATATGTGTGTGTGTGTGTGTGTGCTATCTCCTACTTATTAGCGCTGGCATTATGTGGCAGTCGTCGAGGCGTGAGATGACGCCCAGGATGGCACCGCTAATGCTGTGGTGGGAGTACACCTAGATTAACCCAGCTAGATACTGCAGTTTTGTTTTGCCGTGGCGTGAGGATGACGCCCAGATTGGCACCGTTGTTGCTGTGGCGGGAGTACGTCCAGATCAGAGCTTTGGCAGTGTTCTGTATCACTCAATGAAAGAACCACAAGAACCATAGAATTTTTTTGCTTGTTGAGGTCGCACGAATCCAAGTTCGCTTGGGGGTGTCGATTCCTAATCGTGTTTTTGAAGAGTGACAGGAATCCTAGGAAAGAAGGGCTTGTCCAACCTCCCCTTGTGCCTCTTTTCACTCATTGAGAGCGGACCGTGCACTTAGCGGCCGGCCAATTGACGTTAGGTGGGAAAAATCAACCTTGGTGTGAGCGCAAGGCCACCAAGGGGTGCGCCCGTGGAAAAGAGCAGAACTCGGGTGAAGAGAAGATCCTTCTCAAACACAGATTGCAAAGCAAAAGAAAACCTCAAGACCCTCAAGAACCTCAAGAACCCAAGAACCCAAGAACCCAAGACCCTCAAGAACCCAAGTTCCTTGTGAACTTAAGAACCCAAGATCACAGTGCATGGTCATCACTCGAAGCGGAATGGATACTTCGCTTGGAGGTGATGAGCATGAGAGAGGCGAAGAAGAATTTTCCCCACCAGGAGGTTTTTTCGACCCTCCCCCTTCCCCATCTACGTCAAGGATTACACTAACTCCTATGAAGGAGTTGTCGCAGTTGTTTATGGATAAGAAGTTAGACCGAAAAGCAGAAATAGAGCGTGAACACGAAGAAAAGATGGCACCCATAGAGCGTCAATACACAAAAAGAGTGGCAGCCATACATCGCGAGAACAAAGCAAGACAAGCAGAATATGGCCGCAGACCAAAGCACGACAAGTAAAGAGCGATCAACACATGAAAGAATTCTTGCGACTCTTTTCTCAAGTTCAGGCACCATTGTTAGCTAAAGAGATGTCAAACTCTCAAAGGGTACGAAATGGAAATTTAAGGAATGCTGGAAGGAGAGGACGGCCTATGATGTGGAACCAAAGGCAAGCTCACCCAGTTCACCAAACTCATCCAATAGTTGCAGCTTTAGCAAATGGAGCTCAAAATGCAGATCTTAGATGCTATGAATGCAACGAGCTAGGACATTTTAGGAATGTATGTCCTAGGCGAGTCTCCGCGACAAATACACCTAATCGAGCTAGAGGACGAGGCCAAATAATAAATCGTGGAGGAAGAAATGGAGGACGAGGTCGAGGGCACGGAATGGGTGCCAGAGTCAATGCTATCATAGGAGAACCAACATTGGGAGAAGAACAAAGAGGAAAGAGAAACTCTACATGCTGCAATTGATAACCCAAGAGCAAGACAACAATATGCTGTCATTCAAACACCTGAAAATCACCAAGGTGAAAAATTTGAGCTTCTTATTGATTGTGGTAGTACTCATTCTTTCTTGTCACCTAAATGTTTAAGGAGGTTAGGACTTAATCAACACCCTGCAAGAAAGATGAGAGTTGAATTAGCCAATGGAAAGGAGGTGTTATCTCAGTACACTGTGGGAAAAATAGATTTCAAGTTGGGAGAATACTCTACTTCTGCTAATTTTCGAACCTTACCCATAGGAATCTATGAAAGAATTCTTGAAATGGATTGGTTAGCCAGTCATAATGCCAATATCCATTGTGCCCAAGGAAGTGTTACTTTTGTGGACAACCAAGGTCAAGAAGTCACTATTCAAGGCCAGAATGGACGACCAAAATCTTACTTGGTCAAAGCTAATCGTCTTTTGAAAGGGTTACGCAAGGGTCAACAAATTTTTGTAGTCAAGCTAAACAAAGTACAAAAATCTTCTTCCAACCCTGAACCAATGTGGCTAGAAGAATTTTCGGATGTTTTCCCCACTAAACTTTATGAACTACCACCACCTAGGGAGGTAGACCATGAAATCAAAATTTTTCCAGGTAGTGAACCAGTCTCAAGAGCGCCGTACAAGATGTCACTTCCAGAGGCTATAGAACTCAAGGAGCAGCTCAAGCAGTTGATTGAGCAAGGGTTTATCCGACCTAGTACATCTCCATGGGGTGCACCTGTTCTCTTCCAAAAGAAAAAGGATGGCCCTCTTCGACTTTGCATAGATTATCGGGGCTTAAATTAGGTTACCATCAAGAATAAATATCCAATTCCTCGTATTGATGAGATGCTAGACAGATTACATGGAGCCAAAATATTCACAAAGATCGATCTTTGATCTGGCTCTATCATCAAATTCGAATCCAGGAGGCTGATATCTCCAAAACAGCTTTCAACACTCGTTATGGTCATTACGAATTTACAGTGATGGCTTTCGGACTTACGAATGCTCCTGCAACTTTCAATCGTCTGATGCACGATATCTTTAGAGAATTCTTGGGGACGATTTTGCCCTAGTATTCTTTGACGATATCTTAATTTATTCCAAATCAGAAGAAGACCATGAAGGACATGTTAGGAAAGTGTTAGAGCTTTTACGCTGAAATAAGCTGTATGCAAAGAAAAGAAAATGTACCTTCTTTACCCCGAAGGTCTGTTACTTAGGGTTTATCATTTCACCTGAAGGAGTCTCTGTTGACCTTGAAAAAGTCAAAGATATTGTGGAATGGCCTCAACCCACTTCACAAACCGAAGTCAGAGGGTTCTTAGGTATCACAGGGTGGTATAGGATCTTTGTAAAGGACTATGCTCTTAAAGATGCACCACTAACCGACTTGCTAAAGAAAGGAGCTACGATACTTTGGGAAGAAAAACATGAACTTGATTCAAACAGCTTAAGGAGTATCTTGCTTCAAAACCTCTCTTAAAACTTCTAGATTCACCCAAGAATTCGAGGTGATCACAGATGCTAGTAATCTTGCATTAGGAGGAGTCCTTACTCAAGAAGGAAGGCCTGTAGCTTATAATTCTCGAAAGATTAGGATTCATGAAGTGAATTATGCTACACATGATTTAGAATTGCTAGCAGTTATTCATGATCTCAAGCTATGGAGACATTATCTATTGGGATGAAAATTCCAGTTGGTAACAAATCACAAGAGCCTTAAGTGGATTTTTACCCAACCTAACCTTAACATGAGACAGAGGAGATGGATAGAACTCATGCACGAATATGATTTTGATATTAAATTTAGACCAGGTAAGGATAATGTTGTGGTAGATGCCCTAAGCCGTAAAGCTTTTCTGGGGGCAATTTCCATGGCTAACAACTCTATTTTAGACAAGGTCTCGGATGCTGCTGTCAGAGATGCAGATTACCAGATGCTTGCTAGTATCCTACGTGAAGAGAGGGTATCATCAAATCAGCCTAAACCTCTACCTTACTCCTTAGAATATGGGAAAATTTACTATAGGAATCGACTATGCATACCTAAGGATTCTACCCTAAGGAATGCTATCCTATATGAAGCACATGATGGCCCCAACTTCAGGACATCTAGGTTATGCCAAAACCATCAATGCAATTCGTAGAAGTTACTATTGGCAAGGTATGAAGGGTGATGTCCTTCGCTATGTCAAGCAGTGTTTGTCTTGTCAAAGGATTAAGGCAGAGAGACTAAAGATAACAGGTAAAGGATTAAGGCAGAGAGACTAAAGATAACAGGTAAAGGATTAAGGCAGAGAGACTAAAGATAACATGTAAATTACATCCTTTAGATATTCCCCAAATGAAATGGGAATGTATTAGCATGGACTTTATCACCGGGTTTCCTTCTGTTCAAGCTGGCTATGATTCAATCATGGTCATAGTCGACTTGCTTACTAAAGTGGCTCACTTAATCTCAGTCAAGAAAACCTTTACAGCTTCAGATATTGCTTGTCTGTTTGTGAAGGAGGTTTTCAGAATTCATGGTTGACCCAAGAGGATTGTCAGCGATCGTGATGCCAAGTTTACTTCAAAGTTTTGGGTATCATTGTTTCAAGCTATTGGAACCCAGTTATGTTTTAGTACTGCTTATCATCCTCAAACTGATGGACAAATTGAAAGAGTTAATCAAGTAATTGAAGACATCCTCAGAGCATACTGCAATAAAGAACCTCGCAAGTGGATTCAATACTTACCCTTGGTAGAGTATGCATACAATTCCTCTACTCATAGAAGTATTGGAATGACACCTTTTAATGCTCTTTATGGACAAGAATGTTTATCACCTCTTAACTTTTCTGACCCCACTATAAGGGAAGAAGCCTCAAAGAAAATGCTTGAAGAAATGGAAGCTCAAACCAAAGCTATTCGAAGGGATATTCAAGCGGCTCAAGATCGACAAAAGAAGTACGCCGACTTAAAAAGATCTGATCGGATTTTCAAAGAAGGTGACAAAGTTTTCTTATGAGTAAACCCCAAAAAGAGCAATCCGTCTTTCGGAAGGTATAAGAAGCTTAGCTACCGATATTGTGGACCTTACGAAATAATCAAGGTTGTAAGTGATCAAGCTTATAGACTAAAAATCCCTTCTCATCTCAAAGTGCATGATGTATTTCATGTAAGTCTGTTAAAACCTTATGTATATAACCCTGACCATGTCCTTGAGGATGAGCAAATCATTTTACTTGCTCAAGATGTTCTACAACTCCAACCTGATACTATCCTAGAAACTCGGGAGAGAAAGCTTAGGAATAGATCCATCAAAGAACATCTTATCATATGGAAGGATTTCCCTATAGAAGATGCTACTTGGGAAGATGAGACATCCCTTCTTAAGGATTACCCTTCACTATTCTTGAGATGAGGGCATCTCAAATTCTAAGTTGGGGAGATTGTAAGGTCTCTACTTTCGAATTTCACACTTTTAACCATCACTCATTATTTAAGATATTCGAGTTCAAATTATGAATCGTAGGCTGAGAAAACCTAGAATTTAAAATTTACGCTATAAAATTTTGACATGTTTAGCTATATGAATCACTAATTAACTTATTGTAAAACTTAGTTACTGATTGTAGAATTTTATTTTACTACTGTAAAGTTAATATAAGACTGTAAATTTTAACATAAAAATGTAAAGTAAATTATCATTAAGGAAATAAATAAAATAATTATAAAGACAAAAGAATACATAGGGATGACATTGAAGGCACATGGACTCACCTGGACTCACATAGGAGGGGACAAAGTGGGACACACTGTCACATGAAAAGGAGAGGCTAGTCTTGACTAATCTTAATGAGGGGGGGCTATGTGGCCTTATCTTTTGATGATAATGACAAAGTGGTCAAGCTGATGGGTACCACAAGGGTACCAAAAATGCGGGTAGGATTTTTGAGGGAAAAAAATAAATTATATATATATATATATATATAGGAAAAAAATTGGATGTTTTCTTTTGTGCTATAAATAGAGCATCCATGCTCACACTTTAAACATAGAGATTGCCTCTATAGCGCTCACGAAGTGCTGCCACTTCTCTTAGAGAGAAAGCGTCCACAAACCACTAAGAGAGCAAAAACTCTAGTGGACTAATAAGGTGCGTATTGATTAAGCATTCAATTAACTTTAGTAATGATGTGTGCGTGCTATCTCTTACTCTAATCTCTCTAATAGATTAGTAAGATTCAATTAGTTTTAAGAAGGATATGTGTGTGTGTGTGTGTGTGCTATCTCCTACTCTAATCTCTCTAATAGATAGTAAGATTCAATTAGTTTTAAGTAGGATATGTGTGTATGTGTGCTATCTCTTACTCTAATTTCTCTAATAGATTAGTAAGATTCAATTAGCTTTAAAAAGGATATGTGTCTGTACGTGCTATCTCTTACTCTAATCTCTCTAATAGATTAGTAAGATTTAATTAGCTATGTGTGTGTGTGTGCTATCTCTTACTCTAATCTCTCTAATAGATTAGTAAGATTTAATTAGCTATGTGTGTGTGTGTGCTATCTCTTACTCTAATCTCTCTAATAGATTAGTAAGATTTAATTAGTTTTAAGAAGGATATGTGTGTGTGTGTGTGTGTGTGTGTGTGCTATCTCTTACTCTAATCTCTCTAATAGATTAGTAATATTCAATTAACTTTAAGAAGGATGTGTGTTTGCTATCTCTTACTCTAATTTCTCTAATAGATTAGTAAGATTCAATTAGTTTTAAGAAGGATATGTGTGTGTGTGTGTGCTATCTCTTACTCTAATCTCTTTAATAGATTGGTGAGATTCAATTAGCTTTAGAAAAGGATGTGTGTGTGTTCTTTTTTACTATAATCTTTCTAATGGATTAGTAAGATTCAATTAACTTTAGAAAAGATGTGTGTGTATGTTTTCTCTTACTCTAATCTCTCTAAGTATACCTACTCTCTCTAGTTAGTACATCTTCACTAGTAACTTATGCATAGTTAATTGAAAGTTAATACATAAGAGAACTCATCATATTCTTATTATACATGATGAAATTCTCATTCAACAATTTTATTGTCAATTAGATTAAGTAGAATTTTGAATAATACTAAAAATTGGTTTAGTTGAGGTATAGAAATTGAAGTTAGAATTGGATTAGAAATGTGAAGCATAAAAGTAATGCATTCCTAACTTTCACTCATAGTTTACACACTTAATTTTTGATTAATTACGATTAGCAAATATTTGATGTATAGAAATTAGATGTAGAACAACAACACTAAGTGTGAATCCGAGTTGGCGAGGGTTCAAATTACAGACTCTCTTTGGAAACAAAGAGACTACTAGGGAAATTGACCAATTTAAAGTTCTAAGTGTATAACATAAGTGTAGTACAAAAAAATGGCTCCAAAGCGTGCTCGAACATAAGGCTCTAATGATCATGAAGCCGGTACAAGTAACGGGGAAACTCCTGTCGAACATGCTATGTCTCCACCAATCGGACCAATTAGTATTGCAGTTCAAGTTATGCATCATTGCATATGCGAGACCGTAGGAATATATTATTTACCTTATGAAAAGAAAACACGGACCGAAACCAAGGGGCTTAACCCCAAGAAACTCGGTATATGTTTGACAAGTAGGAAAGAATGTTTGTCCAAAACCTTCGGTATGGTTTCTCTCGAGTCTCTCTACTTATTAGCGCTGGCATTATGTGGCAGTTGCCGAGGCGTGAGA
This sequence comes from Adiantum capillus-veneris, assembly GCF_014529385.1. Classification (NCBI taxonomy): domain Eukaryota; kingdom Viridiplantae; phylum Streptophyta; class Polypodiopsida; order Polypodiales; family Pteridaceae; genus Adiantum; species Adiantum capillus-veneris. Next base: position 116,771,565 of record NC_140959.1, on the reverse strand, counting down.
TGATGCCCAGGATGGCACCGCTAATGCTGTGGTGGGAGTACACCCAGATTAGCCCAGCTGAATACTGCAGTTTTGTTTTGCCGTGGCGTGAGGATGACGCCCAGATTTGCACCATTGTTGCTGTGGTGGGAGTACGTCCAGATTAGCACAACGAGTACTTGTCGAGCGGTATGGGATGCTCATGAGGACAAGGGTTTTTATACATAATGTATATACCGATCGGACATAATAGCGTCAGTAGAGATTCTTGAGTGAACCTAATCCAAGGGTTGTTGGTTTAAAATTGGACGACTTCTTGTTTGACTATTGTTTGTAATACTGTTTGAAGGGTTGTTTTAACGAACCAGTATCATAAATAAAGTAAAGGAACATGTATGTTTAAACAGTGTGATAGTAATTAGATAACAAAAGAAGGGTGAGTGTGGTGTGGAAAGTGGGAGAATGATACCCCGACGATATCATTCTATAGACGGGTGGACCCGATGAGTCGGGTAACTTTTTCACGCTAGATTTTTTTTTTATTAGTCATAAATCTTAAAAGAGACAAACCTTGGCGGCTGTGCTTCTGAAACATGGGGAAAAAAGCGCACAGGTTGGTCACTCTAAGATTTATACTTTAGGTATAATTGATTATAGATAGTTTTTAGATAGGGTTATGGTGGTCACGCTCCGCCATAGCGAGATAGGACCAATCCTTCACTAACGGTTCATGCCCGTGGTTACGTAGTAGCTAAAGCAATGTCCGTTGGTTTTTCTTTTTCAGGATTGGAGACCTATCAAAGGTACTCCGCTCCTCTCAAAAAGGGGCAGGGACCTCACAGCTATTAATAGTAAACTCTACAAAAGTGAAGAAAATGAAGGGCATACCTTCTAGTCATCGACTTTGTCACTATTTTTTGAGGGCATGTAAAACACCATTTGTATCTGATATACTCTCATCTAGCTCTTGTAATAAATAAGTATGTTTCAATTTAAAATGGTTTTTACTTAACATCTTTTCACTATCTTTTACTGCTAGTTAGTTGAGTGACATCTATAACATGTGGGATACCCATGCATCACCTGCATATAGAGCCAATGCTAATGAAATGTTGCATTGTTTCTATGGGTGCAGGTGAGGGTTACCTTCTCAACTCTAGTTGCAAAGTTTGAAAGTTTGGTGGCTTGAAGGATGCGGACGTGTATCTCTTCAGTCTTACTAAGAGGCTCTTAGACCTCTTGTACTCTGTATAAGCTCATTCTTATCTTTGAATTAATTTATACAAAACCCTTCACTGACATAGTCTCTAGTGTTTTTGGTTATTTGTTTAAATTCACTGGTGTTTATGGTATATTGGTATAGAAACACACACACACCTAACACCAAGAGTGATACCACTCAAAGACCTAGTGACTATATTTTTGTCTCTTTGTCTCTGTACATGGTGAAAGCCATGTATGGATACATGAGGGATGGGGCCTTCTTCACACGATCCCTTTGGGTTTTTCCCAGTCGGTTTAAGGTTGAATAGGCTACCAATTTTTTCTTCCCTTATTTACTTGACTAATTCATCTCGGTTTTTTCAGAACATAGCTTTGTCTTAAGGATTGGACCTTCCCACTGAACCCCTTTCTAAGGCATCACTTCAGGTTCTTAGATGCATTCATGACCCAATTGCATCCGAGCTAATTGTTGGAGCCTCAACAGACTTGGCCCAGTCTCACTGGTACAAACCATTTCTTTTGACAAATGTGTCCATACCTTAGCTCAACTTGTCAACAACTCAAAGGATGGGGTTGCTGGTATTTCTGAATTTATTGACAATATTTATTTTGGCTATGTCTGTAGCTCACAAAGCTGATTTAGCTAAATTCTCTTCGGAAGGAGCGGACTTGGTTAACTGTCTACGCAAACTCTGTGGTCTTACACCAGGGTTTGTCTCTGCCCCAACTAAACCTGTTCAAAATATATCCAATAGCCTTTTTTGTAGGGATTCTTTAGCTATGGATGCGGTTAAGTCCTTTCAAAAAGAGATGTGTTCTCTCAGTGAGACATCTCTCATGGATATGGTGTTGAAGGTCTCTCGTGTGTTTCCATTCCTCCCGTCCAAGCAGGTGGAAATCGAGTCCTTAGGTGTGGACCATCGCCTGTGGATGCTCCCCAGCAAAGGTTTTTTGGCACCCATCTCTCTTGAGACATGGGTCTTCTTGGCAAATCTCCCTGCTTCTTCTATGGAAGAGGCCCGTATTAAAATACTCAAAGGTTCTCAAGCACTAGAAAAAGATGACCTTATCAAAGCTCCCTTTACCATGAAGTTCCTTGATCCCAAGAAGTGTGGCTCTAATACTGGTTTGTATATTTGTACAAAGGGACTTATCGAATTCTCCAAAAGCAACTCAGAATATTATACTGAGTCAATCTGGAACATCTACATGCCTTAAGTCAAATGTGCTTGTCGTTTCCTTGATCCCAAGGCATCTTGTGAATCTAGCATCATGTGGTTTGACCATGCGGTTTGGTTTGTTCTCAACAACTTAGAGCTTATGTTTCCCAACACTCCTTCAACTTATTACCTTTCCCTCTTGTGTTCCTGGCTCGGAGGACAGGCCAAAGAGCTTGTGCTGGCTCACATGGATTTCATTCAGTTTCGGACCCTGATGCTTTCTCTACCTAGAGAACTCGCAGCTGAGAAGCGTGGCTTGCTGCTTACCACCTATGGAAACTACCTTGGCATAAAAACACTACTTAGCCTTCTTCAACCCAACGCTGACATTGAACAAATACCGTCTCTCAAGAGACCCAACTCCCTTATCTCTCCTACTTCTTCATACATGTCCTTTTTGACCCCTACTTCTTCCTCGTCTAAAACTTTTGGAGGGAGAGGTAAAGCTAGGAGTGCTATTAGAAGATGTGGTAGGGGTTACCCTATTAAACATTTGTTAGATTTTTAATTTGCAGGTGCTTTGTAATGAAGTTGGTCGGTTACAGATTATCTCTGACGATGGCGACCTGCGTGGTATTTATGTTCATTGTATCTATACTAAAAAACTTTTGGAGTTCTTCTCCCCCCGTTCTATCTTCAAAAAATGTTTTATGACCAAATTTGGCAATACTGACTTACTTAAACATGTTTGTTTGGATGTAGGTTTACTGAGTTTGTTTTTCAATTTGTATACTCAAATAAATTTCTTAGGAAGGAGAAGACTTTGACATGTGAATGTAACAGGTGGGAAAGATTTTTGATTTAACTTTGATAATCTTGGAAAGAATGTTTGTACTACAAATTTATCTATCATTGAAGACTTGTCCTTAAGGGAGCTGGTCTCTAAAGGACTAAATCATATACCACAATATCCACTTAATCCTCATAGTGTTCTAAAGGCACTCAAGGATTGCCTGGCCGACTTGGTCAGAAAGCTCCAATTGGAGTCATCAATTCACCTAGAATTGAGTGAGATCTTATCTTCCATTTTTACTACTCTTATCTCACAGCTTCCACACAAGTGGTTGCATGAAGAGGTCACATGGCTTACTCGTGACCTTGCTTCAACCTTTCATAGACTTAGAAGTAATTGGTTTATTGTCGGGTTAGACAAAGCCTCTAACACTGCATCTATAATTTGCAAGAAACTGGCCTTGATGCAACAGAAGCCTGAGTGAATTGTAAGGAATTTCAATACATAGGCAACCAACCTAATATAATAATACAAAAAGTATGTGATGACTTGATTGAATTTAGATATCAAGTTATCAATACAAAGCTGCCTATTTTTTTTCCAACCTTTAAAAGTCATAAAGGGAAGTTTTGATGGATCTCTGATGCCTCGAGATGCATATTTTTTGATATCACTAAAGATGTGACGGAAGGAATGAATCTAATTATGAAGAATTCAAACTTATTTGTGCAAGAAAAAGAGAGGATCTGAAGCGGTTCTCTAACATTGATATTCAACCGTTTTGGCTAATTAAAAACTCCACAAGAAGTACTTTTGAATATTTCCCCTGCAGTATACTCTATATTCACGGCGCTGACATAACACATTGTTATGAAAACATTCCACTGATCGGAGACTTTGGTCTCATAGATGTTTTAGAACGTTTAATCAACATGGCCTTCTCCAATAAAGCCAAAAGTGGCTTTTCTGCTCTTTCGTTTGTCAAAACAACCAAGTGGATTAAGAAAACCACCAAAGAAATCCCCCTTCACATGTCTTGTGTACAATTCCATAGTGCTATCCAATGGGTACTTAGCCACTGCTATATACGTTTGGGAACAAAGTGCTTCTGCCTAAAGAGTGGAATCCCAATGGGGTTCTGTTGTTCACCTATTATGTGTAACCTTTACTTGTTGTATTTTGAATTCAAATGGATCACTAAGCATATAAGTCTGGTTGAGGACATTCCTATGATCAAAAGATTCAACCATACATTCAGGTTTATGGATGATATTTTAAGCATCAACAACCCTGACTTTGTCAATCAAGTTGCTCAAATTTACCCACCTTGCTTAGATATCGAGTCAACTTTTTTAGAGCAAAACACATTCAATGATATTACGTTCACTAGATGCACTAATTTACTCTCTACTGAGATATCATTATTAAACCCCTCTAATGGACACTTCTCTATCAGATTCTTTTGGAAACGCGATCACCTTAAACTCATAGCGGCTGAGTTTTAGAAAAATAAGTGTAACAGACCATTTAAGATGGCTATTAATACCTGTCTAAGTATCCTATATCTGATCATTTATTCTTCGTCTAATGCATTTGTTGCCTTTGAAGAATTAGAGGTTTTAATCAAGAAATTTCAGGCAAACGGTTTTAGTAAAAGAGCTTTACTTTCTACCATGATATCTGCCCTCGACAAGAGAGAATGGCTGGGGGCTAGGTTTCACATACCTCTTCTCATTGTATTACTCAGGAAGTAGGCCCATATCTAATGGGCCTACTGACTCATTAGTTATGCTGCCTGGGAAATGGTGGGCGCACGCACACACACACACACACACACACACACACACACACACACACACACACACACACACACACACACACACACACACACACACACACACACACACACACACACACACACACACACACACACACACACACACACACACACACACACACACACACACACACACACACACACACACTCAACTCTCTCTCATACTAGGATTTCAAGACTCTAACTCACACCTCTACCACTCCTACATTGGTTTCATATGGCAATGAACTTAGGGACCACAGGTAGCACCCTAATTAGCTAAACTTGGTGGAAATACCTTCATAAAAATTGGGTGTTTTTTCCAGTTGCTTTCACATGGCATAAATATAACACATAATTGTGGGAATCTGGTCTTTGTAAGGATTTTTAGGACTATCAACCAGTCCTACTTTTGGGAGTACTAATGCCCGTGGGAATCTGGCCTCTTATGGCTTAGACTAATATAACTAAGATTGGCCTTGCTGGCTCACCTACCGGAGTTATTCCTCTCAGGGACTGATGAGGGCGGCTCCGTGTGAGGTTTGATGGCTACTGCCGCCTGCATACGTCCTCTCTTCCCTCTTCCCTCTTCTGGTCTTGACAACAACTACAATAACCTGACCATGGTGGGCTGCAAGACATTCTCGCCTCTCTATGTGACTTCTAGCTAAACTCTGACACTAGTGAGCCACTAGACACTATTGATGTGGGCTCTCTCCATGTGCTGCCCTCACCTAACCTCTGCAAATCGATGGATGGTTCTGCCCCAACCTTCCTCCTATATAAAGGTGAGTAGTTTTGCTCACTTAGCATTGGTTTTGTTGTGGTTTGCTTGTGTCCTGCCGGGTGTGTACTCTACTCTTCCTGGTGTGTATTGTATTTGGTGTCATGGCAAAGGGGAAGGAGAAGCAAATAGTTGAGCTAGCTACACTGACTCATACTCAGGTGCTTGACCGAGTTTTTATTCTAGGATGATTGTCTTTGGCATGTACTGGCACATAGAGTCTGTACATTGGGATGAGAATCCCCGTTTGGTATTAAAAAAAGAAGGCTGGGAGTCTATCTGTGCTTGACATGAGTATTTGTATGAGAAACATATAAGAGGATGGGATGTGAATGGAGTTTGAAACAAATTATGTTGCGTCATAGCATACTAGTATTCTTCTAGTAATAGCTGGTGAGTTCTACAGCAATATGCTAACTTATGGATTATAAAACTGATTGCTGGGAATGTATAAACCTAATTTAGCTGCCAAAAATGGCAGGCTCTCTGTAGTAGATGACTGGCTATTTCTTGCCTCATGTTTTGAGCTCTCTATATTGGTAATAATATACCATGGCATTATAAAGTATATTGGTTATGTCCGTACATCTGCAAGACATTGCACATTGATAGGGCTATATGTAAAATACATACAGCCTTGTTTTACTGGTTCTCTTGCAGGTTTTGAATATTTCTATAAGGGTAGGTTTGTAAGCAGCCGATTGCTGTATATAATCTCTGAATTATTCATTTGGAATGATTTAACTGCCTCAGGTTTCAGCTCTCTGTATTTGGAATAATATAACATGAAATTATATGATTATAGGGTATATTAGTTAAAGCCTTACTTCTGCAATGGATGAACATTGTTATGGCTATGCTGATACTAGCTCTCTTGCAGGTTTTTGATCACGTCTATAAAGGTAGGGTAGTGAGCAGCAGATTATTGCTTAAAATCTCTGAACTGTTCATTTAACTTATGATTTTGGAATAAGTAAACTTCCTCGGTACGGGGTTCAGTGTTGTGGTATATGCTGGCTCATGTGCCGTATTTGAGAGGATAATTGGATGGGGGAAAGCTTGTTGTTACTGGGATGAAAATATCTACTGACCCGTTTATGGGATGTTGGCTGCTCAATTAATCATAAAAAATTACCTCTAATCAGCTAGTCATAAGATATACTTCATATTTGGTAGATGCTAGTTCTGCTATATAGTTTACTGGTGTATGATCTGTTCAAGTTGAGGAGGTTAGGTGGTCCCTTAAATGAACTATTATTACTTACTCAATGTTGTCTATAACAGGAATACCCTCTGAAAATATATTGGAAAGTAAGCAGGATTAGAGGTTACTTGGCTTTGGCTTGGGTTCATTACCTTGGACTGAGGATAATGGCGGACCCGCTTGTGGGGACATCTGCCCCGGTGCCCGTCTGGTTGATGTACATCATGAATTCTCATTGTTCATGAATAGATTTAGAATCTCACGTTGGTTCTTTGGTCTCATATCCGGTATACCGTGTGTTAACTATGGATTGGGGACAATTGTCTCGGAACTGTTTTTTGTTATTTTTTGGTGAAAATTATAAGCAAATGTGTTAAGAAAGTGATTTATGGAAAAATGTGTATTGGAGTCTCGGCATGGCTCAGCTTGGTTACTGATCTAGAACTGACATCAGGTCTTGAGTTTTCTTTGGCTGATTTAGTCTAAGTATGGTATGGGACAGCTCTGGCTGAGTGTTTTGATGTACATAACCATTGGATTATGAAAAAAGATAAAGTAATGACTGGTATAACTCTTATGATATGGTACTTACATAGTATCTTTGCATAGTATACTTGGTTTAACTCTCATTATGTGGGTAGACATAGGTATTGGCTTGGTTGGATTGCCGTATAGCAACACTTATGATATATATGATTGAATAATTCTGGCAGTCGATATATGTTACAGGAGGCTTCAAGGTTTAGGTTGACTGCTCGCATGAGCACTATTTTTGACCCTGAAAAGTTGGTGGCTATTAATAACAAACTCTGCAAAGTGAAGAAAATGAAGGGCATACCTTCCAGTCATCATCGGCTTCGTCCCTATTCTTTTGAGGGCTTGTAAAACACCATTTGTATCTGATATACTCTCATCTAGCTCTTTTAATAAAGAAGTATGTTTCAATTTAAAGTGGTTTTTACTTCTTTTCACTATCTTTTACTGCTAGTTAGTTGGGTGACATCTATAACATGTGGGATACCCATGCATCACCTGCATACAGAGCCAATGCTAACGAAATGTTGCGTTGTTTCTATGGGTGCAGGTGAGGGTTACCTTCTCAAGTCTAGCTACAAAGTTTGAAAGTTTGGTGGCTTGAAGGATGTGAACGTGTATCTCTTCAGTCTTACTAAGAGGCTCTTAGACCTCTTGTACTCTGTATAAGCTCATTCTTATCTTTGAATGAATTTATACAAAACCCTTTACTGACATAGTTTCGAGTGTCTTTTGTAATTTGTTTAAATTCATTGGTGTTTATGGTATACTGGTATAGAAATACACACACACACACACACACACACACACACACACACACACACACACACACACACACACACACACACACACACACACACACACATGCTCACAAGTTGTCATAAAATCTAATATCTAACCAACCCAAATGATTTTGTCATATTAAATTGATCATTTAATGTGGGAGAATAAATAGGAAGAAGGATTAGAATATAGACATGTGCTTATGGATCTGTCTCAACACGGGGCCAAGGTTAAAGGGGTCCAAATGAGAGATGGTATGTTAAAGTGCAATGCTACCTAATGGAGCTTAAAGACCTTAGGGCTAGCTTCATTAATGAACTCCAAAAGTTAGTGTTAAAAAGTCCTTTGATCTTAGACAAACTAGGACTAATCTTGAGGTGGGAGATCTACCTAAGCATAAGGTGCTTGTTGGCTTGCTAATTAAAATGCTTAAAATGTTTGTGGGAACCTTGCCCAAAGCTTGAGGTGTTTTTAATGCTTAAAATGACTAAGGTTCTTAAAGTGTTCAATTCAAAGACAAACTCTCAAGAGACATCAATGGTTTTCATGCTCGATTGACTAAGTGCTTGAAGTTTCAATGCAAACCAAATGACTTAAGAAGCATAAAATGTTTAAACGATCCTCCACACGTGGCCCTCATGATGTGCTTGAATCCTATTGTGGATAGGTTTTAAAGGGGTCCTATGAGAATTTAGATGCATAAAAATAAATAGTTAAGTTCTTTCTGTCAAAGAGGAAAAAGAGGACACATGTCCACATGAAATAATTAAATAATGAGAGAGAGAGAGAGAGAGAGAGAGAGAGAGAGAGAGAGAGAGAGGTGTGGACCAAGCATGAGAGGGGGGTATACTCTCCCACACACACACACACACACACACACACACATTCTCTCCTTGTGTGGAGTGCAAAGTGCAAGAGTTCCATCTCCTTCTCCAAGCTTGTTGAGAAGTGGAGACCTACACTTCTTCCTCTTCCCTATCCTCATTCATTGCTAGCTCTCTCCACCTTCGAAGGTGATTAAGGCCTTGGGATAGTTAATGCTTTTTGCAAAGTTTATGGTATGCTTGTGATGCATGAAGCTTTCCATCTTCATTGCATGACCTAGGTCACAAGAAACACAAAGATTGTATTGTATCAAGTGTCTCTTGATGGGAGAATCTATAATACAAACGCCTTTTGGAGGGGGACCGGCTCCAAGTAAATCCGATCCTCAACTATTGTTATGTTCTCTGATACTTTCTCTCTTGCAAAAGTATCATTCATGCCAAGTTAATTAAGTACTATGTTTATGTTGCTACCATCAATTAAGTTCACCCTCTATGTTCTCAAAGTAATCTCACAGAATGCTCACTCTAATTCTCTTAATTCCGCTATTCTCAAAGTTCATAGGCCATTTCCATTACATTGGTATCAGAGCATTTGGTTTCTCTTTTCTTGCTAAAGAAGAGAGGTCCTTAACTAGCCTATTAATGGTTGATTTTGTAAATTATATTAGGATAAGTGGGATTGGGATCTATTATCGGTTGTGTTGAGCCCTCTATGTGAGATATGGTGCACACCTCGGGAGATTTGGTTTTAATAGTGGGGTCTTTTTAGACTTGCCTATGGATTTACCGTTATTGAGCCATAAGAAGTCCAAAAGGAGCTATCCCTTGGAAATTTTGCTATGTTAGACCCACCCTACTACTCTCTATAATCAACCAATTCGAACCGTGGGTGTAGATACTTAAGTTCTTATTTTCAAAGGCTAAGAGGAGTAGCAGCTAAGGGTTTAAATTGCCAAAAATTACACTAAGTAAACACATAAGTATAATTAGCATGTTAAACAATAGCCAAGAGAGTAGATGAACATTGATAACTTTGATTTTGCACATGAAGGTGCTAATGATGATGCCCCCATGTTTATTAATTATCTTGGTACTAGGTTGCATCAAGTTATGGGCAACCCTACTTTGCAAGACAAAGTTACTCAAAAACTTTGTGCTTATGGGATTTCCCTTCCTCTCCAATAGGAAAGAGAGCTTAGGAGTCCTCTTGATGAGACCCCCAAAAGAAGACTCTCTCCCCTACGAGAGGAGGAATCCAAAGAGCAAGAAAGCAATGAACTCCTAAGTTCCTCTGAAGATGTGGCTCCACGAAGATGGCGGTCTAAACAATTGCCAACTCCTCCCATGAGGAAATGGTCAACACACAGTCCTTCTCCTTGTCACTCCAAAAGGGAAGAGAGGAAACAAAACAAGAAAAAGTCAAGAAAGAGGTCACCCTCTTCTCCTTCTTCTTCACCTTCCTCCTCTCCCGACGAAATCTATGGCTATTCTCCTAGAGAATACAAGAGGGGAGGACATCGCAAATCATACCCTGCGTGGTGAAGATCGCAAAAGCTCAAGAAGTTCAAAGAGAAAGAAAAGAGTATCTATTTTCTCACCTATGATGGCACCTTTGGTGCCACTGACAAAGTATTGTCCTTCATCCAACAATTTGATGCCGCCTATGGAGACGAGAGCTTCACGGAGCTCTCCAAGCTACACCATGTAGCTATGCACTTCCAAAAATTGGCTCGTCAATGGTGGGCTAGCCTTCGTGGCAACGGTGAAGCCCCAAAGACACGAAAAGCTCTATGAGTTTCCATCATGAAGCAATTTTTTGCAAGGGATGCAAAGGACAAAGTACTTACCGAATAGTGCAATTTGAAGCTTCTCTCACATGAATCTATTAACAAATATGTGGACAAGTTTTGGGATTTACATCTCAAGGCTATTGTCGTCCAAAAGATAGATTTTACCAAGAAAAAGCAGCAATTTTGTGCGGGATTACCTGAAGAAATGGCCGAGTATGTCAACTCCCAATGGCTTGGTTCTATCACCAAAGTAATCCATTGCACCATGGTTGCTTCCCACATCAATTTCCAACAAGGGGCTAGATGAAATGTCAAACCCATGGAAAACAAAGACAAAAATGATGCAAAGGGAAATTTGGTCTACACAGGACATGGAAAAAATCCACTACCAAGCTCGTACTGGTTGTTTCAGTCACACTCAACTTGAAGGTGGTGGGGACAAAGAAAATAGCTTAGAGGAGCTACACCAATGGACGTATCGAAAACTAATGCATAGGTCACATCGCAAGGAACAAGTCACACAAAGTAAGATTGGCCATGTAGTGAGATTAGCAAAAAACGACAAAGAAAGGAGATATGGGAGTTACCATCTGCGGTTAGGCAGCATGCATATTGGCGGCTACAAAAACAACGCATCGAAAGGGTTTGGACAACACCGTTGCAAGTTATAACATAACTCTCAGCCATAGCAAGATCCAAACAACAAACTTAATGTACCTAGAAGAATCGATGTAATTTCAACTTTTCATATTGTGAATGATGGTTGCAATAAAAAAAAAACATTGCAAGAAATTGTTACATACTCAATATAACTTTTATGCATAAAACAAATACATTCTATTTATTTCTAGTCATCTGGGAATGATACAAAATATTTTGGCCTCTTGCCCTTATTTGAAGGACCCTCTTCCTCGTGCCTTGGTCTCTTTGAATTAACGCGTTTCGTCATCAACATCTGTCGCAAGCACGTTGAGGTTGAGCAATTGGTTCTCCTCAGTTGCCTCAACATGCGGGGCCTCTTCTACAAGTTGAATGATTGGCCACTTTTGTTTCAACAAATCATGTTTTCCATATTGTGGCAACTGGCGTGGGCCTGTGATTCCAGAAGCTAGACCATACGAAACATGTGTCAAAAAGTAGCGACTGTGCAGGCCATACATGTCAGGCCCTACACCAAAAATTGAGATCGTTGCTTGCTTGTCTAGCATCATCACATTGTTTGTGTTCCATTTGATGGTTGTGCCTCCTAGATATCTTGTGAGTGTTTCCAATACAAAAAGGGAAAATTCAGCCTTGTCTTCGGAGAAGCTAGAATGGAAGCAGAGGAAATTTGGAGCATTCAAATTCTCCAAGTACTGACCAAGAGAGTAATTCTTTCCAAGTCTCCTTTACCTCATCCACGGGGATGAGGAATGAACTTATCATCATAGACTACGAGCTACGAGAAATAAAAGCCAAGTGTTGGTATATACACATGAAACTCTTATACAAGGAAGCAAAAAAATATTTATATAGGAGTACACCTTCTAATTTTCTTCTTATTTGAGTAATGCAGCATTCCATAAGTCAAGTGTACTCTCGTTTACAGAGGATGAGGACGATGAAAATGTCATTGATGGAGCACTTCTCCCCATCTTTGTGATTCCAAGCCTTTCCTATAACTCCAACTCCGTTGGAAGCATCGTGGCACATGCGGTTGCATCCTTGTATATCATTGCTAGTGCCTCTGTTGGTTTGATAAACTCACCCGCTGCTACATGAGCATCCATGACAGAATACTTGTCATAGGCAAGATCGATTATACTGCCATCCTCTTGTAGATTTTGAGCGACTATAGCAAGGCAATATTCCTCTCTCAAGTCAAACAGTTCATGATGTCATTGAGCATTACATAATGATGATCATCGATGGGTACGGTAGGGAGCACATTTGTTGGCAAAGATCTCTCTTGCAGTTGAACAACTTCTGAAACCCACAAAGCACCACTAGGTGGTTGCACCAACTCATCACCAGTGACTAGACGACAACTTCTCTCGGCCTTCTCTATTGTGTCCCAGTGATCGTCCAAATTAACATTCAAAAAGAGTATGAACCCAACATAGTATTCTACAACTCGACACTTTCGATTATGTACGGGACATCTGATGTCATTCCTGCAAGACTGTAGTGGCAACTTGAGGCTGCTTCTTTAGAAAATATCTTTCTTTAATTGATCAAAACTAATATCCTTCATATGAACATATCGACAACCCCCAAACTCAAATGTGCCGACGCTGATCGTCTGTTGATCGTATGTCTGATAAAACTCTGCAAGGAAATGTGACGCAGATGCCAAAAACTCTTGCAATGAGAAGGTAGGATTGAAAATAGGCTTAAATTCCTGCTCCCGCTGGCTGAAGCCCAATTCTATAGAGAAAATGGTACAACTTGTTTTTGGGTGCCTTGTTAGAGCAAGGCAGCTCCTCCTCTATCTCGAGATAAAAGGGATCCATTTATTGAGAGAGGTAAGAAAACTTGGGTTGTTGGTTAGGGTGAAGGTAGGAAGGCACTGGCTAACACTAAAGAGTACGAAGGGGGGACTAACTGGCCTCTTATATATAGACTCCTCAGGAACTCAACCAAGTCATTTTAGCCACCCTTATGATTGCATTAGAAACGATGCAATGAATGCAACACAAAGACCAAGGCAAGCTCCACCATCCCTATGGCACGTGTCCTTCATGCGGTGAGTACTGTAGCTATATAAAGCATCTTGACTGCACACTCCAGAACTTGCTCACATCTACACAACACAGGAGGACAAGAAGAGAGGAAAGGTGAAGATTTCCCAAAAGATGATGATGGAAATGAAGGAGATAGAGAAAACGATAGTTAAAGCAAAAGCTCTTCGAAAGGAGCTGAAGAAGAAAAACCAAAAGGCAAAGGCTTAGGAAAACAACACCGTAAAGATCGAGGACAAGAAACCACCAACGATAAAGGAGGAAAAAGAATAATTGAAATGGAAAAACAATATTATGCTTTCTTGAAGCTCTAATGGAGTCCTTGAAGATAATGCAAATGTCTTCGTATATTGTTCGTTTGTCTCCGTCTCTTTGTTTTTCTTTTTTTGGTTAATGATTATGAAGGAAGAGCTTTTACCAAATTGTGTCACACCACAATGCAAGTGGTAGGTTTATGTCACACAACCGTTGACCTACTTGCACTATGCATCAATAGAAAAATGTCATGCCACAACGGGATAGGAAGCCCTCTCCACGATATGGGTGGTCCCTATCGCTTTGTGACGCGACAATCCAAATGTCGTGCCACAACTCAATAGGGAGCATGTCCACGATATGGGTGGTCCCTATTGCGTTGTAACGTGGTTAGTCCCTATCATGCTGTGGCGTGCCTTTAAGAGTGTCCTGCACCACAACACGATAAGGAGGTTTGGCTGCGGTACACTCCCCCTACTCGCGTTGTGTCGCGATATTTTTCCTTGGCGTGACACAACACGAGGACGGGGCTTGGTCGAACAAGGCACATCCCATATCGCGTTGTGCCGTGACAACCACATAGTCCACCTTGTGTCCTAGTCGACATGCAGTATGCCACATGTTGTTCATGCAGTGATGAATTCTTCCCAATGATGATGAGTGACTCAATTTATTGTGGCCGCCACATGTTTGGTAATGATGATGAGGTCCTTGACGATTATATAACGTTTCTATTTCTGTATACCACACTGCTGTTTGATGACTGTACTCACCTCAAAGATTAGCTTTTGCAACGTAACCTTCTCAAAGCCCAATCTTCTTCTTATTCTTCCCCACAATGCTTTCCAAGGTAAACACTTGTTTCCATGGCTCGCACGAAGCACACCTCAAGGAAGGTTTATCCGCAAGACAACCAGCCTTCATCCTCAAGAGTTGCAGGAAAAACCCTGCCTAATCTTTGAACAACAATGCATAGTCGAAGGTACGAGTAGAACCGAAGCGTTCTGCTTGAGCTGTGCAAACTCCAAAGGCATATTTTCTATTTCTAAGTTACCCTTTCAAAGTGTAGTTTGCCAAATTTGTGAGAGTGCAAATTTGGATTTCTGGTAGGCCAGAAGTGCAATGGATTGCCTCCACGAGGCAGTCGAGAACTTTCTGATGGAACTGTTCCAAGACAGCTATGTTCTCACTGCTCATGCCCACAGAGTAATAGTGATGCCTCGGGATATCAATTCTCTAAGGCTATTATGACAAGACACCCGCACCGGTCCATCTATCTGACAGGAGAATGGACAACATTTTGGCAATCCCTCCAATAACCAAATTGAAGGTGACAAATGTGAGCACCACACAGTACACATACGACACACCTTTGAATGTGGAGCGGACCCAAGAGGCAATTGTGGAAGAGCCTTAGAGGAGTCAAGTGAAATGGAGATGTTGTTATAGCAATTGACCAAGCTAACAATGACACCCTACGTTTCCTTGGCCCAGATTTTGACGTAGCATTTCTTGTATGGGACCAAATTCTCTCGGGGGGTGCACTATGTTATCATGTTAATGTATAACGTGAGTTCGAAAGGAGGGGTCATTTTATTCATTCAGACATGTTAAAAGAGGGGTTTTTTTAATACCCCGCGAACGCACGTTATATAGGGGGGTACTGAATGGTGAAATTATAGTGGGAGGGAGCTTACGGAAGGATCAAATTATCAACTTCAGTGTCTGATATGTTAAATTATTTTTGCAGAGGTATTTATTTGATTTTGGCTTATTAGAGATCCTCATCAATTAATTTTCTCAATTCGCAGTATGCTAGTTTCGAACCTTGCATGAAATCTACAATCCAAGGTAGCCATTTTGGATGCACAACTGTCAGTCGTGTTTACCTCGGAGGACACTTCCCTGATTGAAGTCGTTGATTGGTTTCAACGAGTGAACATGGACACGGCGAAAGTTTTACTTTTAGCTTACAATGAAAAGTAAGTATTTTATACAGGTAGTCTTTAATATTTTGTATACTACAAATAGCAAACTAATTCATTTTTTTGTGCAATCAGTTTACATTGGAGCCTTGTAGGCTTAAATATTGAGCGCAAGTGTTGCTACCTTGCAAACTTTGTACATGGTTTTCATGGAAATGTCTGAAGGTACATAGTTACTTGTTTCTTGATTCTGCAATTTCGATGCAATGTGTGGTCACCATATGCTATGTATTGCAGGTCTATTCAGAAGATTGTTGCTGCATAGAAAACATTGGTCCAAGACAGTGTTTGGGAAGATATACTGATTGTGAGTTGCAAGGTTCCAAAGCAAGACGATGCGCATTCTTGTGGATGGAGAGTTCTTGCAAATGCGGAGCTTCTTTTGGATTTCCTGATGGAGCTTTAGTCCAAAACACTCAGAGGTTTCAGATGAAGGGACTGGCCACTCTGAACTGTCCTTCGAAGGAACCGAGAGATATTTTAGAGTGCCAAAGCCAAGTACAGAATGCAAAGCATTATAAAAGTGGTCCAAGAAAACAACCCCCCTTTCAACCAACACTCTTCATGTGCTGGTGTTATAGATCAGCTCTCCCACATTTTCATGGAATGCATAAAAAATGCCAATAATGCAATCCATTCGTTGCTAGTCTTCTTTGTCGGAAGGATAAATATGTGTAACTGGTAGGTGAAACACACAATACATGAGTGATGAGTAAAATCTATTGTGGATGTAGAAAAACTTACAATCTGATCAGTTTGTTGGAAATCCTGTTGGCGTTGTTCGTAAATGGCAACTCTGAGTGCATATATGCGTGTTCAATGAGAACCTCTTCAACTCTTTTTCCCGTTTGTGACAAGCAAAAGTTTTTCACACTACCTTTATAACTGTTCACAAACTCGTTGCCCGTGCGCTTTCTCTTCCTTGTCTACAGGAGAACCAAGCTTCCAACTATAATGGTGGTGGAAAGCCATCGACTGTTGTCCAAATCAAAGCTATTGAAAATTTTGACAAACTTAATACTTGCGGATGGTCGTCGAGGTCTTCTATTCTCCATTATTGATTCATCTATGTATGGCAAGATGCACAACACATATGTGAGAGGGGGAGTGTTTCTGAGCGCAAACACAATACAGTCAAATGCGAGAAAAATAGTTAGTTGAGTGCAAATGAATGAGAATGAGCGAGAATACTATGAAGTCTCTCCTATCGAAAAAGTATGCACAACTGCATTGAGTGTGAGTTATGGTATATTTGTCCTATATTCAGTCATGACAAGAAAGATTCAAGCAAATCACAATGTATATTATTGTTTTTTTTTTGTGCAACTAAATTTTTTTTAATGAAAATGCTGAAATTTGAGATAAAAACAAGGAAAATCTGAGCTACCGTTACGGTAGCCCGCCATCCATTGGTCACGTTACATTCTCTCTCTAGTGCTAAAAGGACCAAATTTGAGTCAAAACTTTCCCTAATGCAAGCAACATCTCCAGGTGATTTTTCAAGCATTGAGGGAGAACAAGCTTTTTCTTAACAAAAGAAAAGTGAATTTATCCTTCAAAAGATTCAATACTTAAGTCATATTATTTGTCAAGATGGTATTCGTATGGATCCATCGAAGTTAAAGGTAATAAAATCATGGCCTAATCCAAGGAATGTACATGAACTAAGAAGCTTTATTGGTATGTGTCACATACTATAGATGCTTCATAGCAAATTCTTCTCAAATAGCAGGACCTTCACATGACTTAACAAAGAAGAATGTTAAGTATTCATGTATTGCTAAGGAGCAAAATTCTTTTGACAAGCTCAAAGAGAAGCTTACCTCTCAACCAGTCCACATACTTCCAGATCTCTCAAAGCCATCTGAGGTCCAATGTGATGCTTGTGGTAATTGCCTTGGAGCAGTCTTTCTTCAAGAAGGGCATGCCTTCGCTCAATACGGATGAATGGGTCTTGGGTATTTATGAGAAAGAACTTTTAGCTGTTCTACATGCCCTAGACACATGGAAGCACTATTTATTGGGGACTCCGTTCATTTTATGAACTGACCACCAAAGTCTGAAGTACTTCATGACGCAAACCAAGCTTTCCGACAAACAAATGAGGTGGGAAAATTTTCTTTTGCAATTTTATTTGCTCACGTTGCTGGTAAGCACAATCAATTGGCAGATGCACTTTCACGACGATCAAAAGTCAATGCGGTGTCTATAGCAACTCACAATGATCTATCTTCTATGATAGATGAGTATGCTATTGACCTTGACTTTAAAGATGTAATGTCAGCCCTTGCTTTGGGAAAGAAAGAGGGACCATTCACCTTGTAGGATGGTCATCTTCTCCATGGAAATAGGCTATGTGTTACCCACTCCCTTCGTGAGAAAGTCATGTATAAATCCCATTCTCCTCCCTATGCGGAGCATAGAGGCATTCAGCCTACTCTTCGAGGAGTAGAGACATACTTCTATTGGCCTATCATGAAAGTGGACATACAAGAGTATGTTTCAAAATGTGTGGTATACCAAAAGACTACGCATGATAGAGGGAAGAAACCTGGATTGCTCCAGCCATTGCCAATCACTAATTCACCATGGGAGAGTATATCCATGGATTTTATCTTTGGATATCTTAAGTCTATCCATGGGAATATGCACAATAGTCGACAAGTTTAGCAAGCAAGCACACTTTATTCCAGTCAAAAAGACTATTAAGGCACACCAAATGGCAACCCTTTTCATATCCCATATTTTCAAACACCATGGATTACCAACATCCATCATGTCACATAGAGATCCTAGAATGACTAGTAATTTTTGGAAAGGTTTCTTTAAAGATCTAGGTACAAGATTGAATTTCTCTTTGGCCTATCACCCACAAACGGATGGCCAAAGTGAGATAGCAATCTTACAATACATGATCTACTAAAGACTTATGTTACAAAAGTAGATCAATGCTCACAATGGGAGAAGTACTTACCCCTTGTAGAGTATGCGTACAATAATACTGTCCATACTACTACGGAAAAATCACCTTTTGAGATCATAGAGGAAAGACCTAAAAGTCCCTTGCTACTTTAAGTACATGGGAAGATCTTCCCTGCTAGAGCTGATGAGTATAGCTGTGACCTACAAGAATCATTTCAAAAGGTTAAGGAGGCTATATCCATCTCTCAAAGAAGGAAAAAATCTGCTGCTGACAAGCATAGAAGGGCCTTAATGTTCAAAGAAAATGAGTGGATCTTACTTAAGTTTCCCAAGGGGATTTTAGTTTTGCGAGCTTTCAGTTTTGAGCTTTTACAATTGAAACTGTTTTTTTGAGATTTTGAATTTTACACTAATGATATCTTTAAGTATCATTGTGTCGTGGAAAAAATCAAAACCTCATAGGACAATCCTTCAACTACCAAACACTTCTAAGAATTATGGAAGCATGTCTATGCTTATGCAGATTGTAACTTTGTAAAAAGCACCATTTGTATGTATTTTGGAGCTTGTACATAAAACGTGAGTCTTAAAATTTTTTCCAGAGTCTCCTTTGTATAGAGACCTCTTCATAAAAATAATCGTACCCCCTTTCTTGGGCTCCCACATGGGATTTCCTTCACATAAACTCTTACTTTCATCGCTTTAACGATTTTGTTATCTCACAAAATTCAACAGATTCTCAATAGTCTCAACATAATCTATCTCCATAGGAAATCTCCAATCAAAGTCATTAGAATATCATGTGGCCATCATGTACATCCAAACGATATGTATGGAGCATACCAAAATGCCATGTCAATATCATATGGCTGCCATGTATATAAAAACATAGATCAAAACACCAATATTACTGTTAGAATAGAGTTTCCTCAACCACGTGTGCATCCGCAATCAACATTTCACAGGTCCACATGCAATATCGGACAAACATCTTTCATAGAGATCATCGTCTAGCTCTAGACACATGCAATGCCTCATATCTTCCGCAAAAGCTCGGACCAAACCACCACTCCCCGCAAACAAGTCCAAAACATAGTCGCGAGGCTCAATAAATGTTGCAGCAACCACCTGACCATATAAAAAGTAAATTAAAAACCTAATGCAAACACATATATACTATAACATTCACTAGTATCATACTTTGGACTAGTCTTACCGAAAGAACAAAAGAAGACCGCTCTACGCCGCCTCTAAGAATATCACATCATCTATCATGTAGCTACAATCTACTGGAAACAATCTCTCGGAAATTTTCTCCCCTGCTTCTATATCATAGTGTGGCACGGGATGGCCAACAAGATACCAAAGACACATGGTAAGATCAAGTACCTGCATAAATAGAATTCTCAAAGAATGAATGTCCTAGCTATAATGTTTTTAGTTAGGAAATTAAATTATGAAACTAAGTTTATTATCTCATGACCTCTCTAGTGAGTGGATGCCAATATGCCTTGTTATTACACATGAGGGTCCATGTACGTAAGAGCACAAGTCCTACCCTAGTTGCATTGCAATAAAATATCCAATATGCTCGGCCATGCACATGGTGACTAAAAACCCCTCATTGGCCAAAAACTCATGAGAAACATCCATGCACCCTGTCACACTAGACCCCTAGAAAATGTGTTCCACTTGGGAACACTCATGCTCTCTACAAAAGTGAATGATGACATGTAAGTAGACAACCATAGTTAGCTGTAAGTACTAGTCCAAAGAAAAGTTACTTACCCAATGGGATTGGTCCTAGACCATCCACAAGAAACCTTGTAGGAAAATCTGCAAAGATAAGCCTAGCAACCTCAAGGCACAACACACCATCTTTGCATTATAGATCTGTATTCTGTGCCACAAAAAAATTATTGATGCTATAAGAAAACCACCAAACATAAATCATGTTCAAAACCATAGAGCAATGGAATAAGAAAATTCAAATAACTAACCATTATCCAAATCTACCCATCAAGGGAAAACTTATCAATTTGTGATATATCCACAAGCAAGATATCTACAACGGTTTGGTAATGGAACCCTGCAAGATTATCCAAATTAGCTTTGAATTAGAAAACATGAAAGAAAAAATTGCCAACAATTTTCTTAAACTTACCTACAAATCGTGGGATTGGCCTTCTCTCCCAAGACTCTCGCCCAAGAGAAGACTCTGCAACAAACAAAGTAGTGTGCACCAATGAGGATGTAGTTGGCACATTAGAAGTGGGTGCCATATGGGGTATAGTGGTTGCCAAAGAGGACATGCCGGGATCCATAGATGGCACAATGGGAGGCATAGAAGAGGGAGTGGGTATCCTTGATGTACTTGGAGGATCCATTTTCCATTTACCCTTCTTGAGTGCATTGCTTGCTGGTGCAGTACCTTGAGAGCCACTCCCAATGGTGTTTTGAGTAACTCCATGAGAAACGAGAGGGAGAGACTCTTCTTGTGTCTCCTCTAAGTATCCATCACTCTCATTTTGAAACCCTTCACTCAACAACCATATAAAAAAATATCACATACAGTAGTATTAAAGTAATATATAAATTCTCAAAGGAAAAGAGCCACAAGTGTTAAGATACTTACTCTTCCGTAATTCAATCTCTTGCTTTGGAATAACTCTTAGTGGATAATCCAACCACCAAGGACAAACATTGGCCTCCCAAGTTGTCACATTCCTTTCAAGCAAAGAGGGAGAGAACATTGTATTCTCATCACGCACATTAATCCACTCTCCAGTGAATAATGGGGCTTCATTCAATTCCTGTGCTTCAATGCATTGCATAACCCATCTACACAAGTTTTATAGCATCATCCACTTTTAAAAGCACATACACGCAATGGTAAATGACATATATCCAAAAAAACTTGCCAGAGTCTCCTTTGTATGGAGAACACTTTTTCAAAATAAACCAGAAACCCTATTTTGGGCTCCCACAAGGGATTTAAGGGTTTTCCTCATAGACATTACACAGGACCCTGTTGTTAAAAAAACCATCCACCCCATATTGAGCCTCCACAAAGAATTTCAGGATTTTTTGTAAACACAACATGATATGTCATCATACTCAAAACAACCCACTATCACAAGACCATGGCAAAAAATTAAATGCTCTTTTTTTGCATAGAGTGCAGGTGAAAGAGGCAAACCTGTAAATCACTCTCTTAGCCGACAACACAAGCTCTGGCATCTTCTCACTAGAGTCAAAAGACTTCACCGCACCCATCAGGTAAATAAAAGCCTACATACATAGTAACAATCAATAAACACACTCAAGTTGATCTTGTGTAAATTAAAACATGTCTATATTCTATTAAAAACAATGGTCAAATGTCTACCTGCAAAATATGATTCTTCATGCTCACTTTGTAGAATAGGTCCAAAAAGAATTTGGAAGTTGTGGACCTTCTACTTGCAGCCTTTCAATTATAAGTGCAACCTCCCTATGCAAGTGAGCCCAGTATGTTTCCGTTTTCATGTAACTTCTAAAAAGCTTGTAGTCACCAAAATGAAGATATTGTGGATCCTTAGACTTAGTGAGACTCATGAGGTGCAAAACTATCTACTTTCTACAATAAATAAGAACAACATATCAATTAATAATATAGAAAAATGAAATAGCACGAACATAATTATCAAATGAGAAACTAATAGTTTCATTAACTCTCAAGAGTGATTTTTGAGCTTGTCAAACAATAGAGCTTATCTCTAGTGATCTTAAGCATGCCAGGTTTAGCCCATTTAATGCTAAATAGCAACTTGAAGAACTCATCACCATTAAGAGGATTGGAGATAGATAGGTACTTGTATCCCCCATCTTTCAACCATTCCTCTTATACCTTTGTGGCCTTGTCTAGTCTCTTTTCTTCTCAACATCATTTAGTCCAAGTGCATCAAGCTTTGATCTTTCTTTGGACATAAATGCAGTGAACTCATCCTAAAATAAAACAATTTTTTGAAACCATAATAAAATTTTACATTAATCTAAAAACATGCAGTGTAGGTTTCACCTTCCACACAAGTTGAGATATCAATCCACATGGAGTGTTGCACCTCGATTTCTGGGGGGGTGTCTTCAAAAATTGGGATTGTGGATGGCTCTCCTTTGTAACGTTTGAGTCTTCAAATTTGAAAAATAAAAGAATTTATTTTTTGAATGTAGTCACGTGGCAGCCAACCTGCTCTTTAGGATTTTCTCTTTACAATAAGCTCTCTTGTTTTCTTTCTACAACTCTCTCTCTCTCTCTCTCTCTCGTATTGGTGAAGCTATCAACCTACAATTTCTATGCTTAGTGGGAAGAAACCTTTCTTGCATGATCAACCAGCAAATAAGGAGCATGGTTCTTCTTGGTAATCTTTTGGCCAATTTTGTATGTGCAAAAATACCTCTTTGCTCTTGCTAAGAGTGGACCCGAGTTGTTGTTGTGGCCTTCTTGTTGGGTCTAGAGTTAAATTTTGTTGATGTTTGCTATTGGAATTTCCTAACCATTTGTCTTTCTTCAGCTTTTTAGCTAAATAAAAGAAATGGTGGAACTTGCACGTTTGGAAGAGGATGATAAGGAGCAAGTTCTTTGGAATTATCTATCTCTCTCCCTCTCTTGTTAAGTGTTGTAGTATGGGAATTTCTTGATTAAATGCATTTGTTTTGTTTGCCAAAGGTTAGTGCATTATGTTGCTTGAAGCAAGAGCTAGTAATCAAGGAATATGAAGCATGCCATAAGAGAGAACAAAGAGCTAGATTGAAAAGAAAATCAAATGAAGGTAAGTTTGTTGAAGGAGAAGTGGATGAAGTAGCCGAAGAAAAAAAAAAAGAGAGAAAAGCACGAGGTTGTGCAGAAATCATTACTAATGAAAAAGAAAAGATATCCAAAGGGATTCCATGATATATTCTTTAACAAACAAATGGAATCGTCATGTACACCAAGAAAGACATGTTTAATCAGACAATTCAGCATCCTTCACTGAAAGATCTCCTAACAAAAGGCACTAGCACCATGATAGTAGCAAATATTCAAAGCAAACACTTCAAGACTTGAAGATGCCATAACTTGAAGATGAAATGTCCTCAAGAGTTCTACCATGAGGATGCTTGTGAACTCAAAATACCCAGAGGAGGCACGAGGCCTTAATGTTAGCACTATCTCCAAGCTATTTTTGGTTCACAAAAGGAACTTGTATGGAGATAGATATTGGCTACTCCAACAACCTAAGAAGACCGCTTTGTCATTTCCACATATCCTTGGAGCCGTCAAAGAAGTTGCATACATGAAGAGGTAAAGGAGTTGGTAGTCAACGTTTAGACACTTGAGACTCATGTGTCCCCCAACAAAAAGGACATATGTTGAAAGATACTAGTTTGAAAGGAGTATATCACACATCTCATGCATTTATTGAGATTATTACAGGTATGGATGAAAGTGTATTCCCTGTAGTGGCTTTTTGTATTTGTTAGATAACTCTTATGAAGTAATAGTTGTCTGACACACTAGTAGCTATTTGTATTTTTTACATGACTGTTGCGAGGTAATAGCTATCAATTAGTGTCACTGTTTTTTTTTTCAAATAACTGATATTTGATAGCTATTGCCTTACTATCTATATTTTGACTATTTGGTACTTATCTATAGTTGTTGGATATTTGTTATTTAATAGCTATTGATTGAATATTTGTATTTGTTAAACTAGTAAGTGTATTTCTAACATATGGTGCTATTTTATAGCATTGCCTTACCATTTGTATTTTGGTCGGTAGCCATCTGGTAGTTATCTATAGTTATTGGATATCTGTATTTGCTAAACTAGTAAGTGTCTTCCTAACACATGGTGATAGCATAAGGATGGAAGTAGCTGCCAAATATATGTTTCATAGCTATTTGACATAGTTACTTACTGGTAATGACCAATTAATAGCTATCAAATTTTGACTAGTAGCTATTGTGTTTTATAGATAACTCTTGCCACATAATAGCTATCAGATGCAATCTATTTCATAG
The DNA here is from genome assembly GCF_014529385.1 of Adiantum capillus-veneris. Lineage (NCBI taxonomy): Eukaryota > Viridiplantae > Streptophyta > Polypodiopsida > Polypodiales > Pteridaceae > Adiantum > Adiantum capillus-veneris. The sequence continues at coordinate 116,746,746 of NC_140959.1, read as the reverse complement.
CCATCCACTAGCTATGTTGTACAACATAATAACTACTCAAATATTTGTCATGGTTGTTGACTACTAATGGACAATCAATAGATATCAAATTTTGACTGGTAGCTATGTGTAATTGTTGCATAACTATTGCCAAGCTATTTCATTAGGTGAAATTTGAACACACAAAGGGGCACTTTAAGGAGTTTGACTTTACCTCTCTCTGCCAAAACGGGCGATGGATAAATTTTTGGAAACAAACTCCAAAGTTGGCGGAGATTTGATAGTTAGAATGTCCTCTGCAAGCTCTATCTATTGATATATAGCACGCCATGAGATTCCTTGTATTTTAGAAGATTCTTTTTTTTTCATTCACTTAGATTCTAACAGAGTTGTCACATCACAGGTGAATCAAAAAAAGAATCTTCTAAAATATGAGGAATCTCATGGCGTGCTATACATGAATAGATAGAGCTTGAAGAGGACATTCTAACTGTCAAACCTCCACCAACTTTGGAGTTTTTTTGCAAAAATTTATCCATGCGCTCGTTTTGCTAGAGAGAGGTAAAGTCAAACTCCTTAAAGGGCCCCTTTGTGAGTCCAAATTTCACCTAATGTGATAGCTATTGATAGTGATAGCCACTAATAATTGTTTTGTAATTACCCACTAGTAACTATTTTTTAAAAAACAATTGTATACCAGCTATTGATCAAGTATTTGATTTAGGTAAAGCGATTTCATAGCAAGTGATTGCTATATGATAGTTATTGATTGCTATTTCATAGCTAGTGATTGCTCACCGATTGATTGCTAGCTGATAGCTATTCATAGCTATTGCATAACTTTGACATACTATGTAACCCACATGTAAGATCTACCAATAGCTTGCTAATGCCTTATGATGTCTTGGGGATACAATCTTTCTTTTTTGTGGAATGCATGCTGAGCTCTACCAACATTTTAAGGATGTCTATCCAGATGTAGGAATCTAGCTTAAGTTTGTGCCTTTGAATATGAGAAGCCTTACTTTGTGCAAAAGCTAAAGGACAAGCTCACATGTTGTTGTATCTACCATGTGCAAATTTCATATCTGAAGGAGGCTATCAATCACATGTGTAGGCAAGCATTTGGAATGCATGGTGGGTTGTGAAAATGTGCACGCACATTGTGCACGGACTCATCACTTACAAGAACATGTTTTGCTACAAAGTACAATGTGAAGAGAATTTCAAACCTTATAGATTCTATTTTGTGTCTCAAGCAAGCTAACTCTACCTAGCATGTTCCAAAATGGCACATGGGTCACTGTACAAGTTGCGGGGCAAAGAAATTTTTATGTTGTCCATGGGAGTTGCTAAAGGATGCAAGAATTATCAAACATAAAGTATTCAAGGATGTGGAAATAGGTAGGTGAAAAGAAGAAGAGAAGGAAGGAACTAATATGCCAGTAGATGAGCATTGTTGATTTACTACATGTATTCGAGATGCATCTCCAATATTTTATCAAACATGACTCTGTGTATCGATGGCGGATTGAACAACTCAAAGCGTGCATCATGCATTTTCTAGAAGACTTTGTTGTGTATGTGGTGGATTTTGCTAAGAATTATTCATTCAAGGAGTAGAATGAAATCCAATCGATGCATTGGTATTCCACTTAGGTCACCATTTTTTTACACATTACCTACTATCAGGTTGGAGTTGAGTTAACAAAAACTTTGCACTTTTTAATTTATGATGATAAAATTCATGACACTTTGTTTGTCCAACACTACTTTATGCTACATTGGCAATGGATAAAAGACAAAGGCCTAGATGTTATCCAAAATTGGGTTTGGTTGGATGCAGTGGCATCCCAATTCTAGGCAAAGATGCCTTTCTATTTTGCTGGTAGATATGCTACTTTGACAGGGAAAGTGATGGCGTGGAACTTTTTTGGAAGTGGCCACGGGAAAGGAGAACATGACGGGGCAAGAGAAATTGTGAAGAGCACATTTACACATGAGCAATAAAAGTGCAATGGAGCTGTACTCAAATGTTAAACTAATGTCGTGCAATTTCTTTGCCAACATTTTTTTGATAGATCCATTGCTCACTACCCTTCCAAGCATAGGCAAGTAGAGTGTGTGTTTTGGGAGATCAAGCTTGGAGAAGTGTCTTAGGAGAATAGATAGGATTGTGAAGTTATCCCTAATGAATGCTCCATGCATTTTGTTTGGGGCTACTCAAAACAAGATGGCTCCTCCATCGCACACATGTAGCTTGTAGTGCATGCATGAACAACCAATGGAGGAAATGCAGTAAGAAAACACATGTGTCTAGCCGTAGCTTCCACAAAATCTCTCAAAGTGATGGTGGAAATAGCGATGAAAAATATGAGGATCCTACTTTATGAAGGGCATTATGAAGCATTGAGTGGTGCACTCTAAGTAGGTGACAACTTTGTTGTTAATGCTGAGGAGGGAAACAAAGGAGTTGTCTACTTTTACCTAATCAAGTCCACAAACACATTGGAGAAACTCAAAGCACACAAAGTCAACAACTGGGGTATTGTGTTCAAAGTAGGGTTTCACATTTGGAAGGGCCTCTATTATAAGCAGATTGGCAATTATTGTTACAAGCTTTTGGGTAGAAAGCATCTCTTCATGTACTCTCAACTTGTCAGATGTATTAAAATCCCAATGACAATTGGCCAAGGTGCTAGAGGATTGTATACAATCTTGTTAGAGGTCTTCGTATCTGTATACAATAGCATGCCATGGGAGATGTAATCTAAATCATTTGGTTTTTATATAAGCATACAAGTTTTGTCATTCTTTTTGTTGTTCTTTGTTGGTCTACCTACATTGTTAATCATTATGCCCGGGTTAAGTGGAGCATATTTCTTTCATTTATTGGAAATCTATGAGTAGGGTCCCCCAATTTCAAAAAAATAAAATCCTTTCAAAACATCGCAAATGAATAAGTGAAGGGTGAGTTTAGGAAAATCTATGAGTAGGGTCCCCCAATTTCAAAAAAATAAAAATCCTTTCAAAACATCACAAATGAATAAGTGAAGGGTGAGTTTAGGAAATGAAAAGTCCCATGACATTGAAAAGTCAAAAGACTTTTCATACCCATATATAAAGAGGTGATTCGAGTGTGCATTGATATGTTTGTACTTTTCTTCTTGTGTTCTTTTCCTCAAGCATTTTCTCTGCATTAGAGTTTGTTTGCACAGTGGATTTGTATATGTATTATGCAGATAGTGAATTTAGTTTTCTTAGAGACATTAGGATAGCCTTTTTAGAGTATTACATTCACTTTCTATCAAAACAAATCTCATGGCACCAAAACAAGGGAATCAAGCAAAGTTTAAACAGAAGGATGACTGACAAATGTACACCAACATAAGACTTTATGGAAATCAATAACCTTTGCAGGATAAAAATAGAGAATGTTGCAATGAGCGAGATAATTATAGGATGTTGTAGTGAGCGACATAATTACACGTTAGTGTAATAAGCAAGATAATCACAAATTATGATGTTACTTACACAAAGGATTGTCCATATGGGACTCTCTGATTTCCATATAAGCTACAAACACCCAAAATGGGACTCTCTGATTTCCATATAAGCTACAAACACCCAAAATTACAAAAGGCAGGCACTCCAAACATCAGAGGCTCAAAAAATATTGTACACCAAAAGGTCAAGGCATTAATGCACCCAAGCGAGTCTATAAAGGTCGTGTGTACCTCACCTCATCCCACACCACGTTGAAGGCCTCCTTTTGCTCTGGGGAATCCCCCACTACGTCATCTATGAATCTCTTTAGAGGTCTTCTTTTTAATGAGTCCCAATGTAATACTAAGGCAGTAGTGTAGGTTTCTCTATCCATGCTTCTCTATAAGATCCAAAACAACCAAGTCCTCTTCACTACCCAGGTCCCAAACACATCTCCTCCCCTAGCAACAAAGCTTTCTCTATGGCAGAGCCTTTAGGTATTTGCATAGCCTTGGCAGAGCATGTACATAAGGAATGACCTTTGACTTGTATCATCAAGCAAGACAAACTTTGGCATAATGCAATAATTTCCAATATAATTAAATGGACACTTGTACAAGCTATCATCAATCAGTAGCATATTTTGGGGAGAAAACTGACCATCAATTTTTTTCCAAAAATCATACAGTTGCTTGAAGAAAATAGGTTTTTTGCCCTTGATCTTGTGATTACAAAGCACATCACAAGAAAAAAATGCAATGGACCCTGTTATCACTGCTCGTAATCCTAGAAAGCACTCACAAAAATAATTCCCTAGATTATCTCCATGACCGAGCGCCAAATGAAGACTCTGAAATGAGGTTCTACCCACAATAAGAACTACCTTGCATCAGACCACACAAGAAGTATATCCTTCTTGGCCTCTCCGCTAGTACCTAGTCATAGTACTGTAGATTCCATGTTGGGAATAAAGGAATCTTCTTCTAGATCAATCTATCAACATCAATCTCTTATGAATAAATACATACACAACACCGTGTACATAAGGCAACTAATTATTGCAAAACATAGCACAATATTTGTAATAAAAAAATTGGATATCATATATAATGTGTCCTTGAAAAAGAAAAATTTACAAAGGTGCATCAGGGGATAATAGATCAGCACCATGGTCTTGGCTGGTAGTATTTGTGTGATAAGACAAAGCAGTAAGGTCAATAGCCACAGGGTTTTCCTTATCAACTTGCTATGGATTAGGCATGCCACCATTGACACTCACATTATTAACCATCTCAAGAGCAGGGGCTTCACAATCTAGTCTTGCATCAACAATTGTATCAGGAGCACGGTCTTCAATAGCACCCATTGTTAGGTCAACTACCTACTGACACGGTCTTCATGAGTATCCTTTGCATTCCTTGCATTGTGAACATCTGGAGCAGGGATATCACCAGCATTCCTAACATCTATAAGGATTTTTTTTGAATAGCATTGTCTTCATCGTCTTGGACGATGGCTTTGCTAAACAGTGTTTCTTTCTTTTCTCTTCTACCAACATGCTCTCCAGTAGTGTGTCTCCACAATCTTTATCAACAGGAGGTTTTGCATGATGTTTCTTTCTTTTTTCTTCTTCCAACATGCTCTCCAGTGTGTCTCCATAATCTTTATTGATAGGAGGTTTTGCATGATGCTATCCCATAAATAAGTGCTCCAACTACTCTGCTTTTTCTTGCCACCTCTTACAGGATTTCCTTGCTTTACCTTGTCCATGGTATCGTCTCTTTTTTCCTCAAGAGCATTTTCAAGTGAGTCAGAGATCCCTCAAGTTGCAATGAAATAAGTGATTAAAAATTAGAAGTACCCTAGAAGCTAACTACTAGTTGTCTAGTAGCTATATAATAACAAGCTAATAGCTGGCTTCTAACAAACAGTACCTAAAATTGTGTTATACCTTTCCAACAACATGTAGCCATAGAATGGATGAAGAGACACAAAACTTGAATCTCAACAAGATATTATAGGTCTCACCTTTGCTATCATGTAGCCATATCATGGATGGAGAGCCACAAAACTTGAATCTCAACAAGATATTATAGGATCTCACCTTTGCTATCAAGACCATTTCTCATGGAGCAGACGGTAGTGATGTCACAAGTGCTACTTTTTTGGAGTATTGGTATCTATTGAATCTAGAAGGGCAACGTTGTAGAGAGAGACCTTGTTGGGAGTTCCCCCCAATAGCTTGAGCCAACCGTGAATGTCATTGACTGCATGCCAAGTCTACCTGAGGTCTTTGATGGGGTAAACATAGAGGTTCTTGGAACACTATCAACTGTTATGAAGAGACACAAAGCTATAAATGGCAAAAAAATTAAACCTTTTGCAAACAAAGTCAAAATTTTCAACAACATTGATGGCCCTAAAATAATTAACAACTATCACTTATATCTCACGACTCTATCCATGGTAATTGTGCAGCTATTAAACAAACATCATACAACAATTACCAGCTAATAGCTCTCTATATCTAGAAAACAGCTATCACCCACTAGCTATGGAAGACTAGCTACCTAATAATTGGTTAATAGCAATTGTCTATCAAGCAACTATTAATAATTGGTCAAAAATTTTCTGAGAAGCAGTCATAGCTAACTTTGGATATGTAGTAGCTACTTATAAGATATTAACACTAGTTTTGTAATCGGACACTCAAATGTCCTGAGACACTAAAGTGTCTTTTTTTTCTACCAACTTGTCATAATTATTTGGTGAATCTAGAAAAAAAATTCATAGGTCACGCTCATATCTTAGGTCATCTATGAGGTGAAGAACATAGCCAAATTTTACTTTTGGCCAAATTAATACCAAATCAAGATTATAATGATAAGTTTTAAGATAAAAATCATAGAAATTTAGTGTAGTTTTAACAAAATTTTCATAAATTGAATATAACTTCTCATCAAAATAAGATTTTGCATAGATTTCAAGGTGTATGGATAGGAAAAAGCTTATTATATCAAGAAATGGAGCTCCATAACCTAGTTATGAGACTAGATTTTTGTTATAATCAAAAGACCAAAATCTTGAAAATGCTGACAAAGAGGAAAATGTTGGTCTTTCAAGACCTCTTTCATTAACATGATGAGGTTATGGGACAAAACCTAAGGTGTATAATGTATCTATAGGTCAATACCCATCAACTAAGCATTTTTCAAGGGTTCAAAATCATAGGCATCTTGTAATTTAACCTCATCTTCAAAAAATTGTAGTGCGTAATTTCTTGCAAAAAAGACATTGCTATGAAAAACTAATGGAAGTGTGTATATAAATCTTCCAATTGTGTCCATATGAGACATTTGTATACAAATAAGTGAGATGAATAGAAAAATCCAAAAGTGGACTTTATTTTAAGGCTTATCTTTGATAAATAAAAGAACATAATTACAACATGCGCAGTTTTTTGGATACGCCATAAATCACCAAATGTGACTTGCATAATCATTAAAAATTATCACCTTATGTAATGGAGTCATAGATCTAGTATATATGCATCATAAGAAATTGTAAATTTAGATGAACTAAATGTTTTTTGTGACCATTAATTGAATTTGTGAATGTTGCATATTTGACCCACAGGACTTTCTATATTTAATTGTAGCCAAAAAGGATTTTTTAATCACATGAGAATTACAAAAATATCAAACACATATATAAGTAGTTACCACGGATTATTGCATGCACCCTTCTCTTTTTTTTCTTAGGTTAGAGTATGAGTTTTAATTGAAACATTGAATGTTGTTTTGTGTAGGTTCTTTTCATGAGTGTAATTACTATTGAGGTTATGATCAAAAGTGGGGGATTATAATTTCTCTGAGTACTTTGAATAACATTTTATAAGTTTGAAAAAGCATTTCTTGAGATGTGTTCTAGATTTCATGTACCATTTTATATAAATTCCTGAAAAAATGACACTAAAGTGTCCTTTTCGGTACCAAACTAGTGTTAATAACTAGGCTTTGGCTACATGGTGAATGAGAAAGTATACACTACACATCTATTGTGGAGCTATTTCACAAGCATCCAAGATAGCTCTATAACCAACTCATAGCTCTCTAAACCTAGCAACTACTATCACCCACTAGCTATGGAAGACAATAGCTACCTAATAGCTAGTTAAAAGTTGTTTGACAAGCAATTATAACAACCTTTGGATATGTAATAGTTTCTTATAAGATATCACACAGCTATTGTGGTTGTTTGCGTCCTTCTTTTTTACAAAGTGTATTGGAGCTCCTGCTGCGGACTTTGAATTCCGTATGAACCCCTTAGCAAGATTCTCATCAACATTTTTCCATAATTCTACCAATTCATCTTGAGATAGCTTGTATATAGGGCCAAAAGGGGGTTGGGTTCCCTCCTGAAGCTCTATAGCACAATCATAGGGTCGATGCTCTGATAAGAGGTCTGCATTCTTCTTCTCAAAAAAATCATTGTAATCTTGATATTGATGTGGAAATGCCTCCATGATTTTTGTTGTCGACGTGTCGGTTGGTGTTGCAAATATCAGGAAAGTTGGATACTTTTTGGCTGTACGCATGAAGACCTTGGCTCCAAGATATATAGGCCTATTATGCCTTCCCTGGTCGCTAAAGAAGCTTTAGGGACCCACTTGTATGTTTTCTTTGTTATATTGGGATGGGTCTTGTGTGTTTCAGGCTTTATTTCAACTAGTGTTAATACAAGGAAATATTGGCTACATGGTGAATGAGAAAGTATACACTACACATCTATTGTGGAGCTATTTCACAAGCATCCAAGATAGCTCTATAACCAGCTCTAATAGCTCTCTAAACCAGCTAGCAACTACTATCACCCACTAGCTATGGAAGACAATAGCTACCTAATAGCTAGTTAAAAGTTGTTTGACAAGCAATTATAACAACCTTTGGATATGTAATAGTTTCTTATAAGATATCACACAGCTATTGTGGTTGTTTCCGTCCTTCTTTTTTACAAAGTGTATTGGAGCTCCTGCTGGGGACTTTGAATTCCGTATGAACCCCTTAGCAAGATTCTCATCAACATTTTTCCATAATTCTACCAATTCATCTTGAGATAGCTTGTATATAGGGCCAAAAGGGGGTTGGGTTCCCTCCTGAAGCTCTATAGCACAATCATAGGGTCGATGCTCTGATAAGAGGTCTGCATTCTTCTTCTCAAAAAAATCATTGTAATCTTGATATTGATGTGGAAATGCCTCCATGATTTTTGTTGTCGACGTGTCGGTTGGTGTTGCAAATATCAAGAAAGTTGGATACTTTTTGGCTGCACGCATGAAGACCTTGGCTCCAAGATATATAGGCCTATTATGCCTTCCCTGGTCGCTAAAGAAGCTTTAGGGACCCACTTGTATGTTTTCTTTGTTATATTGGGATGGGTCTTGTGTGTTTCAGGCTTTATTTCAACTAGTGTTAATACAAGGAAATATTGGCTACATGGTGAATGAGAAAGTATACACTACACATCTATTGTGGAGCTATTTCACAAGCATCCAAGATAGCTCTATAACCAGCTCTAATAGCTCTCTAAACCAGCTAGCAACTACTATCACCCACTAGCTATGGAAGACAATAGCTACCTAATAGCTAGTTAAAAGTTGTTTGACAAGCAATTATAACAACCTTTGGATATGTAATAGTTTCTTATAAGATATCACACAGCTATTGTGGTTGTTTCCGTCCTTCTTTTTTACAAAGTGTATTGGAGCTCCTGCTGGGGACTTTGAATTCCGTATGAACCCCTTAGCAAGATTCTCATCAACATTTTTCCATAATTCTACCAATTCATCTTGAGATAGCTTGTATATAGGGCCAAAAGGGGGTTGGGTTCCCTCCTGAAGCTCTATAGCACAATCATAGGGTCGATGCTCTGATAAGAGGTCTGCATTCTTCTTCTCAAAAAAATCATTGTAATCTTGATATTGATGTGGAAATGCCTCCATGATTTTTGTTGTCGACGTGTCGGTTGGTGTTGCAAATATCAAGAAAGTTGGATACTTTTTGGCTGCACGCATGAAGACCTTGGATCCAAGATATATAGGCCTATTATGCCTTCCCTGGTCGCTAAAGAAGCTTTAGGGACCCACTTGTATGTTTTATTTGTTATATTGGGATGGGTCTTGTGTGTTTCAAGCTTTATTTCAACTACATCAGTTGAAGCTCTAGAGAGTTGGGCTTTGGGGACATATGGTTCAATCTCTTGGACATGCAATATTTTGGGTTTTATTTCCATAAGAGGCAATATCTCAGGGACTATGGCTTGAGTGGTAGGGCTAAGAGTTGGTTTCTGCATTGTGACACCCCCAATCCCCCAATCAATAATGCATTTGGCGGCTATCATCCACGTGCGTCCTAGGTTTTTATTACCCTCCATAGTTCCAGCAGTCATGACCAAAAAGTCTTGAGCTACAACCCCATCGTCATAACTGTCAAAAGTGTGTCAGATTACAAAAATCGCAGTTTTTTTCTTGTTGATACCCTTGGCTTGGATAATACTCTCAGATAGAGGTGGCTTTCCTAACTGACACCAGACCCCATATGATAGCAGATTATATTTAGCACCCGTGTCCAATAAGGCATTATATAGCACTTTTCCATAAGCTCAATAGGGTATGGTAGAGGTGTGTCAGAGTCCGACCAATCATCCTCTATTTCAACGTGGAATGCATGTGTAACTCCCAAGTTGGCCTCTACGGTAGATTTCTTTTTATTTATTCTAGCACACACATGTGCTCTATATCATCGTCTCTTATATCTCTTACTCTTCTTGTCTAATTTTTGATTACAGCTGATCTCTAGTGAAGAGTCACTAGATGAATCGCTACTTGTGTCTCCTGATCCCTTGGATAGCTTGTTATCTAGGGTACCACTGGGCCCTGAATGGTTTGTCCCCACATTTGCACTAAGATTTAACTCAGATTCTTCATCCTCAGAGTCAATTTCAATTGATGATTCTGAACCCAAATCGTGTGGGCTATAGCCTTGTGAGACGCTACTAATTCCAGTGCCAGTCAAACCTTCATCTTGTAGGTCATCAGAAGCTATATGCATTGCTTCTAGCATATTTAAGGGTACGAATGGTGGCATTTCATCCCCCTTAGGTGTTACCCAGGTCATCCCCCTATTTCCCTAAGTGTCTATGGTTGATGCTACATTGTCCAACTCAGTCATCCCAGGTAGTACGTCCATATAAGGATAATCTTCCCTAACATCAGTGTCCACTTTACACGTGTAACAATACTGCAATGGGGCCGAGTGAACTGTGGTGTCAGATATATGATCAATTATAAACCTGTTTCCTAGAGGATGTGCTCTACCAACTACAAGATCTACTGAAATGACAGAATCTTGGAATTGCAAGTAGACATGGTTTTTAGATCAGTCATGCATCATTTTTGCTTCTCTCATGAAAGACGTCCTAAGATCATCTCAGATACCATAGTGTGCTTGGAGAAATCCATAACAATGAAGGTAACTCTTACTTTATGTCCAAAGACCTTGATCTTCAGGTCTTCTAGCATCCCAATAGGTTTAACAATAGACCCATTGGCCATCTTTACTACTATAGTTGTGGTTCCAAGGTGAGGTCTTACCATAGTTTCCCAGCAATTTTTAGTCACAATGCTAACCCCAGTGCCACCATCAAGGATTCCCTTTACAATTAACCCCTTGGTAGTGATTAGTATGGTTGCATTGGATTCATCTCCCTCAAAGTATCCCAACTTGTTATCATGTAATTCTACAACAAGGTTCTCATCTAGGTTGGATTGTGGATCTAAGTGTTCCTCCTCTATTGGCGTCTCCCTAGCTCCATCTATCCATGAAAATTGCGGTAGCCCAACCTTCAGTTCTCCATTGAGGAAAGCTCAGAGAGCTGAGACTAGCTCAGGGTCATGATATAGTTTGGACATGATGGTGGTTCTAACTTTTGAAGACATGAAATCCATCAATTTGGCAATGTTTAACGGCACCTTTTGGGCTGCAGTCCCGTGATGTCGGGAAGATGGGATCTCCATTTCTTCGATAGGTTCAGGTAGTCCCTCTATAAACATTCTTTCCATCAAGAAGTGAGTACGCCCACTTTCCCATGACTTTAAGTCATTTTCTTCTTGGATGACACTAGGTATGGCTAAGGGTCTATGGACTTAGTGAGGTTGTTGTTACGCAAGGAACACTGTGTCTATAATCTAGATCTGCCTATGTGAGGTCCCCACCCCACCGTATCAAACAGCGGATCTGATGGTGAACCTGGTGGCAACTAGATCTATAACGGAGGCAAACAAAGTGGTTCAGGGTTCAGCTAGCGGACGATCTCTCATCACAAAGTGAGTCGAGTTCGAGCCTACTAGCAATGAGATCTAGCTCCACCTCGTAGGGGAAGCGTACTTAAACTATTTATCGATCCTAAGACCCACCTTCCAAGAGGAGAGAAACCCCGAGTGACTTTTTTCCCATGTTTCAGAGGCACGTACACTTGAGACTTTGCCGCTCTAGGGACAATGAGTATTACTAGTATGGATTTAAACACTATGGGGATAGAGAGTTCCCAACTAATCGAGACCACCCTTCTCATAGGCATTGGCAACCTGAGCCAAGCCCCCACTTTCCACCCCCACACTCACACTTCCTTGTGTGTCCTAATTACTACCACAATGATTGTTCAACATAAACATTCCTTGATTAGATTCCGAATCACAATGTTCGTTAAGACAGCCCTTCAATCAGTATTGCAAAGCGGCACCAAGACAGAGTTCTAGTAAAAATTCTACTCAAACTTATTCATTAAAATTCCAATGTTCTGGAGGTACAACATCCCCCCTCCAGCGAGAGTTTACTCCTCCCGTTGTCGCATAGCTGCTCATACAACTAGCTATGTCCACCGCATAGAAAGCACGACATGGACATTCCCACCGCTTAACCAGTAGACGTGGGTTCCCACCGCATAGAAAGCAAGTCGTGGGTATCCACCGCTTAACCCGCAGTCGTGGATTCAAGAGCCCTTAACCAGGAACTCTGCCCCCTGTGATCAGTAGGGGGATCATGACTAATTCAACATTGGAAATAGAATGAACATGTCGAGCTAAATTTTCCCTAGCAGACATTCTTTCCTATTGCAAACAGTATATCCATCAATCATTTCTTTCCTACTTTAGACTTAAATGTACAAAGAGTTCAAATGCCGAGATTTCCGTCGGATTTCTCCAACATGTTTGGGGATATGTTCTTTCCTAGCTAAACGTGTGCAATGTTAATTAAACAACTGAATAAAATTGTGACCTACCTCTTCCATTTCTTTGCCAATGGCTCGTGAGATGGCCGGTGCTTGTTCGTCCATAGGAGCTTTTACTTTTCCATTCACATTGCTCGTTCGTGCCTCGCGGTCGTGGGCACCACCGAAGCGAGTTCTCTTAACCGGGGCCATTTTATACTCACTACTTTAAATGATAAACTTGAAGAAAAGAGCCAAAGTCCGAGAGCATCATAACAATCCAAATGGCAGATTAGAATCATTGAATAATCCTCCTTATGCAAGAGGGTTAGATTTTTCCTTCGAGACCTAGTAATTTTTATGGATAATACTTTACTTGTCCTATGGGAACCGGCTCTAAAGTTAATCACTTGGCTTAGATGATTAAGAATATCAAAATTTTACTAATTAAATTACAAGACAGATGAATTAAGCCAGCTCAATCACTTTCCTAATGCAATTAGAACGATGCAGAATCACCGCATGCATAGGTGAGAGAAAATTCTCTTCTTAGTCGCTTAATGATGGATTAGTTTTTACCTTAATCACATCTTAATGTATGAGAAGTTTTAATGTAACTTATTTACACCAACATTATCAGGTAAAAGAATGAATTTCATCAAATCTACATCATTACCGCCTTGACAATTAATTACTATGCTGCCTAGAGAGAGAAATTCTCTCCTAATCATGTATTAATCATTGATTAAGAGTGATGAATGGCTGCATAAATTAGCTAATTGGATGATGATTATGTAATGGAGTATAGCTATGTAAAATTAGAGAGCAGCTATTGGGAATTATAGCTAGGATTAAGCATAGTAGGCGAGAAATTAAGAGAATAATGAAACAAATTATAGAAGAGCATAAGTTAAACCATGATTACCGTGATTAGGGGCTGAAAATCCTCCCGATTTTCTAATCTAAATGAGTTCTCAAGACGAGAATTTGGCAACACTTCGCTCCTTGCTTCTCCTTCAAAAAATTGTGTGTGCCGACAACACCTCCCCAAGGTGTGTGTGTAGGTGTGTGTGTGTGTGTACTCGCGTACTCGGGGATAGGGTCGGTTTCCCTAATTGACACCAAACTCCATAGGATAACAAATTGTGTTTAGCTCCCGTATCTAATAATCCATTGTATAGTACTTTCCCATAGGGGCTATTTAGCTCAATTGGGTATCGTAGGGGTGGCTCAAATTCTAATGAGTCGTCATCTGTGTCCTCGAAAAATGCTTGCGTGATTCCCAGATTAGCCTCTCGCTGGCGTCTAAGACGTTGTTGTCGTTCTCGAGCCTCAACTCTTGCTTTGATTTTTTAAAGCTCTGCTTGTTCCTTGGCGGCCTTCTTTTGATGGATGGCTTGCAACTCTTCCTGGCTTAGAGGATCATAATATCTTTTGAATTTACTCCCATTAAGGAATCCAATGGTTTCAACTCCATCTAGAGTCTCCACACGAATGGTACCTTGCGGAGTAATTTCACACACTCGATATGGTCCCTTACCAGCGTATTTCAATTTCTTCTTTTCATTACGTACCCCGTATATAAGAACTTTATCACCAACCTTGATGTCTTTATCCTTTAAATGGCTATCAAACCACTTCTTTCTCCTATCCTTCTCCACTAGAGCATTTTGCACAGCTAATTGCCTTTCTTCATCTAGCCTTTCCAGGATATATAATCGCTCCACTAAGGGGTTACCATCCCAACCTTCTTGAGAAGCTACTCGAAGACTAGGAATGACAAACTGCCATGGCATAACTGCTTCTTGGCCATACACCATCTTAAATGGTGTGCAATTAATAGCAACTTTATACGCAGTATGATAAGCCCATAAAGCTGATGTAAGCTTTAGGTCCCAATCAGTGCGATGAACCTCGACTGTCTTTGTCAAAATGGAGATGAGAGTTTTGTTGGTACTCTCAGCTTGGCCATTTGCTTGGGGATAATAGGGTGTAGACTTGTGGTGAGATATCATGAAGTTTGATGTGAGTTCTTTTATTACTTCATTTATAAAATGAGTTCCATTGTCACTCACAAGTTCAAAGCGACATCCAAAACGTGTGATAATGTTCTCAAAGAGGAACTTAGCTGTTGTTTTTGCATCCGTCTTTTGTGTTGCTTTTGCTTCAGCCCATTTGGTTACATAGTCGATAGCGACAATGATATATCATGATTGCG